>NC_135370.1:1411716-2011716 GCF_049243985.1 Paroedura picta | reverse complement strand
CCACCCTCACCCAATGGGGGCCGCGGATGACTCAGCCGTCCTCCAAAGGGCTGTCGCAGGGGCTCTAGTGGGGTTTTTAATGTGATTTTTATTTATTTATTTATTTGTTTGTTTGTTTGTTTGTTTATTTATTTATTTTATATACCTCCCTCCCTGGAGGCTCAGGGCGGTTTACATGGAACAAAAGAAAAGAACAGTACATGAAACAGTCTATAACATATGAATAATCGTACAATAATATTAATAACTAATAGTTGTAACCATAATCCACCGGGGTGGGGAGGAGCTACTAGGTAGCACTGAAAGTTGACATTTTCAATCCATCGCCACTGAAAAGGCATTGGGAGTAAGTAAATTCACACTATAATCTATTTGTATAATGCAGCCTTATTTTTAATAACATTGTTGTTGTTAGTTGCAAAGTCGTGTCCGACCCATCGCGACCCCATGGACAATGATCCGCCAGGCCTTCCTGTCCTCTCCCATTCCCCAGAGTCCATTTAAGTTTGCACCGACTCAATGCTACATTATGCTTAAAATCAGGGGTAGAAACTGCGGCCCTCCAGATGTCCATGGACTACAATTCCCAGAAGCCCCTGCCAGCGAATGCTGGCAGGGTCTTCTGGGAATTGTAGTCCATGGACATCTGGAAGGCTGCAGTTTGACTACCCCTGCTTAAAATCATCAAAGAAAGGGTATGCGGGAGGAAGAAAGAGAACGCAAGGCTGCCAGCCCACCTTCTCTTTTACTGCTCTCAATGTATTATGGTCTTCTCAGATGGGTGCTGGATGACTATCCTGGGCAACAAAATCATTAGGCAAACTTATTAGTAGAATAAGGGCATGTGATCACTAGCAATGGAGAGCTCTCCCTCTGCCACAAATGTTGTTAAAGTGCTGCTGGTAAAATGCGAGATGGATCCTAATTCTGCCAGGTGGATCAATAACTGGTTGACAAATCGTACCCAGAGGGTACTTGTTAATGGCTCAGCATCTTCTTGGAAAAAGAGTGACAAGTGGAGTACCCCAAGGCTTCCTTAAAGAGCATCTGCTCACGTGCACAGCTTAGAGGGAACGCTGGTCTCAACCTGCCAATTTCCCCCCACTGGTGGCGTTTCACATCCAATCCTAAGTTTTCACTGTTTTTTCTATGAAAGATTCACTGTGTTTCAAATAAATCAATGAGGGCATATCTGCAAGCACAGCACGCTCCAAACAGTGTAAATCAGGAGAGCACCCGGATTGTAGAACGTGGGGGGAGCCGTGGTTCAGTGGTAGAACATCTTCTTGGCCTGCAGAAGGTCCAAGTTCAGACCCTGGCATCTCCGGCTAAAAGGATCTGGAAGCAGATGATCTGAAAGACCTCTGCTGGAAACTCTGGTGATCTGAGGACCTCAGTGACCCACTGATCTGAGTCAGTCTAAGGCGGCTTCACGAGTCATTAACAATACACAAAGAATGGCTTCCCAGCACAACCTAGCCCAACTGCTAGCAGCAAAGATTTGGCATGTCCCCGTGCGCATCATTTGCAAGGTTTGTGCTCACATTCTGCAAAAGAGCTCCTAAGGTGGCCACTCCATGCGTCTGAACCAGGTTCTCCTGGCTGATGGGATGCCTTTGGATAAAGTGCTTGATCACCAAAAAGAACGTTGCAACTATGTTCTTCTCCAAGCGAGCCTCTGAAAGACAAAAATGCAGCCTGTTCATCATCAAGGAATACTTTGGGTTTCAGACCAACCATTTCCTTCAAGACTAAACCTAGCTGGAATCCGGTGGCACTGTGAAGACCAATGTGTGCAGGCCCCTTGAAAGACCCTGACTACAGCTTTGTTGGATTTAAAGGTGCTACTGGACTCCAGACTGATGTGGGGCTGTGGCTCAGTGGTAGAGCATCTGCTTGGCCTGCAGAAGACCCCCGGTTCAATCCCCAGTATGTCCAGTCAAAAGACAGGCAGTGGGCAATGTGGAACTCCTCTGACCGAGAAGGTGCCGGTCGTTGATGGACCAGGGCTCTGATTTGGCATGAGGCTGTTTCATACATTCACATGTACCTCGGAGAAAACGCTACCGTGCAATTTCAGCCCTCCGTTCTTTGCCTACCTGAAGCTTTGGTGGACGACAGAAGCACCCAGTCTCCTTCGACTGGCGTTGGCAACTCGGGAGGCAGAGACTGCCCTTCGGTCATCTCGGGCGCCAGGTCAGCAAGGAGACTGATTTGCTCTAGCAGTGGGAAGAGCACGCTCAACCCACCTATACAATTGATCATGTCCTGGAGAGACCAACAAGGAAAGGGGGAGAGAAAGAAGAGCAAAGGTGAGAAGTTAGAAAACAGACCTGTTGAAACCGGCCACAAAAATATATTGATCTTTAGATTGCTGCAGCCCTTAGCAAACTGGTCTGAAACAGTTTGGAAGTGTGTGTACGTGAAACTAAAAAATAACACTTTGTGAGTGTGTCAATCAATACAAACATCCATCACTTTCCCGGCTTGTCTGTTGGTCACACCAGGTTTCCAGGAGTGCAGAGCCTCCTTTTAGAATCATAGAATCACAGAGTTGGAAGGGGCCATACAGGCCATCTAGTCCAACCCCCTGCTCAATTCAGGATCAGCCCTAAGCATCCTAAAGCATCCAAGAGAAGTGTGTATCCAACCTTTGCTTGAAGACTGCCAGTGAGGGGGAGCTCACCACCTCCTTAGGCAGCCTATTCCACTGCTGAACTACTCTGACTGTGAAAATCTTTTTCCTGATATCTAGCCTATATCGTACTTGAAGTTTAAACCCATTACTGCGTGTCCTCTCCTCTGCAGCCAGCAGAAACAGCATCCTGCCCTCCTCCAAGTGACAACCTTTCAAATACTTAAAGAGGGCTATCATGTCCCCTCTCAACCTCCTTTTCTCCAGGCTGAACATTCCCAAGCCTCTTTTCTGTTGGCTCCCACAGAAGCTAAAGAATCCCACAGATTTCTCAGGCAGAAATGTGCATGCCAACAACCGAAGGACCTTGCTAACACAGGAGCACAAAAACTCACCCTTCCCCTGGGCTCAGCCCCGTTCGAAACAGATTTTATCACCAGCTCAGCTATTGACGCCTTCTGCCTCCCCCCCCCCAGGAAGGCCCACTTTTGCTATAGTTGGGTCCCCTTTTCCTGCACATGCGCACATCTGAGAGTGGGCTAGAAACGAAAGGGATATCAAAAGGCCGTGAGCAACGCCAGGAAGGGCAGGACAGGAGGGCAACTCCTTTGCTTACCCCGTGTAAGCCCACCGAGAGGGGGCTCCAGGGCAAAGGCCTTTCCTCCCAGGATCCTGGAGCTTCTCCCACATAATCTGACCATACCTAACAGCCCAAAGCTCCAAAACAATAAGCAGCAGGATGATCACAGCCATTTCCTTCCTATCTACACAACCGGATGGGAAGATCCCAGCTCTGCCCCAGCTGTGAGAAGTACCCTGCCACGGAGATGGACAGATTTCACTTCCAAATCTGCCCCAAAGGAACGCAAAAAGGGGGAAACTCCCCCTTCACGATCAAGACAAAGGGTTTTTTTTTCAGGTTTACTCAGTCCAGAAATATTGTATTCTTATTATCTCCACATTCCAGCACCAACGTCTTCCCCTCCTCATCGCAGGCAGAAAAGGACAAAAAGTTACCCCTCAGTCCCAAATTGTGTAGCCAGTATGGACTCATCCTGCTCCCCCAGCCGCATGGTTGGCGTCTCACTTCCCTGCTCCAGGGACCTGCCTCTGCCTGGTCACTTTTGTTTCCCAGACAATTCTCTCCCCTCCTGCATGTCTCATTTTCCCTGACAGCTTTATTTCCTCTGCAGGCAGACATTTTTTCAAAGGGAACAGGCAGGGGGGCAGGGAGAAGATTTTCTACTTTCTGTATTGTGTTTTCCTTTCTGTATTATTAATTTTAGAGCCTCTTGTGGCGCAGAGTGGTAAGTGGCAGAAATGCTGTCTGAAGCTCTGCCCATGAGTCTGGGAGTTCAATCCCAGTAGCCGGCTCAAGGTTGACTCAGCCTTCCATCCTTCCGAGGTCGGTAAAATGAGTACCCAGCTTGCTTGCTGGGGGGTAAACGGTAATGGCTGGGGAAGGCACTGGCAAACCACCCTGTATTGAGTCTGCCAAGAAAACGCTAGAGGGCGTCACCCCAAGGGTCAGACAGGACTCGGTGCTTGCACCGGGGATACCTTGATCTTTTACCTTTATTATTAATTTTGCTCTACCGGACTGCATATACCAATTTGGCCCCTTTTTCTGTTCCTAAAATAAGCCCCCTTTTTTGTTTAAAAGTCTTTCCCCCTTTTTCCCTTGACCACTGATCTGACTTTTGGGGTGCATCAGCTAAAGACCCCAAGAACAGGGATGTCCAGAATGTAGGCTCTTGTTCCATGCCTGCAGGGGCCCACCTTTACTCATGATGGCCCAGCCTGAGTATATTGATTTGGGTATCCCTATGACCCACACGGGAGACCCTTTATACATTTATGCATTTTTCAAATCACCAAACTTTCATTATAACTGAACATTATGACTTATAAATCTACCCAGTTACCTTTTTTTATATTACTATTGTCTTCTTCCATAACTTGATAGCAGGATCTCTGTTAATTACTCTCAGCATTCCAGTTAGGAAGGGTACATCTGCCCATCAATCTCAGATTTTGATATAGTTAATTCCTTCCCAATGTTCCCCCTCTTTATTACACCCAAACAAAAGGTGACCATTATAAGCTAAGCCCGTTATCCCAGTTTGGTCTTTGCATCTGCTGAAGATACGCTGTAAGCTGCATGCTCATTTGCTGCTCACCCTCTCCCTACATGTATGGACTGGTAACATCTATTTCAATGCTTCTGAAGTGTTAAAGATGCCTTCTGGACCCTATTCCAAATCTCTGTTAATTTGCAAAACACGCCAGAATCTGTTGCTGGTCCCAGAATGTCTGACTGTGTCACAAGTCAGTCTCTCGCCTACTTTAATCCAGCCGTTTGGCAAAAAAGACAGCAACATTGACAAGAGGCTATTGAAACGGCTTACCTTGATGTCCCAGTTCACGACTTTGTTTCCAGTTAGCCTTCCGTGGAAAAGATTTGGGGAAAGGTCGAGACATATTGGGCTCCTGCAAGCCTGCCGGAAGAAAACACAAAACAGGCTCCTATGTGATTTCACAGCATAGGCTTTAAGTAAGGTTTGACTGAGAAATCCACCAAACAAAAGAAGGATTGGGATGGGGATTAACCCAGCTTGGTTCCGTACTCTCTCCCTCCTCCCACTCGCATAGCACAACTGAAGACGACCGGTTATGTGAAGCCTTCAAATGCCAGGTTCCAGGGACATGCAATGTGGGTGCCTGGACCAAGCAACATAAGTCCCTGTCCCCAAACCAGGGTTTTAAAACCACAGTTTAATTCTAGTGGAGAATCCCTGTTTATGGGAAGGAAAAAGAAGAGTTGGTTCTTATATGCCACTTTTCTCTACCAGAAGGAGTCTCAAAGCAGCTTACAATCGCCTTCCCTTTCCTCTCCCCACAACAGACCCCCTGTGAGGTGGGTGAGGCTGAGAGAGCCCTGAGATTACTGAAGAAGACGAAGAGTTGATTCTTAGATGCTGTTTTTCTCTACCTGAAGGCGCCTCAAAGCAGGTTACAGTCGCCTTCCCTTTCCTCTCTCCTCAACAGACACCCTGTGAGGTGGGTGAGGCTGAGAGAGCCCTGAGATTCCTGCTCAGTCAGAACAGCTTTATCAGGGCTGTGAGGAGCCCAAGGTCATTCATCTGGCTGCAAGCGGAGGAGTGGGGAATCAAACCCACCTCACCCAATTAGAAGCCGCCTCTCTTAACTACTACACCACACTGGCTCTCCAACAGTGTCCACATTTCCATGTTTCAACTAACTGGAACGAGAGTTTATGAAACTAAGAGGCCCCTAAGACATGAAGACAGAGGCCACCAATGCATGACAAGAAGCCTTCAAGAAGCCATGCTCATTGCAAACAAACCTCTGTTCACAGCATCAGAACGCAGCTGCTGTTTATTCTTAAGTCGTAACTTATTATGACCAGGGATACAAATACTTGTGTAACAGGGTAAGAAGCAGATAGGAGGAGCAATCTCTGCCTCCTGGCCTCTGCAGTGGTGTCAGTGACTACAGGAGACATGGAAAATTCCCTCTCTACTCCCAAATTGCTAAGGTCTGTAGTAAGTGCCCACGAGGTCCCTTCCAACTCTATTATTCTATGATTCTATGATTCTCTTATGTTCTTAGGAGCAGAGGTCCATCAATGGTTATTAATCACAAAGTATAGTTGACACGCTCTGTCAGGAGCAGGGGTGCTCCGTGTTCTTGGCGTTTGAGGGGCAACAATGGAAGTGCTTCTGGAGTTCTGGCCACACTGATGGACCTGGGCTGTAGCCACTGTGAGACAGAGTGTTGGACTGGATGGGCCATTGGCCAGAGAGTGGAGGGACCCGGAGCGGCTATTAGCTCCTCAGGGTCTGGAAAGTGATGCTCTGTACTCTTGGTGCCTGGGAGGGCTTTTGGAGCACCAGTGGACCTGGGCTTGGGTGTGACCCAGAGTGTTGGACTGGATGGGCCACTGGCCTGATCTGACAAGGCTTCTCTTATGTTCTTATGCTAATTTATTAATTATGTACTACTTCCTGGGGCATAATGGACGAATACTAGTTCCTCCTAAGTGTACCCTTTAAGCCGGTTGACTTTGAAGGGTTCAGCTCTGCTTAGAAAGACTCTGCTACTCTTCCATATTAAAAACAGAAGCCTCAAGCCCCAGTTCATGCGAGTCTTGTTTTTACAACACTGCATTCTACTTGCACAGGGACAACTAAGAGGAAAGCATCTGTTGACTGCTACCTTTGGAGTATAGTGGAGGAGGACTTTGCTAGACCAGTCTACCAGCTCGGCCTCCTGGGATTTCCATGGAGACAAGCAGTTGGGACCTAAAATACAAAACAAAACAAAACATCACAGTGTATTTCAAGTTTGGGATTACATGTTTTGTTACTCTACTGAAAATACAGAGGGTCTTGAAACCGTCCTTGGTACAGAGGGAGGGAGAGACAGAGACAGAGAGAGGGGGGGAGGGAGGGAGAGACAGAGACAGACAGAGAAACGGAGAGAGACAGAGAGAGAGAGAGAGACAGGGAGACAGAGAAGCTGCCACCAAGTTTACTGGATGAAGAGTTCCATGCAATCCCCACCCGTGGCCTAGGCAAGGGCAGGGTTCTGACTCAAGTGGAAACTGGGACCCCACAGATTATTATGAGGCCATAGCAAAAATACTCACAGTCCACACTAGTCCTACATGCCACAAGCACTAAACAATTAGAAATATATCCCAGCTAACACACCAGTAGCCGATTGATACCTCCTGCATATGTGTGCATGCGTGTGTGCATGTGTGTGTGTGTGTGGGGGGGTCATTCAACTAACACAAAACTAAAATGTTAAAATATTAAGAACCGAGGAGGTCCACGTGTTCAGATAACTAGGCCTGCCCTAAATTCGCTGGTGGGAAAGGGACACCCACCTGCATGACTGAAGGACCCGAGACGTGAATGGCTCACCTGCCAGGTATAAGGCTTTCACGTGAGGCGGCTGCAGGGCTTCGTGAAATATGATGACAGACCCAAGCTGGCCTTCTAGGGAAGTGGGGCAGCCCCACTCGCTGTCTTGGGTTCCTGCTGAAATCAGCTTCGTGACCAGTTCTGGCTTGCCGAGCAGCCCCCCCCAGCTGCCTGGAGACAGGATCCCACCTAAGGATGTCCGATGGGGCAGGACGGGGGAAGCAAAAGGTGGGTCTGGGATCTGGGACGGTGGAGGGGTCGTGGTCCTCTGGCCAGCCGAACCAATGCCACAAGAAGTAAAAGGCTGGAGAGTCCAGGTAAAAAATAAAGGAAGAAAGAAAAGAAATGTGTTAACAAATTACATCCAGTTCAATGTGTGCACATTTTAAAATGTGATATTATCAAAGTGCAGGAATTAGCAGTGAAGTTATTTCCTTCCCCAAAATGTCACAGCTGATGCTCAGCCTAGAATTAGGGAAAGGTGAATTCATGGCACAGATGACACTTCACCACCACAGGGCCAAATTTTAAAGCACCTCAAGCTGCAAACCCAGGCTCCATGGCGTGGGCAACCCCATCGGTCCAATCTTTAATCAGGTTTCATTGGATGGGTGAGCTTTGTCTTGGCAGCAGTACATGTGAAAAGGATCTGGGGGTCTTAGTAGACCTGAACATGAGTCAGCAGTGTGACTCGGTAGCTAAAAAGGCAAAGATTTGGGGCTCTATTAAAAGAACACACAAGGTGCTGTTACCACTTTACTCTGCTCTGGTTAGACCCCACTTAGTGTGCTCAGTTTTGTGCCCCACAACTGAAGAAAGATGTAGAGAAACTGGAGCATGGCCAGAGGAAGGCTACAAAGATGGTGAGGGGTTTGGAGACCGAATGAATGAATGAATGAATGAATGAATGAATGAATGAATGAATGAATGAATGAGGAAAGGTTGGGGGAGCTTGCTCTGTTTAGCCTAGAGAGAAGACGACTAAGAGGTGATATGATAACCATCTGTAACCGCTCCTGTGGAGCGGTATAAATAAAGCAGTAAAGACAAGTTGGGAGGAGAAAGGGGCGGGCCGAGTTCGTGATAAAAACTCGGAGGGGCCAATCAGGAGCTGCGAGGGCCAAGTGGTTTAAATTAATTCAAAATAATTTTTGGCCAAACATTGGAACAAGTTCCTGAGAGAGCAGTTCCTCAGTGGAACAGGCTTCCTTGGGAGGTGGTGGGGTCTCCTTCTTTGGAAGTTTTTAAGCAGAGGCTAGTCATCTTAAGCAAATTGTGAGTGGGTGGGCAGGAAGGGGTGTGTCGGTCTCTTGTGGCCCTTCCTTGCATATCCAGTGAATTGATAATTGCCGCTGTGGGATGGTGGGTGAATTTCCCCCAGGCAAGGCTGGATTCTGGGGATTTTTGATGGAAGGATCACTTGGGCATGAAATTGGGGTCACCCTGGGTGGGCAGGTATTTGTGAGTTCCTGCACTGTGCAGGGACTAGATGTCCCTGGAGGTCCCTTCCAACTCAATGATTCTATGACCCTTGTTAGTTTGTCTGTTTGTGCAAAAAAAGCCACAAACTGCTGCTGGTATTGGCAAGCACAAACAAATGTTCTTTCTTTAGAGGTTTTTGGGACCTCCATACACTCTTTTTTAAAGGTTTCAGATTTTTCCACAAACCTGGGTGGGGGGTCCCCCCAAGTTTGGAGGGAAGAAAATCTCCTTTTTGTCATCATAGTCCCAACCCACAGATTTAAGCATCCACAGACAGGGCTAGTTTGACTATTAGATATACTGAGATGATTCCTCAGGGTCCTGCCTCTCAAGAGCAGCATTTTGAGAAAAGCCCCATTCTGCTGGCAGAAACCCCTTCCAGCAAGTGGAAATGACTACAGGATCCAACCCAAAGAAGTAAAGGATGAAGATTGAAGCATGGTTTCCTCCAATCATCTTAACAACCAGGCAAGAACATAAAGGAAAATTAACTTTCACTGAGAGTTTTAAACTACCACTTTAAGATGAATCTAAAACATGTAGCACAACTCTCCTGACATACATGCAACACACATCCATGGCTGATGCTCACAGTTGCTCTTCAAGGATCTATGGAAGCCAGAATGCATACATTACGGTAGCCAACTCTTTACTGAAAATGACAGCAGCCTGTGACATCCAATGTTTTTGTCTGCTTGTGCCACAGAACTGTAAATCAGGAGCTTTATTCTATCTGAACAACTCAGAGGGATTCAAGTGTTATGCACAGAAGCAGAAACTTACTTCATTCATGGCGGGAAATCTGAGTGGCGCGGAGATCTTCTGCTGCCCATTCACGTAAATATAGACGAGGCTTTGCCCGAAGGGTCTTTTCCCAGGCATGTGAACAATGCTTATATGGTGCTATTGAAAAACGAGCACACCTTTCAGTTCAATCAATCCTCAATGTTATTTCTACAAAACAGTCCCAAGCAGCGAGCCAAGGTGGGCTTCCTCAGCACTAACGCTCACCCAGGAGTAACTTCTCCATTCCTCCCCAAATGCCCTTAATCCACCAGAAGGACCATGGCAGCAGGCTGCATGTCTCTGGTTAAAGAAGAAGAGGCCTGAGATTTGCTCATAGGACAGATGCTGGCAGGGGCTCATGGGAACTGTAGTCCATGGACATCTGGAGAGCCACAGTTTGGCCACCCCTGCTGTAGGGTTAATTCCCTGCATCCCAACCATCAGCTGTAAGTTCCCCCCAGCACTCTTCTGTCCAGGGCCACTGTTATGTTTAAGCACCATTAACCCCCCAGCAAAATGAATGCAGAGGACATTTCTTATCAGATCCTTATCAGCAGAGGTGTCTTCATTTTAACCTTTCCTGGGTGGATTGGGAGTGGGCTAAAAGAAGGCAGGAGGAAGGTGGTGTCGACATTCCCATAATCCTCTGCTGCCTCAAGCAATCCCCATTTGCATTTTTATGCGCTGGAACGGCTTCTTACCCAGAGAGAGTCGCAGAAGCAGTGGTCCGACAACATCACGGTGGCATATTCCTTCTTTGCGCAGACGGCAACCACCAGCATCCCAGAGCAGGTAACGAACGCTTCAAAGCCCATCCCACTGACTGTAAAAAAACTACAAAGGGGGGGGGGTGATTTCTTAAGGAGAACAGGTCAGCCGCCTAGAAGTCCACACCTGATAAGCATCACCTTTCTTCTCAAAAGGCAAGTGTCACACCTGTGTCCTAGTCAGGTAAAGATTTAGGTTGCACTGGGGAGAGGGGAAGGCGCTCCCACCAGGGTGACCAGCCCCAAGACTCATTCTGTAAGTGGGGATGTCAGGAGGCAGCTGACTGATGCCGACCGTGTGGCATTTTCAAGGCAAGAGACAAACAGAGGCGGTTTGCCGTTACCTGTGTCTGCCTCGCAGAGTGGTCTTCCACTCAAATACGAACCAGATCTGACAAGATCAGGCCCTCCTGGGACATTCCAGGCAGGGCCCTTTTGTAACCAGGTGTATAAACGGAGAAGGAGAGAGTGATTTTTATGATGCTGTAAGATTATCCTCCACAGCAGGGTCACCGTCTTGATCTTGACGGCTCAACACTGACGAGATGCAGCCCTTCTCTGCAACGGGCAGAATTCTGACTTCTCCTGCTGGGCTGCTGTTTCCTCAGGCTTCTAAAAAGGGAGGCTTAGGCCAGGGTTTGATGCTGCTTTGTACAAATACGCATTAATTGTACAGTAGATGGCACCCTTCAGTTGCTTTTACTCTAGATCCCAAGAGCAATAACAGAAGTCAACTGAGCTGTTGTGTTATATACCAGAAAATGAATTCTGCTGGTCTGAATCAGCAGAACAAAGTTTGAGACCAGTGACACCTTTAAACTGAACAAAGTTTGATTCAGGCTTGAAGCTTTAGTGGGCATGCACATGTCTTCAGGTGCACTGTATTCTGAGGAAATGCGCATCCACACGAAAGCTTATATCCTGAATAAAACTTTGTTTGTTTTAAAGGTGCCAGCGGTCTCAAATTTTGTTCTACGAGACTGTCTGTGGTTTGCTTATGTTTCTTAAATGTATGACCCGCCACCCCCGGCCAGCAGGCTCAAGGCGGTTCACATGAGGCAGTAACAACAATTAAAACGAAAGAAAACAGCCCCCCCATCCCAAAAGGAGCAATTAATCTCTTCCAGCCATTAAACAACAGAAAAGTCTACTAGTAATTTGTTTTTAAGTGCATGTTAAGAGGGAAAGGAACAAGAGATATTCTAAGGCAGCGTATCTGGAGCCCAAGTGATTTTAGAGATCAGGTCTCTAATAAGAAAGGAAAATTGTATCACTTGGGGCCCAAAACTGAAGTATTTCCCATTGCCACTGGCGATGCAACAGAACAAGACACCTGGTCTGCCAGGATCTCATACTGTTGCATTATTTAAAACTAAGCTATCACACCCTGGTCAACGACTGGGTGGGAGAATACCTAAGAGCCCCAACAGTGTGCTAAGTACAACATACAAATACATAAAATAATAAGCCCACCAGAAGGATAAAAAAAACTGCACGCTGGGGCCACCCTGGGTTAGGGGCATGCTTTTGCAAACAGGACAGTTCTTCTGGGATTGCAAAAGAATGTGAGAACTGAAAGGGGAGCCAATAAACAACAATAGTTAAAAAGTGCTGAGATCTCACAACATCTTGGTAGCCATTCCGGATTGCCAAGGTTGCCTCAACAGATTTCAGTTCTAACGTGTTCAGTATCAGTTGGGAGGAGGGGAAAATTAGTAGAAGGTAGGCAGGCCAAGAAGGAGAACTGGGGAGAGGCAGAGTGGCAGACGTGGAGCAGGAGAATAGCATGGCCTGGAAAAGTGCCCTGCCCCTCACCACACCCCTCTGCTTAAAGAAGGCCCATCCTGGCCCCTCCTAGTCATAAACAGGGCAAAGCTTAGCTGCAGCATCACTGGATGAGTCACCTCACCTGCCTAGCCCAGGTGAGTCACCTAGCAATGGTGCTGCCTGGCATCACGCACAGCACCCAGGCCAGGCAAGCAAGGAGACCACGATGGCACAAGTCGCCCAGCAGCGACTCAGACTCCGCAGGACTGCCCTTCACAGGGAAGGGGGACTCAGAAGAGGCTTCCCCACAACCCACTGCCTCGCCAGGATTTCTCCTGCTGGTCGTCATGTCCCATCCATCCCTGGCCAGTGAAGAAGTGGAGTTGACCCGAAGGGAGGGGGATACGATGCAGAATGCAGGTGGGAGATGGGGAAGGCAGGTTGTAGTCCATGGACACCTGGAGGGCCGCAGTTTGACTACCCCTGCCCTGGGGAATCCCGCCGCTTCTTTCCACCCCAAAATACCTGTAGAGCTGTTTCCTCTTGCCACCCGTGCTACCGGCGCTAAGGCTCACTTGCTCTTGGTCCAGGCATAGCCAAGCACTGATAGAGAAGGCAGAACCTGGCCACCTCTGGATGGGAGGCACTGCAATGCCCGCCATGCTATGGGAGAGGTCAAAATACTGCAAGGCGTTGTCCAGTCCTTGCTTTCGGGCCATTGTGAGAATCGCACGCATGACAGGGACCACGTAAGGATGGGCCTGCTTCGGGTCCGTAGTCCTCAGCAGCCGGACAAGCTGGTGCAGTTCTTCTGAGCTCATCGACTGGCTCCCCAAAGACCCCAAGAGAGCTATCAGGTTTTCCGCACACGTCCCGTGGAGCAATGCGTGTCGGCTGAGCGTCTCGATGATGCGGATGACCATGTTGGTGTTGACGCACGTAGCGCGGCTCTGCCTGTTGATGCAGCAGATTCGCTTCAGCCAGTTCGAGACGAAGACCTGAAGGTCCAGCGACTCCAGCTCTGGAAGCCACTGAATGAGTAGCAGCAAAGGCTGGACGTTGCTGATGCCCAAGATGCCGACAGATGTGTGGTCACCTTCCACAGCCTTTGGGGAAAATAAGCACAAGGATTGCTGGCTGGTAAGAGGAACAGACGGAGCCTCAAAGCTCAAATCAACAAACCAGAATCAACAGTTCTCGGGCCTCTTAAACTAACCGATTCATGCTGGCACGCGTCTTCCGAGGGCTACAGCCCATTTCGTTGGATGCATGACCTGCTGTCTGTCAACTGGAAGATGGCTGAAGCATATTGCAAATGGCAGGCTATTTTGGGGGGGCTTGGATTAGCCAAATACTCACCCCAAGTCCAAACCTAGCATCTAGATAGGAATGCTCTTTATTATGGTGAAGAATCCATGAAACACAAGACAATTCCACATACAGTGAAAACTCAGGGTGTGCAAAAAAAACAACCCCCAAATTATTATTATATTACTAGGGGCCAAGCCTGTCGCATTCAGGAATACAATGGGTGCTAGACTCTGCAGATGGCTTCTCCCTCCCCCAGGACCTGGAAAGGCTGCAGGCAGCTGTTGGGGAGCTCACCGGCAGGGGCAGCTCTCACGCGGCAGGGATCTGCAGCCTCCGAGCCTCAGAGGGAAGTGGAAGGAGGAGGGGGTGGTCAGGGGTGGGAGATGGAAGGTGATTGGTTGGCCACTGGACAGACAGGCAAGCCGGTTGGAGGAGGAGGCACTTAGGGGCGGGACAACCACGTTGAGTGTCACTTAAGCCATGAGACACACTCCTCCTTCAAGGCCTTACCAGAAATATTAAGTGGAACAGATAGTATGCACATAAATGGGCCAAGGTATCTCTGCAAGAGATGGTCAGGTTTTGCCTGAAGGTGACACCCACTGGCTGCAGAAAACTCTAGCATCTTGAGCTAAAGGTAAAGGTAAGGGTATCCCCTGTGCAAGCACCAGGTCATGTCTGACCGTTGGGGTGACGCCCTCTAGCATTTTCATGGCAGACTCAATACGGGGTGGTTTGCCAGTGCCTTCCCCAGTCATTACCGTTTACCCCCCAGCAAGCTGGGTACTCATTTTACCGACCTTGGAAGGATGGAAGGCTGAGTCAACCTTGAGCCGGCTGCTGGGATTGAACTCCCAGCCTCATGGGCAGAGCTTTCAGACCGCATGTCTGCTGCCTTACCACTCTGCGCCACAAAAGGCTCTTTTGCTTCTTCCCCTTTTTGATTAAATTACTTTGAGTCATCAATTAAAATCGTTTGTGGTAGAAAGATGGGCCTCTAAAAGCATACTTCCTAGCAGAAGGAAATGAAATAAATGGCAAAGAATGACTCTGGTAAAAGCTGAGAGTATCTTTGTACCCTAATATTTAAAATGGCTGGGGTACAAAATTACCCCATCAAGTCACTGGGGTAAAGAGGGTACTATTTTGCCCTATTCCTTGCAAGCAGAAAATGAGAAGTGCTCCTTTATATTGCGTTTGGGATATTCTGCACCATCCTGCTGGGGACAGTCTTCAAAAAGGAGAAAAAGGAGAAAAACTTTAACAACGCTCAGAGAAGAGAAGTTTGAGTCAGGGATCTGCGAGGGCCAGTTCTCCCTCTCACCATGTTCATGAGCTCCTCAAGCAGTTCTCGCGAAGGCTGGCCCATCGATTTGAGGACTTCGAATATGTGAGCGTAGCCAATCCGTTCCTTAAACACTTCCTGGGGGGGGGGGTTAAAATTTACAAAGTTGATAAACAATATCCAAAAACAACAAAATCTGCCAGATTTTATTAAAATGGTGAACTTTATATTCAAGCTCTTCGTATGACCACATTATTCATAGCCTTAAAAGCTCACTTTTGACCTTCCCACTTGTCACAAAACTTGCCACCCCTTCATGCCCATTCAGTGAAACCCCCCCCCCCCAAAGGTCTCCGTGCTTCAGGAAGCCCTCAGCCTGTAAGCCATGAAGCCTGAAGGGGACACGGATTCCTCTGCTAAATGCACAGGCGAGGCCAGAGCTCAACAGAGCTGCCTTTATCCTCGGACTAAGAACCGGCTGCAGTCGGGATGCCTTGCGCTGGGCCGAGCCCCGAGCGAGTGGGCCGGTGGCGTCAGGCACAGAACACGGCCCTGTCCAAAGTGCTTTCAGGGCCTCTGAGAAACATCCTGAGGGAGAATAAAATATCGTGAATATGAGAGATGTGAGGTGCCAGGAATGTGGGGACAGGCAGAGCAGGTGCTTTGAATGCAGAAGGTCACAGGACCACATGAAGTTGGCCATCAAGGGCAGTCTGAGATCTTAAACTCAGGCTGAGATCTTGCGTCTCACTGCCTACCCCAAGCATTTCAAGGGAGATGCCAGGGATTGAACCCGGGACATTCTGCATGCCCAAGCAGCTGCTCTATGACTGAGCCAACGCCCCACGTTCAAGCCTCCTGACAAGTTCTGAGCCTGCTTGATCTAGAGGTTAAGAGCGGTGGCTTCTAATCTGGAGAACCAGGTTTGATTCCCCAACTCCTCCTCCACATGCAGATAGCTGGGTGTCCTTGGGCTAGTCCCAGTCCTGTTAGAGCTATTCTCGCAGAACAGCTCTCTTAGAGCTCCATCTGCCTCACCTACGTCACAGGGTGTCTGTTGTGGGGAAAAGAAGGGAAAGGCATTTTGTAAGCTTTTTTGAGACTCCTTTGGGTCGTGAAAATTGGGGTATAAAGTACTCATCCCTTCTTCTCCTTCGTCTTAAGTTAAACAGGACACTGGGAGGCTAACACAGGACAAACTTCAGGGTGAAATGTTGGTAAGCTACTGGAAATGGAAACTGCCATTAAGTTGCTGCCAACTTGGGGCCAACCCGTAGGGTTTTCAAGGCAAGGGATTAACAGAGGCGGTTTGCCATTGCTTGCTTCTATATAGCAGCCCTGCGCCCATTCCGCACACAGTGGATAATGCACTTTCAAGGTGCTTTTGACATTTGGTTTTCATGCGCAGAAGAGGATAATCTACTTCTAAAGAGCACTGAAATTGCATCATCCCGCATGTGCAGAATGGGCCCTGGACTTCCCTGGTAGACTCCCGTCCTAGTACTAACCCAAGGTTTACCCCGCTTAGCTTCTGAGATATGACAAGAGCAGACTAGCCTGAGCCACCCAGGTCAGGGCAGAAACCTACTATGGGTCAGAGTCCCTGCGGTACTAGGCAGAGTCTCACATTAGTCTTTAAGGAACCCTCACTGACCTTCGCAGCTGGAGACTTGAGCATCACTGCCGTAAGGGCTTGAATGGCGGACACTGCCAGGCGGTCGAGTTGCCCTTGAAAGACCTGGAAACAGCACAAGAGGGAAAGACATAATGCACACCAATGCATGCCCACACACATATGACACGCACACACCTTGAAGGCCGCCCCCAGTCCGGGGCTTCCTTGCCAGAACGAAAACACTAGCATGCTGCCCCAATCATCTCCCCCTACAGGGACGTACTTATGACACCACAGCCTACAAAAGAGAAGACACGAGAGAAAGGTAGCCACGTATTTCCAAAAGAGGAGGAGAGAAGCACTCACAAGGACCCACGGAGACACGCGAGATTCACAAAGGAGCTTCATGCTGTTAATGGACAATCTCAAGAGGGAGGGAGCTACAAGAAACCCCCAAATCGACTCTGTTGTACTGCCGAGTTTCCTGGAAGTCAACCTTGGATGGGACATGGGGTGAGTGGTGGGGGCAGGCCTCAGTGCATGTTCTGAAAGCTTTCTCACCCCCCCCCCCCAAAAAAAGTAACTGGGGACTTGAGAGTGTTGTCAGCAGAAGTCTTCATCTTCTTTTGACAAACTGCTAATTCCACAATCCTATCATCGCAAAATAATTGCAAAATGTTCCCTCCTTTTTTGGGCTCCATATTACTGGTGGACACGGATGCTAACTAAAAGACTGGGAATATTTTGTCTATGAAGCAGGAGAAGGATTTGTGAACCTCTTCAGTCATATATTGCAAATAGAGAGTATTTCAGGCAAGGAAAAATAAAATCTGGGGGGGGAAAGGATTTTAAAAATGCTGGTGATGTTAAGAGAATCATTTTGGTTCTCAACAGATTAATCTAGGTAGAATTGGGGGTTCACAAGTGCATTAATTTCTCCAGTTTAGCCTTTCTGAGAGAGAATCAATTAAAAATATTTTTATTTCTAAATACGCAACACGATAAGAACAGGCATTCCTGCACTCTTGTGATGCCAAAGGAAACGTCGTCTTTTTTTTTTAATCCCACCAGCCGCTTCCAACCTCCCAGATTCAGTCTGTCCATTGTAATGTAAACTTTTTAATTTTGATTTTTGGCAGCAGAATCAAGACATCAAAATCTAGCCACGCAGATTCCAGAAAGCCCTAGAGCCCAATACATCACAGTGCTCAGACAAGAAAGAAGACGCAGGGAGAAAAGGGGGGGTGGGGGAGCGCTAATAAATCATCTCGAGTTTGAGGGTATCGGTATTCGAATTTCATTCCTGTACTTCAACCTCCTCTCTTTGAAAACAAGATAAATGGAAGCAGCTCAATAATTTAAGCCTTGAAGCACCTTCAAGAATTATAGTGACTTTTGCTTGATTGAAAATGAGAAAAATTTAGGAGTCTGGGCATAAATCAGAATTCGCCTAAATACTGCCGGGGGGGGGGGGGCAGACGAGGGGAAGTACAGGAAACGGCCGGCCCGCCAATCGCCACTGGGCCTCGGCTGCAGCTACAGCAAAAGGTCAGCTTGCGGAAGATACCTGGTCCTGATTCATGTCTGTCAGTAACTGGTTGGCAAGTTCTTTCTCATTCTTGTGTGCCACCTGATGGTTAGCACTTAAAAAGAGCTGTTAAAATGAAAGATAAGAAGAACGGAAACAGGCAGGTTAAACTCGGCCTCCAGCTGCGACTCCAGAGGCACGGGTGAATCATTCCAACTGACCACCCGCCAGGAAACGCCGCAGCAGCGACAAACAGAAGTTGTGTCTTGCTAAAAAACCGTCTGCGGTTGAATTATCACCACACTGTTTACACCCGCCGGATGCAAACTCAGTAGAGGCGGGAAACTGGCACAAGGTGTGCGGAGATACAAAAGGAGAATTGCTAGTCCTCCTCTTCCTCTTCACAAATTAAAAAAGAAGAAAGCTGCATGGTGTTAATAAGCCAAGGGGAAGAGAAGGTTTTCTAGAGTTTCTGCATGCATGTTAGGTCAGTGGGCCCATACAAACACAATGGATTGGGTCCTATGAATCAAACACAGAAAGACTTTCCTCTGTTGGAAGAGACCTTTTTCCACTGAAGGACCATAACGCATGAGACCATCATGGGATCCAACCCAACGCAACAGCCATGGTTAAGAGAGTCAAAGATTTGCATGCTCTTTTCTCCTTTTGGTGCGAATTTCCCACCCAACCTGACACAGTTAAAGGACACATCTCCACCAGCATTCTTCAGTTCATCTGGAGGTTCTAGAAGAGGGGAGTAGCTATTTATATCCTTGACCAAAAAACGGGACACTTCGTCTACCTGGGATGGCTGGCATTTCCACCAGAAATAAGAAGAATGGAGGTAGGTTGGTTAAACAGCTTCGAGGGGAACACATAAGGAGTAGTGAGGGAGGATGGAGACAGCCCTGGCCAGCCAAGTCCACCCAGGCCATCAGTGGCAAGACAGATGTTGGCGCCATGTCTCCCTCACTACCACCAAGATTCTAATACAGGAGTAGACAAACTGCGGCCCTCCAGATGTCCGTGGACTACAATTCCCTGAGCCCCTGCCAGCGTCCATGGACATCTGGAGGGCCGCAGTTTGACTACCCCTGTTTAACACTTAACTTAATCTTGGTTAAGGCGGGAATCCTGATTAGCATTAACCAGGGCTAGAATGAATTCAACTATAACGAAGGTTAGGGTCAATGAGGCAATCGGCAGGGAATCGCAATTCACATTAACCAGAATGTATTCAGATATAGCCAGGGTTAGGGGCACTGAGGCGGTCAGCGGACACCACGGGGAGTGGCTAAAGGGGCAGGGCAAACAAGCTGAATGGTCTCATGAACGTGGCGGATGGAGTGGGAGTGTTACACCTGGGAGTGTAACACCAGACTGGGAGTGTTACACCTTTCCAAATCCACTGGAGGGGAGTAGAGCTTAAGGCCCTTCAACACAAGACTGATGAGGCTTTTTTCACAAGGAGGACCCAGGTATCTCTAGCAGTGATCAGCAGGAAGGTTCCGTTTCTCCAAGCAGAATACATCTCCATTTGCTTGAGAGAACGCGTCTAACAGACTGATGAGGCCCTGAAGGAGCTTGATCAAATGTCTTTGACATACGGCACAGCCAAGGAGAAGAAAACCAGCCCTGTCAAGAACATGAGGGCGCGATTGCTCACACGTACAGGGTGTTAACATTTCATTAGCGATTTCACATCTAAGCAGTTGTACCACTATTTTGCCAGTACTGCAAAACAACCCCACAAAGGCACTGGCAAAAGACAAAGCAAATGATGAAATGCGTTTCTACTGCCTAAGAGGAAACACAGGAGTTGGGCATTTCTTACTTCATTAAAATGCCTATGAGGGAGACCCCCAGATTCAAATCATACAGCTACTGGAGTCTGCTGGAATGCAAGCAGGCACAAGGCTAAGCACTGAGGGTCTCCCACCCATGTAAGTCCTTTCTCTTAACAATCTATAGATTTTGAAAGTGGGTCAAGCGATCTGGACGGGCAATCAGACTCTTCTCAAAATCCTGCTTCTCACCAGAGACCCTGACTCGCCTTTCACAGCCACTCTAGGGAGCTTTCAGGGTCTTCCAAGACACGGGGGGTTCAAAACAAATCAGCAGAAACATTTTATGCACCCATGAAGGACTCTTCACATTCCACCCTTTAGGCGTACATTTTCCAGCCCCTAATGGACAACCAACTTGACCTGTTTGAAGGAGAATAAATGCAATCCCAGGTCATAGGAATGAATGCAGAACCTCCACATTCGCCTGGAAGAGGGCGCAGAACTGGAAGGAAAGGTTGCAGTAAGACTTTTTTTTTTTTGCAGAGTAGGAACCGTGTTTAAGAATGGCGGCCTCTCATCTGGAGGACGAGGTTTGATTCCCCACTCCTCCGCCTGCAGGCAGCCGGGTGACCTTGGCCTAGTCCCACTTCTGAGAACTCGCTCAGGCCCACCTCCCTCACGTGGTCCCTGCTGCAGGGAGGGAAGGCGACTGTAAACCACCCTGAGACTCCTTCGGGTAGAGAAAAGCGGGGTATAAAAACGGACTCTTCTTGTTTTTGAGCTTGTCGGCCACTTTGGAATTCTGACCCAGGCCCTGGAGACACAACCCCAAAAGGGCCGTTCCTGGAGGTGGAGAAAACATGTAGGAGAGTGGAGAAGAGGCATAATTTTAAAATATACCAGAAAGGAGAATGAGAGGGAATAAAACAAATACTGTGATGGCAACTGAGGCTTAGACAACATTATATTACTCTACTCCAGGGGTGGTCAAGCTGCGGCCCTCCTGATGTCCATGGACTACAATTCCCAGGAGCCCCCTGCCAGCGAATGCTGGCAGGGGGCTCGTGGGAATTGTAGTCCATGGGCATCAGGAGGGCCGCAGTTTGACTACCCCTGCTCTACACAGCCCACAAGCACAATGTTGAGGGTCCCTGGGCTAGCAAAGGAGGAAACTGCTTAACAATAATGCCAACAGGATACCAGCAGGGGTGTGCGCTTCGGCTTGATTCGGCTGCCCCGGCAATCACTGACGCTCGAGTTGGCCAGCAGGTGGCGCAGAGAGGAGGGGTGGTGGGGGCGCGCCAGCTGGCAGCTGCATGCAGGTGCAGAGCTCTGCGCTTGTGTGCGGCCACCGGCTGGTGCGCCGCCACCCCCTCTCCGCTCCACAGCACTGGCCTCCTAGGTGCCACTTTGGGTTTTGGTGATTGCCAAGGCGGCCGAACCGAAGCGCACAACCCTAGAAACCAGTTTGCCGTGTATGTTTTCTGCGCACTCAACATTTCCCCATTTGACCACACCATTTCTGAACCTGGATATGCAACTTATTTTTGAACGGCAACCAAGAAGGTGTGACTCAGCCTTTGCAGTCCATTCGCAGAGCGAGCCGTCTCCCCGTTCTTGGTGCAAAAGCCTATCAAAGACAGCTGCCCCGAAGCATGCCTCCACCACCACTTCATCCTTGCCGGTGTAAACAAACACGGTTGCTTGTTAGGTGCTGCATAAGAAGCCCAATGGAAGAGTTCAAACGGATGCCAAAACAACATGACTCAGCCAGCTTATCCAGAAATACTTAATGCAACCAAGGGACCCAAAAGCAGGCATCCAAGGCAAATGACACCAGCTCTGAAAAACGAAACATACAATTTGAAAGCTAGCTTTACAGAAATAAATGCCCCTCTGCCCTACTTCTTCTCTGTTAACCATGACTTGGAATTATGCTAACTGGGGTCAACGCTAACCAGACTCTCTTAACCAGGCTTTCTCAACCAGAGTTTCGTGAAACCCTGGGGTTTCCTGAAGACTCTGGAAGGGTTTCCTGAAAGGGTGGCAGTTAATTCATTTTAATGCATTTTTAAATGTCTTAAATATTTATTGGGTGATACTACCAGATATGGTCAGGTTGACCTCCCCCACCCCCTCCCAAAATGCTCACTGATGGGCCAGGAGTACATGGGAAGGAGAGGTGCCCTGAGTGGGCATGTACAAAGCTCTGCATATTCTGCACAGTCACGCCACTTCTGGGATTTCTCAAAGCCTGAAGAATCTTTCAGGGGTTTCTCAATGGTAAAGAAGTAGAGAAAGGCTGGTCTAAACCAAGACGTTAGATTCCAGCTTATGAGAGAACCATGGTTGGGGAAAACCATGGTTTGCACCGACACACAGTGTGGGCTTAAACCATGGTTACTGCGGACAAGAGAGGGGGAAAATAATTTAGGAGGGGAGGTGAGAGCCTTAAGGCTGTGTTCCATCTGCAGAAAGCATTCACTTTGTCAAGGAGATCACATAAACTGCCTTTACTGGCTAAAGGTAAAGGTAAAGGTATCCCCTGTGCAAGCACCGAGTCATGTCTGACCGTTGGGGTGACGCCCTCTAGCGTTTTCATGGCAGACTCAATACGGGGTGGTTTGCCAGTGCCTTCCCCAGTCATTACCGTTTACCCCCCAGCAAGCTGGGTACTCATTTTACTGACCTCGGAAGGATGGAAGGCTGAGTCAACCTTGAGCCGGCTGCTGGGATTGAACTCCCAGCCTTATGGGCAAAGCTTTCAGACGGCTGCCTTACCACTCTGCGCCACAAGAGGCTCCGTCTTTACTGGCTAAATTAGAATTATTTGAAGAATACTTAATGGGCTTTAATCACAAATTTACTAGATGCTCAATTACACAAAGATTAATGGATATAAGTGCACAAGTAGGTCATGGGTTACTTAGTACTATAAATTCAGCCACTTATATAGTTTGCCTGGCTGACCTTGATTTATTTTTATTTATACAGTATATTTTATTATACAGTATACAGAAAGGCATTTACTAGGGCTTGGATGGGTATCTTACAAGTAGTAGCGAAGACCCATTAAAATAAAATCCCATTGGATGATCAAGTTTACTCCAGTGATTACAAAAGCACTGAAGGTCTGGTTCATGTTAACGTTCCGATGCCCAAGATCTGTAACTGTTCAGAAGTACCTTGGAGATATTTTACAACATTTGCCAAGTGAAAGCAAAATAAGTTAGTTCAGTTACCGTCAGATAAGGACAGATGGATCACAATGCAAATGGCAATGTACGGGGCACCAGTTACCAAGGTGCAGTTAAGATTATTGGAGTAGAGTGTCTATTTTTTTATAAATAGACACTCTACTCCAATGGTAGGATTTATTTTTGGTAGGATTTATTATATACTAGTAGTAAAGCCCATTGCATGCAACAGACACTAGCTCATGGTCTGGTGTGGGTTTTGTGCCTCACTTGGAAGCTGGCAACCCTAAGAGGAGGTCTCTCTGAGCACAGCAGTCCTGACCCAAGTCAGGTTTATGCACACCTTGGTAGTGTGGAATTCCAGGACATGAACCTACATCAATCTGGCAACCTTATCTCCTCTCTGCAGGGTTTTTTTAACCTGAAATAGGCCAGGGGGGGCACTATGTGGCTGGTTGGGTGCCTGTGGAGGCATTATACCCCTTTTGAGGCCCAACTTTCACAGAATATTTCCAACCCAGGGGTAGCCAACCTCCAGGTGGGTCCTGGAGATCTCCTGGAATTACTCCTCACCTCCAGACTATAAAGATCAGCTCCCCAGGTAGAAATGGCTGCTTTGGAGGTTGGACTCTGAGGCATGGTACCCTTTTGAAGACCCTCTACCAAACCTCGCTTTCTGTGGCCTCCCAGTCAGCCAACTGTTAGGCAGAAGGGGAAAGCTTTTCCTCCTCAAAAGGAATGCACACACATGCCCACAGACTCCCCTGCACTGCTCTCGGAAATGCATCCCCCACCTCAGTCAGGGGCTGTTAGAGGCTCCTTCACAGCAGGCATGAAGGGAAGGGGGGGGCAGAATCCTGAGCAAGAGCAGCAATTGTCCCTGGGAGGGGGAGATTCCACCAATAGGAGGTTCCAGAACTTCAGCAAGTTATCAGAAGCACACAAATCATTTTATTATATTAGAGTAGGGGCAAAGCCCGTTGTATCTAAGAATACAACAGGCACTAGAGCTTGGTAGTGGGAAGAAGAAGGAGAGGAGTTGTCCAGTCTGTAAGGGCATGGGGTTGAATGTGTGTGTTGTGTGGAAGATTGTGGTGGCGTGGTGACAAATGAGGGCGTGGGTGTGGAGATATGGGTGTCAAGAACCTGTGTTTTGGAATGTTCGTTGAGTGTGGGAGAGGACTGACCTTTGGGAATTTTGGCATAGTGGTTACAGATGAGCTTTCCAGAGCCATGTCCTCAGATATGTGAAGGGAAAATCAGACTGGAGACTCTTCTTAGGGGAAGATTACATGGCAACCAATTCCTCCCAGTTCTGCGTCATCTCCCTTCTTGTGTGAATTAGGCCACAGAAAATGTTCCCCTGCCCTAATACACATGGGGTAGTCACAGTATACAGGTGTCAACCCTGTTCCTTCTTTTCCATTTTTTCACTGTTGATAAAATGTTATGTGCCCACATGCTTCTTTCATGGTTGCTCCTTAGAAGAAGAACTGAATTTTGTACCCTGTTGTTTACTACCCAAAGGAGTCTCAAAGCGGTTTACAAACACCTTTTCCCTTCGTCTCTCCACACTAGACAACCTGTCAGGGGTGTGGGGCTGTGAGAGCATTGAGAGAACTGGGAATGGGCCACAGTGACCCAGGTGTCTCAAAGCATTTTCCAATCGTCTTCCCTTCCTCTCCCCATAGCAGACTCCCCATGAGGGAGGTGGGGTAGAAAGCCTCACATGGAAGCTGGCAACCCTAAGAGGAAGTCTCTCTGTGCACAGCAGTCTTGACCTAAGTAAGCTTTTTTATACTGTTTTTTAATTTGCAAAGCCAAGGTTGAAAAAGTCATTTCAGTTCCCATGTCTCTCCAGCCTTTTACTTGTTCACTATTTACAGTTTCAGGCTGTAAATATTTATTTAGATCTTCCTGCACTTTCCAGACTCACAGGACTGATGCTGGTCTGTCTGTCTGCACCCCAGAATAAAAACAGTTGCCGGTACGGGCTGGCCATAGCCCATAGCCCAGGAGCTATCTGCATCACTCCCTCCCAACTGAAGGTAAAAATGCATCACTCCCTCTCAACTGCATCACTCCTCCCAACTGCAGGTAAAAATGGCTCCTCTGAATTTTGAAGTCCCACCTCCAAACCTTCAGGAATATATCCAACCCACGGGTAGCAAACCTCCAGGTGGGGCCTGGAGAGCTCCTGGAATTACAGCTCATCTGCAGAGTATAAAGATCAGCTCCCCAGGCAGAAAGGGCTACTTTGGACAGGGTTGTGGTAGAGAAGAAACATTTAAGGCCTCCCATATAGGTTGTTGTTGAATTGAAAGACTTTAGGCCTATTCCACAGGGTTGTTGTGCAGATGAAACAGGAGACAAAAGAACCTCCTCAAGAGAATCCAGTTTTGTCTGCAGAATAACACTGTGCAGTAGGCCTCAAATCTGCAGAGTTGCAAAGAAGAAATACACATGGCTTGGCTGTGTCTAACCCCCGACCAGAGCAGTATTTTAAGTGAGAAGGGGCTTTTCTATGCCCCCCCTGTCATCCAACTGTTTGGCAGAAGGGGAAAGTCCCCCCCAAAAAAGGAAGGTCCAAACCCATGTCCTCAGACTCTCCTGCTTTGCTCTCAGAAATGCCTCCCTCCCCTCAGTCAGGGGCTGTCAGGGGCTCCTTCGCAGCAGGCCTGAAGGGAGGGGGGAGGGAGGGAGGGAAAGCACTCACCAGCCTCCTGCCAGCTCTGTCAGGGTTCTGAGGCAAAGTGAAGGAAGTTACAGTTGGACACGACAGTTAGGACAGCCTTGGGCCGAAAAAGGCTGGCACAGCCTGCCCAAGCCTCCGTTCTCATCCCCCCTGGCAACCCTACTGACCTCCTCTCCCTGCGGTGGTCAGGGGCAGATTGGCAGCAATGTCTCCAGATTGGCCCTAGCTGGGCTGGGTGGGCGAGCCCTGTCAGAACTTTGGCTTCGCGCCTCCGGACTGGCTGGAATTCTGGTCTGTCCTGGTGAGGGCCCAATCGGAAGGCATGAAGCGCCTTCCAATTGGGCCCTCACTTGGACCGGCCCCGCCCACTCTCCGCCCACAGGCCTTAGCCTTTTATGTTTATACAGCGACAGCTGTATACAGATTATATATGTATGGGTTCCATTGACAAGGTACATTAAATTGTATTACTGTTTTACAGATTAATTTGTAATAGCTTCAATTGACATTGCAATTTGATATTCATATTATTGGATTTTCTTTTTTTTGTGGGTGTATAATTCCTCTGGCTGAGCTGAAGCCATAAAGTTATCTATTATTCACTCTATGCCTTGTGGGGGATTGTTGAAAGGAGAACTCAGCAACTTCAAGTACAAAGATTTGCCATGAAATTCACAGCTTCTGGGATTAATGCAGAACCACACAAGATACAATGGATAGAACAATGAGTCATGTCGGAGACAAAAAGGAGATCTTTGTAGTTCACAGCCTTCCATGCCAGTCATGTGTGAGAACACATGGCAACCTCATATGGTTTTCAAGGTAAGAAACTAACAGAGGTTAGTTGCCATGGCCTTCATTGGCAAAGACAACCTGGACTTCAATGGTGGTCTCCCATTCAAATTCTAACTAGGGCTGATCCTGTTTAGCTTCCGAGATCTTACCCCATCAGGCTAGCCTGAGCTGTCCAGGTCAAGGATGGCCGCCATACAATACAATGAAGTGCATCTGGAGCACAAGACGTACATCAGTACACAAAGGGAGCTTTGGGAACGCCTACAGCACTAACATCATTCAAGAAGTACAAGATATTCCTTGGGGACACAACTGTTCTCATACCGAGCCATTTTCTCCCTGGTTGCAATAAAGATCTTATCTCGCTGCACGGCCTCAGATGTTAGAACCACCAAGCTCTTATGAAAGCCAGTCTATTTCATCTCGGAGAGCAGCGCTCTGTTTACCTTGCAGTTCTGCAGCAGCCGGATGAGATGTTCAAAGCAGTTGCTGTTCAGGAAAATGGCTTGCAGAACAGGCCGATCCTCACAATCTAACATGGAAGGGATGGTATCTGCCAACGGAAACAGAAGGCAAATAAGATCACCCGCGTTGCCATTCAGGACTCTGCCTATTCATCTTTGGGAGTAAGGAAGGCAAAAAGTATTCAACAGGACCGAGTGCCCGCCATCCGCAGTTGCTCTCTTCTTTCCCCCTTGGCGGTTAGGAGGAGGAAGTTGTAGAAAGCAGGGGAGGAGATTGTGGAGGGCAGAGGCACAGGGGCACTCAAGGCCTACCTCCTCTGGCTACTCTGCTCCTAGAAACGAGGTGGAAAAGGTGGGGATAGACAAAAGGATGGACAATGAAGAGGTCCATATGACACCAGTGCTCAGCTCCTGCCTTCCCCAGCATCTTTCCCTTTCAGCAGTTGTCCCCAACAATGCAACCCACCATCTCTGCCCTTCTGGTTTCCTATGTTTATGTTTATGTTTATATGTCGTTGCTCTCAAATGTCTTGCGGTGGTTTACAAAGATCCATGAATATAATAAAATCCAGTAAAAACCCATTAAAACATAATTAAAACACAACATCGCGATGGCAGATAATAAATACATAACCCACTCCCCTCCCCCTGTTCAGCAAGGGTCTATCACTCTCTATCAGGGGCAGATAGAGAGACTTAGTTGGTTTCAGCTAGAGATCCACAGCTGACAGCACCAGGAGCTGCTCTGGCCTCAACTATATGCCACATGCACCAAAGTGCAAGAGCTATTTCCTGTACATCATCTGCACAAGCACAGACAGTGTTTGCCTGATTTTGGAAGTTTTGCAACTCTGCCTTCAGTTTTAGATTTTTCTGCAAATCTTTTAGTTTCCCCAAATTTGCAGAAAGAACTCCCTTCTGTGTTCATGACCCTAAACTGTGGATTTAATGATCCACCCCTTCAGTTGCATAAAAATCTTGGCCGGCTCCTCCCTTCACAGACTGGTTATTCTGGAATCCCAGCTACCCTTTCGGAATACCTCTAATGATCCTAAAAGGTATAGCCTGAGGAAAGGGTTAACCTTTGTGACTGACAGAGGAGAAGAGGAGGTATGGAATGGAGAAAAAAGATGCTGAACTTCCAAGAAGGACAGTGGGTGGTTGGGGGAGAAAAGAAATAGAAGAGTGAGGAGTGTAAATGAAGGAGACAGCCCAAATCAGGATCCCTAGGAGAAGTGATTAAAGTGGTTCCCTAAAACTTCCCCTGTGGGTGAATCTGTGCGTAAGATGGAGAAAAGCAAAACATTCACCTCAAGGGAGAGGAGATGTATTATGAACCCTGGAGAGGGGAAAGCTCACAGAAAAGTGGGGCTATAACATGATATCCCTCACAATGGAGGCCCAGATCACAAAGGTAGCGCGGCTGGCATTTTACCATCTCTGCCAAGCCAAACTACTAGCGCCCCACCTGGCCCCGGAACACCTAGCCACAGTGATCCATGCGACGGTCACCTCTAGACTGGACTTCTGCAACTCGCTCTATGCAGTCCTGCCTAATTTTCTGATAACAGAAAATTTTCTGATAACATCTGACTAATTTTCTGATAACATCAGCCTAATTTTCTGATATAAAGTCTGTCATTTCTATCCAACTGTAGAATCAACAGGAAATTGTTGCAATTGTTGGTTATTGATGTATATGTTTTACAGACTGTTTTATGTAAGGTTCTTTGTTATAATGTAAACCGCCCTGAGCCTCCGGGGAGGGCGGTATAGAAGTATGATAAATAAAATAAAATAAAAATAAATACTGACAGGGACACTTTCACCATGTTCTCTACAAATAAAGTTGTGCCTCAGTTTCCCTTTGAAGAATATCTGTTCAGAACTACTCCAAAGAAATGCTACCCAAAATCATCTCAGACTACCATAGTTAACTAGTGCCTAAAACAAAAAGGGACAAAGGGCCACAAGAAATATTGTCCAACATTACAATACTTAAGGCATGGGCCCCAACCTTTTTATCACTGGGGACCGGTCAACGCTTGACAATTTTACTGAGGCCTGGGGGGGGTAGTCTTTTGCCGAGGGACGTTGCCGCTGCCTGAGCCCCTGCTCCGCTGGCTTTCCCGGCGGCACCCCTGACTTCCCGCCGCCCACTGGGGGGGCGCTTCCAGCAGCAGTTGTGCAGTGCCACGTTGAGGGGGAGCCCCAGCCATGGCGGCCGCTGGAGAGCACAGAAGGTGAGCCAGCAGCAGAGTGGCAGGGCAGCCCCCGAGGCAGCAGCCAGGGAGGAGGACATGGAGGAGCCGCGGCCCGGTACCAACTGATCTACGGACCGGTACCAGTCTCCGTCTCTGGTCCAGGGGTTGGGGACAGCTGAGGAGTTTCTTTTATTTTTCTATGAGCTTTACTGGGTTTCGTACTAAGCTACATTTGGCTCCAGTGCCAGAAGTTGCGGGCCTTCGCTTCCCAGAATGCCATGCTACTTACTCAACATCTGGATCTGCAGTGCTATGAACCTGCTCTCCCACTGCCTCGACCGCCTTGGATTCGGCAGAGCGGCATGGTCGGAGTTGAGCAGCTTGAAGTAGTTCTCCAAGATGGTGCTGGTTTCCACTTGCCGCTGGTCTGAGCTGCTGGTCAGAAGGAGATGCACCACTTCCGTCAGGCACTTCAGCGTCAGCTCCACCTTCCGGCTCACTTCGTCTGGGTCTCTGTTATCCCACAGGTCACAGTCCGCTAACACGCGCATCAAGACTTCCATGGTGGCAGGAGATATCGCCTGAAGAGCATTTCTCTAAAGTTATCAATGAAATCGCCCCCAACACCAGGGTACAGCGTCAGTCTCTGTTTATTTACCTTTATACAATCTGACATGGTCAACAATTTTGAATAGACTGCTTTCTCTGGGCACAATTGCTAAGCGAACAGCATTTTAAAAAAGAAGCAACTCCTCATTCCCGTTGCCTCTTGCTAAGGTTGGAGAACCCGACCTAGACTTCACGTACCCCTCTGAAATCTGAACTTCATTGGATACACTAATGCTGTTTAAAGCTCTACTGAAAATTCCTGCGGGAGAAATTTGTCCTCTGCTCCTTGCAGCCACAGACTGATGTTCTTGCCAGGAGTCTGTGTGTGCCATTAATACATCACCGCCACGTGAGGATCACCAAGCAGAAGCCGATTTCGAGACACCAGACGCGGCACCAGGAGGAAGAAACGGACAGGGAGGGGCTGCCACATTTCCAGCCCATTCTAAGGCACATTTCTCAATTCCCTGGCACTGAAACTCACATGTTTCCATTCTTCTTCACTTGAAGTGCATCACGCTTACCATGCCAGGTCCCGGCACGGTATTTGCACTTGCTATCATGCTAGTTTACTTATTCAAGCAAGTGACTCAATCTAACAACCAGTGCAGGGGTAGTCAAACTGTGGCCCTCCAGATGTCCATGGACTACAATTCCCAGGAGCCCCTGCCAGCAAATGCTGGCAGGGGCTCATGGGAATTGTAGTCCATGGACATCTGGAGGGCCGCAGTTTGACTACCTCTGAACCAGTGTATATTTTAATCCCCTCAAAGAGGACAACCTAATTAGCACAAAATTTCATTTTTTCAAAAAACATTATTGATTCCTTTTCTTTCCAGTATCTGGCAAAATTAAGTATTGCTGATGTTAGCATATGAAGTACAATAGAGAGCTGCTCTGATTGTACTCAATAATATGTTTTCTGGGTTCAATGGTATCTTAAGACTTTTTGATATAAATTGAACCACTTTGTCCCAATATAAAAGGGCCCTAGGACATTCCCACCACATGTGGAAGAAGTCAGTTCTTCCTTTGTCACATTACCAACAACTGCTTTCTTCCTCATTTTATCTATACATTTGTTGTATTCTATTGGGTGAAAGATGCCACATATATATAATTGTAGCAGGTTTTCTATGAATGTTAAATTTAGGGTAAAGTTTAATCCCATTTTTTCAGAGTCTCAGGCTTTCTTGTTGCCTCCTACCAGAGTCCTCAACATGGTATCCCCGGTCACCTCGGCCCCCACTGAGTGCCCACCAAGAGTTTTTTTTTAAGTGGGTGGGGCCAGAGGGGGCTTTTTACCCAACAAGGCTTCTGACTGGACACTAGACATTTGATTGGCTGTGCAGATTGCAACCACTCTGTACCAGCACCACCTTCTGCAGCAGCCATTCCATAGTGGCCATTTTCTGACTGTGCCCACCATAAAAGGTAAAGGTAAAGGTATCCCCTGTGCAAGCACCGAGTCATGTCTGACCCTTGGGGTGACGCCCTCTAGCGTTTTCATGGCAGACTCAATACGGGGTGGTTTGCCAGTGCCTTCCCCAGTCATTACCATTTACCCCCCAGCAGCAAGCTGGGTCCTCATTTTACCGACCTCGGAAGGATGGAAGGCTGAGTCAACCTTGAGCCGGCTGCTGGGATTGAACTCCCAGCCTCATGGGCAAAGCTTTCAGACGGCTGCCTTACCACTCTGCGCCACAAGAGGCCCACCATGCTGCACTATAATTCCAAGGCTATTCTCACACCAACAAAGTGGGGGACCCTGACATACTATTTGACCCTGATACGTGGAGATGCTGGGAATGGAACCTGGGATCTTCTCCGTGTCAAGCATATATGTGCTACTGTGTGGCCTCAACCCCTCCCCCTCTACAGCCCATTCTTACCTGGCCCCCGGCTATAATCGCTCCAAAGAGATGTAGCAAACAACATTTCAAGCTTTCTTTTAGATGCTCACTTTCTTGAAAACACTCTGAAAGAAGAGAACAAATGAGCTGACTATTTCATAGGATGTCTTATATTAGCCTTGAAACAAAACATTTTAGGAAGCGCATCTCCCCGGGGGGTGGGGGGGGAGGACTTAAACAATGCAGAATGTTCAGTTCCTTTCAAAGTGAAGCAGTGTGTGAATTACTTGAGCAAGGGGGGAAAAGTAATCTGGGTTCCAAAGTCTGGGATAGAACCCTCAACAATCATAAATCATCCATCTTGCAAATCAGCACGCATCAGCACAGGGAGCTGCCTTGCATGCAGTCACACCATCAAGATCCACCAAAATCCACAGCCTTCTCAGACTTGCAAGTGGCTCTCAAGCAGAAGACTCTCGCCTCACCGATGGCCGGGTCCTTTCAAGTGGCGGTGGTGGGGACTGAACTTGGGACCTTCTGCATTCCAAGCAGAGCTCTGCCACTAAGCCACAACCCCTCCCAAAGTAACTCAAGGACAAGGCCGAGGGAAAATCAATAGTATTAACTGGAAAATACAGGAAATATTTTCTTAATAACATCATCAGACATTGCATTGGATCCAGCATGTTCTAGGAGCTCTTTTGCAAGCAAACAGCAGGAAAAAGAGAGCAGTCGCTGCTTGTAGTAATTTTATTCTATTGTCACCTGCGTTTCCATTTGCACAAGATCTTCCGCACCCCATTTCTGGGTACTACAATATATCGGAAGGAATGCCCCAGGGGTTGCGTAAGATCCAGCCCAAGCGAAGCAACACAAAACCCACTTGCACATCACTGGAACTGAGCCAAGAGCTCTTGACCAACCACAGAGTGAGTTGCAACCCTCTCAAAGTCGGTCGGGAAAGGCCGAGGGACAGAAAGGTAAGCTGGGGAGGGAGGCTCAGTTCCACATTTGGGCTTCCCGCTGCATAATGTGCAAAATGGCTGGAAAAGGAATCTGCTATATGAGTGCGGCATCCAAAATGTAACCTCGATCAGTCTTAACCTGAAGTTGGGACGAGGAGGGAAGGTAGAATGACATCGCTGGCAGGCCTCAAAAGAGCAGAGCAAGCCTTGAATCATGTCCCACTTCAAAAAGTTTGAGAAGCAGGGCTGTTAAACATTCAAAGAAGCAGTGACATTTGCAGAGGTTTTAGGAGCTGAAGTGTAATTCAGGATCAGATGTTAGCGTTGATGAAACCCAAGAGTCCTACTAGGCTCCAAGGAGAGCAGGCATCAGCCCAGACTCATCCATTACACTGAAACCTCATTATGTTTGCTCCTGCCACACCTGACCTGAGGCACTTGCAGATAGCCAAAGGAATGTTTATGAGCAATACACATTAACCTGGAAGCTGTTGCCACAGCAACAACCCTCTGCAGCCAGACTACCTTGCAGCCAGAACCACAAAGGAACATTTTGTTTGGAAATAGCACCAGGAGATCCTGCCACAAGCCGGCACTGTTGAAAAGTCACCCTGTTGCCTTTAAAGAAGAAGATGAAGAAGTAGGGGAACATGACAGAGCATGAAAACAGGCTGACCACTGAAATGAAATGAGGACTGCAGTTTAAAGTATAAGTAAAATATGCTGAAATAAATGTTTTCGGGAACCCACATTAATGCTGAACTGGAATTCCACTATTAACACGTCATTCATTTTTTAAACATTCACCATCTTGGGGGCCTGGATAGCGGGGGAGGGGGGAGCCGTGTGGAAATATTTCACATAAATAAATTGCGTGGCAGTGGAATACTTTCATTTTAAATTTTGGATAGGTGCCTTGGTAGCTTCCGATGTTTTATTTAGGAGCCTCAAGAGTAGGGCATGTGTTCATAGCTACAGGAGGAGAGAGAATGCAGCGAACTTCGCGGTTCGCTGGTTCTGGATTTCTTTTTTTGAAGTTGGGCACCTGTCAGTTAACTCTACTTTTCAGGCCCGGTCGCTGGCTCCTGGCTCCGGGGCCCCGGCATCAATAGGCTGAGGCTGCACACACTGACCCACACACAGTTGCTGGACTGTCGCAAGGGGAGGAGGAGGAGGAGGAGGAGGAGGAGGGGAGAAAGCCTCCTTGTTGTGCTTCGGCCTCCCCTGTGGGAAAGGGGAACAAAGTCCCCTTTTCCAGCGTAGGAGTCTGGGTCTCAAGATACACCTGAAATCCAGCCACAACTTTTTAATGAATTGATTTATTTATTACATTTCTGTATCGCCCTCCCAGCAAGCTGGCTCAGGGCAATGTACATAATAATAATAATAACACCATAATAATAACATAATATATTTATTCATTTGGAATTCTATACTGCCCTTTCGTACGACTCTGGCTGGTTTAATTTAACAATTAGGCTTATGTGCTTCGGTGCGCTTTGGCCACTTCAGTGGCCATTCAAGCCTGAGTTAGTGTCAGCAACAGCATCCGCATTCCCGGGTTGGGCTAGACTACGATCAGGGGCATCTTTTGTGGGGGGGGGGGGGGGCAGGAGATGTTGGCTGGTCTCAACCATAAGCCTGGCAGAAGAGCTCTCTCTTGTAGGCTCTACAAACTCTGCTAGCTCCGTCAGGGCCCAGATCAGCCCTGGGAGTTTATTCCACCAGGTAGGGGCCAGGACAGAGAACATCCTAGGCCTAGCTGAGGTCAAACATATTTCCTTGGGCCCAGGGACCACCAACTAATTGGAACCGGTAGAGTGGAGTGCTCTTCGGGGGGTACGAATAGAAAGGAGGTCTCTCAGATACACAAAGCCTGGACTGCAAATGGTCTTATGGTCCAATACCTTAAACTCCAGCAGGAATTCAACCAGTAGCCAGTATAGTTACCAGGGCACAGGTCAAATGTGCACCCTCCAAGGTATTCCTGTGAGAACCTTGGCCGCTGTATTCTGGACAGTTGTAGTTTCCGGAACAAGGATAAGGGTAGGCCGGTTTACAGCAAGTTACAGAGGTCCAATCCAGAGGTGGCCGTTGCATGGATGACTGTGGCTAGGTGTTCTGGGGCCAGGTAGGGCACAAGTAGCATGGCTTGGTGGAGATGGAAGAATGCCAACCGCACTATTCTCAAGAAATTCCAGCTCTGAATTGGGAGACTCTTGGAGATTCTGTGGGTGGGCCCTGAGGAGGGCAGGGTCTGAGGAAGGAAAGAGCCTTCGCAAGATACAACAACACAGAGTCCACTCTCTAAAGAAGCCGTTTCCTCCAAGGTGCCCCAGCCACAACCTAGTTTTGGGTCACAAGCCGCAACTGGAGAATCAGGAGCTTAGACAATTCTCCAAACCACAGTTTAGAGAAGCAAAACCAAGGCTTGCTACCAATCAAACTTGTATCCCTCCAGAGCTTCATTTCAAGCTACAATTTAGAAAAAGAAACACTCATATGAACCCCAACACTGCATCTACTCACTCTACTACATCAGCATTTTAAAAAATTATTATAATAGGAAAAAACCTTTTTCTATAATATTAATGAAAATCTCCAGGCGACAACAAAACAAACAAGAGGGCAGATTTCTTTATACAGCGGTTCCTATCATTTGGAGACGGGAACTGTGTAACAAGAAACATGGCCTAGGGTCCTTCTTTCTACTTGAACTCTTCTCTGTCTTGAACCACATTCCTTCAGTGCTGGGTGCCTTTTGGTTCATTGAGAGAAATTGGTCTGGGGTGAACAAAATGGGAGGGACAAGCTCCGTAATGAAGAACTGCAGAATACGAGCAGAAACAAGGCTTCAGATCCAAGCTGCTATCTCTGGAAATACTCTCATTCCAAGGTAAGAACTGGTGACATTCAGGCACTTAAGACGGTGATACTCACGGTAAAAGAAAGGGACAAACTCCACCGTGAGCGAAGCGGGCTTATACTTTTGTCTGCTTTTTTCAACAGTGCTCAGAATTCGCCTGCAATTGTACAAAAAAAGGGGAAAGGGGGGTTGCAGAAAAAAGATGAATTTAGAGGCAGATATGCAGAACAGTTTCATGTATTCTAAAATATATATCACAGGACATACTCAACCATGTAGTTCTGAAAACGGGAAATCTTCAGAAGACATGCCATTTCTGCCCCACTTCCACTGCAGAGCTTTCCGTTTGCAACCACCACACACACACACACACACACACACACACACACACACACACACGTCTGCTGACCCTCAGGAACAAATGTCAAGGGGTCAGAGGGGGAGGTGAGAAACTCCTATTCCAAAAAGTCCATGAATAGCTGGGCCCTCCCCAGTCATTGCAGTTCAGTTTGCTGTTCTGCACATTTATAATGTTTTAAATGCCACCAAGGTATAGTTTTGTGTGCCTTCATTTGGACACCTTGCACTTCTACACAGGTAGGAGTATTCTGTTTCACAAATATGTGATTACACCAGTTCGACGCTTCATTTGTCGCACATGGGAAAATCAGCAGGGAACAAACAGGGAAACTAAATGCACAACTACAGTCTGATTGTGGGGCTCAAACAGTAACTTTACTGCTACATTATGCATGGAGACGTGGCACAAACATGTAGGTACGATGACTAACACCACTTCAAGACCAAGCGATTTCCTAGGGCAGCAGTTGGCCAAACTATGGCTCTCCAAATGTCCATGACTACCATTACCATGAGTTGGGAATCCCTGGTTCAGACTGTAGGTAGAAACATACTTCTTTCGTTGGCCATTCCATGTGACCCAGGCCTTCTTCTGGCACAGGACAGGCAGGGCTGCCACAGCTCCCTCCCCGTCCAAGTAAGCGGAGAATCAGGACTGAGTAATACAACCCAGAACAGAAACGGACACGCATGCATTTTCTTTTTCGCTTTGCATGGGACTTTCAGAGCCGAGCCAGGCCATTTTCCCACCCCGCCAAGTCATTCGTATTGTAAGGAGATTATGAGAAGAATTCAAATGTTGTCACAAGAGTCACACTTACCCTGCGATCCTCTGCCTCCAATTTCGATACGGATCATAGAGGCTTTCGCAAAACGCCAGGGCATGTCTCACAAACTCTTCGATGGGCGTTTGATCTGCCAGCTCTTTCTCTTTTGTTTTGCTTTTTAACTAAGAGGAAAAGGCATGTGGGTAGGCAAAAAAAGGGCTCTAGAAACAGGTTCCACAAGCATGGCTCCCAAGGAAGGACACAAGTGAAGTTTAAAGGGGGGAAACAATACCATTGGGGTACAGGACAGCCATCATTCCCTGCCCCCACAGCCTATTTCAGCCCCCCGAAACAGCGAGGGAGGAGGCAGAAACACCTTCCCCTTCCATGGTCCTGATCCACATCAGGCCCCTGCTGTGCTTTGATGGGGGAATGGCCTTTTGAGAAGTCCAATAGGGAAACAGTTCTTTCACAACAGGAAGCAGCATTTATACTAGCCCTTCTCAACTTTTTCACCAATGAGAACCCCTTGAAATATTCTTCAGGCTCTGAGAAACCCCAGAAGTGGCACAATCATGCAAAAGATGGCTGGGAAGCACAGCTGTGTACAAGCCCCGCCCCCGGGACCCCTCGCCTTCCCACCCCCTCCAGGACCATCACTGGCCATTTTGGGAGGGGGGCCAATTAATGCTTGACAAATTTTAAAAACATCTTAAAAATTAATTAACTCCCACCTATTCAGGAAACCCTTCCAGGGCCATCAAGAAACCCCAGGGTTTCACAAAATCCTGGTTGAGAAAGCCTGGGTTACGCACTGTAGCTCTGGAGGGTCTAAAGCAGGGGTAGTCAAACTGCGGCCCTCCAGAGGTCCATGGACTACAATTCCCATGAGCCCCTGCCAGCAAACGCTGGCAGGGGCTCATGAGAATTGTAGTCCATGGACCTCTGGAGGGCCGCAGTTTGACTACCCCTGGCCTAAACAATGAATTTTTTCATGTTATTTATAAATTAACTAAGGATATCCTCTTACTTTGATTCCATCCTGTCTTCAAACGTAAGTATTTTTGGATCAGTACAGTTCTCTCTGCATATGAACTGTTAACACCTGCCATGGGTTTCAAAACAGTGCATGAGCTCTTTCACTTCAATGTCACATGTGCCAATGACACGAATGGTCGTGAGGGAGCCACGGCTGTGAAGGCTGCATGTTGTGAGTATATTTAGCAAAATACCTTATGCTGATTTGTAGAATGCATGGCTTTATTACACTGTGGCCTGATTTTTGTGTGCCTAGACCTGATGTGGCTGATGTGGCTGTCTAATTTTATTGAAGATTGCCTCGCATTTGGTTTTTCTCCAAGTCTGAAGTGCTCAGATTTATTGTAAGTGAAAAGAAAACACTCTGATTCACAATTTCTGAAAAAAAACCAACTCAAGAGAAAATTCTTTGTTTAATACTTTAGTAAACCAGCTTTTTTTGGGGGGGGGCCTCAAATGGTTTTGGGTGATTTTTCATGGACATTAAAGAGGTATACCCAGTTTTACTTAAAACTGGGAGACAAGAGATACACCTCATCTTGTGAGGCGGTGGGTTCTCCTTCTTGGGAAGTTTTTAAGCAGAGATGAGATAGGCATCTGACAGAACTGCTTATTCTGTGACCTTAGGCAGGTTGTGAGTGGGGGGGCAGGAAGGCTTGTGTCAGTGCTTGGCTCTTGTGGCCCTTTCTTGCACGCCCACGGAAATGCCGATCACTGCTGTGAGGTCAGAAGGCGAATTTCCTCCAGAAATTCCTGTTTATTTGGGATTCCGGTTTGTTTTTTTTGGGGGGGGGCATCATCTGGGCATGGAATTGGGGTCATTGTGGGTAGGTAGTTGTTAATTTGCTGCATTCTGCGGGGGGTTAGACTAGATGACCCAGAAGATCCCTTCCAACGCTATGATTTTATTATTCGATATTCTATGAAAATTTGAAACTAGGTAGAGGAAGGGTGGGGAAGCTGGCAAAGGAGGAGGAGGACAGGTCAAGGGCATGTGTGAGCCAAAGGTCTGCTCCTGATCTTCAGTTCTGGTTAAGTGGTATAACTAGGCTCTATTAGAATTTGAGGTTCTTTGTACTTCTTGCCAAGGATAGACCCCAGTCTTGTTTCAATCTTAGGAGAACAATGTGAATGGAGATATCAAATAACTCTTCACACAAAAGCTGCCACCTAAAGAAATTAAGGGTTTTTTATTGAAACTAAGGGGGTCTTGAAGTAGGGTCAGGATCTTGAGAGGATACTTGTTTGGGACTTCCCTTCCTGTGCTTCAACTGAACTCATCGGGGCTTCTTGGCCCAGCCAAATTTTATTTCAGCAGCGTTCTACAAACTTTCTTATAAAACATTTTGAATCTAAGGCCCAGCTTTGAGGTCTAGTGTGGTCCTTTCTCCCCTGCCTGCGAGATTACTGCTCACCAGTCCTCACATGACCCAGCTTTCGAAAAATTCAAGGACAGGATCCCCCCCCCTTTTTATTTTTCTTTTTTCTGCCTGGGGGTGATTTTGTGAATTCTGTGGAGAGAACATGTGAGATGTGCAAAGTGAACCAGATTGACAGGAATTCGTCACTGCTCATATGAGTCACAACTGCCATGTTTATTATATCTGCAGGTGCACAGTCACAAACAGGAGGAAAGGCCGAGGGACTTGGGAATGTTCAGCCTGGAGAAGAGGAGGCTGAGAGGGGACAGGAGGGCTCTCTTGAAGGATCGGCCAAAAAGCCTATGTGGGTCAGATCTCATCTCTGCCCTGAGTCAGGAAGGAGGCAGAACGGTTCCCCCTTGCCCTGCCCTCTAATTGGGCTGAGGTCACCGATCACCCTCTGTAGAGAAATAGCCGATTAAAAAAAAATTAAACAGGTACTGATGCAAAGTTCTTTGGGGCTCATAATTTGCTCTAACAGAACTAAATATTAATGTTAATTGTATTATATTTAGATATTTATGCCTACTTTTCTTTCCAATGAGAACCGGGACCTGGGATTGAGATTGGGGATTAGTACCATCAGTATCCCCTCTCCACCTGCTTGTAGTAGGAGGGGGAGGTTGATTAGCCTATCTTGCCAGGTTAGCTTGCTAACCGATAATGTTATATTGTAATTGTTGTTGAGGGATTTTAATGGATTTTATTGGGGTTTTTAAAATGTTGTAACCTGCCACGAGCCGTAAGGGAGTGGCGGGCAATAAATCGAAAGATAATAATAATAATAATAATAATAATAATAATAATAATAATAATAATAATAATAATAATAATAATAATAATAATAATAATAAAAAGCAATTTACAGCTTTCTTCCCTCCTCCTCTCAGCCCTCAGAGACCCTGTGAGACAGACTGCACTGGCGCTGAGTCACCCAGTGAGCTCCCATGTCTGAGATGGAATTTGAACCTGGGCCTCACAGATCCTACTCCAACTCTAACTATCCACACAGGCTCCCTGCATGAACGCAGCAAAGATTCCTAAGAGAAAAGAGCTAAAATGGCCACCGGGGTTTAAATTAAATTGAGGCATTCACTCTTTGTAGAGTCCTGCTCCAGCCAGCTTGCAATTAAAATTTAAAGCCCATATACCATGTCATAGACCCATTAACAAATCATTAGCTGTCTATTTTGTTGGCAGAGTTTAAATATGCAAAGGAGCTACTTAAAGAATACATAGCTTTACCAAGTGGAGAAACAAAAGAGGAGAGGTGAGCAGTCTAACTGACGGTTCTTCTGGAGGCCAGCAGGGAGGAAGTGACCTCAAAGGAGCAGGAAGTCTCCCACTGAGCCAATCAGGAGATGATTTGAAAAACACCTGGAAGTTCCTGATCTAAATTCCCTAGCTGCACATCTCCTCTGATGCCCCCTGTAGGATATTCTTCATATGCTGCTGAATCATGCACACTACAGGTCTTGCATATCCGACACACTTAACATTATGGAACACCTACGAACAATGATGCCGTGGGGAATTCTCTCTAAACATCTTCTCCCAGCTCACCAGTTCTGCTTCCATCGCCCTATCCTCAAACTAGGCCCTTGAAACCAGTGAACGAAATGTGGACTGTGGCCGTAAAAGAATCAGAGTTCATCCCCTACGCAGAACAGACTTCTGACAGGTAAGCAAGGAAAGAGAATTTCTCCCCCACTCACCTGCTGAATATAGAGTGTGGTCATCGTTATGACGTGATTGATGTAGGAGCATGTTCCAATCTCCTCCACGTTAGCCAAGTTTCTGCAACAGAAGAAGCGATTCAGCCATGGGAAAATTGTCCAAACTTAATAAACCCAATTTCACATTCAGTAACAGTACTGGGAGGAACACCTATCAGGGTTTGGGGGGAAAGGGAGGAATAATCTCACTTGAAGAGCCTGGGGGCCATTCCACTGGAAATCTGAATGCTCAAGCTGTAAGGCTGCTTAATGAGGACTAGTCACAAATCTGTTGTGGGTGACTAGAATAAAAAATTCCAAATGAGACAGAAACTGGATTTGAATTTGACATCCCCAGCCCCTGTTTCCCCTCCCCTTCCTCGTAGCTCCCACTGAGGCAATTCACACACCCTGGATAACGCCCTTTCAATGCACCTCAGAAATCATTCACGAGTAGGTTCCCCTAGGAGGAAGAGGGAAATCAAGTTGCAAACATGCGGCCCTTTCTGAACTCACAGCTTCCATTAATTATTAAATTTATGAGAATCCTGTAGATTTTTTTAAAAAAACTGATTTTCATGGAATTGGGGAGTATAAGAAATCCTGCAGAACAGCCAGGAAAAGCAAATGCTGATGCAGCCCTCGGGGTTTTGCTTGGTCTTTAACGCCACCTGGCTGGTCTCTCCTTATTGGTCAGTTTCATACTGGGCATGTTTTTTGAAGTTGTACGACAAAAGTGAAAGGAAACGCCAGTGCATAAAAGGCCAGTTGCTAAAGTGTATCGACAGTGCTTTATCCAACACTTGAGGAGGTGGCCAGAGGTGATTAAGTCAAACCTCTGCTTGGAATCCTAAAAACACTTCCCTGGGAATGGGACTTAATCTGGAACAGAACGACCTAGGAATACTCCCTGCTTCTCTAGATCCTACAAAGGCAATCTTAGCCAAGGGCAACTGGGGCAGCTGCCCCTTTCCCCAAACAGCGGAAGGGGCCAAGCCACAACGCTCGCTGAAGTAGGTGGGAAGCTGCACCCCTTCCTGGTGATTCTGGGGGCCCCACCCTCAAGCTTTGCCTGGGACTCCAGAATCACTAATATCACCCCTGCTGCCCAACACCTCCCTCCCTATCTGTGAGAGCGCTAATGTCCCCCTTGGGGTGGGAGAAGATGCCCCAATGAGAAAAGGGTCAGAGAAGTTTGGAAAAGAGGGCTCCGAGTGAGGTGAGGAAGTTGAAGGGAGGCGGGTGGGAGTTGGAGGGGGCAAAACAGCCACGAAGAGGACACCCACCCACCATCCCACCTTACGGAAATTCAATTTGCTTTAAAAAAAACAATAAACTACCGGCAAAGGATGATGAAGAATTTGACGAGGAGAAGCGACATGGCTTGCTGTGGTTCTTCCAGTCCTTCCGACAGCTTCTGGACACAATGGAGCAGCTGAAGCCTCAAGACCTGGAGAATGTTATCAGGGAGCAGGGATATCCCGGGGGGCACATCATCCACCCTAAAAACACACCCAGGAACGTTCGTGAAAAAAAGGGCAAGGAGCAGTCATCTCTAAGGCCGTTTATCCAGGGAGACGCCTGCTGCCCTGAACAACGCCCCTGGCAGCCCAGGAGCCCTCCTGTCCACAAAGCTCTCCATTCTTAATCCCATAATTAAACCACATCTGAAAGAAAAATTGTATTTGTCATATTTAAAGATGACTTCTCTGGGGAAGCATTTGCTATAATCGGCACACGGCGATTATGAGATCATCCAGGGCTGGCCCACTGAATGCCACACAGATGATCCACAAGCACTGCAGGACGTCGTAGCACGGCCCTTAAGACAAGGAGCACAGCCCAGGGCAGGTCAACAACCAAGGAGCCCCCTCAGTTAAAGGGGCAGAGGAGGTGCTGAGCTCTCCCACTGACCTAAACAAGGCCTTAAAGGTGGGCCACCAGGATAAGGGCCCTGGAGACTTATCTTGTTCCAGTCCCCCTCCTGGTGAGAGGCATCTCCCCTGACAAGAGGGTGCAGCTGCTGGGTCCTTGCGTGAGGCTTGGGTGGAATTGGCTGTCCCCTTAGTGGGGTCTGCACTACTCTTGGGACCACAGCTGATCTCCAGCTATCTGTTCCCCCAGAGAAAATGGCAGGTGCAGAGGGTGGTCTCTCCGGCATGACAGCAATGCTGAGCTCCTCCCACCAATTCCCCCCCCCAGTCTCCAGAAATGTCCCGAGGCAGAGCTGCCCAAGCCCCCGCATTTCAAATCCTGAGGCTAACAGGGCAGGATCTGATGATGTCCTTCTCTCAAAACACAGCCTTATCCGTTCCAGTCAAGGTCCGGTTATCACCCTCGTAACTCACGTTTCCCTGCATTAAGGCCCAATGACGAAGGAAGTGCTGGCCTGGCTAGGGATTGGATCCCACTGGCCCTCTTGCTCAATCCCAGCCAATTCCCCTCCGTACGACAACCCCCGTCCCTTGTAGCTTTTGTCCATGCAGGTCCCAGGATCCCAAGCACAGCCTTTTGGACGGCCAGAGAGGGCCTCTTCCTACCTTCTTCACCAGTGGAATGCCTGGCTGGATCTAACCCCATCTCTAGTTCTTTTAATATGTTCTTGGTCATTCCCTCGGTATTCGTACGTCCTCACTGGAAAGGGATCATTGTCTACTGAGGCACGGATACTGCAGACCTCAGCAAGAGCTGCGCCCTTTTAAACCCACCAAAGCCATCGGGTTTAGAAGGGTGAAAATGCTGTTTAGGATTGTACCATAAATCTATGAGATTAATGACGGGGCTTGGCGACTGAGACGAAAAACCCAAACGTAACAAAAATTAATTTTTTAAAGCCGGCCATGTTTTGTCACATTTCCAAACCAGAATTAAATATCTCATTGTCTGAGTGTCGTCCTTGCAGGATCTTGTACACCTCCTCCTTTATGTGTTGAATATCGTAACTAGAAGATGGGAGCTCGAATTTCTTTGGCCAGGGAGAATTTGTCTCCTGCAGCAAGGCAAAGAGCAGCTAGCTCAGTTTCCTCCTTTCAATGGTAAGTAGAACAAGATGCCATCAATGCTTTGGCAAATAGAAAGCAGCAGAGGGGATTAATCTTTCATGTGCCATGGACACAGCTGTCTAGAGAGCTATTCTTCTGCAGAGCGCCCCGTCTTGCCTCCCCACAAAAGCTCCACAAAATTACATGCAAACAGCCTGATCCCAAATACATTTCTTGGCTAGAGGCCACTGCTTTCAACAGCTTTTATTTCCTTGTAATGGGTAAAGGATTTGGGGGTGGGGAGACTACAAGAAACACACTCTGCTCAGCGACACACCACACCCTGCAGCCTTCTAATTTGTGGGATGGGCCGTGGCATGCAGAAGGACCCCAAAATCAGCCCCCGGCATCTCCAGTTATAGGATCTGGCAACAGGTGATAGGAAAAGCCTCCACCTGAGACTCTGCCAGGCTGAGCAGACAACCCTGACCAGGGGTCTGATTCCGTTTGAGGAAGCTGCATGCGTACGGATGCATGGCTGTGCACATGCACTCAAACACGCACAGTCACATCAGAGTATTCAAAATAATGCCCCATCACTGCGGAAATCTTTCAGTTGCATCGTGTTTTTCTAGAAGGCAGCATAGTGCCTTCATTCTTAAGCCACCTGTCTGGAAAGGCTCTGGAATTCAGTGAAAGAGCATCTGCCTGGCATCAGAAGGCCCAGGTTCAATCCCCAGCATCTCCAGTGACACAGAGCTGGAAGGAGAGGATGCAGAAATCTTCTGTGTGGGATCCTGGGGAGCCGCTGCGAATCTGAGTCGGCAATATGGTCCTTCACAGATTGCATCTTAGGCAGCTTTGTGTGTTTAGCCACGTCCAGTCTGAGGACCAAGAACTAGATCAGGGGTAGACAAACTGCGGCCTTCCAGATGCCCATGGACTACAATTCCCTTGAGCTCCTGCCAGCATTTGCTGGCAGGGGCTCATGGGAATTGTAATCCATGGACATCTGGAGGGCTGCAATTTAACTACCCCGATTACTAGATCATGGGTATTCATAGACCAACAGCTAACCTGTACAAAGTCAGAGTCCAGGACACCTTGAAGACCCACAAAGTTATATTCAAGGTGTGAGCTTTGGTGTGCAGGCACACTTCCTTGGACAATGGAACAGAAATGATCAGACTACATATATAAGGAGAGACTAAAATGTACTCCTAATTTACTCTCGCATATATTCGGCTGGTGATTTCCAATAAATTGTACCTGAGGTAGTGGGAGTGCACACAAAAGCTCCCACCTAGACTAAAACTTTGTTGCTCTGAAAGGTGCCCCTGGGCTCAAACATTGTTCTGCTACTTCAGACCAGCACAGCTGGCCACCTGAATTTAGCCAAAGATGCTACCGGATCTCTAAACCCTAAACTGCCACTGATCTGCCTAACCCACTGGATCCCAGTAAGAGTTGAGCTGAGGCTCCTTTGCAGTTCTATCATATTATTATTGCTGTTATCATGTTAAGGTTATTGTTGTTGTAATGCTATTGCTGTTATCACAGATACGTTATCTGTATCTGTTTCCTGTTCCCTGTAAACCACCCTGAGCCTTCGGGGGAGGGCGGTATATAAATATAAATAAATAAAATAAATAAAATAAACAACAGTTATAAACCCGTGCAATTTGTAGCTGTCAGGATCCTCCACTTTAGAACCCAAAGCTTCACCTGTCTTACGAAACGCACCCCATGGAAACACAGCATTAGACTGAGAAGTACCACCTTACGTATGGTGGTCATCACGGAAAGCAAAAAAAAAGAGGGGGAAGGGATAACCTGAAATGTAATGGGAACACACAGATACGTAGTTTATGCTTTAACAAACGCACTGGTCCTTTAAGGTGCCACAAGCCTCTTGGATTATTTACTCTGTGTGGGGATCTATCTGTGTAAATGTATTCCATCCACCCTGCCAACAGACAGAACAGATGATGCAACGAGAAGCTACTTGTCCCCGTCTCTCAAAGACGCTAAAGCAATCCTCCCTCGCCTTGACAGCTGCCGAGATATTATCTCTGTACATCTTTTCCCAGGCCAGTCCAATCCTATATGTGGGGCTGCAGCTTTAATCTGCAATTAATCTCATAGCAAAAAAAAATGCAGATTTTTCTATTGAGCGCTCAAAAAACAATAGTACACTACCCTAGAACAGATACTGTTTTCACAGCGGTGCCCTCCCCTTTAATCTTTTGCCATGTTTTTACGAAAAATGCTAGTTGCTGAGAGAGAAACCACCAACAGCATCTTAATGTATGATTCCCAGAGCATTCATGCTTGTTTGCCCCTTTGAGTAATCTGTTGAAGACGACTCTGGGGCAGGCAAACACATCCCTTGACTCCCTTAGGCCCATCCCAGTGGTCCCCACGGTAGTTTACAACCAGGGCTGACAGTTCTGGGTTGGGAAATTCTTGGTGATTGGGGGGGGGTCAGACCCTGGGGAGGGCAAGGACCCCAGCAAGGTTGTAATGCCAGCGTGTTCACCCTCCAAAGCATCCGGTTTCTTCAGCAGAACTGATCCTGGTTGCCTGGAGATAGCGGGATATTTCCAGGGGCCAGCTGAAGCTTGGAAACCATATGTTGAACTTCATCCCTCCACACACACACCCGGTTATAATTCCTGAAGATGTGAGGGTGAGGAAAACAATCCCACAAGCCCTGTTTCTGTCCATGAAGGGGCTCATGGGAATTGTAGTCTATGGACATCTAGAGAGCCACGGTTGGCCACCCCTGCTGCACACCTCCCTCCTGGTGGAGGTAAAAATATAATAAGCCGTAAGAGGCAAAGTGGTTATGAATATTTAATGCTCCACTTTCCCAAAAGATAAACAGCAGAGCCAGATATAACAATCCACAAGAACTAGCGGAGACTGACGCAGGAGTATCATTCCTGTCTGAGCACCATGGAAGGGCTACGCTTCTCGGTGAGCTCTCAGACGCCGATACACCAATAGATTCTGATGAGGGGATTATCTTGAGAACCCTGCCACTGGGGTGCTTGTGGAAACTTTCCATTTTTGTGAAAATTCTCTTTGAGTGCTTCAATTCTCATGTATATTTAGGAACAAGGATGATATTCTTGCATGAGACACCTCTAGTTCTTGTGGATTATTATATCTGACTCTGCTGTTTATCTTTTTGGAAAGCAGAGTAATAAATATTCATAACCACTTCACCTCCCATGGTTTAGCATATTTTACCTACACCGGGTGGCTCAATCATTCCGTTACTCCTGGTGTAACCTGCTTCCTTCAGGTTGCCACTAACCAGTCAGTGAGAGTCCTGCAGGGGAAGGAAGGACCAGGCTCCGGCACATTTGGCTGCATTGCCACTTAACAGCTTCTCACTCGGTTTTGCATTTTCCATTCTGTTCCCGTGAGGTGAAGGGGGGGGGCTCTCTGGGACACCAGGAGATAGTTTGCTTCCCTTTACTTCTCCTTGCGAAGGGGGACTGAATAGGCTAATTGTAGGTACAGAGATCAGTCTGCCCGTGTTCAAAAGCTTTTTTTAAAAAGGCAACATAGGAAAACAATACAACGGAATGGTCAAAACCCAAGTGATATAAACAGACCCTAATTCTAGTTTTATCCCTAATGATAGAATATGGATAAGCAAAACACCCTTAAACATGCAAGTTTCAGGAAGCGTCCTCTCCCTTCATTTCACTTCATGGGGCTGCTCCCTTTTGTTCAGCAACAAATGCTCACGTCTACCACAGTGGTGGGACTCTATCTGAACAGCCTTCAAAACAGATGAACAAAAGAATGTTCATTTCAGCCCAGTAGGCATGGAACTAGATTTCCCCCCATGTCTCTATCATCCAAATGTATTTGCTTAAAAGCAAAGTTCTAACAGGGTGGACCACAAACTTTTGCAAAACAGGCTGTAGTTCATTTAAGAGCCAGAGATGAGAACCACAGAAATAGATCTGGGAGTCATATTTATAGTGAACAGGCTGAAATCATCAACCTGAACATTCAGTTAGCATCACCAGCTCACCTGAAATCCCTCTTAGAGGCAATGAGTACATTTAAAAAGAGAGCTTATTTCCTGGTTCTGCCCAAACAAGAATGTTTACTTTGCTGCATAACTTTCCAGTCCCAAAACCAGCTTTGAAAACAAGGTTAGCCAGGACAATCAAAAACTGCCATTGTGGAAGAGAGAAAACATCTTTACACAGAGATGGGGCTTATCTGCTGCACAGGATTACCTTGGGTCATCGCTGATTTCTGGGAGATTTAACTGGTGACTGATCTTCAGTGTCGGAACTAAAGATACACGAGAACTGATGTAGATGTCATAAGAAGTTGCATTTTTTTAAGGCACAAAGTGTGCTTAGGTGGGCACATGTCTTGCCCTAGAGTCCACCTGATTTTCTTGTTTTCCTATTAGAGGTCAGATGAACAACAGGACCTGGCCATGACGGATACAGCCCCAGTAGGGCATAAGAGCAGGCCATTAGCAACTTTGTGTTGCATTTCCGTGTGTGAAGAGTACGCACAGTCACCTGTAGTGTGGAAAAGCTCCCCATGCACAATTTATCTTTACAGATCAGAGGATACACACTTGCGTACACACAATCGGGTCATCCACACTCAATTCACTAGGGCACCGACACAAAGGCTTGTTTGTACATACCTCGTGGGCAGCTTCTCAAAGTCCACATCTAGAAACTGCTCATAACTAGACACAAAGCTGTCCAACCAGAGTTTCAAGTAGTCTGGATCTTTCTGTGAAGACAATTAAATCAGTTTTAATGTTATTTATTGTTCAGTCGATGTTTAAGGATTCATGCACACCCCCCGGTAATTTCCCTGCCACAAGAAAGGAGGCTGCTGAGCTACGGATACAAGTCTTTATGTAAGTCTACTTCCTAAAAGGGCTGTCAATCAAGCTATTTCAGGAAATGGGAGGGGGCATGGCTCAGGGGAAGGGCATCTGCTTAGCACACAGGAGGCTCAAATCCCAAACATCTCCAGTAAAAAGGATCAGGTAGAAGACTCAGCCTGAGACCCTGGAGAGACCCTGGCCATCTGAGTAGACCAGGGGTTGTCAAACTGCGGCCCTTCAGATGTCCATGGACTACAATTCCCGTGAGCCCCTGCCAGCATGTACTGACAGGAGCTCATGGGAACTGTAGTCCATGGACATCTGGAGGACTACAGTTTGACTACCGCTGAAGTAGACAATGCGGACCTTGACAGACCAAGGGTCTGATTCGGTAGAAGGCAGCTTCGTGTATAACACGGCCAAGCATCCCTGAAAGATTATAAGATTCCCAAAGTGTTTTTTTAATTCCCCCAATGTCCATATCTTTACAATTGTACCCCTTATGGGTCTCCATGGGCTGCTGACATTTTTAAGCCCCTCAAAATGAATCCACACTGCAAAATTCATATTGCACTACTAATCCCAGTGGCCGCGACCAGAACTGTGCCACTCGCAGCTTCTATGCAGCCCCCCCCCCCCAAGTGATGAAATAAAAGACCCAACGAAGCCCATGGATTCCTGGCAGAACAAGTCGTATGCTAAATGGGAAAGGAGGAAGGAAAAGAAGCTACCACAGCAGCAAAAGCAAATCACAATCTGATGGGCCCCCCAAGAAGGATTCTCCCCCCTACCCCCAAGATGGCCTTTATCTCCTGTTTTCATATATCTTGGTTTCCATCTGTGGCATCTCATATAAAAGGAATCTGAGGAAGCAAACTCTGGGGAAAGATCTACACATGAGCCTCTGCTGAACCTCCGCCAGAAACAATAGATAAACCAATGTTTGTACGTCATATAAGATAGCAAACCAAAGCAGTACTACTCAAGATGCCACGCATGTCTATTCAGTAGGGCTTACGCCTGGGAAAGCGTTCTAAGAACTGCACTTTTATATGTTGAATCAACTAAAAGAGAGATGGTATAATGTGAGCAACTAAAAGAGGGATGGTAAAAAGCAGTGGTCCCCAACCCCCGGTCCGGAGACCGGGACCGGTCCGTGGTTCAGTCGGTACCGGGCCACGGCTCCTCCTCGTCCTCTTCCCTGGATGCTGCCTTTGGGGCTGCCCTGCCACTCTTCCACTGGCTCACCTTTGGTGCTCTCCCGCGGTCGCCATGACTGGGGCTCCCCCTTGGCATGGCATTGCACAGCTGCTGCTGGCAGCACCCCCCAGTGGGCAGCGGGAAGTCAGGGGCGCCAGCAGGAAAGCGGAGTGGAGCAGGGGCTCAGGCGGTGGGGTCAATGTTACAGTGACTCTTCTTAATAACACACACTTTTTCTATGTCCTCTTAATCATCTAAGCATGTTCTGCAGCAATATTAACTAAAATAGAATATTAATTAAAATAACTTAATAAGAAATTGAATAAATGAATAAAATAAAATAATAAATTAAGCCATGAGACACGCTTCTCCTCCAAGGCCTTACCAGAAATATATTATGTGGAACTTATGTCTTGAAATTTGGCAGATTCTTAAAGAAATTTAAAACAAATCAACAGGCCCATTCCTTAAAACATACAGACATAAGATACTCGGGACTGTACTCCAGGGGTCCTCCAGATGTTCATGGACTACAATTCCCATGAGCCCCTGCCAGCAAGTCCACACAAATCTTGGATAGGAACAAATATTGAAATTAGCTGACACAGCTGAAGAGAGTGATCAAAGGAGGGAGGCGGCAGAATTGCCCAGAAGGGCTGAAAGCAGGTGTCTGGTAGAGATAATAGTGGGGTTACAATTTCCAACCAGGATCTGAAGAAGCCAAGTTCAAAGTCCCACTTAGAAGAAGAGTTGCTTTTTATACCCTGCTTTTCACTACCTGAAGGTTTCTCAACGTGGCTTACAGTCGCCTTCCCTTCCTTTCCCTACAACAGACCCCCTGTGAGGGAGGTGGAGCTAAGAGAGCTCTGGCAAAACTGCTCAGTGAGAACAACTCTAACAGAGCTGAGGTGGTGGCATCAGAAGGCATCAACCTTTGAATCCCGGAGCCAGAAGGCAATATCAGGGGAAGTCCTCGGCCTCCGTGTTGTGTCATGACCAACGGTCACAGAATCATAGTCTCATTCCAACGCTTTGGTTCTATGATTCTTTGACCGTTGGTCTGATCCAGCCGGGCTCTTCTTGTGTTCTTCTACCTACCAATGTCATCTTAAGCAAAGTGAAACCCTTCTAAAGTCTACTCATGCTACTATTCTCAGAGAACAACTGATACGCAAGCCAAAAAACCCTTGTTTTTGATAACAAACCTAACATATTATGAAGTCATCAGGACATGAGGAATTAAAGACCCGGAAAATGACACAGGTGTTTTTTTAAGAATCCCATAGAGCCAGTCTCTGAATAAAGGGGAAAGGTTCCCGGTATAGAGAAAGCAAAAACAAACAGGAGTTCTTGATGATCTGTCAACTTTGAGATATACCAGGTGGGTAATACACAGGGGCTTTTTGCACGCCTTCAAAATAGCACAATGGTTGCCAATTGAAAACGCTACTGATTTGCTGTTTTGCACAACGTCGTCGACAATCTGCCACACACCTGAAACCAATCTGCAAAAAGCACTTCCTTGTAGCGCTTTCAGGGAAATCCCCAAAAGTGGATTCACCCTCCGGAAAGCGATACACTCCTGCAACCAATCTGCAACACTAGCGAAAAAGACCTGTGCGTTAACATTGTTGCAGTTTCTTCAAAGTCCCTCCTCCTGAGCCTGTCCTCCAAACTTCCGGCGAACTGTTCGCCATTTTTTTTTTCTCCGAGCGAGCGGGGATAAACGCACCAGCGAGCCTCTTTCAGTTTAGAGGCTTCCCTGGCTTCAGTCCCTCCCCTTCAGTCACTAAGCACACACATTTTACACATTCATTCAGCCGAAAATCGGGCCCGTGAGAGGGGGGGAGGGGGGATTTTTTTTTTCACTCGGAGGCAGCGTGGCAACGATCAAATGACAGCTCAAACAGAGGCTTCCCCGGCTTCAGTCCCTCCCCTTCAGTCACTAAGCACACTTCAGTCACTAAGCACACTACTAAGCAGTCACTTTATTTTTTACACAGTCATTCAGCCGAAAATTGGGCCCGTGAGAGGGGGGGGGGGTTTCACTCGGAGGCAGCGTGGCAATGATCAAACGATCAAACGACAGCTCAAACACCCCAGGCAGCTGGATGGGTCTCTCCGTTGCAACGAATCTACACAGATTCGTTACAATGGGTCTGTTTTTTTTTTTTAAAAAAAACCTTTCTTAAAGGGAAAGGGGCTGTTTGGGAGCATGCTAACGGCTGCCCATTGGCTGCTTGACGGCCAGGGGCGGGATGAGCTCGGCAATAGCGCTTCCTTTCTAGCGATTTCTGCCGAGACCGGAAGCCTGTGGGAAACGCTACAAAACGCAACTGGATTCCACTACAAAGGCAGGTATGCATAACGACGAATTCCACTATTTTAAATGGCGATTTTTCATTCAGTGACCAATTTGCAACAAAGATCCCGGTGCGTAAAGCCCCACAGTTCTCTCCTCCTTACATGTGACCCTTACTACCACCATTTGAGATAGGTGTGGCTGAGAGATTGTCTAGCCCAGGGGTAGTCAACCTGTGGTCCTCCAGATGTCCGTGGACTACAATTCTCATGAGCCCCTGCCAGCCCCTTGGCTAGCCCATGAGTCCCCCCCCCGTGGGGCTTGCCATCTCCTTTTGTTGGCACCCCCCAATTGTTTTTAGAGAGCGAGATGGGTCAGGTGGCACTTTTACCCTTAATTCGCAGATTTTTTAAATGTTGCTTTAGCAGCAGTAGCCATTTTGTGGCTCTGTCCACTATGCTGTGCTGGAACTCCAAATGTTCCCAGGGGCTCAGAAAGATTGGGGACCCCTTACCTAGCCCAAGGGGGTAATTCAGTGAGCTTCACTGTAGGGTAGAGATTTGAACCTGGGGTCTCCCCACTCCAACCACTACACCCCATGCACCACACTCACACAAAGACTACAAATTCCACAGGAACAGTCATAGAATCACAGAGTTGGAAGGGGCAAGTCAGACCATCTGTTGGAGCTAAAAGAAATTAATCAATTGGGCACCTTTTCAAATCTAACTCAATTTTTCATTCTAACATAAAATCTCATGGTTCCGCTGTTTAAGAAAGCCAATGAAATTTTACACAAAGATTAAAACCTGGTCGATTTCATGGGGCCCAAAGTCTCACTGTCTACTTTCCTAAATCAGAGTCCAGTGGCACCTTTAAGACCAACAAAGATTTATTCAAGGCATAAGCTTTCGAGTGCAAGCACCCTTCGTCAGACATAAGAACTACCACCATGACAGTGGAAATATAAAGTTAATTCTGTTAAATGAGTAAACTGTGTCACAACATCCAAATACAGCCATAGGATAATTCTTTGCTAAAACAGCCAATCGGTCCCCTCGAACTCAGTTGTAGTTCACAAAAACACAGGAGGAAGAAAACTCAGCAGGGATGCATGTCCATGCCCCCAGGCTCCCCTGTGTTGCTAGTGGAAGGAAGCCCCTCCCTCTCCTCCGTCTGGGCCTATTGGAGAATCTTTCCCAACAGGCCTAAAGGGAGGGGGGTGCGGAATTCTGAGCAAGAGCAGCCATTGGCCGGGGGGGGAGGGGGATTCCACCAATAGGAGTCTTTGGAAGCTTCAGCATGTTGTCAGAAGTAGGATCACATCCTTATCCATGGTTCTTCTATAAATTTTGGAAACTGCCTGGGGGACGGTGCATGTTTGGCCGCCGGGCAGCGTCCAGATTCGAACCCAACCTGCCCTAGCAGGAGCCACCGGCCATGGGAATAGGGAGGCGGAGGCGGCAGAGAGCACAAAGCCACCCAGAGAATGAGGCCGCAGCAGGAAGGCCCCGGCACAGAAGGCACAGGTGCCCTGAAGGAGGCCATAGAGGCAGAAAGGCGCCGCCACCGAGGAGGAGGTCACAGAGGCAGTGAGGATGCCACGGCGGCCAGAAGCATGTGGCACTGAGAACGACCTGGCGCCGGCCGCAAGGAGGAGCGGCCGCCGTGAAGAAGGTGGTGGCGGTCAAGAGGAGGCCGTGGTGGAGCCGAGGCTCCTGTGCCAGCGGACACCGGGAGGCCGTGGCTGCACCACTGGAAGAACGCAGGTGCCAGCAGCGCAAAGGCACAAAAGGAGCATGCACGGCCACCAGTGCACTGAAGGCGGTGCAGGTAGAGACCCGGCCAGCCGCAACCCACCCAGGGACCGCTGCCACCACCACTGACACACCCTCGACCTGCCACCTGGGACAGGGGTGATGACCAGGCGGTGAGGAGACCTCTCTGTGCCTCCCCAGCCCTGCTTCTCCCCCTTCCTCTCGGTAGTGCCTGCTGCATTTCTGCATGCAGTGGTCTTTCCAACTAGTTTTATGTATAAGCCTGTTGTATTCAGGAATACAACGGGTGCTAGATTGGGGGGGGGGCGGAGGTGGAAGAAGTCTACGGCTGCCCTCCCCTTCCCCTGAGGCCCTGGAAAGGCTGCAGGCAGATGTTTGGGAACTCACTGGCAGGGGCAGCTCTCACGTGGCAGGGATCTGCAGCCTCCGAGCCTCAAAGGAGGAGGGGTGGGCAGGGGTGGGGGACCGAAGGCAATTGGCTGGCCTCTGGACAGATAGGTAAGCCTGTAAGGTAAGGTAAGGAGGAGACACTGAGTGGGACAGCCGCCCTGGGTGGGTGTTAAGCGCTGAGTGGCACTTAAGCCATGAGACACACTCCTCCTCCAAGGCCTTAACGGAAATATATTATGTGGAACAGATAGGGCTGCTGGCTGTGGACTGGAAACCCTTGGAGATTCAGGGGGCAGAGCCTGGAGAAGGTGGGGTTTAGGACGGGGAGGGGCCTCAGCATGGTACAATGTCATCACACTCCAAAGCAACCATTTCCTCCACAGGAATTAATCCCTGTCACCTGCAGATTGACTGTAGTAGTAGCAGATCTCTAAGTCCCACCTGGAATTTATCAACACTAAGTATTGACCCTGGGTCCTTACTACAATAAAAGAATCTTCTTTGAGACTGCATCTGCATGCTGCTGGCAGGGACTCATGGGAATTGTAGTTCATGGACGGCTGACAGCTGCTGCTTGGCCACCCCTGATCTATGACATCGCCATGAAGAACACACAGCGTATTTTGGGAGTCTCGTGTCGAAAGATCAAGTCGCTCTGAACCTTGTAAGCAACAACAGATGGAGTCTGCTAACTTAATAAGCTATTACAGTCATTGTCCATTTCCTGGACTTCTTAATAGTTTAGCTACAATCAAGGATGGCTTCTGCAGGAAATAGTTCTAGTTCCCTTTGTTTAGCTTGTTAAAAAATCTTTTCAACCCTACGGGGAAAAAAAGAGGCTTAAAAAATATGTCTGCTCTCTTTCTGCAGTTGTGGAAAACACCATCCCTGCGAGCCATGCCTAAGAAGATTAAAGAGAAAGGTCACAGGGCACGCATTTGGGAAATTAGAAGCGAAACTCTTCCCTTGCACCCTCCCAACGCAATCAGGAAGATACGGAACAAAGTGCTGCAGAGGCAGATTCCTAAGGCGATGTCCGTGCCGGCGGTACGTGGTTGGGGTGGCAGGCTGCACACACTCCAGCTCTGGAAAACTGGTCACTTACTGGGACTGTGGGAGCTGCTAGTTGATACCAAGATCCAAGACCTAAACGAACTGCTGCTGCAAATCAATTTTAACTGTTATTAATTGAATGAAGTTTTCCAATTATTTTAGGTGAATGATGCGAGCCAGCCTGCTCGGAGGATGGGACAGAAACCAAATAAATAAATGCATTCTCTTGACTACCGTTTTCAAGTCCCTCGCCCACTTCCTCAGAGACAACGTCATGAAAATGTCTGAGAGGCCAGGCCTGAACAAATCTGCTGCAAGTCAGCAGTGCCTTGTGTCTGTTCTGAATTCACGCCACTAGCTGGTTCCAAGGTCCAGGAAGAAGAAAACGACACCCTCTAACTATTCTCTCCACATCCCCCCTAAACTTCCTGACTCAGAGCCAATCACGGCACTTCTGGTACCAGCTAACCCAAAAATTATATTTGCCAGGCAACAGAAAGGTAGTCAAACTGCGGCCCTCCAGATGTCCATGGACTACAATTCCCAGGAGCTCCTGCCAGCGAATGCTGGCAGGGGCTCCTGGGAATTGTAGTCCATGGACATCTGGAGGGCCGCAGTTTGACTACCCTGCTCTAATGCTTCCTTTTTGGAACAAACTTTGAAACCAGTCTGCACAAGAGAGGGATTTGGGATCACCAGCTTTTCTTTCCAGACCAAGGTCGTGTCATTCGGAGTGGGAAGGCCGGGACAAGGGCTCCACAGCAGAGCCACTGTTCTTTTTGAAAGCGCCAGACAAAGTGTGAGGAAAAAATGAATCACCTGACATTAGCTGCTGGAAACCGACTTAATGGGTGAGAATGCCAGTCAACTGAGCCAGGGGAGGAGGATTTCAGCATCTGAATGTTTCCTTTTTCTTTTCTTTCTTACTTTTTTTTTTAAGCAAACCAATCAACTTGGTAAATTTGGCAAGTTATTTCCATCGGGTTTCCGCACAGGTCCACCCGCAGTCTGGACACTTTGCGTAGTCTTTCGTGGGTTTCTGCACAATTAGAAGAACAAAGTTCACCACTGTTTATAGCGGCACCAGGAAGTGCCGGCAGCCGCAAACAAAAGCAGGATCAGCCCGGGGGCTATTTTCAGTGTGACGTTCCACACTGGGCTGGGGGAAGAAATGCTTCACGTGGCAATTTGGAAACTGAGTCAAACCTGACTCCCAGTGGAACCGATCACTAAACTTCTATTCTAGTCAACTTAAAGAATGATCCCGAGATCAAATAAATGGTCTGGAGAATCATAGAATCCCAGAATGGGAAGGGGCCATACAGGCCATCTAGTCCAACCCCCTGCTCAACGCAGGATCAGCCCAAAGCAGAGCCAGCTGGCGCCTCCCCCCCCCCACAGTGCAGCGCTGGACACTTTGACAGCCGAGTTGCACAACCCTAAGCCACTGCCTTCTCATAGGAACCTTTAGCACATACCAAACAATTCAGGTTCCATTCACATCAGTGACTGTTTGCAAGTGGGTTTTGCCATTTCACACAGTGCACTGAAAATGCATTATTGTGTGTCTGTGAAAACGCCAAAGTCTAAGTTAGGGTACTGAACCAAAGCTTAAATCACAATGACAATTCCCATATAGGTGTGCTGGGTTCATTGCAATTGAGTTTCAGCAAGGAGATTCCCTGCACCTGTACGAATATTTCTTCAATAAAGAGATTTCTTTTCACCAAACCGTCTGCTTGTGAGAAATTCAACAAGACTTTGACAGACAATGTAGCTGCAAAGTGGGCCTTCACAAAGAAGCACTCAAGGTTCTGCTTTAGGCAGAATGAAATCTAAAGTCCATAAGAGCAGAACACGTAAAAGGAACAGCCAACATTCAAGCAGATTGGCAGAGTTGAGAAACCATCTCAGAAAGCAAAGGAATGTTGAAGAGGGAATTGTTTACGATGATCACAGATCACTTCAGAACACGGTAAGTGGACCTATTCACATCTCAACGGCCATAGTTTATTTTGAGAAAGCAGATGTGTTAATGGCACGGAGGGCGTTCTATATGCATTCCCTGCTACATCGACTAGGCAGGTTTCAGAATTCGGGGCACTCTATCAACAGAGACCTCGGTATTTCTCATACGGAAAAGGTGGTTGTGTGTCCTGACTCAACCTTTCAACCAAAGGTGAACTCTGCATTTCACACCAATCAGGACATTTACTTACCTAATTACTGTTCTAAGCCCTGCACACCAAGGAGTTGCCTGATAACATCCTGGATGCTAGGGGAGCTCCCAAGGTGTACATTGCTAGAGCAGAGCCCTTCCAAAAGATGGACTCGTGTTCATTGCCATCTCTCCTCTCAACATGGGCAGAAGGAAACATAGTTGTACTTGCTACTGTTGTTCACTGACGTCTTGTGTGCAGACACACATCGGCACAGGCCAGCCACAGAACAGTTTCCAGCTATAAGCTCCTCTGGGGGGGGGGGCTGCTTCCCTCCGGAAAGCACATGCACCTGATTTCCCGCTGGACGCCTCACATGTCCGAGGGCCCCCAGCACTCAGTTCCAACCCATTGCTACGCGTCTCCAAGACTGAACGCAGTAACAAATGGGCCCTGCATCCCGTCGCGTTCTCTGCCATCTTTTCCTCTCTCTTTTTTTAAATCTTGGAGCTCACAGAGGGGATGGAAGGTGGGAAGAAATATAGCAGGAGGAAGAAGAGGAAGAACAGTTGCACCGTTTCCACACTAGAGGCTTCACGCTGGGCTGCAGGCTGGAGTTGGAGCCAGGGCAGGTTGCCCTACCTCAGCGGTTTTCAACCGCTCTTACCTCGCAAACCCAAATGTGGCAGAGGGCGGGGGGCGCACAAGTGCAAAGCAGTCGAGCAGCGTGGAGGCAGGCATTGCAATGCTGCTGCCCGCCAACGCTCACTAGCGCCCACCGGCGCTGGCCACTACCACCGGCCACTGCTGCTTGCGGTTGCAGCAGCGGCAACCAACCTGGAGACCCCAAAGAACGGGCCAGGATATCCCAAATGAGAACCACTGCCCTACCTCTTCCTGCTCCTGCATGGGGGAGCATTTGGCCCAATACACCTCGTTCACCCTGGATTTGTGCTCCTGCATGGGAATGGGGGCAACAAAGATCTGAGAGTGTTAATGGTCTTGGGCTTTATACCCTACTTTCCTCTACCTGAAGGAGTCTCAAAGCAGCTTTCCCACCTCCAGACTAGACTACTGTAACTCGCTCTACGTGGGCCTGCCATTGTCTTGTAAGCCAGTGGTCCCCAGCCCCCGGTCCGGGGACCAGTCCCAGTCCATGGATCAGTCGGAACCGGGCCGCAGCTCCTCCCCATCCTCCTCCCTGGCTGCTGCCTCGGGGGCTGCCCTGTCACTCTGCCGCTGGCTTACCTTTGGTGCTCTCCAGCGGCCATCATGGTTGGGGCTCCCCCTTGGCGTGGCACTGCGCAGCTGCTGCTGGCAGCACCCCCCAGCGGGTGGCAGGAAGCCAGCGGGAGAGCAAGTGGAGCAGGGGCTCAGGTGGCAATGTCCCTCAGCAAAAGACTACCCCACCTCCGGGCCTCAGTAAAATTATCAAGCGTTGACCGGTCCCCGGTGATAAAAAGGTTGGGGACCACTGTTGTAAGCCCTTTTCAGTCCCCACTGAGGGGAAAAGTGGTCTACAAATAAAGTAAATCACTGTAGAGTTTTCTAATAGAGTCCCCCTGGTTAAACAGGACTCAGAGGTCTAAAAGTGTTTTGTTTGGTTGAGTTCACTACAGTTTTTGCCTTTCTGCTTCCAAAGCCCTCTTACTTGTGTCATGTGAATTCCCTTCGTGAGTTTGCCCAAATCTAATCCACCTGGTTTATGGAGGAGAAGAAGGCCGAAGAGATCTGTAATTCCAGGATTCCTTAGGTTCCTAAGAAACGTTGCTTTTCCTTCCACCAACAATAGCTCCATTGAGCTGGAAGCTCTCTCCTCCGGCTATAAAAATTACTTCATCGCTAAAACTTAACCAGGGATTCTGAGAGGTGCATGATGGGAAACACCACTCTGTACACTTTGCCAAAAAGCAGTAGGAGGCGATTCCCACGCTCTCTTAGAAGGAGCATATCTTAAGCTCTGTCGCAGGAGAATACTCCTAGACTAATGGAATTTTTCAAAAAGAAAATTCAAAAGAAGGGTGTTATTTTTTTAATATGGCACCTCATAGGAAGCCAAGCCAAGCATCAACAGCTGAACATGACGAATCCCACTGCCAGTTCGAATAAATCCCTCCTGTCTACACAGAATTCGATTTCCATTTTGATTTTGGGCACTTTAAACTTTCCCTCTGCAACATGCATGATTAATCCAGAGTGACCCTACCTTTCCCCCGGGATATCCACAAGTAGATATAAGCCTCGATATTTGAAAGCACGGCATCAGGAAGTGTGCAGATTTTTGCTTTTTGTGAATTAACTTCTTTCTCCATGCCTCATAGCAAATGAGTCTTCCCTGACTGGCCAGGGAATCAGTTCAAAGACTTCCTGGTTCCCAGTTGCAAGGCTTGTCTTAAAGTGACTGCGCTCCAATCCTCTGCTGTCTCCAATCCTCCCCCCCAGCCCCGTTTAAGAAAAGAAAGACTCCTGCTGCAATTGGCTCCCCTCCCTGCTCTGAGCTTTCTCAATCGAGTTCAGAACACATTGTTTCAATGGGGGGGGGGGTTTGAAGAGGAAGACCTGAGTTCAAATTAATCTGAATTCAGCAGTATCCACAATGGAAAAAACAAAGTAAATGCAGAATCAGCCCAGGATGCAGGTTCAAGAGGATATAAAGAATATCCTACAGGGGGCATTGGAGGACAGGCACATTTAGATTAGGAACCTCCTGGCATTTCACAAACCATCTCCTCCTGTGTCCTGATTGGCCCATTTAGAGACTTCCTGCTCCTTTGAGCTCACTTCCTCCCTGCTTGCCCTCAGAAGAAAACAGAATTAATTAGACTGCCAGAACTCTCTTTCCTTTCATCCTATGCAAAGTTGTTTTCTCTTCTAAATAAAACTATTTTATTCTTTTAAGCAGCTTGGTGTCCCGTCCCTCTCTTGCATATTTAACTTCAGCCAATACTTGCCACAAAGACTGCACCATGACTGTCTTATGGGACAGGGAGCTTCTATAGCGGGACACCCAATTGTGACCGGTGGCTAAAGGCAGTATCACCTCCAAAGCATCTGTGCCCACTACAAGGTATTTTCAGAATCCTCCACCCCACCTAGATCACCACCTTCTTACTCATCTTAGTTTTCTGTCCCAAATTATCTTAGGGCTTTTTTAATTGGCTCAGTTAAATGCCCAGCCCTGTTAAGACAGGTAAGTTAACTGAGGACCCCTTTTTCAGAGCATTTGTGTGACTGATCTGTAAGAAAGTTTGGAACCTTGGTCTGTATTTTACCGGAATGTTGCATGCAACTTTAGGAATCTGTTTTTAATGTGCTACTTGGATATTCTTTTTTACTTCACTGTAATGAGATAAAATCATTCTTTTTGTCTGATAGATCCCCTCACACTACCCTTCGTGCAGCTACATCTGGGGGCCATACAAACTCAAATATGGCATTGATCAGAGAAGTAGACGATTGCTCAGGATAGCTGATCAAAAGAATTGTAATCATCTGGCTTTATATGGTACTTCCCCACCCACCCCCAATACCACCCATGGTGTAAATCAGCAGCTGCAGTTCAATTAATCCATTAAGAAATTGCCACTTAGCAAAATGATTTGGGGAAAGCACTTCCAGAGGGAGGACAGGACCAGTCAAAAGGATGAATTTTAGCTGATCCAGTCAGAGACGGTGCAATTTCTTACAGCTCTCGCCAAGACAAAGAAGTCTGAACAGAACAAGTGGATGTATTCTGGCCTCAGCACTCAGCAGAATAAAGAGATCCCATGACAGACAATCCTTTGGAGATTGGGAATCCCACCCTGGGTTCTTGAATTTCCTCCACACTCCCAAGTATGTGTCGAAAATCGCCTTCCACAATGTCCAAACTGACTTACTACAGGTAGCACCAACCTACAAAAAGCAAACAAACTCGGGGATTTCCATTCTCCTTGCAGCTGATGACGGGATCTTTGACTCTGGAAAGCCAATACCTCAAAAACCTTATTGCTCTGTAGGGGCTGGTGGATTTGAAACTAGGTCTTCCCCAAAGCCACAGTTCACAAACCCTTTTCAACCCACAGTTTGGTGCCAAAGCTTCCTCTCTTGCCCCAGAGGGACAGACCAGAACGAATGAGATGAAATTAATTCAAAAGAAATTCCGTCTAAACACCCGGAAGAAGTTCCTGACAGTCAGAGCGGTTCCTCACTGGAACAGGTTTCCTCGGAAGGTGGTGGGTTCTCCATCTTTGGAGATTTTTAAACAAAGACAGGATAGCCATCTGACAGAGAGGCTCATTCCAGGAAGGGGGTGGCAGGTGACAGTGGATGAGCGATACGGTTGTGAGTAGATGACCCAGGAGGGGTTGGACTAGATGACCCACTAATGGTCCACCAATGTCTAGCATTCTCTGTTGTCCACATTCAGAAGAATTCTACCACTAAGACATAAGTTGTTAGTAATTCATGAGCCTCCCAGATTCCATCATTTCATGTAATCTTTTCCTTTTCCCGTTTTCCAGGCCACTCAGGGAACCAAAACCGCTCCAATATCCCTGCCAGTTATTTAAGAGTCAGCCCCGTCATCTCACCCAGTTGCCTCCTCATTTCAGGCTGTTTTCACTGAAGTGTCTGCGCATATTGAAGTACATTCTAATTGCTAACAAATGGCTTAGGGTAATTAGTTCCTACAAGTAGCAGAAGGAGGGAGAAAAAATTACAATACAAATGGCAAGCTGCTTGTTCCTTACCAAATTAAGGCCAGAAAGTGGCTTTTGTTCAGATCTGTGGGTTTTGACACAGAACCAAAATAAGTGGGGAGCATGCTGCGGGGGAGGGGGGGGTGCAAAAATCTCCAATTCTGTAAGGCCCATTTCAGGCAGGCTTTGTAATCATAGCCAGTGGTGAACGGAGCTTTTGTTGTGTGTTGCTTAACACCTTCCAGGAGAGGTGGAAAGTAACAAAAACCATGAACCTGGACAGTCTAGGCCAGGGGTAGTCAAACTGCAGCCCTCCAGTGATGTCCATGGTCATCTGGAGTGCCACAGTTTGACTACCCCTGGCCTAGGCCTACACAAAGGGCTGGTCAGTAGATAGAAGCATATTGGATCCCCTCCAATATTGAGATCTCTAACACCGAGATCATGGTTAGATCTATTGTATTGGTGCCACCCTCTTCTGAACATTATTCTCTCCACCAGGCTGAACTAAGATCAGAATTGTGACCACCGCCGCTATATGTTATGTGATATGTTATATGTAACTTTTAATTGGGGTTTTTATGGGGATTTTATTGTGTTTTAACTATTTATGTTGTAAACCGCCCTGAGACCTATTGGGAGAAGGGCGGTCTAGAAATTAAATAATAATAATAATAAAATAATAATAATAATAATTGTTAAGTTTGACCGTACAGCACAGAAGTAGCCCGCCTAGTTAGGCATGATGAATGGCTGCAGGAAGACCTCGACAACAAGTCTTCTGTATGTGCTCCATCCCCAAAAGGTGAGACAGTAACCCTGAAAAGGGCCTGAGAGGCAGGTGTGCAGAAGGGGCGCCTGATGTTGCACGGCACGATCATTGTCCCACTGCACTTACTGGGCTACCACACTGGAACACTCCAGAGCCCACCCAGCCGGCAGCGGTGCATGGTTTGTGCATGGTGCGTGAGCCCCCTCAAGGCATAGCCCGCTTATGGTGACCTTGCAGATTTCCCCAGGCAAGAGGTGGACAGAGGGGGTTCGCTATCGGCCGCCTCCTGGACGTCTCTGGCAGGCTCCCACCCAAGTCCTAACCGGGGGCGACCCTGTTTGACTTCCCAGATCCAACGAGACGGGGCTCGCCGAAGCCATCCGGGACAGGCGACACGCAGCTAGCTAGTGGCCCAACACTCTAAGACACGGGATTCAATCTGATCGTGTATTCAACAGCGTCTTTCCTTCCTGCTGGTTTAACCTGCGCCTATGTAGACTAAAATCCTACTCTTCCAGGTCCTCTAGCACAGGGTTAGTCAACCTGTGGTCCTCCAGATGTCCATGGACTACAATTCCCATGAGCCCCTGCCAGCAAACGCTGGCAGGGGCTCATGGGAATTGTAGTCCATGGACATCTGGAGGAACACAGGTTGACTAACCCTGCTCTAGCAGACTTATAAACTAGCTGTTGCTTCTCAACAAAACACCTCAGGAAGTCAATGAGAGACCTGCACTCTGAGGCATCTCTCAGGGGAAAACTGAGAGCACCACAAGCTGAGGCTGAGGAATGAGGGAGTGCGACTCTAGTGCGCAATGCAGCTTGCACAGGACTTACTATGCTCTGGGGTGGATCTCCCTCTAACCCACACAGCAAGGAACAGGCAGCGACTCTAGTGCACAAATCGGTTTACAGGCCTCAACCAGACCCAAAGACACCCCAGCTTCCGTTTGTAGAATCCATACCATGGCCAGGTGACCCTTGGTTAAATACAGGGCAGCCTCACCCTGCAGGGAACTGGACAGCTGTACTCTCCAGAGCAGGGATTCCCAACCAGGAGCCCCCGCAGACCCCTCCCCCAGGGGTCCACAGCCTTTCCCCTCTTGTGTTAATGAAGACGGCCACAAACTAAGAACCGGACGCTTCTATTGCTCTCCCTTCCCCGCTGTGCCTGGGAGAGGGCAGAGCCTGCAAGCCAACTCCTGCCTTAAACCGCCTCTTGTCTCCCCCCCCCCCAGTCTTCCTCAGACCTGCCTATTAACACGAGTCATGATGTCACTTCCAGGGAGCATGGCAGGGAGGCGTGGCCAGCTGACATCACTTCCAGGGCTCCCTGAAGCCTGAAAAAACATTTCAGAGGCTCCTCCATGCCCAAAAGGTGAAAAAGGGCTGCTCTAGTCTAGAACTCTTCTGAACTTGTGAGCACCTTTGGAATTCTGACAATGGGTGGTGGGCACAGTGACAGATGCAGGGGAAAAAGAGGGGTAATTTAAAAAAATATACAGGGAAACAGAAGTCTCAGAGGGTGAAGCCAACACTGTGATGAAGGCTGCCACCAAAACAACATTATTTTAACCTACAAAGGCAAGCAGATCTCCAGTGGCCAATCAGATGCCCTGCTGGGTAACAGCTTCAATCTGTCCCCCTGCTTTCCAAAAACACTCGGTAGGTGCCAAGAAAGGTAAGAGATACAGATGTGCTGGAGGCAACCAATTATATGAGCAAGAACAACAAAGCAACCAATATCTTTATATTTAAATATTTATATTTATATTTGCTACAGAAACTTTTGAGTGCACGGGGGGGGGGGTTCCCAAAATAATTTGGTATCCCTCGTGTCCCTTGAGTCGATGTTGCATTGCATTAAGCTTCTGTGAACGAGTGGACAGACTATAATATATTACCTATCATTTTCTAAAGGAAATAAATGCCAAAGACAGAAAACGTAAGACCACAGAACTATGAAACAACATGCAAAAATACAGAGATGCAAGAGAATAAAGGGAATAAAGAGTCTGCCTTGACAGGGACGGTGTTGGCCCTTATTTTCCTTGCAGCCAAGGCTAATCGGGAGGTTTCATATGTGACACTGTCAACACAGCCAGATAAAAGATAGATTATCTTTTCAGCAACAAAGAGAAGGTTAGAGCCCCTTAAGATCTCATCGAGAAATCTGGCCCTGGGTTGAGCGTAAACAATAAAGTTTGTAATGGGGTAAATCCTCCAGAGCTTGTGCACCACAAATACAAAATCACTATTCTTTTGGCATTCAGCCAGCCAAGACCAAGTTTCGAAACAAAGGGATATGAAAGCTGCTCTGAGATTATGGTTAAAGGTAAAAAGGTAAAGGTATCCCCTGTGCAAGCACCAGGTCATGTCTGACCCTTGGAGTGACGCCCTCCAGCGTTTTCATGGCAGACTCAATAGGGGGTGGTTTGCCAGTGCCTTCCCCAGTCATTACTGTTTACCCCCCAGCAAGCTGGGTACTCATTTTACCGACCTCGGAAGGGTGGAAGGCTGAGTCAACCTTGAGCCGGCTGCTGGGATCAAACTCCCAGCCTCATGGGCAGAGCTTTCAGGCTGCATGTCTGCTGCCTTGCCACTCTGCGCCACAAGAGGCTCTGAGATTATGGTTAGGATTCTTAATTAGATAAGAGGATCTACAATGGTCAGATTTAAACTGCTCGAATGATGATGCTGACTTAATTTTCAAAATTTGCATTCTCTCTATATGGGCAACTCTTTTGAAGATCCAGTCTCTACGTTGGGGGTTATTAACGGTTGGATTTTGGAGGTAATTGGGGATGGGGTAGCTTGCATGAATGCTATTAATAAGGCTATGCCATGCTGGACCCTTAGATAACATGATATTAAAAGACTGGTGGCCAACCTGTGGTGTTTCCTCAATTGTAGAATTGCAACGTGTCCTCAGGCACTAAGAGAAGTTGGGCCAGTTTCTGCCCTCATCAGAACAGCAGGAGGTGGGGGTATAAATATATACCCCCTTCGGGGGGAGGCGGGGTATAAATATAAATATAATAATAATATAGAAGAAGAAGAAGAAGAGTTGGTTCTTATATGCCGCTTTTCCCTACCCGAAGGAGGCTCAAAGCGGCTTACAGTCGCCTTCCCATTCCTCCCCCCACAACAGACACCCTGTGGGGTGGGTGAGGCTGAGAGAGCACTGATATCATTGCCCGGTCAGAACAGTTTTATCAGTGCCGTGGCAAGCCCAAGGTCACCCAGCTGGCTGCATGTGGGGGAGCGCAGAATCGAACCTGGCATGTCAGATTACAAGTCCGCACTCCTAACCACTACACCAAACTGGCTCTAATAAAAGGAGTTCCCCTGGGGAAGGCCAAGATTCACCTTTTGAATAGTTTCTAGTTTAGATATGTTTTCCTTCCATCCCCAGACCTCTACTCCATACAATAGGTGAGGGACGACCTTGCACCTTTAGTCTGCGTGAAAACTGGAAAGACCTGCACTCTACTTCCTTCCAAAGGTTACAGGCAGCTTTTCACTAGACTGGCTGCAAGGACAGCAGGATATCTGCACAGGCACAGCAAACGGAAAAGGTCACTGCCCCATCCCCCCGAATGTCAAAAGGCAACTCTGCGCACTTCATCACAGAAATGTGTTAACAAGCCGCCACATTCAACGGCTGCGCTGGTATTCGAGGATCTTGCAGCATGTGTGTTGTTCTCAGGGCGTGTGCTGGATGGAATCACATAGCGGCCACACACAGCCCACCATAATCCCTCCCAGCTGCCTACATAACCGAGGGGAGGGATTAGGCTCCTCCACAGCCCAAAGAGGGAAAGGAATTCCAGGTAAGGCGCACCTGCCGCCTCTCAAGCATCACTCCTGCACATCTAGTGCTGCCTCAGGAGTGCCAGGCCAAGAGGCAGAGAATATCATGTCACAACACACTGATCCTCATCCATCTATTTATGGTCAGTCGACCAGCAAATTCCACCGAACAAGTAAAATATCACAATACATATTGGAGTTATAACAGTGATTTTAAAAAGATAAAAATAATATATAATAATTATTATAAAATGACACACTGATAGATTCCTGTAAACATGGCAAGGAATCGGAAACGTGCAGGACTAGAATTAATGTTTTAGCAATTACCAAAACTTATCAAACTCATAGTTTCTGGCTCAGCCACTAACCAGCCATTGATGGGGGCCAAACAAATCGCTTTACGGAAATTGTGGACTGTCAAAAAGACAAGTAAGTGGCTTCTCCATCAAGAGAGGGCTGAAACGCCCCCAGAAGCGAAAATGACGAAGGTGAGGCTATTGCACTTTGGTCACATCCTGAGAACATGAGAGTCTCCAGGAAAGACAATCATGCCAAGAAAGGCTGAAGGCGGCAGGAAAGGAGGGAGACCCAGCAGGAGAGGGACTCAGTCGAGGAAGCCCTGGCCCTCCCTGTGCAGCACCCTCCGCAAAGCTGCTAACAACAAGACCTTGAGAAGTTATGAGGCCAGACGATCACCAGAGGTAAGAAGCTACTTCGGGGCACCTAGCCAGCCCACAGGCCATCCCCTCAAAGTGTATTGTTTTGAGCAGGTTACATGCTCTAGGCCAGGGGTAGTCAACCTGTGGTCCTCCAGATGTTCATGGACTACAATTCCCATGAGCCCCTGCCAGCTTTGCTTTGACACTCGGCCTTCCTTATGGTCCAACTTTCACAGCCATACATTGCAACTGGGAAGACCAATAGCCTTGACTAGACGCACTTTCATTGTTATTTTTATACTAGATTTAAAGCCCGTTGCATATTTAAATGCAAACAGATTCAGACGGGAAGCCGTGTTGGCCTGGAGTAGCAGAACAGAACTTGACTCCAATGCTCACATCTAGCAAAAAAACTGTTGGGGCCATTGGACTCAAATTCTGTTCCCATCCAAGAAGTAACCAGAACCAACCTGCTTCACTTCGAAGATCAGACAAGATCGGCCTGTCCTGGGCCACCACAGCCCTTCCCTGAAGAAGCCCCACAGGTCAGGCAGCTGATCATAGAAACCAAACACCATCCCTAGTTCTTCAAAGGAGCTGCAATATCATTATCATTATCGTTATAATATTTATTTCCCACCACTCTCGGCAAGCCGGCTCATGGAGGGTTACAGAATAAGATATACTCCCCTAAAACCCCTATTTCCCTTAAAACCAACAATTAAAAGCTACCCAACAGCCGGGGGTCCCCAGCATACCCGCCTCGCTGGGGAAGCAGGGAGAGGGTGACCCCCACCGTTGGCATATGGTGGGATATTCCACCTTTGGGGAGGCCCTCACCTGCGATTCCACATGCCACACCTGACACTGTTACCTGGGGTCCACACCAGGAAGGAATACTCATCCTGCACTAAACATTCAAGCGCCATGCTCAGAAATGCCACAGGATACAACCCGCCTAGGACTGTAGCACTGAAGGGGGCGGATCTTTTAAATACTTCCCCAGGTGATAAATTCCACGGAAAGTTCATGTCAGGAGGCCAAGGGTGCTAACTCCCCTTGCCTTCCCACAAGCTGGGAATTTTCTGCTACAGGAAGAATTCACACCTGCCTCTCCCCACCTTTATGCTAACGTGGTACCATTTTAGGAGAGATGCATCACATTTTTATTTTAGGACTAAGGAGCTTATAAATGGCAGCCTTTTATTTTTTATAAAACCTTATTCTTGTTAGAAAAGTGCCCACTTAGTTCAAATAACTAACATGACTGATAATACCATAACGGGCAGAAGCAATGTGTGCAGGAGCCAAAATAATAGTTGGCCTGATTCACTTCAATGAGGGGAAAGTAATTATGAGAGTAAAAGTCAGTGAAAAGCTGTTCTCGCCTTAAGTAATTGCAATAATAATTTTCCCCCACCAATCACAATAAACCCAAATGCATAAGACATGCTGTAAATATCCAGCACATATCAGCATGAAGAATTTCTCTCCCACCCTTTCTTCCTCGCAAGGTGACCTTCTTGGCTTCCAAAAATCTTTAGCTGAATTTAACCAGGGAAATTCTTGTCATGACAGGTATGCATAACACTACTCCTCAGTGGAATAGGCTTCCTCGGGAGGTGGGCGGGGGGGGTCTTCTTTTTTTAAGCAGAGGCTGGACAGTCATCTGACAGAAATGCAGATTCTGTGGACTTAGGCAGATGGCGAGTGGGTGGGCAGAAGGGATGGCGTCTGAGCTTGGCTCTTGTGGCCCTTTCTTGCATGCCCAGCAAATGCTGATAGCTACTTTGGGGTGAATTCTCCCCAGGCCAGATTGGCCAAGAATCCTGGTTTTCTTTGGGTTGGGGGCATCATCTGGCCATGAAATTGGGGTCACTGTGGGTGGGCAGGTAGTTGAGAGTTTCCTGTATTCTGCAGGGGGTTGGACTAGATGACCATGAGGGTCCCTTCCAACTATGTTTCGATGATTTTAGAGACTCTTGAATAGGGCTGCCAGATTCAGGCACGGAAGTTCCTGGCCATGTGCAGATGGATCCTGGGGAGGAAAGGGGCCTCCGTGAGAGAGACCTCAATGCCGGAGAGACCTCATTCCAAAGCATCCTCTTTCTCCAGGGAAACTGAGCTCAGTCATCTGGAGATGAGCTATGATTTTGGGAGCTCTGGAGACCCCCACCTGGAGGCCTAGTATCCCTCCTCTGGAAAGTATCGGCTTATATCCAGGGTCTCTGTTCCAGAGATGGAAGGGCAATTCAGAATTCAGAGGGGAGAGAAGTGAGCCTCAGGGAAGGGCGGTATATAAATATAATAAATAAATAAATTTCTACCAGCCCTCCTCTCACTGCAGACCTCCCCGCCCCCCACTCCTCTAGGGGCCGACAGATCTCCCCCTTCCCCTCAGAACAAACTTTCGGGGTCTTATGAACAGCAGGCAAAGGGAAGCAGGAACATCCCATCCCACGGCCCCTGTTGCCTCCGGCTGATTTTGTCGAATGCAAGTACTAAGCAGCTTATAAAGTAAGGAATGTGGCCGCTTCATGTAACTTTTCCTAAACTCTCATGAACAATTTCTATTCATTGATTCCCCACACTGCAAAATCCTTGCTTCTGTCCAGAGAACGAATTCTGCCGCCACTTTATTTCCAAACACAAAGCAGGATGGTTTATAAATCTACCAGCTAAATGCGGAGAAGGAGGAAGAAGTACTAACGATGGGGCTGATGCTCAGAATGTTGCACAGGAAACTGTTTATGCACAGGGATTAGACCAGGAGGGGTTTAAGAATTCACGAGGCCCTAGCAGCATACAACTGCAGCCAGACCGTGGGAGAAAGCCCTCCCCTCCCCCCCGCAGGGGAAAGGGGTGACACCAGCGGTCCCCAGCCCCTGGTCCGGGGACCGGTACCAGTCCGTAGATCAGTCGGTACTGGGCTGCAGCTCCTCCTCATCCTCCTACCCAGCTGCTGCCTCAGGGGCTGCCCACCACTCTGCCTCACCTTCGGTGCTCTCCAGCGGCCACCATGGCTGGGGCTCCTCCTCCCTCACAGGGTGTCTGTGGTGGGGAGAGGAAGGGAAGGCGATTGTAAGCTGCTTTGAGACTCCTTCGGGTAGAGAAAAGCGGCATCTAAAAACCAACTCTTCTTCTTCTTCTATACAGGGAGGACAATTTTTATGACTTTAAGTAGCAAACAATGCACCTGTGCCAAACTTCTGACAGTCGTTTTTTTTTTTTTAAGGCCTCCCCTCCTTCTCTGCTGCAAGCCATTTACTTGACAGAGCAAGCTTTTCTCTTCCAAACACTTTGATTGGTTGTTTTACCGTCATGCCTTTCTTGTCTGCACATTAGAATAAATGCCCTGAAGAAGCAGAAGCAATTCATGTATTATGCAGTCGACTGACTTGGAAGCCAAGCAGGAAGCAAACAGATTTTAATTCCCTCCTCGGATACCAAAGCGAGAGGCACGCTCCCCGCGAAGCCAGGCACTTCTGCCATCTCTACGGGCTCCAACGCAAGGGATTAAGGACCTGCTTAAAAGCCCCATCCTTAAAAACAACGGGACTGAGAAGGGCTTAACTGTGTCTGGACGGCCTCCAAAGTTTCTTCCAGGGAGGATTTCAGCCTGTCCTTGGTGCCGAGACTAGGATGATACTGCAAAAGGGCAGATGGACATAGTGGTTAGGGTTCCCAACCAGAAATGGGTTCAAATCTCCACTTCTACTAAGTTCAGGCTGGTGACAGAGGACACCGAAAGAGGGGAGGGTGAAATTGGTGGTTTGAAATACCATGAGGTTCCTGGAAGCACTCTCAGGAAGAAAGCGGATGATGGATGCCGATCAAAATATACAAATAAAAATCTGCAGAGTTCATTTCTCCCACTGTCCTCGCCAGGCCCATGGTCTGCCATCCCTCCATCCTCCTGACTTCAGCCCAGCCTTTCTCAACCAGGGTTTCGCGACGGCACTGGAAGGGTTTCCTGAGTAGGTAGGAGCTAATTTTTATATATTTTGTGTTAAACATTTATCGTGAAGGCAAAGGGGTGGCAGGATGAGAGTGTCCTGCCGAGTGCAGGGAGTTGGACTAGATGACCCATGAGATCCCTTCCAACTCTATGATTCTATGCGTCTATGGTTCTATGACCATATATGGTCATGTCAAGCCATTTTTTTCCTCCTCCCCCCAAAATAGCCAATGATGGTCCTGCAGGTGCCGGGAAGGGGAGGGGCCCTGGCTGGGCGTGTCCACAGCTCTTCCTCCCAGCTATGATCTACATCAGGGGTAGTCCAACTGCGGCCCTCCAGATGTCCATGGACTACAATTCCCGTGAGCCCCTGCCAGCGAATGCTGGCAGGGGCTCATGGGAATTGTAGTCCATGGACATCTGGAGGGCCGCAGTTGGACTACCCCTGATCTACATGATCGTGCCACTTCTGGGGTTTCAGAAAGTTTCAGGGCTTTGGCAATGGCAAAAAAAGCAGAGAAAGGCTGCCTAAGAACAAGGCCGGAACTGCCCTGACTTAGCACCAAGTCAACCCTTGTATGGCTAGCAGGTTGCCTGTGGTGGAGCTCTCTCCTTCAGCAGCCAATCGTCCCCTAAGTCAACACGAGAGGCTTACATAACAGGCTGAGCTTGTTTCAGTCTTACCTAAATTCCTGTAGAAAGGCTCTACTGTTTCCTGCTAGCTGCAGAGCCCGGAGAGATACGGATTCAATAACAGAGGGGAGAATGCTTTTATTCACTGGTAACTTTTAGGAGGAGGAAGAAGAAGAGGTTGTTTTTTATACCCTGCTTTTCACTGCCCACAATAGTCTCAAAGCGACTTCCAATCACCTTCCCTTCCTCTCCCTTCAACAAGTACCCTGTCAGGTAGGTGGGGCTGAGAGAGCTCGGACAGAACTTCTCTGTGAGAACAGCTCTAACATGACTGTGACTGGCCCAAGGTCACCCAGCTGGCTGCTGGCAGAAGAGCAGGGGATCAAACCTGGCTTGCCAGATTAGAGGCCGCTGCTCTTAACCAGGACACCAAGCTAGATTTGCAATTTTTATAAATCCGTGTAGAAACAGGGGGTCTACTGGGTCGTCGTCGTCCCCCCTGCTCTTCCAAGCAAGCAGTATGCTAAAAGGTCGTATTTATAGGAATTCCAAGATGTTTGTTAGAGTCAGAATCCCCCCCGCAGATCATAAACAGGTCAGGCGATGAACAATATGGCTCTGACACACTCCCCCGGCAGCTCGCAAACTGCACACATGCCCTGTGAATGTAAACAGCTTCAACACAGCCAAAAAAACCACTAATAGACTCAAGTAGCCAGATGGGCTTTTAAATGCAAAACAGAGACACATTTCCCATCGATGGAGGCTGGGCCGGGAGAAGACGGCATCTGCCTGTACTTTCCTACCCCATAAACCAGCGGTGGCCAGACTGTGTCTCTCCAGATGTCCATGGCTCTGCCCCTGCCATAAACCATCCATGGCTACTGCATTCTTCATCACGTTTCAAAGCACAAACCTGCCCTGCATTTTAGGTCAGCTTCCACATCATCTGAAATTTAAGGAAGTTGGTCAAGTTAAGACTCCATCCAAAGCCTCTTCTCAAAACCAGGGCTGCCTTGGCTCTTAAGGAACTCCACTCACCTGTAGGGAGGAGAACGGGGAGGTTCTCCAGCTGTGCTTTCCACAGAAGTGCTAAGCAGGGATGGTCCTTACCGGAGGTCCACTTGCCTTTGCCGAGAGCATCACCCTGGGAAAGCCCAAAGATGACTTGAAGCTCTATCCGCTCAGGTAACAAAACATGTCCTGGGTAGGCACACCTGGAGCTCATCTAATAATTAAGTGCTGTCAAGTCAGAGCTGACTTAGGGTCACCCCTCAGGGTTTAAGGCAGGGGTAGTCAAACTGCAGCCCTCCAGATGTCCATGGACTACAATTCCCATGAGCCCCCTGCCAGCATTCGCTGGCAGGGGGCTCCTGGGAATTGTAGTCCATGGACATCTGGAGGGCCGCAGTTTGACTACCCCTGGTTTAAGGCAAGAGAGGAGCAGAGGTCATTTGCCATTGACTTCCTCTGCATAGCAAACCCTGGCCTTCCACAGTGGTTTTGAACCCAAGTACTATCCATGGTCAATTTTGCTTAGTGTCCATAAGAAAATAAAAGTTAAACGGCTGGACCAACAGCACGATCTAGTCCAGTCCCTCTGGATGACCACCAACAGGACACAGAGGCCAAGGCCTTCCTGGCTCTGGGATTCAGAGGATGAGGGCCTCCGAAGGTGGAGGTTCCCCTCAGTCCCCAGGGCCAGTAACCCTTGATGGGTTTATGGAGAATAAATCTATTTAATCTGATCATTTGTGGCTGGCCCGGGCTATTCAGACTACTGCAGATCATGTCTACTCTGGAATTAACTCTTCCCAGTCCCAAGACTCAGGCCTCTTCCCCCCTACCCTAAGGCTGCCTTTGAAGGGAGAGCAACAACTTAAAATTCTTCCCATCGCACTACCCAGCAGCCGCAAAGGGCTACCGCACACGGCCGGCCTGCCCAGATGCTCAAAATGCGCTTTTCTGGGGAACAGCTGCTGTTTCGAACCAGCTCACTCGATTAGCACCCCCTTCTCTTCCTTGCAGGTATGGTACAGTTTTCCCGTTACATAATCAGTGTGGTTACTGTTAAGTTAATGGACTGGATGGACGAGGAACCACAGCTTAAGGCAACTAGCACCATTAGCTCTGCAAAGGAGAAATGCTAGAGGTTACTGCCAAGACCCTCAGAGGGACGTTCCCACGTCAACATTTTCCTGTCACCATCATGTGAAATTATACCAGCGAAAGCTAGCAAGTGCTTGCTGAAGGGGAAAGGAAGATGGCTTCAGGCAGAAATACAGCGTCTATGGGAAGGGTGGCCAAACGGTGGCTCTCCAGATGTCCATGGACTACAATCCCCATGAGCCCCTGCCGGCCGGCAGGGGCTCATGGGGATTGTAGTCCATGGACATCTGGAGAGCCCATTTGGCCACCCCTGGTTTATGCCAAAGAGAACTGTTAGACTTGCAAAGCAGGAACAAAGTTGGAAAACCCTTTGGCCTTTGCTACATGAATCCCTGGTACACAAAATCAGAATAACTAATATACAAATAATAAATACTGTACAAAGCCAGTGACAGGAAACACCCAGGCAACAATAATAGTACGACAGCCAAAATCCAGACAAGAAAGGCGCTAGAACTGTACGGAGCAAAAGTGGCAATTATCCCCAGAAAGTTACGAAGGCGCCGTAAATTCGTATGACAACAAATGCATACAGAAGTGATGGGCTTCCATGCCATTATTCTGTAGCTGCACTAGCTACACTCAAAGAACACAGTGGAATAGATCTTTCTGGCCTCCCTCATCGCGAGGAACTGCTCCCGAAGGAAGCCACAAACTACTGGGTGAAAGTAGAGGTTCCCCCACTCACAGAGACGCTGGTTTGGATCCAGCCTTGAGGCTTCTTACAAAACCTTCAACAGCACCGTCCTCTTACACGGGGCTAAAATTGCTTCCCCCATTTTGGAGGGGACAAACCAGCAGGAAACAGGAAAGCGATCCTGGATCCCTGACAAATCAGCCTGTAGGATACCAGTTTAGGGCACGGATGCCTTTTGTTTTTATACGCACACTGAAGACAGAACAGCTTGGGAGTCAAACTTTAGCTATCCGTGTTCCCTACAAAATAGCATCATGCAGGCGTGGCAAAACCCACACCGATTATTTGATTAGCGACTGGCTTCAAGGAATTGCGAGATAGTCAAATAGTCATGCTGGCTGCAGTCAGTAATATGGTGGCCGCAGTCAACTTACAGTGCTTTCAAGACATGAGACAGCACAGGTGGTTTGCCAGGGCCACCCCCAGTCTGGCAACTCTGGACTTCCTTGACGGGGGGGGGGGGGTCTCCAGTGGCATGAGACCCTCATGCCAAAGCAGCAATGCTCCTGTACTGGCCATATGCAAGCCTTGAAGGTCACATTCCATGCTGGACTGCCCACTTGAAGGACAACCCAGGGCCAAATTCCTTGCTGAGATTTTACTCGGTCTGAATTCCTATTCCACTACTGAGTAGATCATCTGAGAGCCAGCATGTAGCAGTTAAAAGCAGCATCTTGTAATCTGGCGACCTGGGTTTGATTCCCTGCTCCTCCACATGCAGCCAGGTAGGTGACCTTGAGCTAGTCACAATCCTGATCAGAGCTCTCGCAGCCCCACCTACCTCACAGGGGGTCTGTTGTGGAAGAGGAAGGAAAGGCCATTTGTAAGCCACTTTGAGACTCCTTTGGCAGTGAAAAGCAGGGTATAAAACTAACTCTTCTTCTATCTGATTCTGATGAGTATCTTCTAACATATAAAATGTCATTATACGCTCTGTCAGCAAGGAGAGTAAGGGCTATATGTTACTACAATGGCAGGTTAATTTTGGTATGTTGCTCTTACTGCTATATGACTTTAGTTCTATATAGTTAATTATCCTATTTTATTGGTTCATTTTATTATAGAAGAAGATTTGGCTCTTATATGCTGCTTTACCTGAAGGAGTCTCAAAGTGGCTTCCAGTCACCTTTCCTCTCCCCACAACAGACACCCTGTGAGGTGGGTGAGGCTGAGAGAGCCCTAATATCACTGCTCCGTCAGAACAGTGTTGCATGTGGGGGAGGAGCGGGGAATCAAACCTGGCTCACTGGATTAGTAGTCCGCACTCCTAACCACTACCCCATACACTTCCTGTCAATTTGCTATTGTTCAGCCTTCCTCCAGTTTTTGCCATTGGGAAACCCGTGAATCATTCTTCAGGTTCGAGAACCCCAGAAACGGTGTTTTTGTGCAGAATATGGCCCCTCCCCTCCCCTCCCCACCCACCCCGAGCCCATCCCTGGCATTCGGGATGGGGTGGCTCCACGTGACTCTATATGATCATATCACTCAATAATAAATCCTAAAATATATTTAAAATTAATTCACTCCCACCCATTTGGGAAATGCTTCTGGGGCCATGAGGATACCCCAGGGTCTCATGAAACCCTGGCTGAGAAAGCCACTTGTGGTTGCTGATGACCCGGAGAGGCCGCTGGCCACATGCAAATACGTACAAGGACCACTGCTAAGCAGAGCCAACCCCGGTTCTCTCCCAAGATCCGAAGAGAGCAGGCTTGTATGGGCCGTCCGCTTAAGACGCAGCAACCTATGAGAAACGTCACCTTACCTTGTTGCAATAGAGCATCCATAGTTCGTAGAGCCTCTCCCGGGACGCCATCCTTCACTTCCTGGTTCTTGGCTGCAGCCTTCAGGATCCCTTCAGGATCCTACCATGCCTCCTTCCGATCCATCGCACTCCGGGCGGTTCCTGGGTCCCGTTCGGGGAGAAAGGAGAGGGGGGCCTCGACCACCACCGCACAGCTCCAGAAGACTGGCTGCCCCTCCTTCTCCTGCAGGCCCCTGGGCAGCAAGGGCTCCCTGCCAGTCCCCGCCAGCCCGGGAAGGGCGGGCTAGGGTCCCATGGCGCCAGGAGCGCCGGAGATGCCGGGGGGGGGGGTCCCCTGACAGACCCTCAAGTCCTCCTCTTCTGGGCACCCGCTAAAGCCTCTCGTGGTACCCGGCGGAAGACGTGGCCTGAGCACCTGCCAAAAGAGAGAGCGTCAGTGAAGCAAGAGGCGGCCTCGTCCCTCCGGGGTCCCAGCCACACCGGCTCCTCCGAAGACCCCGGGGATGCAGCCAAGCCTGGCTCCCGGGAGGGGGGGCGTGTAAAGAGGGGCCCCCTTTGGCCCCCCAAGGCGGGACCCCGGAAAGAGAAGGCAGCGCGTTTGAAAACCCCACCCCCACCCCCAGGGCTGCAGGAGGGAAGCCCTGCCGAGGAGCCCGGTGGGACCCGCAGGCTGTCCGCGGACTGCAAGCCCGGAACCCCCAACCGCGGGCACTCCTCCAGGGGGGGGGAGGGGTGGAGGGGGGACCCCAGAAGCCCCCCCTGCGAGGAACGCCGCTCCTGCCCGCCCCCCAGAAGACCCCTCCCCGCTACCCCCCCCCACCCACTCGGAGGGTGCTCCCCCCACCCCCACCCCCTGCTGCCCCTGCTGCCCCTGCTCCCCACCCACCCCCTCCGGAGCCGATCCGGATCCGCGCGCGGACAGGCGGCCGCCACATCGCCCGTCTCCCAGGCCACGCCCACATTCCAGCGCGGCCGCCGAGGCCCCGCCCCGCCCGCCGAGGCCCCGCCCCTCTCTGCCCGCGCGCCGCGATGCCGTCATCGGAGGCGCTCCCTCGGCGGCCATCTCGACTCCTGGCCAAACGCCTCCCTCGCCGGGTGCCAGCCTCCCGGGGGGTCCGGGGGATTTCCCATTGAGCCGCCCTGAGGAATTCATGACCTTAAGAGCAATTACTGCTAGGAGATTCTCTTTTCTCGCTTACAGGGAGGCTGCCTTACAGTCCTGACAGAGCTGTTCTCACAGAGCAGTTCTGTCAGAGCTACCTCAGTCCCCCCTACCTCACCGGGCATCTGTTGTGGGGAGAGGAAGGGAAGCCGCCTGTAAGCCAGGTGGGCCTTTCCACAGCTCTGCTTCCCAACCCTATTCTGCACAATTGCACCGCTGCTGGGGTTTCTGAAAGCCTGAAGAATGTTCCAGGGGTTTCTCAATGGTTGGGAAAGGCTGGTCTATCGAGTCAACTATCCCTTTTCAGCTGGGGCCGAACAGGTGCTGGGGGAGGGCTTAGATGAAGACCACGGGGGACACCAGCAATAGTGACTGGCATTCAGAAGGCTGCTGCCTGTAAACATGGACATAGCGTTGCCAACTCCAATTTCGGAAATCCAGGGAGATGGGGGGGGCCGAATTTGGGCAGGGGAGGGACCTCAGCAGAGCTCATTCTCCAAATCTGCCATCTTCTCCAGGGGAACTGATCTCTGCAATCTGGGGATCACTTTTAATTCTGGGACATTTCCAGGTCCCACCTGGAGGCTGACAATCCTAGAAGTTCTGTTTTTGCCGGCATGAATGATGATAATCCGAGAGCAATCTTCGATGAGTCCTTCTGGTCCTCTTTGAAAACCATCAAAATTTGCTGGCCCGATACCATCTCCTGTGGCAATGAACTGCTATGTACACCACCCAAGACATCACAGCAAGGGGCTGTATATAAGATGGATGGATGGATGGATGGATGGATGGATTCATTCATTCATTCATTCATTCACCATGAGGCCTAGAGTTGTGGCAGAAGAACTCTTTCTGCCTCCTGTGCTTCAGGCCTAATTTTATGAACCTTTGTTGTGACCCCTACAACCCTGTCTCTTTGGGGCTGTTTTTCTGTACCTCTTTTGGTCCAAGGATATGCATTTTCTGAGATGGGGTGATCAGAAATGTACACAGTATTCCGCATGACGGGTTCATTTCAGGACACTGCGATGTTGGCCCTTTTGTTGAGGAATGCTTTCCTAGTCTGTCGCAGCCCGGCATCTGCCTACAAGAGCTGCCCCCCCCCCCAGGACATCTGCCTGTTCAAGGTGCCTGCGTCCAGGAAGGTAAAGAAAAAAACAGCCGTTCCGTGTTGCATGTAACAAATCTGAAGAAAAACACTGAACTCTTAGCTGCCCCAAATATTGTTGACACAGTTCTTAAATTATTTTCTTTCACTATTTCCATTTCAAAATGCATCCAGAAGACTTGCCAAGACGTACATTGATGAGAAAACGTTCAACCGGGGGCACGTTTTGGCACGTCGTCTGTTTGAATTGGGAAGCTGAGTTCAGGATTAGCCTCCAGGAAGGGTCTGGAGTAGGGGTGAGTGCTTCATTGTTGTTGTTGTTGTTGTTGTTGTTGTTGTTATATTAAGTTAGGATTTTGGCCTTCTTTAACCTGTCCTTTTCCTTAGTTATATTGTGTCTTGTGTGTGCCATGGTATCAGGCTAAATTCTAGAAGGGCTACATTCAAATACTCAATTTTCTGAGGGAGCTTACTAGAGGTCTTTAGGCTAAGGTTGTCAGGTCACTCCTAGCAATCGGTGGGAGACAGGAGAAAGGCCCAGGCCTCACCAGCAGTGATGTCATCACACCAGCAATGTACAGGTGACAGTCTGGTATTTGGGCAAAAACTCTATGTTAGAGGGTTGGCTAACTGTGGCATGGCTAACTGTGGCCTGGACTGCTGTGCTGACATCACTTCCTACGTGACCCCAGCAACAAGAGACCTGCTCCTCCCCATTGGCCAGCTAGTCGGCAGCTGGGGGACAGAGCAGTCGTGAGGATAAAACAACAGAGAACAATGTAAGCTACTTTGGATCCTCACTGGAGAGAAGGTGTGATATAAATGAGGGAACCAATTCTTGCCTGTTCATCCAGTTTGGGGAGGTCCGCTTTGTGCCCTCTCACCGTCAGTCTAGGTTCCTACCATCGAGAATCAGCAGTGATCATCCATCAGCGTATTACCTAATTGCTCTCTCCTCCCTAGAGCTGATTTATGAACAAATGTAATAGCACTGGCTTTTATGGGTAGTGGTCTTTAGACCTTTGCAGATTGTTCCCACCCCCCACCCCCCAAGATCGAATCCTAGCTCCATCTCAGTTTTTGCAACATGGCTGTCTTCACACCACCACTGGCAAGCTGATGTGTGTTAAACATGTCTTGGGTGAAAGGACCATCTATGGTCCTGTAGACCCGCCCCCCCCTCCCAAAATGCCTAATGATGGACCTGGAGGGAGTAGGAAGGGGAGAGGCCCTGGGTGGGCATGTATCCCAACCCTGTTCTGCACAATTGCACCACTTCTGGGGTATCTTGAAACCTGAAGAATGTTTCAGGGCGTTCTCAATGGTAAAAGAGTTGAGTAAGGCTGCCATAGAGTCACAACGCAACATTGACCTGGAAGAAATACAGGCCTGTGTACTACAACTGGGATACCAGAAGGGGTGTGGCAGCTAATCCGAATGAGTTGCGCAAGAGCCCAAGGCCTCACCCCACCCAGTCCCATCAACCGCAGCCATAAAGGCCAGGCACACTCGCTTGCTTCCTGGGAGCTGCCTGGTTGTTTTCTCAGCACTATCGTCATTTTCCGTCTCCGCTGTTCTGCACGTAGCCCAAGTGCCTGGTTAATTCTATCCGCAGCACCAGTGCACAGTCATGGAGCAGGGGGTATCGGGAGACAATCAACTCTTGGTGTAGGGATGCCAGCCCCTGGGGGTGGAGGGTGGACAGGGGTGCCCAAACTGTGGTTCATGGGAATTGGAGTTCATGGACATCTGGAGATCCACAGTTTGGGGAATCTCCTGGAACTGCAGGTCATCTCCCTAGATTGGTTCCCCTGGAGAAACTGGGTGCTTTGAAGGGTAGACTCTGTGGCCCTGTGCCCCACTGAGCCCCCTTTCCTCCCCAGGATCCACCTACAAATCACCAAGAATTTCCCAGTCTCAAGTTAGCAACCTAACCCCCCCCCCCCCATTCTCCCCCAGTGGCCAGGGGGGATCTGGCAACCTCACCCTGGTGTCCACCCCCTTAGCTTTCCACGTATAAAAACTTCCAATTACACATTAACTTTAATTTATACAGGACCTCATGCGTGGAAGAAGAATAACAAGGAAGCAATTCCGATATTTTCAGTTAGGCTTTATGGGCCTTTGCCAGGTGGAGATAAGGGGAAGCAGCTGGCACCAGACAGTTCTTTGTTCGAGGATCACCGTGTGATTATATTCCACCTAACGGCAGGTTCTGTTTGTAAATGTAGCCAAAGTATGTCGAAACTTTTAATTGGAAGAACACAGTAACTGTTCCTACAATCCTTAGAATACTAACTGGGGAGTAAGTCCCCGTTGAAGTTGGTGGGACTTACTTTGCTGAGAACTTTATGGATTCCGACTGGATTTCAGACGCTGCACATTTCATTGGCCTCCCCGGTCTTTCGACTTGGAAAGGTGGCTGCGTAAGCAATTCAAATGTCACAAACAAAGCAGTATTTTACACACAAGTGCAAACAAGAACGATGGGTTGTTGTTTTTTAACCAGAGCAGAGCCAGAGAAGATGAAAAATAGGAAAAAATGCAACTGCTCTAAATATTTCCAAATGTTAAAACGTTACTAGTGGAGCACATCTGCGTAACTGATGCACAAAGGCATTGGATGAAACTGGGTTCAAGGTCGGTAGTCCCCCCAAAAGGACCGAGCTTTTTTAGGATTGTAAAAAGATTGTTTTTTCCCCCGGGGTTTCTCAGTTCAGTTCTGCCTCTTGTCCCACCATGCCGATCTCGCTCTTTTCCACTGCTCCAGACAGACAAACGCTCTATCATGATCTACCCTGCAAGGCTGTTGTGTGGATGCCGCACCCCCCCCCCCGGGCCAAGCTGCATGCCCTGCCCCAACCCCCGGGTTGAGAACCATTGCCCTATAGGGTCATATAACCTGATAAATATTTAGCAAATTTATATATATAAATTAACTCCCACCCACTCAGGAAACCCTCCCAGGCCCATCAGGAAACCCCAGGGCCATTCTGCACAGCGGGTAGAAATCCGTAATCAACACTGAATATTCCATTGCTGTGTATTGTAGCGTTCCATTGTCATTTCACACCTGGCCAAAAACACCTGACTGTTTCTCCTCCAGCATTCCTCACCTAGGGCCTTTTCGCACAGGGATCTTTGTTGCAAATTGTTTGCGGAATGAAAAATCGCCATTTAAAATAGTGGAATTCGTCGTTTTGCATACCTGGCTTTGTAGTGGAATCAGTTGCGTTTTTTAGCGTTTCCCACAGGCTTCCGGTCTCGGCAGAAATCGCTAGAAAGGAAGCGCTATTGCCAAGCTCGTCCCGCCCCTGGCCGTCAAGCAGCCAATGGGCAGCCGTTAGCATGCTCCCAAACAGCCCCTTTCCCTTTAAGAAAGGTTTTTTTTAAAAAAAAAAACACCCATTGTAACGAGTCTGAGTAGATTCGTTGCAATGGAGAGACCCATCCAGCTGCCTGGGGTGTTTGAGCTGTCGTTTGATTGTTTGATCGTTAACACGCTGGCTCCGTTTGATTGTTTGATCGTTAACACGCTGGCTCCGAGTGAAAAAAAAAAAATCCCCCCCCCCTCTCACGGCCCGATTTTCGGCTGAATGGAATGTGTGAAACTGAAGGTCACTTAGTGACTGAAGGGGAGGGACTGAAGCCGGGGAAGCCTCTGTTTGAGCTGTCATTTGATCGTGGCCATGCTGCCTCCGAGTGGGAAAAAAAAATCCCCCCTCCTCCCCCCCACGGGCGCGATTTTCAGCCGAAACAGTGTGAAAAATAAAGGGAAAATACATCAGCAAACGGGCTTCTGCGGGCTTCTTGTGCTTAGTGACTAAACTGCTCTGAGGAGGGACTGCAGCCTGGGAAGCCTCACTGGCTAAACGGAGGCTCGCCGGTGCGTTGATCTCCACTCGCTCGGGGAAAAAAAAATGGCGATCGCTTCGCCGGAAGTTTGGAGGACAGGCTCAGGAGGAGGGACTTTGAAGAACCCACAACAATGGTAACGCACAGGTCTTTATCGCTATTGTTGCAGATTGGTTGCAGGAGTGTATCGCTATCCGGAGGGTGAATCCACTTTTCTGGATTCCCCTGAAAGCGCCACAACGAAGCGCTTTTTGCTGATTGGTTTCAGGATTGTTGCAGATTGTCTACGACGTCGTGGGTTATGGCAAATTAGTAGCGTTTCCAATTAGCAACCATTGTGCTATTTTGAAGCCGTGCGAAATGGCCCCTACTTCCGGTTCTTGCCGAGGAGCCATGAAAACGCCACAAAGTTCCCTCGCCCCCTCCCACCTCGAGCCTGCCAATCAACTGGACAACCAATCAGCCTCGGCTAGCCACACAAAGCCTGCCTCCCCCCCTCCTTAAAACCCCCCCCACCAAACTAATTGCATCGCAATTTCATTTGTTCACAGAGGCATTGGTTATCAGTCACAGCTCCGTCTTCAAGTTTTGATAGTTTTAGAGACTACTGTGCAAATCTTCCCAAATGGCAGCCCCTTCTCAGAAGCAAAGAGGTGATGCTTTGGGGCCAAAAGATTTGTCAGTGATAGGGAAAATGTATGCCTTGGAGCGTTGATACCAACTGTGGTCTCTGCCCTTCTCTAGCAGTTAACTTGTCTGGATCTGGCAACCTCACCCCCCCCCATCCCCTTCCAGCAGCCAGAGGGGACCTGTCAACCCTGGGGGGAGGGGGGTAACCTGTAGTTTCCAGCCATTCACAAACAAAAAACAAGGGTGGGTATTTTGCTGGAGTTCTACATGTGCCCCCCCAATGAAAAAGAACAAAAAATAAAATGTGACACACACATATAGAGCAAGGGGACAGCCAGGTAATTGAAAGGGTTCCGAAGAGACTTGCAAATATGCGTTGCTACTCAGCATTCTCCAATTTTAAAAAACACCCGCATCCCGTCCCCGGAAGCCACAGAGGCAGGAGCAAGGGAGGGACATCTCCCTAGCGTTACCAAAACTGAAGTCCCCTCCTGACTTGGCGGGTGACTGCGGAATCAGTCCTTATATTGCCCAGGTGAATCCCATTTTCCCGATTTCCCTGCTACAAGTTGGGAGAAGTTCCAACATGAGCGCTGGAAGACTGCGGGAGGCTGACAGCGTCGTCTAAAACCACAAATTTAAACCGTCAGCATCAGGTAATAATTGTGCTACATTTCCCTTGTGCGGAATGGCCCCCAGGGTTTCATGAAACCCTGGTTGAGAAAGCCTGCTCTACAGCATACTCGACTTTTAATCCACATCCAGCCCCCTCAGTCGCATTTTAGGATCAAATGACGTACCTGGGATTGACATTAACAACAGATCATCAGTACACACCATAATAAGCAGCAGTTCTTTTTTGGTCCAGACACACACACACACCCCCCGCCATTATGGATGTTACAAGAAATGTGGCTGCACTCAAGGATCCTTCTTGGACAATATAACGTATTTGTTATAAGGAATATCTTTGTTAAGGTGCGTAAGTCATTTCTTACCATTTTCTCTGTGGGCCTCCCCTCCTTCCCCCTTATGCAATTCAAATATCTAAGATACAATGCCGGGCAATTAAAGGACATAACTATATGAACTGGGCATGCTCCAACTGAGATTGTTTTGTGGATTTGGGGGACGCATGCGGTAGAATTCTGAGTGGTAGAACTGAGCACATGATTAACTCTCCCAGTTGCACATAATAGAACTCTCAGAATCTCGATTTGAGCTGTCCCGGCATTGTTCCTAGGAGCCCCTGGGACAATGGAAGAGTTGCTGGGGCTTCTCTCTGCTTGTTCCTGTCTACCTGCTAGGGTTATCAAACTCCAGGTGGGGCCTGGAGATCTCCCAGGAATTTCCCAACCCAGAATTAAGCAGGTTTGGCAACTCCTTGATTTTTATTATTCGTCTAGGTGAGATGCAGGGTAACCTGTTAAATTATCCACTTGTGATACTGCACCATTTGGCAGATATTCTTGCTGTCTGAAGTGCCTTAAGTTTCAGTGAAAAAGATCGGCGATAAGATGAAATAAAACGAATTTTAAAAACATGGAAAACGCAGGTCACTTTCACAGGGTGCTTGTGACACCAACCTAGATTAGGGGTGGCCAAATTGTGAGCCTCAGATGTCTATGAACTACAATTACCATGAGCCTCTGCTATCACGGGCCACTCCTGGCCTAGATGAACGGCTCGAATAGCAGGAGCATCCTAAGCAGAGTCACACTCCTTCCAAATCCAGAGACTTCCATGAATTTAAAAAAGGTATAGCTCATCTTAGGATGGCACTTCCAAGATAGCATCCAAGGTCTTGCTGGCCTTATATATTTAAAAATCACTCTAATATATTTTATTATACAGGGAAAATGAAGACACTTTGTGAGGTTTTAAAAACATAACTTATTTATTTATATAGGTATATACAGAGTCACCATCTTGGAGAAAAAAAGAATATTCTACCTATAGTAATGGAGGGAAATTAAACAGACTTCAAAATTCACAACCAGCTTCAATGGAAAATGGAGCTATTCCGTGAATAGAGCTCGTTCTGATAGACAGGCAAGTTATATATCTAGCAACGCCTGTGCCTGAATAAACATAAATAAGCACACACAAAAATACAAACAGAGATTGCCAGCATGACTCCCTGACTTTCTCCATACTGCAGATCAACAAATCTAAACTCTTGGGACCCACTAAAACACTCCATCCAAAGAGGGACGTATTATATTGATGCCATGAATCAGTCTAGGCTGGATCTCTGGTAAGGACACAACATCCGTCCCACATTTCGGGTGACAAGGTACATATTTGCACGTTTCTGGTGGGAGCTTTTGATGGCACTGCAAGGGAGTGAGGTCCAAGATCCCCTTTTCATTCATGTACCAAGATGCGGCAATTTCTTCTGCGGGGCAGGAATCTGGAAGGGTCACCATGCTCATGAGCTTGGGCCTCATCACAAAGTGCAGCAGGTCTTTCTTAAAGAATTCCCAGGAGTTCTGTCGGAGGAAGACCTGACACAGCTCGTCATCACTGAAAAGGGGAGGGCAACACTGAGGCTGTGGCCCTGTCTTTGAATCTTCAGCAGCAGTTCAGCCAGACCCCCTTCCTGGCACTTACCTGGGATACTTGACCTTGATTTTGCATAATTTCATGATGGTGGCATCGTCAGCACTTTCCTCAAGCTTGTCTTTTTTCAAGCGGATTAGCTCCGTCCCTTTGCTGACCAAGATCATGGGACGGTTATCTTGCAGATTTACCTAAATGGGGAAGAGGAAACAATATAAACGGAAGCTTCCGCAAATCAGTTATGCAAAACAGTGCCGTTCTTCTCACGCTCATTATATTCAGAATGCCTCCTTCGGTACAGTAGAACATCCCACTCCCAGTTGTCCAGAGCCCAAAGGAACCACTGAGGTGGGGAGGCAGAGAAGGACACTCGATCATGCTGTTTAGGACTTGATCTGAACTCCGCATTCCCATTCTCATTTTCATGGCTTTTGTGCTCCTGTTACATAGGAGGGGTGGATTCTGTACTGTAGCGATCCCCAACCTGTGGGCCGCGGACCACATGTGGTCCTTCGACTAATTGGGGGTGGGCCCCGAAGGACGCCTTCTCCCCCCCCCGGCCCTTTACTTCATCCCCCCCAGCCCTTTACAACACACTTCATTGTTGTGGCGTGTCTGTATCTTATTTTGAAGGGATGTTTAAACATTACCATAGCGATCAGAGAGCGTTAGGGCAGTGGTTGAGAGTAGAGGAGTAAACTACCTCCCCCAACGGGCCTCAGTAAAAGGCTTTGAGTGGTCCCCGGTGAGTGGTCCCCGGTGATAAAAAGGTTGGGGACCACTGCTGTACTGCATGGGTTGGGCTCCCTCTAATGGTCGATTTGATATCTGTATTTGTTATCTGTATCTGTTTCCTGTTCCCTGTAAACCGCCCTGAGCCTTCCGGGGAGGGCAGTATATATAAATATAAATAAAAAAATAAAATATTACGCTACTTTATTCCCAGCATTTTTCTGCAGGTTTTTATATTGGACATAAAGCAATGTTGTATTGAACGGACCACCAGGGGGAATAAAACACCCCCCCCCAAAAAAAAAACCAATGGGAACACACAAGTGAGGAAAATGAGAATGTGGAAAGGCTCAGGGGCTCGTGAGCCACATGTGGCTCTTCTGAGCACTGTTCCGCAATGTGGCAGCGATCCTATGTTTCAAGAACGTGGGCAAGGTCTTCTCACAATGGGGCTTGTAGTCTGCAGGGGGTTCCCACCCCGAAACATCAAGATGGTGGCCGGAGCAGTCAAACAAGCAGACTGCTCACCAAGCTAAATCAGCCCAGCCCAGGAAAAGCCGCTAAAACCCATCAAAATCTGACTAAAACCAAACCAAACGATAAATTATACAACAAATTAACTTAAAACTTTGGAAACGCTCCCAAAGAGGAAAGACATAAATGACAATTTCATCAACGGACCAACCTGATGAAAGAAGAAACGAATCCCAAGAAACTTAACAAGAAAAAAATAGAAGTCCAACAAAGAGAGATAGAAACAGACCAAAGCAAAGGAAACATCAAAGGCAGGAAATCTGCCAGCAGCTGCCAGGCAGTACGTGAGCCGCAGAAGACGTGGATCTGGTCACAGCAAATGCTGGACCATGATCAGACCACTATGCCCTGAAGGGTCGGCTAAGGCTACCACCTCACTTGGACACTGAGCAAATTTTAGCTCACCCGAGGAGACTTATGGATCCAATTGGATTCCTGAATGTTCTGTGGGAGCCAATGTGTCCCAGCACTTCTCTAAATGGTCTGGTCAGCAACTGGCACGATAGAATGCTGGCCACCATTGACGAGATAGCTCTCTGATGTCCTCCCTATCCTCATCTCGAGCGAGCCCCCTGGTACACCGAGGAGCTTTGAAGCAAAAATGGGAATTGAGACAACTAGAGCGAGTTTGGAGAAAGACTCGCAACGAAGCATTATAGAATGCAGATCAAGGCTTATGAGATGGCAGTGAAGTTAGTAAAATGTATTTATTTATTTATTATATTGATATACCGCCCACTCTGAAGGCTCAGGGCTGTTCAGATAAAAAACAGAACAGAACCAAGACAGATAACTTAGATCAGGGGTAGTCAAACTGCGGCCCTCCAGATGTCCATGGACCACAATTCCCAGAAGCCCCTGCCAGCATTTGCTGGCAGGGGCTCCTGGGAATTGTGGTCCATGGACATCTGGAGGGCCGCAGTTTGACTACCCCTGACTTAGATTAACAATAATGAATGAAGTGAAACTTGGCTACCACCACGTAGGCAAACTCATGCCCAGCACAATTGTTTAGGCGAGTTCAATCTCTCACTGCCCTGGTAGAGGGGCACCAAAACAGTAGCCAACTGGACATCAGCTGTGAGGCATCTGCGAGTCATTTTGCAGACAAAATATCAACACTCTGCAGTGACCTCCCTCCAACCTTAGATGCAGAAAGTGAACTGGAGGCCCCTTGGCTGTCTCTGGAGAGAAGACTGAGTAACTTCAGACGACTCACGCTGACCGAAGTGGACAGGACGCTAACAGCAGCAAAGCCAACCACATGCCCGCTAGACCCCTGCCCATCGTTGTTCCTAAAAACATCTGCTATAAGAATAAGGGTGCCTCTCCAAGAGATAATCAATCTTTCTCTCACAACGGGAGAATTCCAGGAGGGACTAATAGAGGCAGTGGTATGCCTGCTACTGAAAAAAAACATCTTTAGACCTGCAAAAGCCCAACAACCCGTCTCACACTTAGCGTTTCTGGGGGAAATGATGGAGAGGACATTCCTGGAAGAAGCTTCAATCCTAGACCCATCTCAGTCAGGTTTCTGGCCTGACCATGTGGTAGAAACAGCGCTAGTCACCCTGTCAGATGACCTCCATCACCAGCTGGACTGAAGCGGGTCAGCTTCTGGTACTATGGGTTGTCTGAGCAGCGTTCAACACAGTCGACCATGAGCTCCTAGCTCGCCTCCTTGCTGATGCCGGAATGCGGGAATGCGGGGACAGCCCTTCAGTGGCGGACAGAGGATAGCAACAGGACAGAGATCATCAAGCCACCGACAACTCACTTGTGGAGTCCCACAAGAAGTGATCCTCTCTCCTATTTTGTTCAACATCTTCATGCACCCCCTTGCCCAACTGGTATTCAGAAGTTCGGGCTGGGTTTTCATCAGTATGCAGATGACACCTAGCTCTTTCTCCTGATGGATGGCTGCCCTGACTCTCCCCCAGAAGCATTAGCCAGCTGCCTGGAAGCAGGGACAAGTCACCTCTAGATGGGACCTCTGGGACCTCTGCAACTCACTCTAAGCAGGCCTGCCCTTAGCTTTGATCCCCCTCACCATATTTTGCCCAATTTAAACATTATCTGCTCCAGTTTGATCAGCAAGTCTTCTGCTGCATCTGTGCTTCCAAGTGATATCTATGTTCATTTATTTAAAACAGCCTTTCTCAACTTTTACTGTTGAGAAACCCCCGAAGCATTCTTCAGGCATTGAGAAACTCCAGAATTGGTGCCATCGTGCAGCATATGGTTGGGAAGCTGAGCTGTGGACATGCCCACCAGGGGTCCCTCCCCTTCCTACCCCCTCCAGGCCCATCACTAGCCATTTTGGGAGGAGGAGACACCTGATAAATGTTTAACGATTTTTTAAGAAGTGCATTTAAAAAATGAATTAACCCCCAACCATTTGGGAAAGCCTTCTAGGGCCATCGTGCAAAAATCTGGTTGAGAAAGCCTGATTTAAAACATTGAGACCCACGTCTTTCAAGCAAGAAAATCACCTAGCAGTCCAGAAGAAAAAGTTACAGCAAAATAATGGTGACTCATTTTCAAATTCAGAATTCCTAAGCTATAAGACTGACAAAGTCAAAAGCCAAAAACAAAACAAAAATAAATGCCATCATTTTTTTTTTCTGGACAACAACAAAACCCTCCCACCGTTTTCAGTTTGTGAAAGCCAGTTTGGTGTAGTGGTTAGGAGTGCGGACTTCTAATCTGGCATGCCAGGTTCGATTCTGCGCTCCCCCACATGCAGCCAGCTGGGTGACCTTGGGCTCGCCATGGCTCTGATAAAACTGTTCTGACCAGGCAGTGATATCAGGGCTCTCTCAGCCTCGCCCACCCCACAGGGTGTCTGTTGTGGGAAGAGGAACGGGAAGGTGACTGTAAGCCGCTTTGAGCCTCCTTCGGGTAGGGAAAAGCAGCATCTAAGAACCAACTCTTCTTCTTCTTCTTCAGTAATCTCAGGGCTCTCTCAGCCTCCAATCCCTCACAGTGAGTCTGTTGTGGGGAGAGGAAAGAGAAGGCAAATGGAAGCCGCTTTAAGACTCCTGGATAGAGAAAAGCGGCATATAAGAACCAACTCCTCTTCTTCTTCTTCTTCTTCTTCTTCTTCTTCTACTCACAAACCAGCAAAGATTCCATTAAGGGCTGAAATGGCCTCACACGGTTACAATCACCCTCCTGCCCAAATAGTTTAAGCTGATTTGGTGTGTTTCATTTGGATTTAACTTCTTTTATATTTTAGCTGATTCCTGGAGATTTGGGGGAAGGCGCTGAACGGGAATATAACGCTATATCTCCAGTGTTGCAATTTTCTCCAGAAAATTATCTTCGCAGGCTGGAGATCTGTTATAACTCAAGGAGAACTCATCCAGGACCCAGCTTCATCCTAACACCAACACAAAAAGTCAGGCCAGAGACATGGAATATACTCACTAAATAATCCCCTTTATACAGTTCATCCACTCTGATATACACAGATGCAGCAGTAGATGCTGGTATCCCTCCGTAAGGTGTATGGTATGCAGATTCCTTTCCCATAACTCCGGATACAACATTTTGTACCAGTTCTCCTTCATCATTTGGCAGCCCAAAAAATGAACTAGAATTCAGGAGACAATGAATTTAGAGTTAAAGCCTTTCTTTTAGCCACACAGGCTCACAGGTGGGCAACAAGACCTGAGGACAAGGAATGTCCCATCCCAACCAAGGGACCAGCAAGCCTAGTTTTTTGAATTTGCCATCACGTCTCAGCCAACTTATGGTGACCCTATAGGCTTTTTAGGGCAAGAGACTGAATGACCTTGCGCAGAGCCTATATTACATGGTTCTTGTGGCAGCCAGTTGGTTTGCTGGCTGGAGAATCAGAGGAGGAATTAACGCCCACTTGCCCACGGAAGCAGGCTGGGTGACCTTGGGCCAGCCACACCCACTCAACATAACCTGAGGACAACATGACTCTCATGGCTTCCTTCAGACTATGTCAAACTGGATTATTAAGAAGGGCTTTTCTACACAGGCAATAGAGTTGCACAGTACAAAATGATTCACAAAGGTGCTTGGAAAAAATATGTGCCGGTCTTATTGGAATTAGGGGGCTTCCCTTTTCAGCCCACAAGTCCACAAGAATGTGCTGCATCGGAAGGTGGTGGAGCCTCTGTTGGAAGTTTTTAGGAGGCGACTGGGTGAGCTCCTGTCAGGAGGGTGTTTTTTTTAAGTCCCTTAGACCAGTGGTCCCCAACCTTTCTGAGGCTGGGGACCGGCAGGGCATCGGGCCACGCCCGCGCGGGCCATGCCCACGCATCGGGCCGCGCATACGCGATGCGCGGCCCGGCCCTGATTCCCTCTCCCCGCCCTCCCACAGTAAGAAGCTTCCCGGGCCGGAAGCTTGCGGCCTGGGAAGTTTTTTACTGTGGGGGGGGGGGGGCGGGGAGAGGTAGCCGTGGCCCGGCGCCATGGCCTTCGCGGCCCGGCACCGGGCCACGGCCCGCAGGTTGGGGACTGTCAGGGTCCGCCGGGTCTTTGCCACACTTCGGGTCCACCACATTGTTCGGTGAGGGAGACCCGGGATTAGACAGCTTTATCGTTAGGAAACAGCGTCTCAGAATGGAGTCGGTATTCTCTCTCCCGCTCCTGGGTTCAGGGTAGTTCCTTCACTACGCCTCCAACCCCGTCTCCTCATTGACGCTTCCTTAAGTAGCCTCTCTAGCCCCTGTCTCCACCCTCCGGGCTTCTCCGGCGGACCTCGCCCTTCCGGGACTCCGCGTCTCTCCGTCACCGCCCCGCCCTGGGTTTCTCCCTTGCTCTCCCCGCTGGTACTGACTGCCCCCGTGCTACCGTTTCCCCCACCCCTGGCGAACTGATTCCCCACATCCCTTTATGTAAGTTTCGTATCCAAAGAGGGTCTGTCGGGATCTCTTCCTCTGTATCTCCCTTTCTTAGGTTTCCGCTCCTGTCCGCACGCTCCTTCTCCAGACCCCCCGCGCCGCCCAAACTAGTCATTCTCGACAGGGACCACTGCCTTAGACACTTTGGGTGGGGGGCTGGACTGGATGGCCCTCTGTGGTCTCTTCCAGTGTGATTCTGATTCTGATACTTGGTTTGTTGATCCTATTTGGTATGGGTTGTTCGGGGGGGGGGGGTTTGGCACCCTTAGCAAACAATGACCCTGGCACCCATCTATTTATTTGTTTGTTTAAATATTTTATTTCTATACCACCCTCCCAGCAAACCAGCTCAGGGCGATGTACTTTGTATTAAAACACTAGAATAACAACATAAAATTTAACCACTAATTAAAATTTCAAAACATGTAACATTTAAAATTAAATTTAACATTAAACTGAAGCGACAATATAAGTTAATGTTAATGTCCGCAACAGCACCAGCATCGGCAGTCTTGGGTTGGGACGTCCTCAGATCTACCAGAGATAGACTACCTCATACATAACAGGGGTAGTCAAACTGCGGCCCTCCAGAGGTCCATGGACTACAATTCCCATGAGCCTCTGCCAGCAAATGCTGGCAGGGGCTCATGGGAGTTGTAGTCCATGGACCTCTGGAGGGCCGCAGTTTGACTACCCCTGCATAAGATACTAGTTCAGCTCCCTGTTTTCTACAGTGGCTAACCAGATGTGTTTGAGTAACCAATAAACATGGCCTCAAGGGCACAGCTGTGCCTTTATGAACCCCAAGCAAGTGGCCGTCCTACAAAACACCGCCTTTGATAATCCTCTGCTTCTCCTTTCCACCTCCTAAAGGTAAAGGTATCCCCCTGTGCAAGCACCAAGTCATGTCTGACCCTTGGGGTGACGCCTGCCAGCGTTTTCATGGCAGACTCAATACGGGGTGGTTTGCCAGTGCCTTCCCCAGTCATTACACCTCCTACTATCCCCCTAAAATTTTAAGTAACACTCCAGCAACCATCAGGACACATTTTACTTAATCGGCGTACATCTGTAGGGTAGAAAACATAACCAGCTAATGTGTGACATGGAAGATCCTGTTTCCAGGGTCAGATCTAAAATTAAACAGACCGGTGGAAAAGGCCAAGGTGGCCACTAGCGGGTGCCGGCCTCCAAAGGCTTCCTCACCTACCGGCTGGGAAACACTGGCCTAGCAAAATTCGTTGGCTGAAACGTCCAAGCAGGGTTGCAAGCTGCCAGTCTCCATCTGTGCCCCCCCCCCCACGGGTGCTTTGAAAGCCCTTCAAAGCTTTGCCTGTGTCCTCACATCCCCACCACTCGCAGGACACCCCATAAAGCCAACTCAACCCCCCCCCCCATACCTGGTGCTGTCAGCGGTATCGACTTTTATCACAACACTTTTATGGGCCTTGTTGAACACAGAACTTTGTTTCCCAATGGGTCGGCTCAGTGGTTGGTCAGCATAGCGGGCTTTCAGTTGGCTCAGGTGCTGTCCGGAGAAGGAGTTCCAGTGGGCACTTTGGAATCTGTCCACAAGAGTAATATCTGAAACTGAACATCGTTTTGTAAATTAGACACACCTGCCAAAATGTGAAAGAGGCTATCTTCTACTGTCAGTGTTTTACTTAAAAATTGGCTTATCCTGGTCACCAGCGGGGGGAGGGGGGGAGTATGGTTGCCGGGTCTGGGAGATTTGGAGGTAGCACCTGGGGAGATCAGGGATCTCACTGGGTTCTAATGCCACAGAATCCACCTTCCAAAGCCACCCATTTCTCGCCTGGGGAACTGAACTCTCCAGTCTGGAGATGAGCTGTAATTCCAGGGGATTCCCAGGCCCCACCTGGAGGTTGGCATCTCTACTTCAAGCTCATGGAACAGCTTTGTAATGCAAGTGAGTATAATGACTGCTGAAAACTAATCAAGACACAGGGTTCCCTGTAAAAGCCAACTTTAGCAAGGGAGGGAGATTCAAAGTGTTAGAAATGCATTCACAGGGAAACGTATGCAACATTGCACACAAAGAGAAGTCTTCAGCACCCTCAAAACAAGACTACATACCCAGGTAAAATCGAGTTGTCTTATGAATTTTCTTCAGTTTTGTAGCAATGAATGCATGTGACCAAAAAATTCAAACAAAGCACAAGTTCTCTTGGGAACCAGCAGGCATCTTTAGAATTCTGACACAGGCTAGTAGGCACTATTCCAAAATGGCTGCCCCAGGAGGGGGGGGCAACCACAAAATGTCAGGGAGTGAGGTCTTAGAATCACAGAATCAGAAGGGACCTCATGGGTCATCTAGTCCAAGGCCCTGCACTAGGCAGGACACTCACAAGCCTATCGCTCATCCACTGTAACCTGCCACTTCCTTGAACCTTCACAGAATCAGCCTCACCGTCAGATGGCTCTCCAAGCTCTGTTTAAAAATCTCCAAAGATGGAGAACCCACCACCTCCCGAGGAAGCCTGTTCCACTGAGAAACCACTCTGACTGTCAGGAACTTCTTCCAGATGTTGAGACGGAATTTCTTTTGAATTAATTTCATCCCATTTGTTCTGGTCTGTCCCTCTGGGGCAAGAGAGAACAACTCTGCTTCATCCTCCATATGGCACCCTTTTAAATACTTGAAGATGGTTATCAGATCCCCTCTCAGTCGTCTCCTCTCCAGGCTAAACAGACCAAGCTCCCCCAACCTTTCCTCATATGTCTTGGTCTCCAAACCCCTCACCATCTTTGTTGCCCTCCTCTGGACACGCTCCAGTTTGTCTACATCCCTCTTCAACTGGGGTGCCCAAAACTGAACACAGGACTCCGAGTGAGGCCGAACCAGAGCAGAGTAAAGCGGTACCATCACCTCCCGTGATCTGGACACGATACTCCGTTTGATACAGCCCAAAATCCCATTTGCCTTTTTAGCCACTGAGTCACCCTGCTGACTTATATGAACTCTTTGACATTTCAGGCAGAAGGTCTGTCTAATAGGGCACCTTTTTAAATTAAAATATTGTTTTTAATTTTTTCCCTGTTTTACATGTACTTTATTCCCTCTAGTGGTCAATTCAATATTACATTGTTTTACATCCAGCACATCCTCCTTCAGACTTAAATGCAGGTTTTAATGCCAAATATAAAGTGACAGAATACAAAGTGATATATGCCGGATATAAGGATACAGGGAGCAAAATGCACGCAGAACAGAAAAAAGCACCAAAGCAAGAGTGCACACAAGGGAGGGAAATGAGAATGAGGAAAAATCTGATGTTTTCCATTTTAGAGTTGCTTCCACAGGAACCAGCGTAACAAACTGTTGTCTGCGGTGAGGAAAATGACTATCACCTAACCTGGTTTTAGTAACAATGCTGTCAAAATACTGTTATACTGTTACATTATTCTGTTATATGGTTACAATCACTGTTATTAATTATTGTATATTTTAACGAAGACTGTTTTATATATCGTTGACTAGTTTTAATGTAAACCGCCCTGAGCCTTCGGGGAGGGCGGTATATAAATCTAAATAAATAAATAAATAAATAAATAAATAAATAAATAAATAAATAAATAAAGACCCCTGTGCCCAAACTCAGATTTAATTTACCATAATCCTGACGGGGTTTTTTCTCCTTGACTTGTTTGCTCTTGGGATACAGCAGTTTTGTGAGCCACTTGTGATAGGATGGGCAGTTGCTGAGGTCAATCTGTCGTAAAACATCACATGCCCCCTGTTAAGACAAAATTAAGCTGTGTTGATATTGTGGAGGCTGGGCTGCCAAGGAGACCATCAACCATAAATGTTACGGCAAAGAGATTTATTTATTTAGAAGACGTATTTATACCATTTTGTGCTCAAAGTGGCTTAAAGAATCCTTCTACCCTGTGAGGGAGGACAGGGTGAGAGCTCAAAGAGTGAGCTTTGATGACACAGTGGGATTCAAATCCAGCTTTGACACTCTAACACTACACCAAACAGAAAAAAGAGAGGTGATTCAATAATGCAGATATGTAGATTCAGGTAGCCTATTACATCTTTTTAAATATTGTATATATAACTTTCACCTCAAGGAGGATTTTGGTTTATTTACTCAACCTGGATAGCTGAGGCAAGCTCAATCTTGACAGATTTCAGAAGCTCAGCAGGGTTGGTCCTGGCTGCCCCTTGGAAGGGAAACCTTCAAGGAATTCCGGGGCCATGGCATGGGGGTAGGCAATGGCAAACCACCTCCAAACATCTCCTGCCTGGCAGCCAGACAATCTTAGAATCTCCTGGCTACATTCATTATTATTATTATTATTATTATTATTTTACTTTTATAACCCACCCTTCCTTGAATGGCTCAGGCCACGTGACAACAGGTTTTAAAAAACAATATTTACATAAAAACAACCTTGTGAAACAGTAAATAAATTTAGGTTTTAAAATACTTTTTAAAAAGACACTACCCCTCCAAATAAAATAGTTTCTAAGGGGCTTAAATTGAAGAAAGTAGGGGAAAGCACTAGGTTACTCAGGTATGAACTAAATCATATCCCTGACGAATATACAGTAGAGGTGACAAATAGATTTAACGAATTAGATCTGATAGACAGAGTGCCTGAAGAACTATGGACTGAGGTTCGCAACATTGTACAAGAGGTAGCAACTAAAAGCATCCCAAAGAAAAAGAAATGCAAGAAATCAAAATGGCTGTCTGAGGAATCTTTACAAATAGCTAAGGAGAGAAGGGAAGTGAAAGGCAAGTGAGAAAGAGATACACCCAACTGAATGCAGAATTCCAGAGAAAAGCTAGAAGAGATAAGAATGCCTTCTTAAATGAACAGTGCAAACAAATAGAAGACAACAATAGAATGGGGAAGACCAGAGATCTTTTCAAGAAAATTGGAGATATGAAGAGAATGTTTCATGCAAAGATGGGTATAATAAAGGACCAAAATGATAGGGACCTCACAGAAGCAGAAGAGATTTTTAAAAGGTGGCAAAATTATACAGAGGAACTGTACAAGAGCGAGCTTAAAATCCCTGATAACCACGATGGGATAGTTACTGACCTGGAGCCAGACATCCTGGAATGTGAAGTCAAATGGGCCTTAGTAAGTCTGAGCAACAATAAAGCTAGTGGTGTTGACTGCATTCCAGTTGAACTATTCAAAATCTTAAAAGACGATGCAGTAAAAGTGCTACACTCAATATGCCAGCAAATTTGGAAAACTCAACAATGGCCACAGGATTGGAAAAGGTCAGTTTACATTCCAATCCCAAAGAAGGGCAATGCCAAAGAATGTTCAAACTACCGCACCACTGCACTCATTTCTTATGCTAGCAAAGTTATGCTCAAAATCCTACAAGCTAGGCTCCAGCAATATGTAGACCAAGAACTTCCAGAAGTACATGCAGGATTTCAAAGAGGCAAAGGAACTACAGATCAAATTGCCAGCATATGATGGATCATGGAGAAAGCTAGGGAGTTCCAGAAGAACATCTACTTCTGCTTCATTGACTATGCTAAAGCCTTTGATTGTTTGGAGCACAACAAATTGTGGCAAGTTCTTAAAGAGATGGGAATTCCGGAGGATCTTATTTGTCTCTTGAGAAACCTATAGGCAGGTCAAGAAGCAACAGTGAGAACCGGGCATGGAATCAATGATTGGTTCAAAATTGAGAAAGGAGTTCGGCAAGGGTGTATACGGTCGCCTTGCCTTTTTAAGTTGTATGCGGAGCACATCCTGAGAAAGGCGGGATTAGAGGAGTCACAAATTGGGATCAAGATTGCAGGGAGAAATATCAACAACCTCAGATATACAGATGATACCACTCTAATGGCAGAAAGTGAAGAGGAACTAAAGAGCCTGTTGATGAGGGTGAAGGAAGAGAGTGCAAAAGTTGGCTTGAAACTCAACATCAAGAAAACGAAGATCATAGCATCCAGCCCTCTCAATTCCTGGCAAATAGATGGGGAAGAAATGGAGGTAGTGACAGATTTTATTTTCCTGGGCTCCAAGATCACTGCAGATGGGGACTGCAGCAAAGAAATTAAAAGACGCTTGCTCCTGGGGAGGAAAGCTATGGCAAATCTAGACAGCATCCTAAAAAGCAGAGACATCACCCTGCCAACAAAAGTGCATCTAGTCAAGGCTATAGTCTTCCCAGTTGCAATGTATGGCTGCGAAAGTTGGACCATAAGGAAGGCCAAGCATCAAAGAATTGAGGCTTTTGAACTCTGGTGCTGGAGAAGACTCTTGCGAGTCCCTTGGACTGCAAGTCAAACAAGTCCCTTAGACTGCAAGTCCTAGAGGAGATCAGCCCTGACTGCTCCTTAGAAGGCCAGATCCTGAAGATGAAACTAAAATGGATCATTGTCCATGGGGTTGCGATGGGTTGGACACGACTTCGCATCTAACAACAACAACAAAAGATTGGACAGTGTCAAATTCTTTTTTTTTTCTTTAGGTGCATGGATTTTCAGGTAGGGAGGCCAGCATTTCAATCACAGGCCTGCCAAAAGAACTTCTTCTTAAAAACCCTCTGGAATGGTTTAAGGTCCCAGAGGGCCCCGACCTCATCAGCAAGAGCGTTCCACCAGACTCCGGTCATGGTTAAGGCTAGTTTAACTTCTTTGGGGCCAGGGGCCCCGAGTAGATTTTGACTACTTGGTCTTACCATTCTTTGGGGGACATATGGGAAAAGGCGGCCCAGTAGATATTACTTACATGTCCTATGATAAATAAAAAATAAAAAGTTGGTTTATTTATTTATCATTTATATCCTGCTTTCCTCTGCAGTGGGGGCCCAGTGTGGCTTATAACATTGTTCCCCCTCTCCCATTTTACCCCCACAACAAACTCCCCTGTGAATGGGTTAGGCTTAGGGAGAGTTTGGTCTAAGGCCACCCAGGGAACTCCCATAGCAATGTGAAGATTTGAACTTGGGTCTCCCAGATCTTAATTTGACACTGGAGCCACTAACCCAGGCTTAACCTCAGGTTAGTAGAAAAGAGGGACATATGTCAATTAAAACACATGCGTACGTCCCATCGTTCTGGACCTATGCATTCATTACTCAGAACAGTGTAAGGGCAGGGTTCTCCCCTCTGCCCACGGCAGCCCCAAATGCCTTGCCTACTCTTGTTTCAGGGGTTGCTCAAGGATATGGGGGTCTGAAAGCAATGTTCATTCGCAAGTACAAATCACAAACGGATCTCACCTTTATGACAAACGTGATGCTGGCGGATTCTCCGATATCGCTGGTGATCACCTGCCCAAAGTGGAACCTCTCTATTCTGCAGAAATGGGCTATTTTCTCTACTGTTGCGTTAGACAGAGTTTCAAAGATCTCAACCTTTCTGAAAATGGAAATTAACACACACACCCCGCACACACACACACAGATTATATTGATTGGTTTGTAAGTGAAGGCTTAGCGACAAATACTGCATCCAAAAGGTCCCGTAAGGCCCATAAAGGGCTGAAGAAAGGCCTCTTGGCCATCTTTGGCAGCAGCTGACCAGCAGCATTCCCAGATGGCCAGTCTTCTTTCTGAGGCAAATTTTCTCAACATTTTTACTGTTCAGAAATCCCTGGAACATTCTTCAAGCTTTGAGAAACCCCAGAAGTGGTGCATTCCTGCAGAATATGGGTGGACCCGCCCACCCAGAGCCCCTCCCCTGACCACTCCCTCCAGGCTCATCACTGGCCATTTGGGGAGGGCCAGCATGACGATATAGGTTCATATCACCTGATAAATGTTTAACAAATTAAAATATATATATATTAATAATTAATTATCTCCCGCCCATTCGGGAAACCCTTCCAGGGCTGCCAAGAAACGCCTGGGTTTCTGAAAACCCTGGTTGAGAAAGCCTGCTCTGAGGTGCCTGGCAAATGGACTGACTGATTAAGGACTGTCTGAAGGGCAGAGTAAAGCTCAGCATGACCCCAAGAGGATAAGGCTGAAGGATTCCTGCTGGAAAGCGCTGGAGGGAAGCCAGGGCCGTGAATCAGAAAAAAAACGGGCGCCATTTACTTTCGTATTTACTCCCTGTGCAAATGAGACACAGGAATGTTGCATTTTAAAAAAACAATCTATCCTTGTTTAGAAAGATCACACCATAGCATTATGACCCGAAAAATCTATGATCCTACATGCCAATCCTGACTTGGGAAATTCCTGGATATTTGGGGGCGGTGCCGAAGGTGGCAGGTTTGCAGTGGACTGGGGTCTCAATAGGATATGAGGTCATTTTCTCCAGGGAAACTGATTTCTATTGTCTTTGGATCCATTGTAATTGCAGATTTCCAGGCCCAAAGCTGGAAGTTGGCCAGCCTATCCAGCACTGTCAGTATTGTCCACTCAGACCAGGGGGAGGTCTTTCCCGTTGCCTGTCCAAGCACCATTTCCAGCAACGTACAGCCCGTAATCCACACTGCCATGGTGTTCTATACAGTCTAGAGCAGGGGTGGCCAAATTGTGGTGCGCCAGATGTCCACGGACTACAATTGCCATGTGCCCCTGCCTGGCAGGGGCTCTTAGGAATTGTAGTCCATGGACATCTGGAGCACCACAGTTTGGCCACCCTTAGAGTAGCTACCATTTCAATGGTGTTGAAACCAAATAAACCTTCTAAGAAAACAAGCAACGTACAACACAACTGCAGAGTCCCACAGGAGAGGGAGACATTACCTCAAGTAGTTATACCGAGTCAGGAATTCTCGGTGAAGTTCCTGGTCTAATCGGTAGCCAAAAAAGTCTTTTTTGTCCACAACCAGCAGTTCGGTCTCTTCCATACAGACCACAGTGGCTATTCTCAAGGCGTCTTTTATAAGGGCCACTTCCTGTGAATGGGTGGGAAGAACACAGACAGGAGTTGGAGCAGTCTGCCAAAACAAGAGGCTTCTGGATACCTAATGGTCTGGTTACATTTATTTTCTTTTATTTATTTGACTCCTATGCGACCCTAACCAGCGAGCTGGCTCAGGGCTGTGTACAATATAATGATGCAATACAACAAGCTAAAACGTAAGCTTAAAATTAATTTTAAAATCCAAAGGCTTCAACACTCCAGCAGATCTTACCGGGACTGGCTGGTCTCTCTAGTAATTCCAACTTTTCTCTCTGGTTTCTTTCATTCCCCCCCCCCCCAAGGCCCCGGGACACCTCACCATCCCAAGCCCCATTCCTTGTAACCTATGCTCCTGCAACCAACCACCAGACGGCTTCCCGTCCCTCCTCACTCCTTCATGTACCACTTCTTTGTTCTGAAGGCAGCTTGACTCCATCTAAGCCTACTGGGAATAGAGCTAGGGATGCTGTTTTCAGGCTTTCAGAAACCAGAAACAGGGAGGGAAGAAGCAAGGAGTAAATGCTACATATTGACATCACCCACAAGTGACATAGGCAGGTCAGTGACTATGGGGTGACCCTCTGGTTTGTGGGCAAAACTCCATTGTAAGAAGCCAGATCATCACCCATCCACCCCGAACCGCTAGGTTTGCTAGGTTTACCAGGTTGACTGGTCTGGGTTGGGGTCCCTGCTTTCCAGGCACACCTCAGTGTCAAGCGTTGAAAGAACTCACAACTAGCTTCTTAGTAATAAGAAAGCTTTATTGAGAAGTACTACAAACATCAAGACTGGCGAAGTCAAATCTGACTTGAAGGCAGATTTGCTTCTTCTTATCAATACAATTCTCCCGCCCAAAACTTGAAAGTTCCCAAGGGAGGGGAGAAGGAGAGAGGAGACACATGCAATTAAAAACAGTGATACATTCTCATGGCCTTGACTGCTGTCCACGGTTGATAGCGAAACCAGGCCCAGCCGAGAGGCCCCAACAAGTGATAAGAGTTACAACAACATATATTTCACTTTCTACTAGTTAGCATGATTACAGGGCCTGGAGCAACCAGGTGCCAAGCAATATAACTGTCATGGAAGAACTCAGGCTAATTTATGGCAGGGATTCTAACAATCCTGACATCCTTCCACCCTAAAAAGGACCCCCCCCCCACATCAGCCCGCGTCCACTGGTCGAGGGCAATCAGGGAAAGCACGGTGGAAAGCTCGAAGGAGGCGGGGGGCTTTCACATTCTCTGCCTCCACCCACTCCCTTTCCCCCGAAGGGAAATCTTTCCAATCCACCAAATATTGGAGTCGACCTTTGTGCACACGAGAGTCCAAGATCTGGTTGACCTCGTAGTGGGTGTTTTTATCAATATAGACAGGCACTGGTGTTGAGAGCGGAGGGTGCCACACATCCGGCACAGGGGCTCGCCGCAGCAGGCTGCAATGAAAAACCGGATGCACATTCCTGTAAGTTTTAGGCAAACGCAATTCCACAGTCACAGCATTGATCAGCTTCACAATGGGAAATGGCCCCACAAACTTGGGACCCAGCTTCCTAGATTGTTGCTGACAGCGTAGATTTTTTGTAGACAGGTAGGCAAGGTCACCTACTTTCCAGGCTGGTGCAGGTGCACGTTTTTTGTCTGCCTGGGACTTGTAAGCTTGTTTAGCCTCCTCAAGGCTAGAGACGATGTCAGGCCAGCCTGCACTAATGGTTGCTGCCCATTTGGTGACTTCAGGAGCTTCAGCAGAAACCAACTCCCAGGTGGGTGCAGCAACTAGGTCTGTCCCATACACCACCTTAAAGGGAGACACTCCAGTGGAGGCATGCACCCCGTTATTGTAGGCAAACTCAGCAAGAGGCAAGAGGGCAACCCAATCATTCTGTTGGTGATTAATAAAACAGCGCAGGTACTGTTCAAGGATTTGGTTCACCCGTTCAGTCTGCCCGTTGGACTCAGGGTGGTAGCCCGATGTCAAGGCTTGCTCTATCCCCAACAACTTCAAAAGCTCCCGCCAGAACTTGGCAACGAACTGAGGGCCCCGATCCGTGAGCAATCTCCTAGGAATTCCATGTAGGCGTATTATGTGAGTCACGAACATAGAAGCCAATTTGGCCGCTGAGGGCAAGCCCGCACAGGGAATAAAATGGGCTTGCTTTGAAAATGCATCCACCACCACCCAAACTACAGTCTTGCCCTGGCTGGGAGGCAGGTCCGTAATAAAGTCCATGGTGACATCGGACCAGGGGCGGGCAGGGGTGGGCAGAGGCTGCAGCAGCCCTCGTTTCTTTCCCCCCGGGGGTTTGGAAACCAAGCAGGTAGGGCAGCCCTGCACGTATTTCTCCACATCGGTCCTTAACATTGGCCACCAATAATGTCTCCTGACCAGGTGCAGAGTTTTTACGAAACCAAAATGTCCTGCAGTTTTCGCATCATGAGAAAGTTTTAAAACGTCCCCGCGCGCTGCCGCTGGAACGTAGAGGCGCTCCCCCTTGAAAAACAGGCCCCCCTTGTCGACTAGGGCCGGGCGGAGGGAGGCAAACTCAGAGTCCAATAATACCTCCTTCTGAACCCACCCACCAGGAATCGTATTTCCTTTCTTGGTCTGACTGCGCGTCACTGCTGCCATCCCCAATTGGGCGGGGGTGAAAACTGTATCCACCAATGGGTCGCGCTTACTGTTGTACTGAGGCAAGCGGGAGAGGGCGTCCGCCAAAAAGTTCATTTTGCCTGGCAGATGCTTAAGAGTAAAGTTGAAACGAGAGAAAAACTCCGCCCACCGCATTTGCTTGGCAGAGAGTGAGCGGGGCTGCTTGAGTGCTTGGAGATTTTTATGGTCTGTCCAAACTACAAACGGGACGGCAGACCCCTCCAACCAATGCCTCCAAGTGGCAAGTGCCAATTTCACTGCGGCTGCCTCTTTCTCCCAAATCGCCCAGTTGCGTTCTGCCCCGGAAAATTTCTTTGATAGATAGGCTAAGGGGTGCAGCTTCCCATCCTCCCCCTCTTGTAGGATTACGGCCCCCATTGCCACATCCGAGGAATCTACTTGCACAGTGAATTGCTTAGTTGGGTCAGCATGGGCCAACACCGGTTCAGATGTAAAGAGGAGCTTCAGATTCTCGAAGGCTTTCTGACACAAGGGGGTCCACTGGAGTGGGGCGCCCAGTCGATTTGCCGCTTTTCCCCCCTCCTTCGTTTTCAACAAGTCAGTAAGCGGCAATGCCACCTTGCCAAAGCTGGGAATAAACGTTCTGTAAAAGTTCGCAAAGCCTAAGAAGCTCTGGAGCTGCCTCCTCGTCCTGGGGGGCTCCCAGGACAACAAGTCACGCACTTTGCCCGGGTCCATTTCAATTCCCTCTTTGGACACCCTAAACCCCAGAAACTCCACCGCGTCTCGGTGGAATTCGCATTTGGAAAGCTTGTCAAACAGATGGTGCTTCCGCAGCCGGCTGAGCACTTCGCGGACTTATTTGGCGTGTTTGCCTGGGTCTTCTGAATACACCAAAATATCATCAATGTAAACCAGTACCCCCTGATACAACAAATCATGCATAATTTCATTTATCATGTTCATGAACACGCCCGGAGCGGGTGTTGAAAGCGGTCAGGTACTCATGCCCCTTCTTTATGCGGACCCTATAATAGGCTTCTCTCAAGTCCAGTTTTGTAAAAATCCGGGCCCTCCCCAAATGTCCCAACAAGTCCTTAATCAAAGGCAAGGGATAAGCATTGCAAGTGGAAACAGCATTCAGCCCCCTGTAGTCCGTACAGTCGTAGTGACCCATCCTTCTTTTTCACAAAAAGGACTGGGGCAGCCAGGGGAGACGTGGCAGGTCTGATAAATCCCCTGGCTAAATTCTTGTCCAAGAATTCCCTGAGCTCCTTCATTTCCCTAGGGCTCATAGAGTACAATTTGGCTTTGGGAAGAGGCTCCCCCTTCTTTAGCTCAATTGCACAGTCTGTTTTGCGGTGGGGAGGTAGTTGGTCGCATTTGGTCTCTGCAAACACATCCTCAAACTCTTGATACTCCCGTGGGAGGGCAGGCGCCCTAGCCGCCCCCACTGCGGCCACAGTTCGACAGTCCCGAGCGGGTTGGGGCCGCACATGCTGCTTGCAACTAGGTGACGAAAACTTCACTATCCCTTTCTTCCACTTCACCGTGGGATCGTGTTCCCGCAACCAGTCCAGCCCCAACACGCACGGAAATGCGGAGTGGGGCGCTACCAGGGGTTGGATCTGCTCCCAATGTTTTTCAATGTCCAAGTCCATCGGGAGCGTTCTCACCGTGGCCTCCCCCCCTGGGGCACATTTCCCATCCAGCTGAGTAATGGGTAGGGGCTCCCCCAGAGGCACCTTCCCCACCCCCAAAGTCTCGGCTAGCGCTGGGCTAACTAGGGTTTTGGTACACCCCGAGTCCACTATGCAACGAACCCCCAATTTTTTTCCAGAGTTGGGCTCTGTGAGAGTTGCGGGCAAGAGAACCAGGGGAGAGTCACTCACCGCGCATTTGCCCCTGCCGGAGACCTGCTGGCGGGGCGCCTTCACAGCAGGCCGTCTTTGTTTCCCGACTGCTCCTCTGATTGTAATTCTTCATCTTGGCTGCTGCCTTCCGATTCCTCCACCACAGTCGCGGCCCCAGCCGGAGCAAGCAGGGACTTGGCGGTTTTCTTCGGGGCCACTTTCTTGGTTGTAGAAGCTTTGGCTGGGGTTCCCCCCGCTGGCTTGGCACTGGGCGAGGTCTTGGTTGGGCATTGGGCGAGAAAATGGCCAGCCTGGCCACAGCCCAGACATAATCCCTTCTCCATGCGCTGAGAGCGCTCACTTAGTTCCAGTTTAGCCTTGGGCTTGGCTTTCTTAGGGGTAGAGGTCTTTCCATCCGTCTTGTCAGCAATTCCTTTATATTCGGCCGCCCGCTCCAGACGGCTTTCCATCTCTCCTGCCAGCTGCACCCAACCCAACACGGTCAGTGGGTCTTCCAAAAGGAGGCACTTGCTGGACAAGTCTCCGGAGAGTCCCCCCACGAAAGCATGCACTCTCTGGGGCTCAGTCCAATCCGGCACAGCTGATGAAAGTTCCTTGAATTCCCTGGCATACTCAGCCACCGTCATTTTCCCTTGCTTCAGGGCCTTGAGTTTCTTCTCCGCCGTCTCCTTCTCGAAAGGCTCCATGTACATCAGGCGCATGGTTCTCAGGAAGTGATTGTAGTTACGGACGGCTCTCGGATTGTAACGATAGAGGTCCATGAACCACTTTGCCGCCTTTCCTTCCAAGCACTCCCCCACGAAACGAATGCGCTCGGCATCGTCATTGAAGGTGAACCCCATGTCCATCATGTAGGCTTGAAGATGCACCAGGAACGACGGGAAAGTTGACGGATCACCCGAGAACTTGGCTTTGAACTTGTAGGTGCTCCGCATCTCCACTCCCCTGAGATGGGGAGGCAGACGTCCCGGGCCCCAATCCATTGGAGCCCGCGCTCCACGACCAACACCTCGACCAACTCCTACCGCTGCTCTCGCCGCCGCCGCTGCTCTCGCCGCCGCCACTGCTCTTGCTGCCCCCGCTGCTCCAGCCGCTGCACCAGCCGCCGCTGCTGCTCCGTCCACTGCCCCAGCTTCATCAGCAGCCGCCGCTGCAATTTGTAATCCACCGGCTCCCGCAGCCAGCCCTTGGGCCACGACTTGACCCAAACCCTGGAGTCCCGCTCCTCTCCCAGCATCGGCCCCACCAAGGCCGTCGTCTTCTTCCTCCTCCTGCAGCTGCGCTGCCGCTCTCGCCGCCGCCAGGGCTGCGGCTTCGGCTTCGGCGGCGGCATTCATCGCCGCCTCCTCGCACTCCCTCAGGGTGGGAAGATCCCCCAGCCTTTGGCCGCCGGGCTCGCGGAAGTCTACTTGCAACTCGCGCAGCAAGCGTCTCGCCTCACGCTGCTCTTCCGAATCCAACCGTCCCGATACACCCTGCAGCCAGCTGGTCACCTTGTCAAGTTTCTGCTGCAACTCCCGTACCTCGAGGGTGGACGCCATCCCTTGGCTGGGCACCCCCATGGGCAGTTGATCAGGCCACTGCTCATCACCCGTCAGGCGGTCGTACTTCGACAGACGCCTGCGTTCGGTGATGTGCCTTTCCAGGAAATCTGCATGGCCCGGGGTCGCATCTCCCAAGGCTCTGACCATGCCCGAACTAAACGAGCCCGCGCCGGCCACTTCGCCCTGAGAGAAGTCCCACTCCAGGCCCTCTTCCTGCTCAGTATAGATATTGCCTTCGTCCTGCATGTTGGCAGGCGAAAGGTGTTGTGAGATTTGACTTAATGTCAAGCGTTGAAAGAACTCACAACTAGCTTCTTAGTAATAAGAAAGCTTTATTGAGAAGTACTACAAACATCAAGACTGGCGAAGTCAAATCTGACTTGAAGGCAGATTTGCTTCTTCTTATCAATACAATTCTCCCGCCCAAAACTTGAAAGTTCCCAAGGGAGGGGAGAAGGAGAGAGGAGACACATGCAATTAAAAACAGTGATACATTCTCATGGCCTTGACTGCTGTCCACGGTTGATAGCGAAACCAGGCCCAGCCGAGAGGCCCCAACAAGTGATAAGAGTTACAACAACATATATTTCACTTTCTACTAGTTAGCATGATTACAGGGCCTGGAGCAACCAGGTGCCAAGCAATATAACTGTCATGGAAGAACTCAGGCTAATTTATGGCAGGGATTCTAACAATCCTGACACTCAGTCCCCCACCCCACCCCCCCGAAAAAAAAATTACCCCAAACCAGAAGAACACCTCATGTTAACATGACACGCTGATGTCATCCAAAAGTGATGTTGGCACTTTGGAGTTGTGTGGGGGATGTTCTGCTTTTGGGGCAAAACTTCATGGTTAGAAGCCAATTCTAGCATAGTTTTGCCCAAAAGCCAGGGCATCAGCCCTGATATTTCTGGGAAGCCCGTGTCACTTCTGGGTGGTGTCAACATGTTTTGTTGCTCTTGGAAAGTGCCCCACCACTCCCTGGTGGCAACAGAAATCAACTTGTTTTGACACAAGCAGCTACAGAGGACACTCACGCCAAACGAAGCCCCTCTCAGAAGCACAGTGGGGGACGCCTCTACAAATGCACTACTGCCGTCTTCATCGTCCGTGACAGCCACCATGCCAGCAAAGATGAAGTAGAAACTGCTTGGGACTTGTCCCTTTTTGATAATCACTCTCCTGCGTCCGAATCTGAAAAACAGCAGCATGGATCCCCCCCCCCAAGTGAGCAGAAATTAGAACCAGGTGGGAGGTCTCAGGCAGCATCATGCGCAGGGTGGAAGGGTGGAAGGCAGGATCTTGCGCAGGGTGCCCAACCCGGGTGTGGAAGTTTTTGGAGCTTTAGGGGGTGGAGCCTAAGGGAGCGGGGTTTGGGGAGGGGAAGGACTTCCAAGAGGTATCATGGCACAGAATCCACCCTCCAGAAGAGCTATTGTCTCCAGGGGAGCTGAGCTATATGGTCTGGAGACCAGTTGTAATCCCAGCAGAGTTCCATGCCCCACCTGGAGGCTGACTATCCTAGGGGAAGAGCTGCCCACTTTGGGTTTGCAGATTCATGGACATTTGGATGAAGAAGTCTGGGGATGGTGGGGTTGATGGCAAAGAGGGGCCTCAGCAGGGTATGAATGCCTCGGGATGCCAGCCTCCAGGTGGGGCCTGGGGATCTTCCAGAATTACAGCTCATCTTCACAGTTTGGTTCCCTTGGAGAAAGTGGCTGTTCTTCAGTGTGGAGCCAATGGCACTGCACCTCAAGGAGGTCCCTGTCCTCCCCAGGCTCCATCCCAAGTGTTTAGGAGTTCCCCCACCTGGGCCTGGTAATCCTAACCCCCATCCTCTGCCAGTGGCCAGGGGGGACCTGGCAACTCCCATAATGCCATAGAGTCATAGTAGCCATTTTCTCCCAGGGAACTGACCTGTGTGGTCTGGAGAACACGGGTCATTATGGAAGATCTCCAGGTTCTACCTGCAGGCTAGGATTGTGGAAGTTAAATGAATTCACACCATGGAGGCATTGTTTGCTTTGCATGTCCATAAAGGGGGAAAGTACAGAGGGGGGTCCTGCTTTAGAGGGGGGCCCTTAGTCCTAGTCTTGCCATCTCCAAGTTGGGAAATAACTGGAGATTTGGCAACAGGAGCCTAGAGAGGGCAGAGTTAATAGCATATAAAAGTACAATATAAGAAGGGAAAGTGCAACAGGATCCACTGCTAGATGGTCATAGCAGGAGATCTCTAGAATCACATTTATAGCTCATTAAAATGACACATTTTGCACTGCTATGTAGCTATTAGCATAACTTCTAAAATGTACCGTTCAAAGCGAATCACTCTAGCTAGAAGATACTGAAGGGTTGGACTGTACTCAAGGAAACTCTTCAGGGACAGCAAGCGGTTTCTTAAATAGCTGATTTCATACTCAGTCCTCCATTCAGGTGGCTTCTTAGTTATCTGGATTGCTTTGAAAGGAAAATGATCCTGAAAAGACAGCAGACAATTCTAAGAAGAAGAGTTGGTTCTTATATGCCGCTTTTCCCTACCCAAATGAGTCTCAAAGGGGCTTCCAGTCGCCTTCCCTTTCCTCTCCCCACAACAGACAGACTGTGGGGTGGATGAGGCTCCCTGATATCACTGCCCGGTCAGAACAGTTTTATCAGTGCCATGGGGAGCCCAAGGTCACCCAGCTGGCTGCATGTGGAGGAGGAGCTGGGAATCAAACCCGGCTCGCCAGATGAGAAGTCCGCACTCCTAACCACTACACCAAGCTGGCTTTTGCATAAGACACCTGTGGCACAGAGATGATACTCCTGTGCTGATGCAACAGTGTTAGCGAGTGCAATGAAATACTACTAAAAGCTCAGGACACACAAGAAGCAACAGAGGGGGGGGGTTGCCAACTCTGGGTTGGGGACTTCCTGGAGATACGGGGGGGGCAGCGAAAGGAGTTTGCGGAGGGACCTCAGTGGGGTCTAATGTCATGGCACCCTCCATCCTGGACCAGTTGCAGTTTCCAGATCAAAGTTAAGGGTAGGCCTGCGAGAGCAGGTTGCAGAAGTCTAGTCTAGAGGTGACAGTTGCATGGGACACTGTGGCTAAGTGTTCTGGGGCCAAATAGGGCGCTAGTAGCTTGGCTTGCCGAAGGTGGTAAAAGGCCTACTGTGCTACATTCATGACCTGTGCCTCCATGGAGATCACACCCAGGTTTCTGGCAGAGTGAGCTGCCGACAGCTGCACTCCATCCAGGTTGGGAAGGCACGCTTCCTCACTTGGACCCTTCATGCCCAGCCACAGGACCTCCATCTTTAAAGGGTTGAGCTACAGACAACTCTTTTTGAGCCACCTTGTCACCACTTCCAGGCATCTGGCTAAAGATTCTGGGGGAGAAGCATTATGAGAATCATCAAGGGATCACTTGTATTCCCAGGAGACTGACAGGGCCCACCTGGTGGTTAGTGATCCTAAACAATAGACCTACCTTGGGGGAGGGAGGAATCCAATCATTTTGTTTAAAAAATCCACAACCGCCACCACCATTCTGAAAGTCTGAAAGTTGTGGTTATATCGTCCAACTAGAATCTGAGAGAGCTAGGTTTGAATCCTCACTCTGCCATGGAAATTCATGGGATGGATTTGGGCCAATCATATTCTCTCACTCACCTCTTAGAGTATTTGTGACAATAAAATGGAGGTGAAGAGAAGGAGGTAAGCCACTTTGGGCCCCCACTGAAGAGAATGGTGGGGTATAAATGAAGCAAAAAAAGGATTTTGTCTCAGAATTGTTGTTTTCAAGTCTCCCCCCCCCCCCCTTGAGCAGTTCAACAATAACACCCAAGACCTTAGTAGACTCTCCTTTGCTAGAAGTTTTCATGTTGTAGCTAGGCCACTATCTGTTGGGGAGGCATCATATTAAGTGTATTATACAGGTGTATAGATATTATTATTATTGTTGTTGTTGTTATTATATTTATTTCCCACCTCTCCCTATAGGCTCAAGGTGGGTCACAGTAGTCTCAACCCCATTAAAATCCCCATTAAGAGACTTAAAAAAAATACCAACATGTGTATAGACAGTCTATAAGACCTCTTCCAACTCTTGACTTGAGTGCAGCTATGTTTTTTAGTTCTTACATGCATTATTTATTATTTCAAACACAGGGAGAACATTATGAAAGGTAATATGGACAGGGATGATGTTCCTTTCCATGTTTTTTTTTTTCCTAAGAAAAAGGTCTGTCCTAAAAGTCAATTCTCACATGACCTCAACTGAAGTCTACATATACCATAACATGAAACTTCCTGGGAGGAAAAGCAGCATGGGGAAGCCTGACCTTGTCAGATCTCAGAAGTTAAACAAGATTGGTACTTGGAAGCGAGATTACCAAAGGAAGACCTGCCTTTAAAGTGTCATGCTGGGGTCGTCATGAGTTGGCTGTTAGGGTTAGTTTGCCAGCTCCAGGTTGGGAAAGACCAGTGGCCTTACCTTCTGAGTGGGCGTGCCTCTCTCTCTCCAGTTCAAGACTTCCATCACTACATCAGGACTTCGCCCACCATACAGAAACCCGAAAACTCGGAAGGTATAACAGAGAAAGGAACAGAACAGCAAAAACATGCTAACAGGCCAACACAAGACAACCACATATAGCTTGCAACTTCTAGAGGGGGATGAAGATGTCTTCCTTTACCTCTGGGAAGAAGGACCCCTCACAGGTAAGGCCACTGGTCTTTCTCCCCCAGAGGCGGAAGACATCTTGGGACCTCCCCGAGCAGTGTCCCTCAGGGTGGGAAGTTGCTCACAAAGATATAGCCTCCTGGAGCACAGCTGTACCGAACACTGCATCAGCTGAACTAAATCTGTCGATCTTGTAATGCCTTGTAAAAGTAGACAGCGACGACCAAGTGGCGGCTTTACACATTTCTTCCACAGGAATATGGTTCAAAGAAGCAGCCGTAGTCGCAGCACTGCGCACCGAATGCGCCACAATGCCCTCTGGAACCTGGACACCTGCAGCTCTATAAGCCTCCACGATGCAATCCTTCAGGCACTTACTGATCGAAGACTTGGACATCCTATTACCCTTGTTTGGGGCAGTGATGGAAATGAAGATCAGTTCCGTCTTTCTGAATTCTGCCGTTCTGATCAAGAAGGCTTTCAAAGCCCTTCTCACATCTTAGGTATGATAAAGCTTCTCCAACTGATGCTTCAGGTATGGAAAGAACGTAGGCAATTGAATCTCCTGGAGCCTGTGAAAGGTAGAATTGATTTTGGGAATAAAAGCTGGATCCAGTCTGAGAGTAACTTTCTCTTTACGAAAAGTGCACAGCTTCGGATTGGAAGATACAGCTCCCAGCTCTCCGATCCTCCTGGCTGAGGTGACTGCCACCAGGAACAGAACCTTCATCCAAAGGAACTTTAGACTTATATCCGCAATCGGTTCAAAGGGCTTCTTGGTCAGAGCATTAAGTACCAGATTAAGCTTCCGGGTCGGAAATCTGTGTCTTACCGGAGGTCCCAACAAGGTAGCTCCTTTCAGAAACTGGGTTATATGGGGGTGCCGTGACAACCTTCTTCCATCAACCTTGGGGATGACCGCAGCAATCGCTGCCACTTGCCTCCTCAATGTGGCCGCTTTCAAACCTTTTGAATGCCATCCTGCAAAAAGGCCAGAATGTTCCCTACCGAAGGTGAGTACTGGAAAAGAGCAAACGTTATTCCGATCTTCAAAAAAGGGAGGAAGGATGACCCGGGAAACTACAGACCAGTGAGTCTGACCTCTGTTGTGGGGAAGATAATGGAGCAGATATTAAAGGGAGCGATCTGCAAACATCTGAAGGACAATTTGGTGATCCAAGGAAGTCAGCATGGATTTGTCTCCAACAGGTCCTGCCAGACCAACCTAGTTTCCTGTTTTGACCAAGTAACAGGTTTGCTGGATCGGGGAAATTCGGTTGATGTCATTTAGGGATAGGGAATTGGTTAGAGAACCGCACTCAAAGAGTTATTGTCAATGGTGTTTCATCAGACTGGAGAGAGGTGAGTAGCGGGGTACCTCAGGGCTCGGTGCTCAGCCTGGTACTTTTTAACATATTTATTAATGATCTAGATGAGGGGGTGGATGCTAGGCCGAATAGTAGGGCCCGAAATTGGTAATAATGACCACCTACGCAAAATCTGAGAATTTGCTTGTGTGAGGGATTTATAGGCACGTGAAGATAAGCCTCTTGGAAATCTAATGAAGTGAGATACTCCCCCTGTTGAATAGCTTCCTTGATTGAAAGAAGAGTCTCCATTCTGAATTTTCTTATGTTTACCGCTCGATTGAGGCGTTTCAGATCTAATATCGCCCTCCAATCGTCGTTTCTTTTGGGCACAGTGAAGAAAATTGAATAGAGACCTTTTTTGCTGGTCTGACAACGGTACTTCTTCTATGGCTCTTATTTGTAGCAAGTGAGCAATGGCCTTTAATGTCCGTGCTCTTTTGTCTGGACGGGTGCTTAATGGGGATTCTGGTGTAGGATGTCAGAACTCTATTGAGTAACCTTTCGACACTACTTCTATGGCCCACTTGTCTTGGACATACTGTGACCAGGTGTGTGTGAAGAGTTGTAACCTGCCCCCCACCGGAACACTCGAATAGTCAGTCCTTAGATTGCTTGGGCTCTCTCTCTGACTTCTCAAATCGCTGATTCTTGTAGAACCTCTGTCCAAAGCCACCTCTCCGGGATTGCTGTCTGGACTGGGACCAGGCCTGTCTCCTATCTTGTCGGCTCCTCAGAAAGGATCCACTGCTACAAAAGGAATAGAGTAAGGCCTGCGATCGTTTTTCCTAATAAACCTAGGCATTCCCCTTCTCTTCTCCTTTGAGTCAGTTAAGACCTTGTCCAGTGACTCTCCAAACAGCTTCTCCCCGTGAAACTGATAGGCTGTATCTATAACCTTTGAACAAACATCTGCCTGCCAGGCTCTAAGCCAAAGCACCCTATGGGAAGCAGAAGCTGAAGCTATAGTACGGGCATTAGAAATTGCAGCATCTAAGGTGGCATCAGCTGCAAAGGATACGCCCTGCAGTATCCTATTGGCACCCTCAAGGAGGCATTTATCCTTATCTCCTAAGAGCTGAACCATCTTCCTTGCCCACACAATGGTTGCTCGCATAACAATAGAAGAAACCGAAGAGGCCCTCAGTGCCATTGCTGCCGCCTCATGTGCCTTGCCTTGCGTAAGGATGAGACCTGTCCGAATCATAGTCCCTGGAACGGGGGAGGGGAAGGAGATGAATCAGATCTCCCCTTACTATTGTTACCCAGGGCCTTCCAGATAGGGCGGAGTTGACTAGAAATGGACTTATTAATGGCCTCCAACAATTCAGAAGACAAGAAATCATGCCCGGTGGGCCTTACTGTCCCTTGCGAGGTAGATTCCTTCCAAGCAACCAAATCGTCCATTTCAGGAGCTTGCTGGATTCCCTCGTTGCCGGCTGTAAAATGGCCGTTGCCATTGCTAGCCGTGTTGAGGGGAACGCTCTCTGCTGACGGCGCGGCAGTGTTCCTGGAGTGTTTTGAAGAGCGCTTTTCCTCCCCCACTCTGACCAGATGCGGGGCGGTCTTCTCCAACACGCCCGCCGGCCCAGGGAGCTGCACATTGCCCTCCCACACATGTGCCGCAACGTCCTCCTCAGAGAGAAACTCCTCTTCCCGAGAAGCAGCCATTTCTCTCTCTGGGTCTTCAACAGCACGCAGAAAACAGTCAGGGGAGGTCCCAGGACTGAGCGGTAAAAAACTGTTGTCTCCAGCAGCCTCAAAGGCTAAAATTACCAACCCCCGAAGTGCAAGCAAGAGAAAATTCAGATAGAGTCAAGAATAGAGTTAGAATAGGTAGAAAATAGGAGTAGAATTTAAGCCTGCTAGCAGAGCTATAAAAAACGTGCTCTCCCTGATTAAGAGGCAGGAAAGAACTGGAGAGAGAGGGGCACACCCACTCAGAAGGCGGGGAAAGGAAAAAAGTGAGCCTGCTTCCCTGAACTGAGGACTGAAAACACCCAAGATGTCTTCCGCCTCTGGGGGAGAAACTCCAGGAGATTTGGAGAAGGAGCATGGGGAGGACGGGGCACCAGGTGGGGTACACTGCTATACCGTCTACCGTCCAGAGAATCCATTTTCTGCAAGGAAAATGATATCTACAGTTTGAAGACATGCTGAAATTTTGGAATATCTCCAGGTCCCACTGGCATCCCTACTTTGATCAGAGGAAGCTAAAAATGTTTTTGACCAAGGAATTACAGTCTCTGTTACCAAGTGATTGTTTCCTGTTATGAAAATACAAGCTGGATTAATGTCTAATGTGTAAATGTTATGCTTTTAACATTTTAATTTGTGGTTATGGATCTGGACGAATAATTGGAATTTTGTGGGTCATTAATGATTGTTTCGTGTTTGTATGGCTTGTTGACTGCAATAAAGATTACTGCTCCTGCTACTTCCCTTAATCCCTATGGGAAAGGTCATAAAGACCATATGGGAAGACACAGAGATTAGGGAAGATTCTTAGAAGGTCATTATTGATTCCATGTTCCCCTCTCTCAATTATTTTCCTGGGAGATTGTCTGCATCCACCAGGCAAATGACAACCGTTGTCTGTCAAAAAACCCCATGTATTTCTTCCATGAGTTTATCTCTGCTGTTATTAATGTATCCGTCTAGCCCTACAGGGATGCCCTGAGATAATCCAGACGCTTTTGTTCTGACATCCAAGGTTGATTTCCTGCTCTTGTATTTTATGTATGTTAACCTCCCCAAATGTGCGACACCGCTGCTCCCTTTTTCCCTCTATTCCCCTCCCAGTTTGATATCCTTAATTCCCATGTCTTCCCATCTCTTGATGGCTGGTCTGTTATCTTCATATTATTACTTTCTGTACCTGGTTCAAATTCCCAGGGGAGGGGAGCCCTATTGAGCCCCCATAGTTCCTACCATATGCTTTGTGGGTCAGTTCTGACTATGTCTCCAATGTAGATGCGTGCATTTCTAAAAAATAAATTTCAAATCAAGGAGTTTGCTTATTTAGAAATCAAAGACTCTCATAGTCATATGGCTCATATTTCCACATTCACCAATAATAAAATAAGACAAAGGCTATATTGAACCACTGAGTAATAATCTCCTTGGTTTCCCTGGCTATAGATGAAAATAACGACATGAGACAACTTGTCCAGACCTTTGAGACGCTGAACTCATGGTAGTCAAATGTAACATTGTAATACGTCCTGTCCTAAAAATTAAAGAGAATTAACCATTAGAAATTCTACAAACAGTCAATTTTGAATGATTCAGAAGTCGTTATTCTTTAAATACTTTTATTACACAGATCGGCTTTTTTAAAAAGACTTTACTAGTGTATTGAGTCCCAGCCATTTGTAGAGCTGAGTCAATTTAATCAGATGAATGAGGTTTGTTGTACAGATAGTGGGTTGGATCCTACAATTATTCTACCACTCCTCTGAATAACATTTACACATGTACGTATTTAAAATGTTTATGCCACATTTTTTTCCCTTTAGCTCAAGGCTCAGGCCTTCCAGTCACAGAATGGTTCTGCCTCCCCCACCTTTCCATGGCGGTCTACAGAACTCCATGAAATACTGATTCTGGCAGACAGGGAGCTCTGAGGAATGACATAAGAGTGGTCTGCAGCCGGAAATGGAAATCCATTAAAATTGTCAGTTTAGTCCCAATCTGGTAACTAGGCATGTGAAGAAAATAAGAAGAGCCTGGCCGGATCAGACCAGTGGTCCATCTAGTCCACCATCCTTCCTGACCCACACGGTAGCCAACTATTTCTTTTGGACAGCCAACAACAAGGCATAGAGGTGCCGAGGTGCTGTTGCCTCTTGGCTCTGGGATTCACAGGATTAGTGCCTCTGAATGTGGAGGTCCCCCCCACCCCCAGCCACCATGGCTAGTACCCATTCACAGATGTATCCTCCATAAATCTATCTAGTCCTCCTTTCAAGCTGTTTATTCCTGTATCTATCACTACGTCGTCTGGCAATGAATTCCTCATTTTAATCACTCTCTGTATAAAGATAAGAACATATGTCCATATGCTAAGATAGGGCTGCCAACTTCAGATAAGGAAATTCTTGGAGATTGGGGGGGGGAGAGACTTGCCAATAGCACAGTTTTAGGAGGGGTGGATCTTCAGCAGTGATGTGATCTTTATGACTGACCATAAGATCTACCCTCTGAAGCTGCCATTTCTTCCAGGGGAACTGATCTCTGTAGTTCGGACACTATCAGAGTATTTTATTCTAGGTTCTTCCTTGTACCACCCAAAAAATAGGGCCTTAGACCCATTTAAATCTACTTCTCTACTACCATTAAAATTAAAGTCTTAGGAGAACTCCAGGCCCCACCTGAAGCTTGAGAACTCTAGACCTGAGATGGGGTGGGGAGCATAATGAATAAGATAAGGCTTAGAACTACTTCACAAGCACAAAATTGCACAATAATGTGCAAGAGAGAATACAGTGCCCCCTGCTGGACATTCCTTAATATCTACTACAGCAAAATATTGCAGCCGGCAGTACATCCCTGGATGCATAAACAGAGAGGGGGGGGGGGAAAGAGATCTCCAGGTTATCCTTACAACAGTCTTGAGTCTGCAGTGATGTAAGCCCTAAGGTCTTGGGTCACCACCCCCACTTTACGAAATGCAAAAAGGATAGTAATGAAAGCAGCAGACAACAATGTTGGATCCATTTGATGGAATTTGTTAGAAATGTGATGAGGCTACAGGTTCACTTTTTCACATGGGGTGGTCTTGTAAAACAGGTAGAGCTAGCGTAAAAGGTAAAGGTATCCCCTGTGCAAGCACCGAGTCATGTCTGACCCTTGGGGTGACGCCCTCCAGCGTTTTCATGGCAGACTCAATACAGAGTGGCCTTGCCAGTGCCTTCCCCAGTCATTACCGTTTAATCCCCAGCAACCTGGGTACTCATTTTACCCACCTTGGAAGGATGGAAGGCTGAGTCAACCTTGAGCCGGCTGCTGGGATTGAACTCCCAGCCTCATGGGCAGAGCTTCAGACTGCATGTCTGCTGCCTTAGCACTCTGCGCCACAAGAGGCTCTTTGCAGAGCTAGAGCTAGGTATTTTTCCTGTCAATTTACCTGTATTTGCAAGAGGTTTTTTTCATGCTGCAACTGCAGCCAGGCTTTAAGTTGCCTTGAGGTGGAAGCAACAACACTGGCCTGATTAGGATCTATGGCTGGAGAAGCTCAAGGAGTTTGCTATAATGGTAAAACTGACTAATCTGGTGGACTATCAGAATAACATTGAGACTTTTTCTTAGAAAATTTTGATTAATGTTGGATTATAGACTCTCTTTTCTCTTCTTTTACTATAAACCTTAATGAATTATATTAAACAAAAGCAATAACATTCATTTTTGTAAAATTCCTTACTTCTTCAATATCCGTGCGATATTCTTGCTCTATGAGATGAAAGCCTGAGAATCCCAGCCCGTTCCGGAAAAATTTGCACGCTCTCATCCTCAGAATAAGTTGCCAAATGAGTTTCCGAAAAGTCTTTGGAAGAACACCGAGAAAACAGAACATCACAGGGGTCAGTGGGTTGGAGGAAGTCCCACTCATATGGGAGGGAGAGAGAGAGAAGCACCCAGTTCAGAACCCAGAGACAACACTGACTTACGACTGCTTAAAATTATACATGATGAACAAGGCTAACTTCAGCACGGCAAGAATTCAGCCTAGGCCAGCTTCATGGTTTCCTTATGGATTGCATGGCAAGCATGTGTTTGTGTGTGTGGGGGGGGGGGGAGGGCTTTCTTAGTCAAGGGAGGGGCCACCAAGTAGGATTGTGTGCTTGTTTTTAACTTGTGCCTTTAGTAGCAACGCTGAATCTTGGGCACTGGTGACCAAACTGTGGCTCTCCAGATGTTTAGGTGGTCATGGGAATTGTAGTCCATGGATATCTGAAGAGCCACAGTTTGGCCACCCTTGCTCTAGACTCTTAACTGAGTCAGCAAGGGTCAACAGAATGCCATCAAAAGTGGAAAGGACATTGTTCTTCAAGACATCAGGCTTTCCCACCAGCATTACCTCTGACTTATCCCCTAAGAAATTAAGATAGATAGATACATTTATTTTGGTCAACGACCAGTACAAAATACAAAACAGTAAAACACTATATAAGATAGATTAAAAGTTCCAAAATATTTCATGTATTCAATAAATCCATCCTAACCCTTTTACATATTTAGGCATTTCTACATTTAATTGCTAGCCTTGCATATTTGGCAATAATATGGGATAAATTCTTATTTTTATCCAAAATGAGTTCCTTTAATTTGGCTTGTCTTGAAGTAGCCCTTAAGTCGATAAAGATAGAATACAGTAATTCCTGAGCTGCCCTCGGTAACATTTGGGAAATTGATTATAAATACAGCAATCAAAAATCACATGTTCGGTGTTCTCAATGTTACTGTCCTGGCATAAGCAAGTTTGTTCCTGGGGTGGAAGCTTATTATATTTTCCCTCTACCCATGCTGATAATGGGTAGAGGGAAAGCGCAATAATGTAAATGCCCTTCTAAATTCAGAATTATCAATATTAGAAAGATAGGGCATAAGAGACAATCTATTTAGAAGAGAGGCGTCATACAGTGGATTATTGATTCTATTCAAATCATGCTGTCTTTCCACATCCTGTATTCTTTGCTTTACCATAAAATCCTAACTTCCTGTTAATAGCCTGTACTTGTGGAGCAGTAAATGTGTCAAATAATATTAGATAGGATAGACTTATCCTATCTACTAATACATATGCAGTATTGGGGTGGATCCAACCATCCTCCATCTAGTCTTCTTCCAATCCAAGACTCCCTCCCAACTTAAGTGGCTCTTCAGGTGAAAGAAGAGTCTCTTTGGTTGTATGAAGGCTCCTAGCAGGATAAAGCTTCCAACTTTGCTCAGTGGTGGGATAGGGTGTAGGGTTCACCCCTCCGTGTTTCTGTATGAATTGCGACAGTCATCCTTAGCAGGTCTGCTTAGAATGCCATTCAAGGGGAGGTGTTCTTAGGATTTAAATTTTAAAGCCCTGGCTTCTGATTCATTTTTTCAGTCTTGTTATGCTCTGGATGACTACCCTCAATGATACCACTAATGATTATCTTGCTGTCAAATAAGCTTTCCAAAGCTACAGACTGAATGCATTAAAACAAGCATTTGGTGAAAAACACGGGAGTTGGCGATAGATCATCTTTAAGAAGCATTGCATACAGCATTGCAGTTTCTTCAAGGCCAGACATTTGTGGCAGGGAAGGTGTACCCTGCCCTCCACACTCCACAGAAGCAGCTGTTCTTCTATTTTCCATTGCCTGTATTGGCTTCCCTTTTTCAGCCAACATCTATATTCAAGTGAAGGTCCCTTGCATGTCCACTGGATGTAAAAGTTCTGATACAAATCAGGGTTTTTCAAAGGGCTGCCCTCAGTAACGTTCCCTGCTTATGACCAAACCCCCTATGTGAGCTCTTGTGTGCCTATCTTAGAGGACAGGGCTGACCTTCCTTTTCTTTTCACACAATGCCTCTCCCTCCACTATGCTGATAGACTAGATCCAACACTTTGTACTGGGGATGTCAGACCTCAGGTGGGACCTGGGGATCCCCCCCAGAATTACAACTCATCTCCAGACTATAGAGATCCATTCCCCTGGAGAAAATGAATAATTTGGAGGGTAGACTCTGTGGCCCTGTACCACACTGAGGTCCCTGTTCTCCCCAGGCTCCACTTTCCCAACCTGGATCTGGCAACCCTGAACCCTACCCATCCCCTACCAATGCCCAGGGGACCTGGCACCCTAATTTGCGCAGGAGGGAGGCGCCATACCTTAGCTCCATGATGTTGTTGAACATGCTTAGTTCGTTTATATCCTATAAAACAAAATTATATGCATGAATTCAAGTTTGTTTAAAACCCAGTATGTAGCATACAATGAAAATGCGGATGAACGCCTATGCCTTACCAGCTATAGTTCCAAGGAAGAAAAAGAGGAATCCTTACCTGGGTTATAACCCATTCAGGTAGTGTTTATTCACTACAAAACACCTCCAGCCTAAATACGGGTAACCAAATAGGATACTGCACTATATAAAATGATTTATGGAACACAGAAGAACCTTGCATTCATCAGTTGTCCCTGTGCCTCTGCAACTATGGAGCAGGAAGAACGAAGGCTGCAGAAAGCATATTACTGAGGAAGGGGATAAAATCTAGCCTGAACACTTTCCCGTTTTTCATTAATGGCTGAAAGGTTAGTGTAGTGATGGCCGCACTGATGCATCACTTCTGGTAGGATCTCCGGAAGCAACGTAGAGTAACTCTAGGTATTGGTGGAAACTCTATGGTTTGACCCTCCCCCACATGTCCCCTCCTCAACACTCAAACTAGGCTGAGAGTGGCAACCCTATTAAGGAATTCATTCCAGCAACAGAAACCTTCACTTTATCTGAATGTGGGCAGATAGTGCATATTTTTAACATTCAGACAGGGGAGGCAGCTAATTTGTTAGCTTGGTCACAAAACCACTTTAATTGCAGTTATTGTATGAAAACCAGGGTTTCATCTAGCAGACAGACATTGACAAATGCTGGGCTCATTTTTCAGGGAGATCGTGAAAGGTGAGAGAGATTTTGAAGTCTTGGGCAATGGTGGCAATGATGATACCAGGGCCCATTCCGCACATGTTGGATAATGCACTTTCAGTGCACTTTAGAAGTAGAGTATCCTGTTCTGCACAGGAAAACCCAGCTGCAAAAGTACATTGAAACTGCATTATCCAATGTGTTCAGAACACAAGCCAAGATCAGGAAGGCCCCACTCACAAGACATACAAACTTTGGCCAATAAACTAGCTTCAAGCCACCATTTCAGATGACAGCATGATGCATCCCAACTAGGCATTATTAGAGTGGTGCACATTTGAATGATCATAGCAACCAGAGTTAAGGTAAACCAAGTTTTTTTTCACAGCAGCAGTTTCTATTGTAAAATAAAGGGACACAGTTTCTAATAATTATAACAACTCCCACAGAGAGGGATAATATAATCTCCATATTGAACAACAGCCTGAGGTAAAAGTGATTTTTCCTAAGATCAGTTACTGAGTTCCTGTGGATAACTGAACATTCATGGTCACTATACTTTGATCCTATACTAGGGTGCTTCTACACCAGAGCGATTTGTGATTGATTAGTTCCCGATGCAATTCTGTGTGAAATCACTCCTAGTAGGACATGCAGAAAATCTTTCTTCTATGTTTCTGTTTTGAAAATATTGTTGTGGAAAGCAGGGTTGCACTTACCTGTGACCACTGTTCATAGAGTGGTCTGTCCATTCAAACATGGGGTACTGCGAAGTCGCAGGCCTGCTACAGAGAAAGAACTTGCAAGCTAAACTTCTAGAAACCTCCCAAGAGTGCCAGCCCTTTCCCTCACAGGGAGACTTTCCCACATAAAGTCACATGATGTGGGAGGAGATAGCACTCTCCCCTCAGTCCTAGACCCCTTTGCTGCTGCCAGGCAATCAGCAATCATCATCAGCCCACTGCAGGGTAGGAGGGAGGGTTGTGTGAATGCACAGAAGACCACTCGATGAACAGCGGTTACAGGTAAATGCAACCATGTTTTCATCTTTGTGGCTTCTATATGTTCTCACATGGGAGATTAACAAGATCACTCACCGAAGGAGGTGGCAGTGGGCTAAGAACAGAGGATTATCTGAAGGACCACTTTACCTTTGGAGGAGCTGGGAGAAGGAGAGCATTATCTCAGGAGCTGAATGCTAGCTCCGCCCTCTGCTGAGTAGGCTTTTGTACTATAAAAGGCTCTTGCTTGCCAGAGGAAGCAGTGTTTGGAGGAGCTGGGAGAAAAAGAGCATTATCTCAGGAACTGACTCAGGAGTTGACTGCTAGCTCCGCCCTCTGCTGAGTAGGCCTTTGTGCTATAAAAGGCTCTTGCTTGCCAGAGGAAGCAGTCTTTGGAGGAGCTGGGAGAAGGAGAGCATTATCTCAGGAGCTGACTACTAGCTCCGCCCTCTGCTTAGTAGGCCTTTGTCCTATAAAAGACTCTTGCTTGCCAGAGGCGTGCACCAAAGGTGCGTGCAATACTAACAAAACCCAAAGGACTCTTGGGGTCTGGATTAAACCAGAATACTCTGTAAAGAGCCAAGAGCAGGAGCTATAAGACTCTTGGCTGTTGGCTTTTCACCTGAGGATCAAACTGAAGGTTCACTGAAGTGTAGGACTGTTTGTGGAGCAGTTCAGATGAATCAAAGTGGCATGATGACTGAAGAAGGTTGCGTAGTGACATGTACCATCTGTGGAATGTTTGTCTTTTTACCTCAGGGGGACAATTTTTACGAATGCAGCAAGTGCAAATTAGTGGCTCTGCTGGAGGAGAAGGTCCAGGGAGTAGAGAAACGATTGATTACATTGTAGGAGGAGGGAAATCTATCAAGAGAAAATCAGGAACACCTAATACAGGAGGGTAATGTGTTTTCATCAGTCCTTCCTGTAAGTGGCTGAGGCATAGGAAGAGAGAGAAAATTATGCAAGTAAATGGCTATGTCAATGGTGTCGACGGGAACGGTTTGGATTTCTGGATCATGGTCAATGATATCAATATGAAGGGCTATTATCAGGAGACGGCGTGCACCTTACAAGGGACGGGGAAAGTATTTTTGGGAGAACCCTTGTACAATTTGTGAAGAGGGCTTTAAACTAGACACAAAGGGGGAGTGAGATGTAAATTCAGAACTTGGTGTGATGGCAGGATCTGAACATGAGCAGATCTCAAATCTACAGGGAATGTTACATAAGCAGGGAACTACTAGCTTACAAGGAAGTTCAAAAACCAAAACCATGAGGCACACAAAGGATGGATTACGATGTCTCTACACTAATGCACTGAGTATGGGAAACAAGCAGGAGGAAATAGTAGTCGTAATAGAGGAAGGGGGCTATGACCTAATAGGAATCACAGAAACTTGGTAGGATAATACTCACAATTGGAATACTAAAATTGAAGGGTACAATCTATTCAGAAGGGACAGACAAGAAAAGAAGGGGAGAGGTGAAGCAATATATGTTAGGAATCTTTATACTTGTGAAGAAATACAGGTACCCGAGCATGAAAGTTCAGTTGAGTGTATTTGGGTAAATATAAAAAGAGTAGGAAATGAGATGGTATTATTGTGGGGGGTCTGCTATAGACCATCAAGCCTGTCAGAGGACTTGAATGAGATACTGCTGGACCAAATTACACAATTTTCAAAAAAGGGGGAAACAGTGGTCATGGGGGACTTCAATTACCCAGATATCTGTTGGAAGACCAACTCTGCTAAAAATGTAAACTCCATTAAATCCTTAACTTGTCTTGCCGACAGCTTCATTTCCCAGAAAGTAGAGAGGGGAACCAGGAGCTATGCTATTTTAGACTTGATTCTCATCAATAGGGAAGAACTGGTAGATGAGGTGGAAGTAGTGGGCACACTTGGTAGCCGTGACTATGCGCTTTTGGAATTTTCAATTGTGGGAAAGAGAAAACCTTTACGTAGTCGTACGTATAGACGGGACTTCAGGAAAGCTGATTTTCACAGATTTAAAGGTATATTGTGTAGAGTCCTGTGGTCAAAAAAACGTAAAGAGATGGGAGTCCAAGAGGGCTGGGAGTTTCTTAAAAGTGAAATACTGAAGGCTCAATCACAAACAATTCCCTTGAGAAGAAAAGATGGAAGGAGCCTAAGGAAGCCAAGTTGGCTCCAGAAGCAGTTGTCAAAAGATTTGAGGAATAAAAAAAGAGACATTTAGGAAATGGAAGGAAGGCCTTATTACCAAGGATGAGTATAAACAAATAACCAATAATTGTAGAGGGGTTTTAGAAAAGCTAAATATCAATATGAGCTTAAGCTAGCAAGAAATGCTAAACATAACAAAAACCACTTCTTTAGTTATATTTCAAGCAAGAAAAAGAATAGGGACACTGTAGGACCACTGCGAGTACAAGAAAGTGAAATTATAACAGACTAGATTTAAAGCCCATTGTATATTGCAATACAATGGGCGCTAGCATGTTGTCTCCTGTTGCAGGCTCCCTTTGAGCCTTCTGGCAGTGTGTGGCCCCCTGGCGGCGCCCCCCCCCCGGAGGTTCGGTGTTGGGCGTGGGGAAAGGAGCAGGGTAGCCCTGTCCCCGCAGCGAAGGTTTCTCCCCCCCCGGCCCCTCCCAGGTGTCGGCTTCTGTTCCTGGGCCCTCCCCACCACGGTACCTGGGCCCATTTCATCACAGGAGCGAAGGCAGCCCTCACCGTGTCACGTGGGGCATTCCAGAGGTGAGCGTGTGGGCGGGCATGCAGGGGTCCCAGGGCATGGGCCCATTTTGTTCTCCACAGTGGCGGGACGGGCTGGTGAGCCGGCGGTGGCTCGCTGGGGGGCGGAGCTGGTCTGTGGCGGGGTCCGGTCGTTGGCCATTTGGCCACCATCCTTGAGCGAGGCTCCAGCCCGCACATTCCCTCGGGCTGGCAGTGAGGGTTTTCAGGCAGTCAGCTGTCACGGTGGCCGTGTCCTGGGGGCGGGATTCGGCTTTGGAGCGGACTTGGCAGCGCTGTATGCCTCCTGACAGGCTGGAGCTCCAGCCAGTCAAATGAGGGACCAATCAGCAGGCGCAAAGCGCATGCCAATTGGTCCTGCACTCGACTGGCTGGCTGGCTAGACTGGTTGTTAGTCTGGTTGAGGGGCCAATTGGTGATGGCCCCGATCCCGGACAGGTATGGCCTCCAGTGGCCTTACTGTTTTATTTAAGAGGAATGGATGATGAAGAGAGGGCTGAACAGCTTAACTCCTATTTCTCCTTGGTCTTCTCTTGTGAGGGAAATAGTGATCAATGTGGAAAAAACGTAACAACACAGGAGACGAGAATGGTGGCCTAGGATCACTGTTGGAGCAGTCCACAAACATCTAGTCTCTTTAAATGAAACAAAGTCTTCTGGGCCTGATGAACTGCATCCAAGGGTTCTAAAGGAACTTGTAGATGTCCATTATTTTTGACATTTGTTGGAGAACAGGTGAGGTGCCAGACAATTGGAGGCGGGCAAATGTTGTTCCCATCTTCAAGAAAGGGAAAAAGGGGGATCCGGGTAATTATTGACCCATCAGCTTGACATCTGTAGCTAGCAAAATTTTTGGAACAAATAATCAAACACTCGGTCCTTGAGCAGCTGGAACTGAGAGCTGTGATTTCTAAGACTCATCATGGGTTTCGCAAGAACATGTCAGACCAACCTTATCTCTTTTTTCGAGAAAGTGACTACCTTGCTGGATCAGGGGAATGCCGTGGACATAGTTTATCTCGATTTCACTAAAGTTGATGATAAGGTTCCACATGATATTCTTTTTGACAAGTTGGTAAAATGCGGTATGGATCCTAATTCTGTCAGGTGAATCAGTAACTGGTTGACAAATCGTACCCAGAGGGTACTTGTTAATGGTTCAGCATCTTCTTGGAAAAGAGTGACAAGTGGAGTACCCCAAGGATCTGTGCTGGGGCCTGTGTTGTTCAACATATTTATACATGATTTGGATGAAGGATTAGAGGGGATACTTATTAAATTTGCAGATGATACTAAACTGGGAGGGATAGCAAACACAACTGAAGACATCAACAGAATACAGGATGATCTTGATAGGCTCGAGAAGTGGGCTAAACTGAATAAAATGTTTAATAGGGACGAATGTAAAGTTCTGCATTTAGGTAGGAAAAACCAAATACACCAATATAAGATGGGGGAGACCTGTCTTGGCAGTAGCATGTGCGAAAAGGATCTAGGAGTCTTAGTAGACCACACATTGAACATGAGCCAGCAGTGTGACTCGGTGGCTAAAAAGGCAAATGAGATTTTGGGCTGTATCAAACGGAGTATCATGTCCAGATCACGGGAGGTCACAGTACCACTTTACTCTGGTTCGGCCTCACTTGGAGTACTGTGTTCAGTTTTGGGCACCCCAGTTGAAGAGGGATATTAACAAACTGGAAGTGTGCCATATGGAGGATGGAGCAGAATTGTTCCAGATCAGAACGAATGGGATGAAATTAATTCAAAAGAAGTGGGTTCTCCATCTTTTTTTGCTTTAGGATGCTTAGGGCTAATCCTGTGTTGAGCAGGGGGTTGGACTAGATGGCCTTTATGGCCCCTTCCAACTCTATGATTCTATGAAATTTTTAAAGAGCCTAGATAGCCATCAGACGGAGAGGCTGATTTTGTGAAGGTTCAAGGGGGTGGCAGGTTACAGTAGATGAGTAATTTGGATGTGTGTCCTGCATAGTGCAGGGGGTTGGATTAGATGGCCCATGAGGTCCCTTCCAACTCTATTATTTTATGATTTTATTCTACCTACTGTAGTTTCCTTTGCAGCATCCACATCCAGGGAATAATGACATATGAAGGTACCTGGAGTGGACCACAACGCTGTTCTGTAGATGTCCCGGATCGGAAGACCTGCTGCAAATGCCGCAGATGATGTCTGGGCATTTGTTGAATGTGTTGCGAGGTAAGTTCACAGCACTTGCAAAGGTGTTCTCTCCCCTCAGTGGCAAAGAAAAGACTGAGGGGAGAGTGCTAGCTCCTCCCACATCGCATTACCTTAGGCAGGAAAGTCTCCCTGTGAGGGGAGGAGCTAGCACTCGTGGGAGATTTCTATTAGAAGTTCAGCTTGTAAGTTCTTTCTCCAAAGCCGGCCTGTGACTTTACAGTACCCCATGTGGGAATGCACAGAAGCCACGAAGATGAACCATAACATCAAAGTTCAACTCTTTTGATAAAACAAATATATCAGAAGAAGAAAAGTAAAGCACTGAGCTACCCAGCCCAGAGAGCATATGTAGAAGAATTGTTTTTATACTCTAGTTTTCACTCCCTGAAGCTGTCTCAAAACAGCTTACAACCATTGCCTTCCTCTCCCCACAACAGGCACCCTGTGACGTAGGTGAGGCTGAAAGAACTCTGGCAGAACTGCTCTGTGAGAACAGCTCTAACAGGACTGTGAGTAGCCCAAGATCACCCAGCTGGTTGCATGTGGAGTAGAGGGGAATGAACCCAGAGTTCTATCACTAGGCAGACCTAAGAACATAAGAGAAGCCATGCTGGATCAGGCCAATGGCCCATCCAGCCCAATACACAGTGTCGTCACAGAGTGGCAAAAGGTCCTCCAGTGGGGCCAGAACTCCAGAAGCCCTCACACTGTGCCCCCCCCCCAAGCATCAAGAATACAGGGTATCAATGCCCCAGACAGGATGTTCCATCTAAACTTAACCTTAATGAAAGATTTGATAAAGGACAGGCAAATCCACCACCCTCAAAGTTAGAAAAGGCTTATTCCAGGTTGAAGGAGTTCTTCTTCTTCACATCACTCACTAAGCCAAGGACGTATGAATAGTCTGCTAGCGGTGAGAAAATTGGCCCTCCCACTCATGACAAGGGTCTGCCTGTGGTTGCCTCCTCTTGCACGCCTTCAGTTCTGTGACAGTGATCACTTGTGGCAGGATCAGAACCAACTGTTCTAGAACCAACCACTGACAATCTCAAGAAAGAAAATCTACATTCCATTCTTTTCCTTGAGAGAACATAGAAACAGTTCTATTGGATCCAACTAACAGTCCATCTAGAATGTTCTGAAGCAGGTATGCTCAACAGCAATCCTTTCTTGTTTGTTCCTATCATCTGCTTCCAGAGGCACATGGCCTCTCAAGACAAATGTATAGGAAGCTTTCTGACAATTAATGCTTGAGAAATTTAATCTAATCTTTTCATTAAGATTTTTAAAAAATCACTCAGCTAAGGTAGTGGTTATTGTTACATCTAATTGGATGTGAAATGCAGAGAATCCCTTCCAAAGCTTTTGATATGAGAAACACATTCTTTTTCAGAAACAATAGCTTCGGAAACTGGAAAGTGGTGTGAGAGAGTTTGTGGCTTAAAATACATTCCGCAATCTCTGGGAAACGCAGAGGCAACCGTGGGACCGAACCACACGCCGTGGGAAGCTACCTTCCTCTCAAGTCAGTTTCATCTGCCTCAAAAACTAGACGTTAACCAAAATCATTCCCACATAAGTCTTTGTGAGAGTTCACTTCATTTGATGCTTTAAAGTGCACATTCATACCAGAGCTGCAGATAACAGAGAGTTCGAAACTGTCCCTCCTGGGTAACAGACCTTTCCCCATATCCTGCTGTTATCTTCAGCTTTTAGTATAAATGCCTCTGCCTCAGAAGAAGACTTTATGCCTCTGATGAAGTGAGCACTGACTAAGAAAAACAGAGGCTGGAATACATTTTGTTAGTCTGGAAGGTGCCACTGGACTCCTGCTTAATTTGGCTTCCATTAGGGGATACCTTTACCTTTTAAGTGATTTATATAAGAGCCTCTTGTGGCACAGAGTGGTAAGGCAGTAGACATGCAGTCTGAGGCTCTGCCCGTGAGGCTGGGAGTTCAATCCCAGCAGCCGGCTCAAGGTTGACTCAGCCTTCCATCCTTCCGAGGTTGGTAAAATGAGCACCAAGCTTGCTGCTGGGGGGTAGAACGGTAATGACTGGGGAAGGCACTGGCAAACCTCCCCGTATTGAGTCTGCCATGAAAACGCTGGAGGGCGTCACCCCAAGGGTCAGACATGATCCAGTGCTTGCACAGGGAATACCTTTACCTTAAGTGATTTATAGACTCACAGGATTGGAAGGGACCTCCAGGGCCATCTAGTCCAACCCCTGCAAAGTTGAAGAACTCACAACTACCTACCTACCCAAAGTGACCCTAATTTCATGCCCAAATGATACCCCTCACCACCAAAAATCTCTAGAATCCAGCCTGGCCTGGAGGAAATTCACATACCATCCCACAGCAGGAATCAGCAATTCCCCGGGTATGCAAGGAAGGGCCACAAAAGACAAAGACTGGCACATCCCTTCCAGCCCACTCACTCCCAATCTGCCTAAATTCATAAAATCAACATTTCTGTCCAGCCTCTGCTTAAAAATGTCAAAAGGAGGAGAACCCACCACCTCCTGAGAAAACCTATTCCACTGAGGAACTGCTTTAACTATCATGAACTGTTTAGCCGAAAATTATTTTGAATTAATTTCAACCCACTGGTTCTGGTCTGACCCTCTGGGGCAACAGAAAACAACTTTGCTCTATTCTATATGAGAGCCCTTCAAGTACTTGAAGATGGTTATCATATCACATCTTAGTAGTCTTCTCTCCAGGTGAAACAGATCAAGCTTCCTCAACCTTTCCTCATACGACTTGGCCTCTAAACTCCTCACCATCTTTGTAGCCCACCACTGGACACGCTCCAGTTTCTGTACATCTTTCTTCAGTTGAGGTGCCCAGAACTGAACACAGGACTCCAAGGGAGGTTTAACCAGAAAGGAGTAAAGTGGTAACATTACCTCACATGATCTGGACACTATAATTATTTTAATACAGCCCCAAATCCTGTTTGCCTTTTTAGCTACCGAGTCACACTGCTGACTCATATTTAATGGTCTACTAAGACCCCCAGATTCTTTTCACACATACTACTGCCAAGACAAGTCTCACTATAGTGATGCATTTGATTTTTTTCTACCTAAATGCAGAACTTTACATTTTTCACTATTAAAATTCATTTTATTCATTGTAGCCCAGTTTTCCAGTCTGGCAAGATCATCCTCTTTTCTGATTCTGTCTTCTGGTGTGTTCACTACCCCTCCCAGTTTAGTATCATCTGCAAATTTAATAAGCACCTACTCTAATGCCTCATCCAAACCATTTATGAATGTGTTGAACAATACAGGGCCCAGGACAGACCCTGAGGCACTCCACATGTCACTCCTCTCCAAGACTATGATGAACCATTTGGGTGTGATCTGTCAACCAGTTCTTGATCCACCTAACAGTAACAGGATCCACTTAACAGTAACAGTTGCCTATTACCAACTTGCCAATAAGAATATCATGCAGAACCTTATCAAAAGCCTTACTGAAATCAAGGTAAACAATGTCCACAGCATTCCCATGATCTAGCAAGGTTGTAACTTTCTGAAAAAAAGGGGTAAGGTTAGTCTGATGTGACTTGTTCTTGCAAAACCCATGCTGACTCTTAGTAATTACAGCCATCTGCTCTAGCTGCTCAAGGAACAACTGTTTGATAATTTGTTCTAAAATTCTGCCAGCTATAGATGTCAAGCTGACGGATTGGTAGTTATCTGGGACTTCCTTTTTCCTCTTCCAGAAGATAGGGATGACATTTGCCTGCATTCACTCTTCTGGCACTTCACCTGTTTTCCAGGAATGGTCAAAAATAATGGACACAGGCTCAGAAATTACATCTGCAAGTTCTTTTAGTACCCTTGGATGCAATTCATCTCATCCAGAAGATTTGGTTTCATTTAAAGAAATGAGGTGATTTATGGATTAGCCCTACAGTGATCCTAGGCCACAACCGCCCATCCCTCATCACATGAAATGATTTTGCCACGTTGAGCACGATATGCATTCTTTTCACAATTCATCTCCTTCATGGTCCTCCTCAATGAACCTTTAGTCATTTCATTCTCAAAATGTGCTATGCTTTCTCCATCATCAACTAAAATGTTGCCGACTTTCCACTGAGATTAACTAAACAAACATTTCCAATTAGGGCACAGTTGCGATTTGCATTCTTTTCACAATGAATAAAAAAATAAACCTTACACACTCACGCCTGCGACTCTGGAAACTAAAACAAATGGGAATCAAATGAATGAACTCATTTTGTTTTTATTTTGTTTTTATTGGTTTCAAGGGGAAAGTTTGCAGCTGTAATGCCTACTTTCTGTGCTATTTTTATTAAATACTCAGGGATGCGTCACTATTGCTAAAAATTTCAGAAAAATGGGAGAAAGGGTCCTAAATTCCCTTTATGGTTTTTTCTATACTTGAGAAAAACTTCAGTCATCCTTTCCCCAAAAGCAGAAAATGGATTAAAATGGATGCCTGCTGCATGAAGTTTAAGTATAAATGGTATAAATAAACTGACAAAAATGGGAAATCTGCTCAAGAAAACAGTCAGCATGAAAGTGAACTGAAATCAAAAGTAGATCTGTGGTATACAGACAGGTTTGAAATATTTATGGGAGGGAAAACTCCATGCAGAATTGGCTCCCATTTTCTGGACTCTAAATCTAGGAAAGCTTAAATGCCTTGGGTTGACATTTAAAGTGAAAAGGAATGACGAGAATACTCAACCCCACCGAGGGACTCGCTTTAACATTCTTCCCTATCTGAGAATTAACCAACAGAACTGGCAGCTGTTAAGCTTCTTAATGGGTTGGAATCTAGCAAGACCACCACCAAGCTGTATACTGGTATCCACGATGCTTTCATGAATCGGTGATTTTGTCCCCCCCTGCCCCTCCCCTCCTGGACAGGATCTTCAGAAAGGATTTTCACCGAAAGCAAATATTCTTCAATTCAGTTTCAGATTTCTTTAGTCAGTTCTGATTGGTGATTATATTGAGTCAGAAGCACCTGAAACATCCTAAGGAAAGTTACTGGACAGAGTAGAAATGTTGCTATGAAAAAGAATGTCAAATTGGAGACAGTGCAATATATGTAAAAATTCTTTCTCAATAGAAAGGATAAGATATAATGAGAAAAATCTCAGATTTCTATTGCAACCCACAGCCTTCCTCAATCCAGGGTACTCGTTCGTTAGCATCAGGAAACTAAAAATAAGTATCCAAGATGGACATCGTGCAATGTTTTTTTTAACTAATTTCACTCATCATAGAGATATACACATGCCCATTGGGTAAAAATGTCTCAAAACTTTATTTTAATGTGAAATATACAGTGCACATAACACAAATGTCTCTAAATTTGTGCAAGCTGAACCATGTTTACATTCACATGATCAAGCGTCTATCTTTACAGCACAAATTCTTTGTTGGTCCTTTAGATTTGAGCCTTAGATGCCGCTAACTGTGGATAAGTATTCCTTTATATGTTATATAAATTATTAGATGAAATTGAAACTCATGCTCAACAAGATTCACTTGCAAATACCATGAAAAGGGACTTTCCTGCTTCCACCTCTTGCTGCCTCTTATTTGGCCCCCTCAAAATTTTGGACAAGGGTGGGGCAGTATCAAAATAACATACTTGGCAATGATTGGAGGGTCTGCAATGGGAGTGCTAAATTGGCATACACGGCTCCTTCTATCGTCATTATTTGAATCCCTGCTGCAAACAAAACTTCTTTAGATGTAAGACAACCTCGCTAAATATGGGGCAGAATATGTGTGAATTTACACTGATTTCACTGGGAGGCAGAGTGGGTTTTGCATGAGACCATGAGAGAAAACAGTCTGCCCTTCTTTGACCAGCTTTAGGAATGTAATTAATCCAGCTGATTCTTGAGAAACTTTTCTCATCTATATGACCAATATATAATTTCTAAAGTAAGGCTGGTAATACAAGGGAGACAACAAGGTCAGAACTCTGGCCACACTGTTATTGCGTGTCCTAAGAATCAGGATATGATTTCAAAGGACTTTAAATTTGAAAACCGCAATATTGGTAGCAGACAAAGATTCACAGTAAAGAAAAACCAATAATTATAGGCATCTGTAGACAAGCTTCTTGAAATTCCGTCTCTGTAAGTTTTAGTTTCCCTTGTTTTCAAGGAGAAATTGCAACCCAAGACAGCTGTTGCGCCAACGTTCAAAGCATTTCCTTAAACCAAATAAAAGCCATAGCCACAATTCTGAACACATGGGATGTTTTAGAAAACCTCAAAATTAACTGATAGGACCCTTCTACATATTGTAGTAGTGTCTCCTCATTGATAATAAGGAAAAGCAGTTAACCAAAATATCTTTGTCCTGTTAGCCTTCTTATAAATATAAGGAATAAATCCCCCCAGATGCCTCAGAATTTTTCAACACAAAAAGCTGATTGCTTTCCTTCTTGCTATGTGACAAAACAAATGCAAGATCTATACCTCCACATCTGCTGATTATCAGAGCTGAAAAGAGTCCTGGTACTCCAAGAGACTCGCTAAAAGAAAATTCCACCAAAGTGTAGCTTCCTCCAATGCTGCAGCATGCTTACTAAGAAAACTGCACCAAGTCAAATTCAGTCTTTCTGTGACCCATCACATTGCACAGCACTTAGGATCTAGACTGGGTAGCCTCTAACGGGTCCTAAGGATAAGAGGCCTCTCCATATACTCTTCAACTACATTCAAAAGTCCCTGTGCATGCAGGGCAGCTGCAAGTTATGGCAGGTTTTCATTTAAGATTAACAGACACCATCGTTTTATTTGCATTTCCCCAGAATTCCAAAACATGATGAATACATTTCTATGTAACACCCCTTTTGTTGAAGAGATATATATTCAGAATTCTGATTTTCTAATTTAAGAACATGTGGAGATGATCAACCTGGCAAGTAGAGTGAATCAGTTTAAACTAATTCCTTTTATGTGTTGAGTCTCACTGGAGTTCTCAAACTGAGTGTCAAATATTGACAAGACTGAAAGAGCGGAGACTTGGGTATCCACGTGGAGTATCAGTGCTTGTCAACAGAGGAACATATCCTCTTTGCAGGCCTCCAGTTTAATCTATAACTGCAAAACAATCATTCAAAGAAAGATTTACACACAACTTCAAAGGCTAAAGCAGCATTCTAATCTTTGCCACTGCAAATCTGTTTCTGGAATGGGAACTCTGAATATACAGGCCTTCCACACCTGGATTGCTGCCTCCATTCATTTCAGTGGAGGACATTGATCTGCAGTCTAGCTCCTTCCACTGAAGTCAATGGGGACTCCTGTGTTCAAAGGAATTCTGTATGTGCAGGGTACACAAAATGTTAGGATGTATCTAGCAGTCTGCCATGGTGATGGATTCAGATTACCCTCTCATTCCATCCACCCAACAGCCTGTTCTAGCCATTGGAAAGTTGATTCAAATAAGATTTCTAGGGTCAAAAAGCACTGAGGGGGAGAGGGGATGAGGAAGAGAGCTACGATTCTTGCATCACCATATCAGTGGCCCCCACCCACTGCATCAATCAGCTCTACCCATAATCAGAAATCCTGCTAATCTCAACAAGGTTTATGACTGAGTAAACATCTACACAGACTGCAACTCAAATCAGCACAAGTTCCTCATTTCAGCACTTTCTGTAAATTGTTGAGAGTCCGATTTTAGTTCTGTAACACATATTCCTGTCACACATAGTAATTTAAATAAGAATATCATCTTCCGAATCCTGCTTGGCCCCATAGGCCACAATCTGAATCCACAGTTTTGAGCAATAACACCAGGAGAAATCTCTTTCATAACTTGGATAAGAATATTAACATCTGATGTTTCACACTGTCTTGCATTGCTGAAGCCCAATTCCATGAAAATCCACAGGAGACTCAGTTTATGCCCTGGATCATGGATATGGCCACTGTATATACTTCTTGCATCGTCAGAAGCATTACAGATTTTCAAGTTCTGTTCTACAGCATCATAATATGAATGCACACAACTCAGCAGTCAGTTTTCCACCTTATATGAGGGGTAAAGTGTACGGAATAAAAAGGATTACTGCTGAAGAATCACCCACCAATTCCTTAATAGCTCCTCTTCATCACTGTGACCTACTGATTGTTTTGCCTTCTGAACAAAAGGCACAGAATGAGAAACAAATTGGTCTGAAGGTTATTTCCAGGCATCCCCACATTTCTCTTCCAAAAAACCCATGTATATTGCTACTTGTCCACGCTAACAATTTTGCTGGCAACTTTTCCTTTTGTAGGATTATGGTATTTGCCTTGTCAGTCTTCACCCACTTCACCCCTTGTCTTCAGTCTCATTTCTCTCAACTCCATTAATATTACAGTCAGGACAAATTTATTTCCATTTCAAGTTTCCAGAACAAGTTGAAAGCGTCAAAAAAAGTCTGAGAACTTTCAGGGCACTGATGAAAAAAAATCAGGGATTTGATTTTGGAAGATGGGTATAAAACGGACGACAATAAGCTATTTGGATATTACCTAAACTGCAGTAGGGAGGAGGAAGAGTGGAAGCGCCAGGCAAGAACTGCTCAAGCTGGAATTGGCAGAGAACCAAAGCGGAACAGCTGTCTGCCACAGCATGGTGGAAGGAGCCTGCAGGAGCACTGCCCTGCCCTTTCTTCACGACGAGGCCTTGGCCACCATCGTAGTCTCAAGTAACGGATGAAGCCTGGGAGTCTCTGAACCCGTCCACCTCTGAAGATGCGGCTTGCTCTCTAGTTCTGTGGCCAACGGGGTCTGGGCTCGCTGGGTTTTCTTTAGAAACAAGATGATAAAACAGCACTCAATCTCATTGCATAGGACTTTGTTGTAAAGACATATCATTCTAACAACAGTTACTGCATACCATTTAAACCACCAGCTGAGGTAAGCAAGAAATTTTATATATGACAGTAGGAAGAAAAGACATAGCACAGGGGTAGTCAAACTGCGGCCCTCCAGATGTCCATGGACTACAATTCCCATGAGCCCCTGCCAGCTGTCAGGGGCTCATGGGAATTGTAGTCCATGGACATCTGGAGGGCTGCAGTTTGACTACCCCTGCCCTCCTTCAGTGTGTGCACTCAATCCTATACTGGCACAATCCTCAAAAAAGAAAACCCTGCACAAGAGAAATCTCAAGAACAATTTCTCTTTGCACAAGCACTAGCTTGGCAACAGACAAGCCTACTGGGTATTGATGCATGGGCTCATAAAAATACATAATGTATTAACAGGCAAAATGGTAGTATATAAGAAAATGAGGAAAGATAAACATAAGGTTCAAGAGACCTTTACTGAGACATGGTATCTGTTTATTCTGTACCGCAATAGAAACAAGTCTAATGAGCAGGTAAAAGAAAGTATTTTGAAAGAAGATATATGAACAAAATATAAGAGAGGAAGAAGGAAGTGAGCAGGAGCAAGTGTAGAGGAAAACCTGTGACGAAGCTACAAGAACATTCCATTGCACACCTATGAAGGCGTATGAGAGGGCGGTTAAGGCTGCTAAGCATGAGCCTTATGCCACCTCTATCAAACCTGCAAGCTCTCGCCTGGCCCAGTTATTTAGGGTAGTTCAATTTCTGAACACCTTTGAGGAAGGGAGCCAAAATAAAGGTCAACTGTGAGGCATTAGCAAGCTTTTTCACAGATCAGGTCTTGTCGCTCCGCCAGGACCATCCTACCACCTTTAATACAGAAAGGGAACTAGGGACTTGTTGGCTGCCGGAAGGGGCACACTTGATGGCTTTAGGTGGCCCTCAAAAAGCCAAGGAGACGAGTTTCTGGGGTCAGTCAAAGCAAGCACTTTCTCCCTTGATCCCTGCCTGTCTTGGTTACTCGAATTGAGTGACCAGTGGATAGGAGGCCCTCTAGGGGAGGTAGTCAGTCTCTCCCCGCCTACAGGGGAGTTCCCAGACATGCTGAAGGCATGCTGAAGGAGGCATTCCCTGATGAAGAAACCAATGCTGGACCCGCGGGGCCCAGCCAATTACCGCCTAGTCTCGCATCTTGCATTTCTGGGCAAGATGGTTGAAAGGGCTGTGGCGAACCAGCTCCTGGCATACTTGGAGGAAGCTTTGGTGCTCAATCCATACCAGCTGGACTTCCATCCTGGCTACAGGATGGAGATGGTGTTCGTCACCCTGGTGGATGAACTCCAGCGCCAGCTTGATGCAGGCAGTTCGGCCATACTCATGATGCTTGATCTGTTAGCTGCGTTTGACGTGATCTACCACAAGGCTGGATATCAGGAACAGCCCTTCAGTGGCTGTGTTCCTTTCTACGGAGCCAGACACAGAGGGTGGCTGTGGGGGAGGATTTATTGCGCCCCTATTAATTCATTTGAGGGGTCCCACAGGGAGAGGCACTCTCCCCCATGTTAGTCAACATCTTTACGCGCCCTCTGGCACAGCTGGTCCAGAGTTATGGGCAGGGCTGTCACCAATACGCACATGACACCCAGCTCTATCTCCTCATGGATGGTCACCCGAACTCCCCCCCAGATACATTCACCAGATGTTTGGAAGCTGTTACTGGATGGTTAAAGCAGAGTGTCAGAATTCCCAGGTATTTCTGCCATGATTTTATTCTGTTTATTCAGATACTTGTTAGAGTGCTGTTCTGGCCTGGCTCATTTGCCCTGGGGTAACACAGATGCTTTGGTTTAACACCCCAAGGTTGATTTCCTGCCACTATATTTTATACCTTCTCACCCTCCTTTCACATAGTTATAGTGCCCTGTAGTTTCCCAGACCTTGCTGTCCCAGATGGCCAAATGCTTACCTCAATGTTTTTACTTCTTTGAACTGTGCCTGGTTCGAGTTCCCAAGGGAGGGGAGTCGAACCCCTGTATTGTTTGCCTGGTGCTTTTACCTACGTCCTCACTATGCTTTTAATGTGGATGTTTGCATTTTCTTAAAATAAAGAAATTTTATTTAGAAATCCAAGTCTCACACAGAGTTGCCTGAAACTCAACCCCTCCAAGATGGTCACGTGGCTGAGCAGGAAAGGGTCAGGACAGGAAGCACACCTGCCCACCCTGGCTGGGGCACAGCTTAACATCTCGCCCATTGCCAGAAATTTGGTGGTGATCCTGGATGCCTCCCTTTCTCAGGAGGCTCAGGTCGCGGAGGTAGCCTGCACAGCATTTTACCACCATCACCAGGCAAGTCTACTAGTGCCCTACTTCCCCACAGACTGTCTGGCCACAGTGATCCATGTGATGGTCACCTCTAGACTAGACTTCTGTAACTCCCTCTACACTGGCCTACCCTTGTCCTTGACCTAGAAACTCCAGCTGGTGCAAAATGCAGCTGCTAGAGTCCTCACTGGAAAACCTTGGAGGGCCCATAACCAGCCTGTCTGAGGCAGATGTATTGGTTGCCAGTTGTGGTCTGGATCAGGTCCAAGGTTTTGGTTCTGACCCTTAAGGCTTGGGCCCTCTGAAAGACCGCTTGTCTGGTAATGCCCCACAGGGCACTTTGCTCTGAGGGTGCTAAACTGCTGGAAGTCCCTGGCCCTTAAGAAGTATACCTGACCTAGACCTGGGCCAGGGACGTTTTGGTCCTGGTCCTGGCCCTGACCTGGTGGAATGAGCTCCCGGGAGAGCTGAGGGCTCTGACAGACCTATCACAGTTCTGAAGGGTCTGTAAAATGGAGCTCTTCCGCCAGGTGGAGGCCAGGGCTAAGCTCTGTAGAGCCCCTCCTCAGGTTATGCATTTATATCAAGTAACCCCCCCCCCCAAGGTGGATGGCTGCTGGGGGGGGGGGAGAGATGGAGTTATGGAGTTACGTTGCTAATCTTGGGTTACGTTCTATATTTTAAGTGGGGTTTTATGGGACAAGGGTTTTAATGAGATTATATGGTTTGTAACCTGGCTCGAGTCTATGGAGAGTGATGTGCTAAAAATAAAATACATACATATCCCCCACACTTTCCATCCATTCGGAATATTAAATTAACAGTGATGCTATCACCATAGAACATACAATTCTGAGAAATCTTAGGAGACTAGAGATGTGTACTTACTTCTAAGAGTACTTCCAGCAGTTACATGACTGTCCCTTTGATTGGGCAGAGCTTGCTCTCCCAGCTGCAATACAGTAGTATTGTTCTGTGTTTGGCAGGAACTGTCTTGAAGAGTGTGGCCATGACCAATTATAGACTTGTCGGTCACTCGCCACCCTCTGGGGTGTAGAAGGCTCGAAGAGCTGGGAGGAGAGCAGCTATCCACCGTTATGAGGGTTGCTATTCCATCAGCAGATGTAAGTGTTGGCTGCAGCTGCAACCCCTGTGATGCCAAAGCAATATTTTTTCAGTTTACCTATGCATCCATCCACATGCTGTCTCTAATCCAGGGGTAGTCAAACTGTGGACCTCCAGATGTCCATGGACTACAATCCCAGGAGCCCCTGACAGCTGGCAGGGGCTCCTGGGAATTGTAGTCCATGGACATCTGGAGGGCCGCAGTTTGACTACCCCTGCTCTAATCTATCACTGCACCAAGGTCAGTTTTTATATTCAGGCGGGCATGTGATTATGCACAAGTCACTTGCTGGAGAGTGTGTGACGCCACCAGTGACAAAACTCATACTGCAGTTCTTTAGCACTGAACACATACATCCTTTGCCACTCGTACAGTGTAATGTTAGTGTAATATTAGTGTGCCTGTCTAGGATCTGGGAAACGCAGGTTCTTAATTCCCACTCTTCCATGAAAGCCTGCTGGGTGACCTTGGGCCAGTCACATACTCTCTGCCTAACCTACCTAACAGGGTTGTTGTGAGGATGAAAAAATGGAGAGAAGAATGATGTAAGCTTCTTTAGGTCCCCACTTTGGAGAAAGGCAGGTGTATAAACGAAGCAAACAAGTGAACAACAAAAACAAAAGTAAATTTTCCCCCAACCGATTGTCCTCAGGCTTACAAATCAGGTATCATTACAGAAAACCAAGAGGAAGGCCTGTGAGAAATAGCACAGCAAGGGGAATTAACCCCCCCACACACACACACACACACAAAGCCCTAAATTCTCAGTGCTTGAGAAGGCTGATCTTTCCTTCCCCTGCACAACATACATTTTTCTGTTAATTCTGGAGTGTATTCAATAGCCATCTGGCTAGTTTTTGAGAGGACTTTCTTTGGGGTTTTAATTTACAAAGTCATAATTCCTATTAGCCAGTTTCCTATTACATAGAACACCACCACGTCAACAGTTTTGGACAGCTTGTGAAGAAGATGGGTGATGGTACCTTGAGCTGGGCAAACACTCTGGGTTGAAGTGAAGAAAGGAACTGAGTCATGTCTGAGCCTAAGAGCTCCCTTGTCTGATTAGATTCCACCTTGATAATGGTTTTCTCCGGAGAACTTCCTAAAAGTACAAAAGTACAAAAACAAAGCAATATTTAGGGGGAAACAACCTTTGCCTTTGAGGAAAAAATGTGTCTGATTTAACTATCCTCTATAAATAGTAGTCTTTCAGTAAAGACTCAGACGAAAGGTATTTGTCACATCGACCTGGTATAGGGCTCCAGCTGAATGGCGAGAAGCTACAACAACAACAGCAACAACAACAGATGTTTATTTCTATCCTGTTTGTCCCTGGTCAGATCAGGGTGGGTAACAACATATGACCCAGATAACTGGCATGGTTATCAGAACAAAAACAAGACAATATAAAACTGTGCTAATAGAACCCCAAAGTAGCATCTGGTGGAGACAGAGGGCCATTCCGCACGACTTAAATATAGCAGAAGTCTTGCCTTTAGTAAATGCTACTAATTCAACGTTCTGCATGATGTTGCACACAATCTGCAACACTCCTGCTACACTCCCTCAAAAAGTGCTTTGTTGTAGCGCTTTTCAGGAAGTCGGGAAAAGTGGATTCCCCCTAAAAAAACCGCTATACTTCTGTGCACAAGCTGCAACATACCAGCGAAAGACATGTGCGTTCTCAATGTAGCGGTAGAAAGAAAGTCCCTCCCCCACTCTTGCCCCGAACTTCCGGAAAAGCGATCACCATTTTTTTCCCTTAGACCAGCGAAAGCAACGAACAAGCAAGGCTTCTCAGGCTAAAGTTCCTCCACAGAAGTGATTTAAAGTAAAACAAAGCTCCCTAAGTTCCCAAGCACAACACAGCCCCCTGTTCGGCACTGCCCGTAATTTCAGCCACAAATCGTGCTCATGGGGAGGGGTTTCTACTTGAGGAGCGTGTAAACGATTAATCGCCAGCTCCTACGCCAGCAAAAAGGTCTTTCCGATGCAACGATTGAACGCATATTCGTTGCAATGGGTGTGTTTGCTTTTAAAAAAAAGTTCTTAAAGGGAAAGGGGCTTTTCGGGAGATTGAACACAACAGCCCATTGGCTGTTCCATTTGATTGATAGCCAGGGGCGGGAAGAAGCGCAGAAAAAAATCGCTTCCTTTGTTGCGATTCCAGCGAGACTGGAAACCCGTGGGGAATGAATGAAACGCTACTGGGACTTCTATATTCCACTAAAAATAAAGGTATGCGGAATGAAATTCCACTATTTAATATAGCGTTTCTGCATTCTGTGAACATTTGGCAACATTGGTCCTTGTGCGGAATGGCCCAGAGAGACAGAAACCCATTGTGGGCAAGCCAGCTGGTGGAATCTGCCCTTTGCCCCTGCACATTCCAGCTGGTGCCAGAGAAAGGAAGTTAGGGTCCTCTTAAATTCAGGGTCATGTGCTTTTGTGTTAAGCTTTATTCTTTTGAAATCATTCAGTGTCACTCTTCATTTGGGTAATAACCACGTGAAACAGAATTTCAATGTCTTCCACTTCATTACTGGGAATGAGCTAAGAAAAATAAAGAAGATGACTACATTGAGGTCTCCGGAGAAAGAGAATGGATACTATTATACAGAAAATCATTCATAGGCAATGTTTCCCGGTGTTCAGGCTACCAGGCGTGTGGATTTTAAAGACAGAGAGAGAGAAAGGAAGGTGTGTGTGGGGGGGATAATCCAAAAATAAAAATAATATAGGTTAGATCCTGTGACTCTATGCTGCTAGTGAATGGCCTTCCTCCTGAGGATGCCTTCAGTTGACGAAACAGATTCGTAGGCTTCCACCATATGTGTTTGGCACAGAAATATGCTGGTGTCTACCCAGAACCCTCCACCGAAATCGGCACACTGAGTAAAGCAAGGGTCATTCCCTCTAAGGTCAGAAGTGACTGTCCCAAAGTCAGCAAAAGCAATCTTCGTTGTATTTGGATTGCTCTTACCCTCAGCTGGTGGTGATGCAAATGCAACGGTCACTCTTTCAGTGAGAATGTTCCCGCCATCTGTGGTCCAATGCAGCTGAAAGAGGGGCAACAGCAGACCTCAGAAACTGGACTCGACCATCCATCCAAGCCTCAGCAAAATGTGACACTGAAGTCATGTTTACTAATTCATTTTTAGTTTTTCTGACCTCAACTCTCAGATTCTTCTTCTAAAGTTCTTGATCTTATTATTTCTGGTAAAAAGCACTTCAATAATCTGTTATTAGGATAAATGGGCCCACCTAACATCAGATTATTGAAGTGCTTTTTACCAGAATAATAAGATCAAGAACTTCAGAAGAAGAATCTGAGAGGTCAGAAAAATCTCTGAATATCACACTTTTCTTCCATTATGAAATATGGAATATATTTTTAAATCTAAAACTAATTAAAATATTTTTATCTTGTTCAGGATCTCCTGGTGTTCTTGCACAAGCGCACTACGGTACTACAAAAAGTATCAGAAGAAACATCAGAGCCACCGAGCAAATATTTCAATTGAACCAGTCAACTGATTTGCTATTACATGAGCATGTTCTTCTTTCCGTGGTACAGATTTATTGGCCACAGCTTTAAGCCTTCGAAGCCAACTCTAATTATGAATTTGGTTTTTAAAATTATTTTAAGCTGAACTGCTAAAATATAAGAGGCCAGTGACTTAGTAATATTCAGACCTTTTCCTGCAGAAGAAAGGAAAAACTTGCTCCTGAACTCATCCTTCTCTAATAAGGGGATTTAATAAGGGTATCCAAGGACCAAGTGGACCAAGGTACCACTCTTCCTCAAGTTACAAAAGCCTCAACGTTCTGAAAACGGAACTCCTACACATTGGTCTTTTAATTTAGGCAATGATACAGTGTTTAATTTGACAGTCAATTTTCTTTAAAATATCTAAGAATAATCAGATTTTAAATATACTAGAAGGGTTACCAAAGGTTCTAATCCATTATGGGAAAGCAAACATGCCCTTCTTGCTTGCAGATTTGAACTTCTAAAATCTAACTTTAATAACTGCTTTTTAACCCATGCCAACACTACTTTATATGACTGTGTGCCTGAGACACAAATGCTGCCACTGAGGTACTGAGTCACCTTTCTAATTATCATGACTGGCTCATGGCGGGTTACAGTTTGTCTGTATTTAAAACCCCATTAAAACCACCGGGCATATCTCCATAAACAACAGACTCCTAAAAACATTTAAAAGACCAATGGCAGACTGTGCCCCACTAACCCCTCAAAGGAAACTAATACAGGAGCGGGAGGAGGGAGTGCAGAATGCCTAGTGAGTGCTGTGCTCTTAATGCTGGGGGGGCCATCAGATCTTCCTTGACACGCTGGCCTCAACCATACTGGCAGAAGAGCTACATTTTGCAGGCCCTGCGGAATGCCGAAAGCTCCTGCAGGGTCCACAGCTCTTCCGAGAGCTCATTCCACCAGGTAGGGGCCAGGACAAAGAAGGCCCTGGCCCTGGTTGAGGCCGGGCACTCCTCCCTGGGGCTGGGAATGACCAATAAATTAGTACCCACAGAGCGTAAAGCCCTGTAGGGGGCACAAAGCGATGTGGGACCTACACCATGAAGGGCCTTGAAGGTCAAAACCAGAATCTTGAACTGGATCTGGGCAGCAACTGGCAGCCAATACAGCTGCCTCAGGATAGGCTAAAGGTGGGGCCTCCAAGATGTACCCGTGAGGACCCTAGCAGCTGCAATTTCCGGATCAAGACCAAGGGGAGGCCCGCATAGAGCCAGTTACAGAAATCTGTTCAGGAGATGACTGTCACATGGGTCACTGTGACCAAATGTTCAGAGGATAGGTAGGGTGCTAGTAGCCTTTATTATGATAATGCATCATTTATTAGGGCAAAAGTAAAAGTTGATTGCTCCAGGGTAAAGTTTTCCTACTGGTTCTTAGTACTATTAATTCACTTTATTTCTGTTTCAATGGTTACTGAGCCAGGACTCACCTGGGAGAAAGTGGCATTTAAGATACAGTGTTTATTCACTGTACAGAAATCATCAAATATCTCCAACATGTAGAAGGGATGCAACTCAGTAAATAGAGCATGCTTCAGTGCAGAAAGTTAGCAGAACTACTATAGTTCTGAACTCCTGAACTAGTGCTTTCTGTGCAAAATTCTGCCTTCAAGCAGTGGCATCAGAATATTAACCATGTACTAACAGTGTGATTAAAAACATCAAAGTGCAGAGACCATTTTAAATGTTGCCAATTAGCCCTTACTGAGGTAAAACACCAGCACAAGTTTTCACTGCTAGATGTGTATCTGAAATAAACAGACAGTGACTTAGGAAAGAACTGTGAAGCCTGGAGGAATGACCAGAGAACTCAGTTCAAAAGGAAAGAGACAGAAAAGGGCAGAGGGAAACATTACCATGGCTGGAACGGTTTCTGAGTTGTACTCCACCTTCCCATTCTTTAGAGTCTTTTGCACTTCATGAATGTGGTTCTTAATATCATTTACGGTGGGGAAGTACGACAAATTATGCCTTTCAGGCACTTCATCAGGTTTAAACAATTCTTGTTCCACAAATTTTCTGTTGAATATTACAACAGGAGACAGAAGATTACAAGATATGTATCATGAGATTTTTCTTTCCAGCTCTCTCCAACCTTACTAACAATTTCATCATTCTACATACAGCCACTGTCACTCCAAGCAGCCTTCGACCATGCCTTCTCTGGTTAACTCCCAGCTGCCACTGGGCTGGACCCAGGAGTAAATGATGGGCATGATGAGCCACCAGCAGTAGGAGCAAGCCAAGTGCCAAGAGTACACTGGAGCCCAGCGTTAATTCGTGAGCCATTCCCAACAGATGCTTGAGTGGCTTGGACACAGAACTCACTCTGCATGTTGTTTGATCCCAGTGACATCTGGCCATGCTAACCTGCACTTCACAATTGAGCAATGTTGTTAGATCATTTCATTAATAATAAGGGTCCCAACTAGAAAACGAAGATCATGGCATCCGGCCCTCTCAATTCCTGGCCAATAGATGGGGAAGAAATGGAGGTAGTGACAGATTTAATTTTCCTGGGTTCCAAGATCACTGCAGATGAGGACTGTAGCAAAGAAATTAAAAGATGCTTGCTCCTAGGGAGGAAAGCTATGGCAAATCTGAACAGCATCCTAAAAAGCAGAAACATCACCCTGCCAACAAAAGTGCGTCTAGTCAAGGCTGTGGTCTTCCCAGTTGCAGTGTATGGCTGTGAAACTTGGACCATAAGGAAGGCTGAGCATCAAAGAATTTAGGCTTTTGAACTCTGGTGCTGGAGAAGACTTGCGAGTCCCTTGGACTGCAAGGCGAATAAACCGGTCCGTCCTAGAGGAGATCAGCCCTGCCTGCTCCTTACAAGGCCAGATCCTGAAGATGAAACTCAAATACTTTGGCCACCTCATGAGAAGGAAGGACTCCCTGGAGAAGAGCCTAATGCTGGGAGTGATCGAGGGCAAAAGAAGAAGGGGACAACAGAGAATGAGGTGGCTGGATGGAGTCACTGAAGCAGTCGGTGCAAACTTAAATGGACTCTGGGGAATGGTAGAGGACAGGAAGGCCTGGAGGATCATTGTCCATGGGGTCGCGATGGGTCGGGCACGACTTCCCAACAACCATAACAAGGGTCCCAAAACTGCTTGTAAAGATGTGTATGGGCATAAACAAGAACTATGCAGAGAAGACTTCAAATAGGATTAAAGCAATGCTAGTCTACAGGAAACACTGAGAAAGACATACTGCACAGATACTACACAAGAGAGGAAAAGCTGCAAACTGTATGGGACTTTGACTTACTGCACTGCAGATATACTTTAATGCAAAAGAGAGCCCTAAAGGCAGAAGTTCAAGGGGTTGAGGGAGGAACTTCCTCCTCCCTCACAACCCTCCAGCTTGAAACCAAACCAAGTGGGTGGCGATTGTAAAGCCTTACCGTAACTGTTTCCTCACTGCATGGACTTGCTGAATTCCTTGAGACACGAGTTCCCTGATCTTTTCCGTGACTTGTGGATGAAGGCGTGATGGCAAAACACAGTCCTCATCTCTGACTGCATCATCATCTTCCTCAGGAGATGGCATGGAGAAAGGTGAAGGTGGGAGGCACACCTCCTCCATTTCATGATACTGGTGAGCCTGCTGGGTGGGTAACTGCACATACCACCTGGTAAGAAAAACTGGCAGGTACAGTTTCTAAGCGAGGCAGCAAAAAAGAGTTAGGTTTTTTTCCACCATGAATGAAAAATACAAAGTTTAATGAATGATTCCTATTCATTCAATAAGCATGGAAACACAGCCCTTGTTGGTTATTTGTTAGTGGACACCACGCCAGCAGCAAACTCTCAAAATACTTTGGTAAGAACTTATATTCAAAAAGGACATGGAAAAAATGGAGAGGGTGCAGAGGAAAGCAAGGAGAATGATCTAGGACCTGGGGACCCAGCCCTAGGAGGAAAGGCTGAAGAACTTGGAAGCGTTCAGCTTGGAGAAAAGAAGGAGGAGAGGACATGACTTCTCTCTTTCAATATTTGAAAGGTTGTCACTTAGAGGACAGGGAATGGATAGGACCCACAGTGATTGCTTTAAACTACATATGGAACAGTACTGGCTAGATATGAGGGGGGAAATTCAGTCAAAATAGTTCAGAAATAGAATAGGCTGCCTAAGGAGATGGTGAGCTCCCCCTAATCGGCAGTCTTTAAGCAGCAGCTGGACAGATACTTATCATGGGTGCTTTTGATTGATTCTGCCTTGAGCAGGGGGTTGGACTAGATGGCCTGCATGGCCCCTTCCAAGTCTATGATTCCATGATTCTATGCAATTAATATCTCACAAGGAAAGTGTGGACATGCCTGCCTGCAGTTCCCATTTTAGTAACCTCAAAACCTGTACATGGTCCACGTTAACTGGTTAGGTGGTCAATTATTTATAAGAGATAGTCCTATCTAGTCCTTAGGGATTTCCTGACTCCCTGGGAAATGCACACATACGCAGTCCATGTTTAAATTGTATCTTCCAATAAGTGATGGAGAAACCCAAACACTTTTTCATTCATCACTAAGGAGACGCCATGCCCAATGCTTGCACGGATTTAGTATGCAGAGGATCAGGATAAGTATGGCAAAACATGCCACCAAGTCGCAGCCAACTTATCCCAGTTTGTTCAGGGTGAGTCATGAGCAGAGGTGGTTTGCCATGGCCTGCCTTTGCCTAGCAATTCCAGTTTTCCTTGCAATGACTGTGCTCAGCCCTGTTTAACTTCCTAGCTGATGGGAATAAGATTTGTGTCCTTAAACTTACAAGCCTTTTTTAAATGTAAGCACACAGGAGTGAAACCTGACCATAAAGAATGCAGGCAGATGCAGCCATGGAAAGGCTTTGGCCTGATCAGGTGGAAAGGCAGCATACATTAAAAAAAAAATAATGTATTATTATCAAAGTGGCAGCAGCAGAGATATTACCTGAGCACCCCTCCAACTTCAATAAGGTTTTTCTTCAGCATGTTGAAAGCTTTTTCCTGCTCCATTCGTATGATCTTCTTATCGATTTTGGGATCTGTAGGAACCCTATATCCAGGAAACTTCTGCACCTTCTTAATGTAGATCCTACCAGAGACCCAGAGAGAAGGAAAGGAAGGGAAAGAGTGACAGAAACATAATGACTGCACCAATTAAAACATATCTCAGTCTATCGAAGCATTATTTTCTGACAAAGTTTGAGCTTAGTGGCTCCTTTAAGACCAATGAAGATTTATTCTGGCCTTAAGCTTTTGTGTGCGTGCACACTCCTTCAGAAAGCACACGGAATCTTACACCCAGAATTGTTAATAACAAAGCAATAATATTATATTTTTATAACCCACCCTTCCCTAGTTGGCTCAGGGCAGGTAACATAAGATTCAAAATTATACAAAGTAAATTATATATACAATAAAATATTAATCAATTATATAAATTTAAAATTCTATTAAAGCCTCTTTACAGTTAAAGTCTTTCGCGGAGGGGGGGGGAGGGGTAGTCAGTGTTTGGTTGGTTTCTTAATCTTTGTTGGTCTTAAAGGTGCCACAAGATTCAGTTCTGCTGCTTCAGACTAACATGGGAACCCACCCGAATCTATTTTAATCAGTGCAAGAGTGAGAATAGCAGGTCAGTTAATAAATACAAGGTGCTTGCAGTGCAATCTGAGGCAGAATTACATCCTTCTAAGTGCACTGATGCCAGTGGGGACAACTCTGCTTAGGAGAGCACATCACTGACAACTGATGTGGGGCAGCAAAAACCTCAGCAGTGCTCAACAGAGGACAGGATCACTGGAATGTGATGCTAGGGAAGTATCTAAACAGAAATGTGCAAGCTTTGTGCAAGATGTCATGTATGCTTATGCACTACCCAACCTAAGAACAAACAATTTGGAAACTAGAATAAAAATACACCTTCAAGCTAAGCAGTAATTTGTTTGTGGCAGTGTTTTGGAGAAGAAATAACTATCATGCATTCTGGTTTGCGATCATATAAATAAACTCGACATCATACTTTCTGGCTGCATTCAGATAAAATATCAGGACATCAATATGCTAGAAAATAGATATATATTCTAACTAGTATCAAAGCCCATTGTAAAAATGGGCTTTGAAAGGCTTCCCTTTGGGCAGAAAGCGCTGTCGTTGGCTCTGCGAGCCAGCGAGAGGGCTTTGCAAGGCAAAGGGAAGGGAATACTCCCCTCCCCTGCCCCTCTCCCCCTTGGCTTCCAAAGCCAATACGGTGGCTCTGCAAGCCAGCAAGAGGGCTTTGGGGGCAGAAGGGAAGGGGAAGGCTCCCCCCCTCCCTGCGGCCGCTTCCCCTCAGCTCCGAAGCCCTCTTGCTGGCTCTGCCTCTCCCCCCCACCCTGCGGCAGCCTTCACAGGGTAAAGGGCCAGGGAACTAGAGGTACCTAGGAGCCATCGATGTGCCCTCCTCACAGGCCAGGAAGCTTCTGGCGGCGAGGCTGGGCACACGGCTGAAGGAGGCGGGTGCTCCAGGGGCTGGCCCAATCTGGAATGTCCCACTGGACAGGAAGCTCTTGTCCGGGTCAGCTGCCAGAGCGCATCCGGACAGGACTGCCCAGGTAGCCATTTCGAAAATATATAGAGAACCTATGGTAAGGACAGCTAAAACTCCGTAATTTGGTGCATTCTCATCACCAGCCCTTCTTAGAATTTTTTCTTCCCTATTATTATTATTTTTATTATTATTTGAACGTATTGCCCGCCACTCTCTGCAAAGCTGGCTTGTGGCGGGTTACAGATAAAATAAGTAAATAGAGTCCCCTATAAATCCCCTTAAAACCAATAGAATAAAATACAATCTATTGTTAGGTTCGGAGATCACACACTGAGTGATCTGGTTGGCCATAGAAAAAGTGCTCTGTGACCTTTTCCGCGCTGAGAATTTTCCCCGACTCACCACTTGTTCAGTGGCAGGGCTGTCCCAGGCTTGGGCAAGAGAATGCAGATAATTCCACATTCCTTTTTTTTGCCCTGTGCGCCGACAGGGTCTATGTCAGGCCTGGGCCATTGGGAAGGAAAGAGCCAGGCCATCCTGGAGACAGGCCACAAATACTATATCCCAGAAGGGACAAAAAAACGGCCCAGGTGACTCCACCGCACTGCACAGTGCAGCAGAGCTACCTGGGGCATTTTTGTTGATATTTAGGAACGGGGTTTTGCATCTCAACACAATACGTTTGCAAACAAAGCAAAAACAAAAGGACCCCTGCTGCCACTGCGGCAGAATATCATCACCCTGGGTCTCGTGCGGGAGCACAAATCTGGGGTGGACAAGGTGCAATGGCCTAAATGCTCCCCTGTGCAGGAGCAGGAAGAGCCGGGGCAATCTGCCCCAGCTCAAACACTAAGCGGTAGTCCAGTGTGCTAGCCTGGGCGTTGAAAATGTCTCTGTCATAGATCTGATGAGGGAATTTTGACTGAAAATCTTCTTGGTCTCTATTGTGCTACTTTGGAATCAAATCTAGCTTTGCCAAGCTATTTCACCAGGTTGTGAGGGGAGGATAAAATGCAAATAGACCCTTTTCTTTAGTATGGCTTTGCCATATGCTATTAACACCCCCCCCCCAACAATGTCTCTTTTTTATAATTCACTGCAACTCAAAACTCAGTCAAATGATCAGCATGCAGTCATTTGTCATATTTTATAAGGTGTGGTAATTCTTTAGTTGTCAAAGCCTTATTCCTTTTCAGCCAGCTTTTACTTACCTTGCAGGACAGGTGGCTTTGTACAGCTGGCAGGAAATGTCCTCTTGCTCAGTACTCTTTCTGGGCTGAAAGCCCTTCCTTCGGGGTCCATACTGACATTCCATCACTATGGCTCTGCTTCCTGATGGGGGAAAATTACTAATACTCATGGATTTGAAGGACAGAAAAACATTTGTCATCAGAGATAAATTATTACAGGGTATGCATTTTAAGAAGACACAAGTTTGTCTGACTGGTGCTTCTAAAGACTGGTGGTCCTAGAGATTTAAAATTTTCAAAGCTTGTTCCAAAATATTTGTAACAATTTCCTAACATTACTATTGAAACTGTTCTCGAGGAAAGCTGATGTAAAGAAATTTTAAAAAACAGATTATACTTTGGCTGAAGTTTGGTTATCAAGGTACTATTATGCCTACACAACTCGCTACTAGATTTTTTAAAACTAGGCTCTTCTGTATCAAGTTCAGTGTACTATACATTGTATCTTCGTGCTGTTTTTAGTTTTATTATCCAGGAGGAAAAACTTTCATTTTATTATCCAGGAGGCATGCATCAAGAAAAAAATGGCCTTTAAATTGTTTTAAATAGTTATTAATACAAAAGTGCGCTGCACAGGATCCTGAATTCCTCTCTCTTTCAGAGCATTCACTGATTCATACCTCATTTTTTCCAGCTACTTGAATTATTCAGTAGGACATAAAAAGCTTACAAACCATCAATTCTTTCCATAGAAAACGAATTGTATGAGAAAAAGGAGGACTGGATCCATCAAGGTGCCATGTCTCACATTCCTTCCAATTTGTGTAAATTTAGGTCTGAAGAGCGTTTCATAATACCTGCACCACAAGGAAGCGGAGGCAATGTCTCTTAAGCAGAAACCATCAGTTTAGAACAGGGGTAGTCAAACTGCGGCCCTCCAGATGTCCATGGACTACAATTCCCATGGACTACAATTGCTGGCAGGGGCTTCTGGGAATTGTAGTCCATGGACATCTGGAGGGCCGCAGTTTGACTACCCCTGGTTTAGAAGATAGTTACCTGCATTGACAAATGGGATCCCGTCATATGGGACATACTGTGATTTCCACATCAATCTTGTGGCAGGCTTGGCTGGACTTGGAGACTGCCGGGTTCCCCACACGCTTTGTGTGTGTTGTTTGTGCAGGATCAGAACACTGTCTAGATCTGTCTCACTTGAGCAATAGCCACGATAAGAGTCCCCAATTTTCTGCATGGAAAGGAGGCAAAAAGAACAGGATTATTCACCAAAACAGAATGCTTTGAGATCAATGTTGCCTTGTAGCAAAGGTGAGGACGTTTTAATGCACTTCAAAGGCTGAATGGACACAACCACAACATATGATGGACTCTCCTAATGCCCAATCTTTCACCATTTTACAGGAGTCTAATGAGTAAGAACAGGCGGGGAGAGCGCATTGTTTTATCAAGTTTTCTTTTTGAACAGCTCTCATGCCCAAATGTCCTTTAAAATATAGCCAATTTGAAAAAGCAGTTTGGGCATTCCATAGTGTAGCTGCCAAGAGTTAAATGCTGAAAAAATCTGAGAGCATGCACTTCTCTGAACACAGACATTCTATGAACATCATACTGGTCAGACAGAAACACTGCCAGATTTATGGACTCTCACTCAAGGTCACCCTTCTACATATTTTTGGTCAATTTTACAAGTGTGAGATTAATATAACCTCTCTGTTTTTGATGATTATCGTAACCTGCAACAGGTAAGTATACAATCGATTCCAGACAGAAAGGGAAATAATTTGTGCCTACAGAAGTTTGGTTATTAAATTGATCTACAAATCTTTCCTTTCTTTGAAAACATGATGAAAGACTGGATCTAAAGCAAAAAGGCCTGCAAGATGGAACTTAATGGAAAGACCAAGCTTAAAGAGAATGATTCAGAAAAAATCAAAGGAAGTTTATTAATCACCCTAAAGATCTTGAAGACTGCCAGATTTGACTATTAATAGCATATAGCACCCACTGCCTGCTGCAGCCATTCTAGCAGCTGTCCTCTTTGATTTTATACATATTTATTTATCGGGCTTTTTGCACGTAGTTCAGTAGAATTTGGCACGATCATAATTTACAAGCACTACATATGTAGTTTTATGTATGGTTCTCTGTTATAATGTAAACCGCCCTGAGCCTCCGGGGAGGGCGGTATAGAAGTATGATAAATAAATAAATAAATAAATAAATAAATAAATAAATAAATAAATAAATAAATAAATATTAAAAACGAACTTGTAATGCTAGATTATCTCCAAAAGACCAGGCCTTGTCATAAGTGACAGAAACTAAAGAGTAAATACTGCAAATATATTTTAAAAGCCCCTGAACACATTGCTCTATCTGTACCCTACTTGTTGTGACCTAAAGAAAACTAATACAAGATAGAGATCAGTTTTAAAAAGTCCCAGATGTGACAGCGAATCCTTGCCTTAAACATAGAGGGGAGAGAAGTACAAGATGGAGACAGGAGAAAAGAAGTATAGCAGCAGTGAGGAAGATCCATGTGGAACATCTGGACATAATGACTGCTTTTCATCTTGGAGAAATGAAGGAAGATGTCAAAATGGAACAGCCACCAGGATTTGAACAATGCAAACACCTTGTGTGTAAACTCAAAAAGAGCACCTATGGACCAAAACAGGCTGAAAAATGTTGAAATGAGATACTTCATCAAATGTTAACCAAGGAAGGGTTTGAACAAGGCAAAGCAGAACCATGCCTCTACTCAAGACAAAGAGACAACAAATGGATTTATATCCTGATTTATGTAGATGATCTCCTATTATGTTATGAAGCCAAGAAGGACTGTGATGAAATAGTTCAACATCTGTAACTAGAAGTAGAAGTGAAAGAACTTGGAAATATTAAGTACTATCTTGGAATACAAACAGAACGAAAAGAAGATGGAAGCTATCTTCTCAATCGGAAACAGACAATCCTAGAATTGTTGTGCTACATGAATATGAAAGAACTTAAGTCAGCACCAACTCCTATGAAAACAAGCTACCTGGGCCAGAGAGGAATTAATGAACTTTTGTCTGATAACAAGCAGTACAGAGAAGTGACTGGAAAACATCTGTACATAAGCACATTGATGTGTACAGATATCGTGGCAGCTGTGAGTTTATTATGCAAGAAGGTAGAATCACCAAGCAAAAAAGACTGGAATGCAGTCAAACAACTTGCAAAGGGCCTGACTGGCACTGCACATCTGAAACTGAAGTTACCAATGTGTGACAATCCCAGATCAGTGGGATACATGGATGCAGACTGGGCAGGAGATACTATTCACTATACAATTCCAGTCTATCTCTCTTAGACCATTTTTGACTGGGAACTTCACTGCCCCAGCTCCCATGCAGGAGCACAAATCGGGGGCAGATGAGGCACACCAGGTCAAATGCTCCCCCGTGCAGGTGCAGGTGCAGGAAGAGGTGGAGCAACCTGCCTCGACTAAAACTCCAGCGCGGCATGAAACCTCCAGTGCGTAAACAGTCTTAGTTAGGCATGTAGTCAGCTCCTGTCTCTGTTTCTCCTCTGCACTACCAAGTATGCTAATTCCATAGTAAACTTTTACCTATTCTTAAATCAGGGTGTGCAACCTTACTGCCTTATTTACTCTGCTAACAATTTTCAGCTTACCTCACAGCTCCTGAGACGGCGAGCCCATGCAGGTGTATTTGGGGGCAATGGCTGAGGAGAAACAGGGAAAAGGTCTTCTGGTATTCTGAAAAAATAATACAAAATTTGATAAGACAATCAAACAAAACCTGGATAGCCAGCCCAAACACACATCACACAAACACTGACAATACTGCTGATTTACAATATTCCAGTGCTTGAGAAAGATATTTGTAAGGCAGGTTTATTTGTAAAGAAGCAAACCACCAAGACTAAAGGTGCAATCATTTAGAAAGACTACCCTGTCTATTCTGCTCAGATTACTGAGATGGGAGTGAGTATGAGATTGAGGAAAGTGGAGGAGAATAAGAGAAGGGTGAATAATAAACAAGAAGTTACAGTGGATGGCTTTTTGAAAACCAATTATTGAATGAGTTGTATGTATGATGTCTGAATAATAAAAACAAGCAAAAAATGCTCCAATGAGAAAAAAAGTTATTGTGATAATGCAATGATGGTTTAAGTCCTGTTTACTTGGGCAGTAGTTAAATAGCCTTTTAAAAGGTTATGAGCCTTTGAAAAAAGTAGGTTGTGAAGTCAGTTAAGAGAAAACAAGCTGTGACAACTTCATGAACACCACTGATTAAGTTCAACTCAAAATCTAATATGCAGAAATGTCCTTTACTTGGGGCTAGCATCCCTATATTTCAAAATCTGCAGCTTGCAAACCTTTATTAGGCTGGGGACCGGCAGGGCATCGGGCCGCGCCCGCGGGGACCGCGCCCGTGCGGGCCACGCCCACGCTTCTGGCCGCGCCTGCGCATCGAGCCGCGCCCGGCGGCGCCCGCGGATCGGGCCGCACCCGGAAGCCACGCCCGCGGATGGGGCCGCGTGATTTTGATATGATGCCTCTGTTGATACAGCCCAAAATGGCATTTGCCTTTTTTACCGCTGCATCACACTGCCTGCTCATGTTTAGTTTACAATCCACAAGTACCCCAAGGTCTCGTTCACACACAGTGTTACCTAGAAGCGTATCCCCCATCCAGTAGGCATGCTTTTCATTTTTCTGACCCAGATGCAGAACTTTACAGTTATCTTTATTAAATTGCATCTTGTTCTCATTTGCCCATTTTTCCATTGTGTTCAGATCTCGTTGAACTCTGTCTCTATCTTCCGGACTATTTGCCAGTCCTCCCAATTTGGTGTCATCTGCAAACTTGATGAGTAGTCCCTCCACCTCCTCATCTAGATCATTAATAAATATGTTAAAAAGTACCGGGCCAAACACCGAGCCCTGAGGTACCCCACTACTCACCTCTCTCCAGTCTAATGAAACACCATTGACAACAACTCTTTGAGTGCGGTTCTGTAACCAATTCCCTATCCACCTAACTATCTGAAAATCCAGATTGCAGTCCTTCAACTTATCCATCAGAACATCATGGGGAACCTTGTCAAAAGCTTTACTAAAATCCAAGTAAATGACATCAACCGAATTTCCCCGATCCAGCAAACCTGTTACTTGGTCAAAAAAGGAAACTAGGTTGGTCTGGCAGAACCTGTTGGAGACAAATCCATGCTGACTTCCTTGGATCACCAAATTGTCCTCCAGATGTTTGCAGATCGCTCCCTTTAATATCTGCTTCATTATTTTCCCCACAACAGAAGTCAGACTCACTGGTCTGTAGTTTCCCGGGTCATCCTTCCTCCCTTTTTTGAAGATCGGAATAACGTTTGCTCTCTTCCAGTCCTCCGGGACATCTCCAGTCCTTAAAGAGGTTCCGAAGATGATGGACAAGGGCTGTGCAAGTTCTCTGGAAAGTTCTTTGAGTACTCTCAGGTGCATTTCATCTGGACCAGGGGATTTTAACTCATTCAGTGCAGCTAAATGCCTCTCGACAACCTCTCTATCCATGTTAACCTGCTACCCAGACACTGTCCTTTGGCTATGGCCATCTCTAGATGTGCCTAAACACTTTGACCTGTGGGAAAAAACAGATGTAAAATAGGCACTAAGCCTTTCTGCTTTCTCTGCATCTTCCGTTAGAGTTTGTCCATCCGCACCCAACAGTGGGCCTATTGCTTCCTTTACTTTACGTTTGCTCCTCACATAACTGAAAAATCTTTTCTTGTTACAATGGGCTTCCCTGGCCAATCTTAGCTCACTCTCAGCTTTGGCCTTTCTGATGATTGATCTACAGTGCCTAGTAACCTGTAGGTACTCTTCTTTAGAGCTCTGTCCTTCCCTCCATTTCCTGAATATTTTCCTTTTCTTTCTTAGTTCCTCTTGAAGTTCTCTGTTCATCCAAATAGGCTTCTTAGAGCTCCTGCAGTGTTTTCGTCTTTCTGGGATAGTCATTGATTGAGCATGCAATAGCTCTTGTTTGAGTAGCGCCCACCCTTCACATGCTCCCTTCCCTTCCAGCATTCTCGTCCATGGTATGACACTCATAATGTCTCTGAGTTTATTAAAGTTTGCCCTACGAAAATCCAACATCCACATGTGGCTACAAGCTTCCTTGGCTCCCCATCTCAAAAGGAATTCTCTGAGGACATGGTCACTTCCCCCTAGGGTCCCCACCTCCTTCACCTCATCCACCAACTCTTGCCTGTTGGTCAGTATTAAGTCCAGTATGGCTGAACCTCTTGTGGGTTCATCTACCATTTGATAAATGATAAAGGTTTCCTGAGACCATTTGGAGGGTGAACTAGGGCAGGGACTACAGGTCAGTGGGACCATTTCCTCAAATTTAACAATAATTACCTACCTGGTTGCTGCATTTTTCAATACTGTGAGAGATGCTTCTGGATGAAAGATGTAATTCCTTGTATTGTCGATAGCAGCCACTGCCACAGTCTGCAAACTGCCATCACAGTTTGTCTCCTGTGAAACATCTTTTTAAAAAATGAAAGAAATTTTCATCTTTAATAATTATATAGTGACTCAGACACTTGTGATTCATCATATTTCAGAACAATAGTGGGCAGCTTTTGGGATCTGAAGCATGGATACAATCTGCCAGACCTTCAGGGATAATGGGACATTCTTAACTGTAGACAGCCTCCTGTGATGAATTCTGCTCTAATCAAGTCAAACAGAGCTCTGGGACTTTGGGCAGAGAAACATGCCTGGTTCTGTCCACCTCATAACTACAAGCTCCTTATCTTACAGCAGACACTTCACAAGACTGGTGCACAATTCTATGGCTGTTTCTATAGACATGTTACAACTAGTATCAAAGCCCATTTTAAAAATGGGCTTTGAAAGGGGCGGCAGGCAGGAGGGCGTGAGAGGGTGGCCGTGGCTCCCTTGGGCTCGGAAAGTGGGCTAAAGGCAGTGGAAAGCCCCCCCCCCGGCTCCCTCCCAGCAGGAGTGTACCTGTGGGCCGCAAAGCTCTGTCGCAGCCTCTCTCCTCATGGGTGACAATGGAGGCTGCAGCCACAAGGCTTCTAGCAGGCAAGGAGGGAGGGTGGGAGCTGGATGGAAAGAGCCCCAGACAGTATCCTCCTAGGAGGCTGTTTCCCAAATAGATAAGGAAGCGAAATAGTGTTAAGGATGTGCTACACTGTATGTTCTATGTGTTATAATGGTACAGGCAGAAACCCCAAGCTGCAGGAGGACAAGAACAAGACCCCATTCCAGTTTAAGCCAAGCACAGTTCACCACTTATACTTCCCACCTTGCAGGAACAGTATTTGTACAGCCAGAAGCTCAGAGCCATTTCTCCAAAAAGAGAAGCAATTCTCCTCTAAGACCTGCTTTCACCAAGTAAGCTATAAGAAGGCAGCCTTATGGAAGCACAAATATACATACATACTTTATGCATGTAGGTATATCTTGGCGAGAGGGTTAATGTTTTCTTGCGTTTGTGTAATCCACTTTGAGTCTCAGAGAAAAAAAATTAAAATTCATAGAGAATAAAATACCATTTAAAACCAAGTTTACATTAAAATTCAGGTTATAACATATACTAATGCTGTCCCTAAAGTCCTAGTCCAGGTCTGGGAATGGCACGATGTAAAGTGGCCAGTTGATCAGCTGGCTAATACAGATTTAGGTGGGGAGGTCTAGAGTTAAGATGCTGATTCTATTGGGCCTCAAATATGTGTTTGGCAGAACCTGCGTTGAGCAGGGGGTTGGACTAGATGGCCTGTGTGGCCCCGTCCAACTCTATGATTCTAACAACTCTGCCCTGCAAGCCCCGCACAAGTCCTGGGGATTCTGGTCTCCTTTGCCAGAGCATCCCACCCCGCTGGGGCCAGGGTCAAGGCAAATGACTGAGGGCAATTTGATATCTTTAGAACTGAGGACCCTACATAGATATTGATCACTAGACCTTAGTGGTCTCAAAGATACAATGATCCCAGTCCATTGAGGGCCTTGAAGGTAAGAACCAAAGCCTAAATCTGATATGGTGCCCAATCTGAAGCCAGTGCAGCTGTGTGAGTACAGGCTGTGTATGGGCTCTCCACAGCATCCCTGTTAGGACCCGTGCCTCTGTGTTCTGGACCAGCAGGAGTTTCTGAGTCACTTAAGTGTAGGCCTACCTACAGTAATCCAGTCTGGAAATGACTGCTGCATGGATTATGGTGGCTAGGTCTGGGGTTGACAGAGAGAGTGCCAGCTGCCATGCCTGGCAAGGGTGGTAAATCTGGGCCTCCATTGATAGGAGGCATCCAATATCACACCCAGGCTCTTGATGGTTGCTGAAGTTGTTACTTAGACCCTGTCAAAGAACTGGATTTAACTTCAGCTGACTGCACTTGAGTCAGGCCTCCGGACATGTGATCCATCTCATCTTTCTTCATGGAAGCTACGCATATACAGCAGCTATAGCTCATGACTCTGTGTTCCACAATTCAAAGAAATATTAATAGAGCGCAATAGATACTGCAAACTCATGCATTTCATTTCTTCATTTGGCTGCCAAGAGAGAGAAGGGGGGGGGAGCACATTCAACAGCTATAGTGATGCCCTGTTTCCTGGGCTGAGAAAATACAGATAGCTGCTGGCCTCAGGCCAAGAGCGGTGCAGGTAAGTAGACAGTAGCAAGAGGAGAGAGCAACTACTCAGCTGCTTGCCTGGGGCAGATTGCTATTAATTACAGATGAAAGGCAGATTATGTGATTGAACTAAACCATTGAGACACATTTCTTATACTGCACTCCATGACCCAAACAGCCAAAGGTCCAATTTCAATGCAAAACCTATAATCAAGTTCTTAATTCTCAAGCCTGTAAATACAATTACATACCAAAAAATATATATCCACAAGCTGAGGGGAGTGGTAATTTTTATTTTATTTAGAAAAATGTGTACCCCACCTTTCTGCTCCCATAAGGCTGCAGAGGCAGCAAGCAAATTAAAACAAGCCTAATGAAACCTCATTGAAGGACTAACCTGCTGTGTTCTCCTAGTAATATACTCTACTGATGATGCCAGTTTGAACTTATTTCTACTGAGAATGAGGTTCACATCTCTCAAGTACAATTCCCTTACCTCCCGAGCTACTGGCATCCAAAAGCTGGCCTTGGGGAATAATCCTTTGTGCGATTCCTGCAGGCTGAGCAGAAGGAACAACATGGAGCACTTGCCCTTTCTCAGAATGGCTGGCAACAATCACCTTTGAAGCAAACAAAGAAGAAGGTTCATGGGAATGATGAATTAGTAGGCTTTAACTGCTGAGTGTTTAGTATTGCTGTGGCAAGAACCTCTTTGGAAGTGTGGAAGTGTTTGTACTTGTCAGCCTTTATGTATTAACTGTTGGAAATTATTCTGCTTGAACAGAATTTAAGCAGGTGTGATAACTTTATATCAAATCATTAAGATACTGTAAAACATTTAACAATATGAAATTGTCCAGATTATTGGCTAGTTAAACTGCAATCCAAAAAGAACACTTTCCTGGAAACAAGCCCCAATTAGACCTGCATGTCTTAATTACACATCAATAACAATTCATCAGAGCCTCTTGTGGCGCTCAGTGGTAAGGCAGCAGACATGCAGTCTGAAGCTGTCTGCCCATGAGGCTGGGAGTTCGATCCCAGCAGCCGGCTCAAGGTTGACTCAGCCTTCCATCCTTCCAAGGTCGGTAAAATGAGTACCCAGCTTGCTGGGGGGTAAACGGTAATGACTGGGGAAGGCACTGGCAAACCACCCCGTATTGAGTCTGCCATGAAAACGCTAGAGGGCATCACCCCAAGGGTCAGACACGACTCGGTGCTTGCACAGGGGAGACCTTTACCTTTACCATTAACCCTTCCCAAACACATCTAACAGCTACATGTGTCAACATGTGCTCACCATGTGAGTACTGGACCCCTCTAAGGATTGTGCTTCATAAAGGGAATGGCAATTTTGGTCGACAAGTTGAAAATCTTCCACAGGAAAACGGGGTGGCTGACATAGCTGTATTTGATGTACATCTTCTATTGTTTGCAGGACTCCATGCGACCCATCCTGTCCAAATGATGTGTTCTTACTTTCTAGAGACGTTAGATGCTAACAAAGAAAAAGATTATTTTACATTTTCCCCAGGCATTTATTTCATATTTCAATAAATTCTGAAACAAAAATAAGGCCTGTACTTCACTATTCCTTCAGGATAAGGAGTCTCAAACCAAGCATAATTCTACCAGCTAAAGTTGGAAAATTTCCATCTGTCCTTCTGCCCCACCCCAAGTAGTCTTGCGTGAAACAATTGCACTATATTAAGATCCTGCTTGCTCACAGACAATTTCAGTTTGTAGTTCCAATTTTATACCCAATGAAGCTCTAATTCTTACCCCCCAATATGTGCATCTGAGCTGTGGTGACTCTCTGGTAAATTAAATATAACTATGATCTGATCACAGGTATAGACTATTTTTTTAAATACTAAAAATGTAATAGCTTGTAGCTTGTCTAACACAAGACACAAAATGCCAAACTAAGGACAGTTGCACAGTGCTCCCCAAAACTGTTCATGCTTATAAACATTCTGTGTAAGATTGTTTGCAAAGGACTCCATGAGTGAACCAAATATTCTGTATCTAAGATTCTGAGACTGTTATCTTACAGTACAAATCAAAAACAGAGTAATGATCTCAGAAGGATGTAACTCTGACTAGGATTGCACTGCTAATCAGGTGTACAACTGAACCTTTATTAAAACAGATTGTGCAGATGTGCATAAGAGGGACCCTACACCAGAACAACAGGTGCATGACATCAGCAACATTTGCAGAGATCTCCATTAAAGCTGCATGAAACAGCTAAAATACACAAACTCCTTTAGATATTTGCTGCTGTTTTGATATATTTAGATATTTGCTCCTGTTTTGATGTTAATGCTGTTATGATGGTGAGTTTAGAATATGTCTCTATTTTTCACAGTTTTTAGGTGTGGTTCTCACATGGCTATATTTCAATTTTACTGAAACAGATTTCAGACAAGGACTGATGGAACGTGAAAAATATATTGGTTAAACAAGTATGGCAAAATAAGATTTTGATTAAAGTATAGAAAGTTGGATTCTGTCAACTTTCCCCACTCAATCTTACCCAATTCCCCTAATTAGCCCTTTTGGGGTTCCCGCCTCTCCCCTTTTCACTGGTGGAAATGCTGGTTGAATCTAACTCAGAAAGTAGAGTTGCCAACTTTTAGTTAGTGGCTTGAGATCTCCCACTCTTACAATTGACCTCCAGGCGATGGAGATCAGTTCACCTGGAGATCAGTTCACCCCTTCTCTCCCCCACCCTCCTCAGACACCACTCCCAAAATCTCCAGGTATTTCCCAATCCAGAGCTGGCAACCGTACCAGAAAGTTATTTGCAAACTTGCCAATAAGACGTTAATTCTGACGTTAGTTCTGACTTCTTCTTTTGCAACACAGGGAATCTGAAAAAGCAGTATTTTGGTCTTGTGCCTGGATGTCTAAAAAGAAATACAGATGTCATTGCACATAGGTCATAGCTGTACTTTTACCTGAAATGCCTGGCCTCCACTTTCCAATTCTTCTGCATTATTAGGGCTGAGTACTAAGTAGTCACTGGTTCTTTCCACCCTATCATGGACCACTCCATTTTCTTCCATTGTAGTGCAGGCTGGAAAAGAAACACTCCTCAGTACTTGAAACCTTGAACCTACAGGAATGTGTTTAAGCAGCTTCTATATATGTTTTCATATTTCCCAAGTAGATTTCACACATTTTAGAGACTAAAGCCTGTTCCTGTTTGGAATTAGTGATTGGATTCTGGATTTCTATGACAGCCCCTCCCAGCAAGCCAGCTTAGGGCGGTTAACAGCATGAAAAATAGAACATAATCATTAAAACATGTAAAAATAACATTACATTTTGTGGCTCCCTTTCTTTACACTGATCATCTGAGTGTGCTCCTGAATAACTCACTGGCCCTGGATGGGACAGGGCCCCTCTAGCAAAGGAACTATATGTCCTTCCTAGCCTGGGACCCATATTTTTAAAAGGCCCTCTACTCAATTAATCACTCCTAGGCCTTCTGATGCCCAGCTCTACCTACACAAAAACAGAAACATCCTTATATCCAATTCAAATAAACTGTCAGTTAAACCAGAAATGGCTAAATTATTACGAAGTAATTATCAGAAAGAAATGCAGTTTTAATTTTAAAGTTTCTGGTGCTTGGAATAGCTGGCAAAACTACTAAAAGAACAGTAACAAATAGGAAAGTAAGAAGCCCAAATTATGTTGTTTCTTTCATTACTACATATGTTAATGGTCAGGTCCTCTCCAAATGCAGATCACTCATTTTAAACCGTTTACTTCTTACTCTTTTCTGTAGTCAACCCATATTCATTTCAAATTTTAAAGCTCTGAAAACTTTATCTTTCACAGTAATGAAAATAATATCCAAGTGTCAAGTAAAATGTTTAATAGGATCAGTTTTGTTTCTAATGCACATGTAATTGAATTAAGGCAATAAATTATTTTATTTCCATATAAAAGTGTTTTATAATTGTGCACATACTATTTAGTGCACTGCAGAGCTGAACAGCATTATCCCAATACAAATCTGAAAGATAAATCATTTAGATTTGCATGGAAAAGGATGGGCCAAGGAACTATATCTTGGCAAACTACAGGATGCACAAGAAAACTGTGAAATGTGTTTTGAACTTCAGCAGATTCATTTTGAAGAGAAGAGATGCCATCAACAATACTTTAGGGAAAGCAGTCTACAGCAAAAAATGGGCTAGCTGCACACCGCCAGCCTAATCTATTTCAGTGTTGTTGGGAGGATAAAACAGAGCGTTATAATCCGCTATGACTCCCCAATGGGGAGAAAAATGGGGTATAGATGAAGTTAAGTAAGTACCAGTGACACCTTGAAGATTAACAGGTGATTTATGGTTAGGAAACATTTCAATATGAACTTTCATTACTTGCAATCCACTATGCCAGCTAGGGAAATGAGTCTCCCACCCCCAACCTCCTGTTGGACACTGTAACTGCATACATGAGGATGTGGGAAGGAATTATCTTACTGGGTTGTCCTTAGCAGCTGGCTCCAGACTTTCATCAATTGGATCCATTGAGCCTCTTTGGAGGTTTCATTTTATATAGGACCTCCCTCCCTCCCTCCCTCCCTCTCTCTTACGCAGGCTTGGGTTAACCTTTTAGAAGTTTATCTTCTGTTTGCAATAAATTAAATGCACCTATACGAACAAGTCGCCTAAGATGCGCTTCTATTTTTGCAAGGAAAACTTCTTTCTCTTGCCACCATCAGCCTGGGATCACCTTTGTAATTTGTTCGAACAGCCTCCCCCCCCCCAGCAGGAAACACGAAGATCCTGCAGAGAACACCAGACCCACAGAGAGAGAGAGCCCCCCCCCCTGGTTCTGCGGTTCACCCCCTCGGACCCTCCCCAGTGCCGTCCCTTCGCGCCTCTCCCTGAAGCGGCAGGCTGCGGGTCTCGAGAGCCGCCCCGGGAATCACGGCGGGAAACTTTGGACTCGCTCTTCTTCTTTTTTTGGGGGGGGAGGGGTTGTTTCCTGCCCTTCTGCCCAGAGGCCGCTTCGCTCCTGTCACGACCCCCGAGGCGGCCTCTCCTTTCTGGTTCTCCTTTGGGGTCTTGGGGGCGGGGGGGGGACGGGGGGAAATGGCGCCTTCCTGGCCGTGGTCTCCTCACAGCCCATTCGCCTCCCTCCCTCCCTCCCTGTGGCCGAGGCGGGCCCCTCCCGGGCGGGGGAGGGGGAAGGGCGCGAGGGCGCCTCCTGCGCGCGCCGCCAACCGCCGCCCTGAGAGGGGGGGGAGGGGGAGGGGGGACTCCGAGCGCGTCTACTCCACCTCGTCTTGGCGCGGCCCAGCTCTGCCGCGGGGAGGGACCGCCAGCCCGCCCCTAGTGCGCAGGCGCGCCCTGTCCCCGCTCCGCCGCGCGACGCCTTTTCCCGGGGGAAAGGGGGAAGAAGAAGGAGCCCCGGAGGGGCAGAACGGGCGGGAGGAAGGGCCCCCCCCCCCCCCGCCAGGCATTCTGCTGAGGCCGCCCCTGGCCTCCCTTCCCCCGGGCCAGCCCTCGGCGTCCATTTGAGCCTCCTGCCCTGCTGTGACCATTCAGAGCCAGTTTGGTGTGGTGGTTAGGAGTGCGGACTTCTAATCTGGCATGCCATGCTCAATTCTGCGCTCCCCCACATGCAACCAGCTGGGTGACCTTGGGCTCGCCACAGCACTGATAAAGTTGTTCTGACCGGGCAGTGATATCAGGGCTCTCTCAGCCTCATCCACCCATCAGGGTGTCTGTTGTGGGGAGAGGAACGGGAAGGCGACTGGAAGCCGCTTTGAGCCTCCTTCGGGTAGAGAAAAGCAGCATATAAGAACCAACTCTCCTTCAGTAATCTCAGGGCTCTCTCAGCCTCACCCACCTCACAGGGTGTCTGTTGTGGGGAGAGGAACGGGAAGGCGACTGGAAGCCGCTTTGAGCCTCCTTCAGGTAGAGAAAAGCGGCATATAAGAACCAACTCTTCTTCAGTAATCTCAGGGCTCTCTCGGCCTCACCCACCCCACAGGGTGTCTGTTGTGGGGAGAGGAAAGGGAAGGCGACTGGAAGCCGCTTTGAGCCTCCTTCGGGTAGAGAAAAGCAGCATATAAGAACCAACTCTCCTTCAGTAATCTCAGGGCTCTCTCAGCCTCACCCACCTCACAGGGTGTCTGTTGTGGGGAGAGGAACGGGAAGGCGACTGGAAGCCGCTTTGAGCCTCCTTCAGGTAGAGAAAAGCGGCATATAAGAACCAACTCTTCTTCAGTAATCTCAGGGCTCTCTCGGCCTCACCCACCCCACAGGGTGTCTGTTGTGGGGAGAGGAAAGGGAAGGCGACTGGAAGCCGCTTTGAGCCTCCTTCGGGTAGAGAAAAGCAGCATATAAGAACCAACTCTCCTTCAGTAATCTCAGGGCTCTCTCAGCCTCACCCACCTCACAGGGTGTCTGTTGTGGGGAGAGGAAAGGGAAGGCGACTGGAAGCCCCTTTGAGACTCCTTCGGGTAGAGAAAAGCGGTATATAAAACCCAACTCTTTTTCTTCTTCAGTAATCTCAGGGCTCTCTCAGCCTCACCCACCCCACAGGAAGTCTGTTGTGGGGAGAGGAAAGGGAAGGCGACTGTAAGCTGCTTTGAGACTCAGGTAGGGAAAAGTGGCATCTAAGAACCAACTCTTCTTCTTCTTCAGTAATCTCAGGGCTCTCTCAGCCTCCCCTCCCTCACAAGGCGTCTGTTGTGCGGAGAGGAAAGGGAAGGCAATTGGAAGCCACTTTGAGACTCCTTCGGGTAGAGAAAAGCGGCATATAAGAACCAACTCTTCTTCAGTAATCTCAGGGCTCTCACAGCCTCAGCTCCCTCACAGGGCATCTGTTGTGGGGAGAGGAAAGGGAAGGCGACTGTAAGCCACTTTGAGCCTACTTTGTGTAGAGAAAAGCAGCCTATAAGAACCAACTCTTTTTCAGAGCCCAAGCGCTGCATGCAGGCTGGTGAGTCCGGAGGCCCCCTTGAGAGCCCACCCATTGCACAGGGGGTGGTGAACAAGGTCTGAGGCCAGTTGCACCTTTAGGACCAATAAAGTTTTGCCCCTGGATCCAAGAGAGAACTGACTGACCATCAGGAGTGAGACTGGAACCCAGTCTCTCTCTTCAACCTGGGTGATGCAATACATTGCAATTTAGCAACCCGTTCCTTAAGTTCCTTTGCAACAGATTTATTTATTTATTTATCATACTTCTATACCGCCCTCCCTGGAGGCTCAGGGCGGTTTACATTATAAAAGAGAACCATACATAAAACAGTCTGTAGAACATGTACATCGATAACCAACAATTGCAACCAAACATAACACAGTATAACAGTAAACAATCGTAATACAAACAGGTCCAGGGCTTGTTGATGGGATGAGGGGGGTGGCTTATTGATTGAATTCTGAGGGGTGGGTGGGTGGGGGGATCTATTGTGTGCCTGAACAGCACTGTATGGTGCTGTTCGTCTGGTGTAGGATAAATAAATATTGGAGTCTTCTGAGCTGGAGGTTTAAAAAATATACTTTATCAGTATTTTTCAAACAGATAAAGCCAGTGTGGTGGAGAGGCTTCTCGTCTGGCAAACTGGGGTTGATTCCCCACCCTCCCCATGCAGCCAGCTGAGTGACTTTGAGCTAGTCACGGTGCTTTTAGAGCTTTCTTAGAGCTCTCTCGGCCCCTCCTACCTCACTGGGTGTCTGTTGTGGAGAGGTGATGGGGAAAGTGGCAGTCCACGGCGGGGTATAAAAACCTTCACGCGCTCTCTTCTCTCTCTCTTCAAAGCTGCTTTAAAAACAATATCCTAAAAAACAAAAGCTAGAGAATACTATGTAAAGAGACATTTATAAACACCGGAGTCTGGTGGTACTTGAAAGGCTGGGGGTTTTTAAACTGCGTATTTTGTGAAGTCACCTCTTTAATAGGACTTCTAAAACAATGAGAGGATTTTAAAAAAACCCGAAGAACAAGACAAGAGGCAGGGAATAGCAGGGATCCGATACCAGCGCCTGCCTTCGCATTCCTTTGATCGGCCTTAAGAAGGGGCTTCTCAGACGGGAGGTGTCCAGCAGCTCTTGCCCAAAACAAGCCGCAAGTTCCGGTCAGTTCCCTCGTGCAGATGCACAGGGGTGGGTGCGAAAGACCAGGGGTAGTCCAACTGCGGCCCTCCAGAGGCCCATGGACTACAATTCCCATGACCCCCTGCCAGCATTCGCTGGCAGGGGCTCATGGGAATTGTAGTCCATGGGCCTCTGGAGGGCCGCAGTTGGACTACCCCTGCAACTTCCCCCCTCTCCCCAAAGGCCCTTGTCTGCATTCAACGCGCGTCTCCCCATCTGTCGGCCCAGGAGCCGCACAGCGCACTGCCTGCCTGCCCCTCCGCCGAGGAGCGCTGTGTTGGGCTCGCGCGCTGCCCTCGCCCGGAGGCTGAGGCCCCGCCCCTTCTCGCGAGGGCTCCTTCCCCGCCCACTCCGCGCGCCTCGCTTTCCCTTCTCCGGGGGGGGCGGGAGAAAGAGAAAAGGCAGGCGGGGATTCGTCCAGCCTCCGGCCAATCAGCGTGGGAGCCGTCTTTCTCCGGCCGGGCCGCCAGGCGTGGCTAATCGTCCGCCGAGCGACCGCGGCAGCCGCGTGTGCGGAGGGGAGCGATGGCGCAGCTGCAGGCGCGCTTCTGGACGGAGGAGCCGCGGTGAGTGGCGGGGAGGGAGGGGGGCAGCCAGGCCTACGAGCTCCCGGTGGGTTGGGCCTCGCCGCGCCTGGGCTCGGGCCCCACGCACCCCCCGTGTCGGTAGGGTTGCCAGCCCCCCGGCGGGAGCTGGAGGTCTCCTGGTCTGCGGCCAATGGAGATCAGGCTGATTGGGAGGTCGACTCGGGAAGCAGGCCCGGTCGGGGTCTCGCCCTCCCCAGGCCCCAGCCCCCCAATATCCCGGACTGCCCCGAGCCAGAATTGGCAACCCTGGTCGCAGCTGGTCTCCGGCCCCTGCGGATCCGCCTCGCCCCTCCTCCCCCCCCCCCCGGGAAGATGGCTGCTGTGGGGAGCGGCTGAGTGGCATGGCCCCTGCTGGCACCCCACCCTGCCCCGGAGCCTCCAAAGCCCCGGGGGGCTCCTAACGTGCAGGTGATAATCCCAGTCGCCTCCAGAACACGGAGATCAGATCCCCTGGGGAAACAGCCCACTCTATGGGATTTTACCCTATCGAGGACCCTCCCCAACGAACTTAGTTTATAGGTTACCATTTGTTTGGGTGTCACTCCAGGGGCCAAGATAGTGAAGGCAATAAATTATCCGAATCAGAGATTGATGGCCAGGTGTACCATTAAGCATGGGATGCTAATTAACTGAGACCCTGCCATGATGTTGTCTTTCGGTTTGTATAAAGCCCCAGTTGACTAACATTGCAGAAAAGCTGTATGTAAATAATTCTATAATTCTGTGTATACTACCAAGAGTAAGTCCCATTAAACACAGTGGAATGTAGGTCTCAGTGAACTGGACTACAAATTGCTTGTTGTTGTGATTGCCCTCCAGTCACAACTGACGTATACCTGATGAAGTGAGCGGGGACTCGTGCCATTTCGCACCTGCCACACATTTTGTTAGTCTTTAAGGCAGGGGTAGTCAAACTGCAGCCCTCCAGATGTCCATGGACTACATATCCCAGGAGCCCCTGCCAGCAAATGCTGGCAGGGGCTCCTGGGAATTGTAGTCCATGGACATCTAGAGGGCTGCAGTTTGACTACCCCTGCTTTAAGATGTTACTGAATTTTTGCTGTGTTCTATGTAGATGTTACAGTAAGAAATCTGGTTGAAATATTACAGGCTTGTGGAAACCAAGCTCATTAGATGTGTAATTTTAATAACTGCAGTTTTTAAAAAAATAAATGCCTCCAAGAAGGCCTCCTAGCTCATTTGATGTGGATGACATAGGCCACTGTTGCCTTAACACTTTTTAATAACTGCAAATAAAACTTTCTCCCATCAAGAAGGCCTCCATTAAACAGTGCTAACAAAGTGAGATTTCACACCAATCCTAACCAGGTGGCACATCTTTTCTTTCCGTAGATACACGGTAGACAATGTTCCTTTCTCTGTCCCAGCCGCTTCTGAAACAGCTGATCTCAGTAATATTATTAATAAACTACTGGAAGCGAAAAATGGTATGTAAATTTTGAGAAAGTAGCTTGCAACGTTTTGTGTTCTCTTTACGTTTTTTTTTTTTAAGTAACACTTGTATCTTCCCTGTCATTCTACAAGTTCCTGATGTTGTGTTTTCATAACAGCTTTCTCCAGTGGGTGATGGTGGGCTGGATTCTGTGGTTAAGTGACTGGAAGATTCTTGTGGTGGCACATCTTCTCTCTCTCAGCAGTGTTATGGGGGGTGGTCTTTTCCTCTTGTTCTTATCACCATCTTGATGTCAGTTTTGACGCTAGTTTTAATTGTGGGTGTGGGGAATGTTTTAATATCATATTTATGGGGTTTTATATTTTTATCTGTGAGCCGACACTAGTCGGGAGGGGCGGAATATAAATGAATGAATGAAAAGGAAGGAAGGGGGGGGAGGGACAGAATGCACAGCCTCTGTTGTCCGGCAGTAAAGGTAACAACCCGTTGCTTGTGGCCCAGGTAAGATCCCTGGATGGGCCAGTTATAGCACCTAGGCTATATGTTTGACATTCCTGCCCTAGGACTTTCTGAGGCAATGAGCCAGCAGCATATTGTTTGAAGTGTTCCAAATGGTCTTCCCATTTAGGTGGGAACAACAGTATAGTACAGGGGTAGTCAAACTGCGGCCCTCCAGATGTCCATGAACTACAATTCCCAGAAGCTCCTGCCAGCGAATGCTGGCAGGGGCTTCTGGGAATTGTAGTTCATGGACATCTGGAGGGCCGCAGTTTGACTACCCCGAAACACCAGTATACTCTTGTATCCAGCTTGCTAGATATGTGCTTTTTATCAGCGATCATGACTACCATGTCCTGCGAAGAAGTCCTGATTCTTATCTGCCAAGTGAAGTTTTGTCCTTTGTGAAACTTCTGCAAGATGACTGGTATTATGTGTGTTGTGCAGGCATAAACTGGGTTACAGACATATTTGACTTCATTCTCCATTCTGCTTTGAATGGAAATTGCATTTTCTGGATGTATGATGGAGGTGTGCATCTAATATCTTCCAATTATTTGTTTCCAGAAGACCACAAATATGTGGAATTTGACTTCCTTGTCAAAGGTCAGTTTTTGCGAACTGCCTTGGTCAAACATTTGGAAACCGAAAATATATCTACGGTAAGTTATTTGGGTGGGCTTTTTTTTACTGATTTAATATTCAAGTTTTGACGGTGTTGTTGAGGTAGCAGCCTGGAAGTGGGTGGAGTGGGGTGATGTCTTTCTTTGCTGGAACTTTCCTGGATCAAGGATTCCCTGGAAAAAGCTCTGATAACCAGCACCACTCAGGACCTATTGAAGAAGTCCTCGTTTTCATGCCATACTTTTTGAGCCAGAAAAACCGCATCTTAGGAAGCATTTCACTCAGTCTGAAAGGGGCAAAAAATATTTTGTAAGGATGTTTTTCCCATTCCCCCCAAATTTAGTAATTTTTCTCTTGGAAGAAATGAGGGTGGGGAATCATGGAGCTTTCCCACTTGAATTTGTTTGGTCTTCATATCTCTAGAGATCCCAAAGAAGCCCTACCGGTCAAAAACGCTACATTCAGAAGGGTCATCAGAGCAAAGCAGATGTATGACTATGCCATTCTGCATCCCAGTCTCTGGTAGAGTTTCCAGCTGTTGTGCTGCAGAGGAAATGGTTGTTAAGAATTCACAATAGCTGGCTAACCACTTTCTTGGTATTTTTGATGCATGTAGGAAGAAGTAGTGGAAATAGAGTATGTAGAGAAGTACATGGCTCCTCAGCCGGAGCAGTGCATGTTTCACGATGACTGGATCAGTTCTGTTGCAGCAACAGAGGAATGGTGAGTCTGTGCCTGTGGGCACCTTTGGAAGTCTTGCATAACATTGTAGAGGAGGGATAAAATGGCTGCCACTGGAGGCCGTGCCCTCCCGAAAAAAAGATGCAACAGCTTACCTTCAGTCACACAATGAAAATCTTTGTGCTTCTACCAAAGTTTTTTTTTTCAATCTGCACACTCAGTCAGATCTCCTGTGGCCAATCAGAAGCCTTGCTTGATTAAGCCCCACCCACTTCCTAAAACGCTTGGCACATGCCAGGAAAGGTACCAGCTAGCGCCATGGTTCCCGTGGGCAAGATGCCGGGGAGCCCTGATCTAGACCCTGAGCCTTTGAGCTTGTTTCTTTTATCTCCAGCTGCCCAGCCCATACTGGTTCAGCTGACTATGACGCTGGGAAAAGCTTTTGTATTAATCCGCCATCTTGTTGTTTTTATGTATATTTTTGGGGTATTGTATGTTGGGATGTTTTAAATGGTGGTTTTTATCGATACATGTTTTATTTATGTTGTGAACGGCCACAAGGCACCTAGTCTGGGAGCAGCGGTATACAAATTTAAATAAATATAGAACTGATTGTCATCAACAAACAAAGATTAAACAGCATGGCAGAGAAGTGAGCCCCAGGCTCGATTAGAATTTTATTTGTTATTTAAATCCTTTCAAGTATATTCCTTACTATCAAAAAGCTGCCAATAAATGCAGTAAGCTAAATTATACTACTGGTTTTCTTTCTGGAAAAGTGTACTCCATTAGCAAGAGCATCCAAGCATTCAGTGTAACACAGGTATCACCCACATAGTGTTCCAGGTAAGGCGCCTGAAGTAAAAGCTCGAAGATGTGTTCTTGTTTCTGAATTCTGCAGGATTTTAACAGGCTCTTATGATCAGACTTCCCGAATCTGGACAGTAGAAGGCAAGCCTGTAACAACTCTCGCTGGCCACACTGATGTGGTGAAAGACGTGGCCTGGGTGAAGAAAGGTGAATAGACTTCCGTTTGTCTGGGACTTTCGTTTACCAGAAAATATGCCAGCCTGAATGCTTCAAGCCTAATTGATCAGTTGCTTTGATTGTTTCCATTTCTCTTTTTCAAACCCGTAGAGGTGGCTTATGGTAAGATAGAACAATGGGTCCCAGATTACTATAGGGAGCTTTTAAAGCTGAGTAGAGACTCAAACCTGCTGTCAGCTACACCACACTGGCGCTCATGTAGTACTTCTAATGTGTAACAAAATTTCCAGCTAGAAATCAGAATTGGAACCATGAGTACATGGGCTTTGATCGAGGACTTCTGAAAGGCAAGGAAAATGCGTTTCTTTGAGCTGTGTTAGCAATAAATGTAATTACATGGGGGGAAATGTACAAGTGGTTTTCATATTGTAGAATTATACATTTCCATTGACTTTGCCCTGCCATTCGGCACGCTCTTAATAGGCTATGCCTCTTTATGGCTTGCTGGTGTTCGGGATGTATCTGTGCATGGGCACCTTTTTCAAAACAGCACTTTGTTATCTGGGGGTGGAGGAGGCAGTCAGTTGGTTGACTTCGGAAGAGGCTGTACTCTGGCTGCTTCCTTGCCTCCAGGCGGCTTGTCGTGCCTGCTGCTGAGCGGCTCTTTGGATCAGACGGTTCTGCTCTGGGAGTGGAACGTGGAAAAGAACACCGTGAAAGTGCTTCACCGGTGCCGGGGGCATGCAGGAAGCGTGGAATCCCTGGCAGTGGATGCCTCAAGAACAAAAGTAAGTATCTTGAGCTTTACCATGGAGGCTCACAAGGACGACCTTTTGGGAAGCAGGACTCATTTTGTTCTCCAGGCTCCCAAGACAGCCGTGCAGAAGTGCTGCATCTTTGCATAAAGGATTGCTACTAGTTTTTAAAATACCCTGTCCTGCCCCAGAGTGGCTCAGTGCTGTGGAGTGCATTCCTCATTGGTCTTATGCGAGACCAGTGTGCCAAAAAGCACCTGGCATCAGAGGTAAGTGCTGCATATGCAATACGGAGCATGCATAGGGTGATCCTGACTAAGGTTGGGTGCTTCAGTGCGCTTTGGCCAAAGCAGCCAGAGTGCCTAATCCTGACCATTATGGGTCTGAGGTGGTCTCCTCCCATGAACGTGTTCAGGGTAAAGGTGTTGCATGGGGGGGAAAGATGAATAGCGAGAGCTTGTAGGAGGGAGCCTGACATTAAACTTGATGTCTTTTTGATAAAGGTTTATGGGTTTTCCCTTCTTCTTTTTTATGTTTCTTAGTTTTGCAGTGGATCCTGGGATACAATGCTAAAGATCTGGTCTGCAGGTAAGACGTGTATTTCACCCTTCTTCTTGTTTAGTTTGGTTTTGGTGATTTCCCTTTGTATCATGCTGGAGTTCAACGTGTTTTTATTTATTAGTGTTTATTTCTTGATTTGTATAGAGTCCCACTCAGACTGGCTCTCTTGGGGCAGTGACGGGATGGGGAATTCTTAAGAGATCCATCTCTGCAGCAGTCTTGAGCCAGATGTTTCTAGCATCAACAGGCGGCTGTTTCATGCATCCTTTGAGTGTAATCTGACCCAGAGTGCCAGGTGTCCCACACACTCAGTGGTGCTCTAAATGTTGAGTATTAAAACTACATTTGCAGAGTTGCAGTATAAGTAGAGATGCTGTAAGGTCAGAACCACTTGCCAGCATTTACGCGCTGCACACACTCAGTGTCTTGTACTGCTGGCAGTATTTCACCAGGTTCCTTCACCTTCCTACAGCCATTTTTAGGTTGCACATCTTTTGGTCCAGGTGAGGTCGTGGAGGTAGAGTGCCGGGAAAGATAAGCACCCACAAACACTCGGCTAAATCTAAGCGTTTTGAGCCTGCTCTGGAATAAGAGGCCTGCAATTGCATGCGGCATTTCATCCCCTTTTGCCCCCCCCCCCTGTTAACATACTCTGCAAATTTCTTTCGTCTGAGAGAAATGGTTTGTGATCCATGAAAGTTTATGGCACAATAAAAGTATTAGCATTAGATTCATGTGGCACCATAACGGAAATGGGCTCTTTATTGCCAATGAGATTGATATGTCGTTGGAAATGAGTTCTGCTGTCTTCACAAATAGGTGAGCTTATGGATAACAGTCAAAGCTGCAACTTAATTCCTAAAGCCAGACATCTGGGGTTGAGAGCACTCAAGAAATACCTTTATTCGGGCCTTGTCTGTTTTGAGGGCCCTCTAGAGAGCACAGACCTGAAAACATCTGCAATTTGCTTTCGTGAAAAAAATTCACCAGTAACTTTGTAAAAATTTTACAAATCTCTGACATTTAAAGCAGATTTTGTATTTGAGTTGTCTAACTTCATTGATACATTTAATGAAATGTAAACATCTTACACCAAATGGTTTGTAATAATGAGGAGCTGACCAATTTTATTTATTTTATTTTTTTGCTTCAGTACCTACAGATGAAGAAGATGAGATGGAAATGGAAGCGGTAGCCGACAGGCCGAGGAAAAAACAGAAAACTGAACACCTGGGGCTAACAAGAGTAAGATGGAACTGGGGTATAAAGTAGGAGGCGGGGAGGGAATATTTGAAACCTGTAGCCAAAAACCTTGTACATCTAACTGGAAATATCTTCCCCTGTGTTCAGTGAGGCTGACTCCAAAGTGAGGGATCATAGGACTGCAGCTTTGGTGAACAAGCATATTTCACAGAATATAGATGTTAACCCAAGTCTCCCAATCTCTGCTTGCCCTACCCAGACTCCTCTGGCCACTCTGTCGGGTCATACAGGAGCGGTCTCTTCGTTACTCTGGTCAGACACAGACGAAATATGCAGTGCTTCTTGGGACCACACAATCAAGGTGTGGGATGTTGAAATGGGAAGCCTCAAATCAACTCTGGTGAGAACACTTGTTATTATTAATAATTATATAATGCCATCATCAAAGCCCGTTCCTAAAAACGGGCCTTGAAAGGGTACCCTCCCCTGGCCCCCGGCCAGGCAGCTTAAGGTGGCTTTGGGCCGCAGCTCGCATCCAGATCAAATGGGGCGGGCGGGGGCTGGGCAGCTCGTTAGCAGGGCCGGGACAGAGCTCCTTAGCAGGCCATCAGCAGGCCCAGCCTAGCAGGCCGGAAGGCCCTCTTTAGCAAGCCCTCCACCACGTTCCTTTGCCCAGGGCCCTTTCCCCTTCCCTGCTGCTGGCTCCAGGCACTGAGGCATCTGAGAGCAAAGAGGCTAGAGTCCAGGGATGGAGGGCGGGAGCTGCAGGGGCAGGGCCAATCAGGGAAAAGTTGGCTGCACCCTGATTGGCCCTATTCCAACTTCGACAGCCGGACATGTCCCAACCCCTAGGCTGTTTCATAAATATATAGAGGAACAACAATGGATAAGGATTTGTTTGATTTATATACTGGGTCACCAAGATCGCGGCCGGAGCAGTCAAACAAGCAAGCAAATAAAACCACCCTGAGCCTCGGGAGGGCAGTATATAAATGTAATAAAATAAATAAATACCACCCCCCACTGCAGCATCTGGGGCGGAGTACATGGGGCAGCAGAACTAGTACATTTAAAACATATAACAATATGAACAAGAAGGCATAATGAACAGGCAGACAGCAATCAAAATTTGGGGACTTTGTGCAGGTCAGAGTCAGAGGGGGAAGACAGCAGCTGGGCAGCAGCTTTAGATTGGGGTGTGTGGAGTGTCAGAGTTGCTTGACAAGGGGGCAAATTGAGGAAGACTCCTGACACCAGTCACAACTAACTGAAAGCCTGGCGGAAGAGCTCCATTTTGCAGGCCCTACAGAATTCTTTGGAGTTCCAACAGGGCCTTGATTCTGTTGCGGAGCTCGTTCCACCAGGTTGGAGGAGGAGGAGGCCCTGGCTCTGGTTGCTCTGGCTTTGTAATCGCGGTTCACTTTTTGCCAGAGCAGTAGTTGAATAGCTTCCGCAAGGAACTTCCATTGCATCTAAATGACCACTAATGCCTTGTGATTCTCTCGCTTCTTATGTAGACTGGAAGCAAAGTGGTCAACTCCATTTCCTACTCACCACTGTGTCGGCGTCTAGCCTCTGGAAGTACAGACAGACACATCAGGTTATGGGATCCTCGCACCAAAGGTGAGCGAAAGCAAGTAAGAAAATGTTATGACATGTGAGAAACTATATTTAGCTATACTTGGCCATGGTTAACTATTCAATGTGCATGCTTTCGTGTATTTTTGGTAAAGTGTTTCCAACCAAGATGTGATTTTTGTAATATTTTTGTATTATTATTATTACTATCACTACTACTACTACTACTACTACTACACTCCTCTGACCAAAGGTCTTGAGAAAAGTCACTAAAAATTCAGGATAAAATACAAAGCAATAAACATTAAAATACAGCATAAATTTAAACCTCTCTCTGGAATGGCATAGAGCAGGGGTAGTCAAACTGCGGCCCTCCAGATGCCCATGGACTACAATTCCCATGAGCCCCTGCCAGCAAATGCTGGCAGGGGCTCATGGGAATTGTAGTCCATGGGCATCTGGAGGGCTGCAGTTTGACTACCCCTGGCATAGAGGAACCCCCAGTGGTAAGAATTTAGCAGGAGAATACATTATTTCCGGATTGGTGTCTGCCTGCAAGAGAAAGATCGCACAATATTTGACAGGCAGCTGATATTTACCCAGGATTCTGGAAGTCTCTGCATGGTGTCCATCAGTCATAGAATGAGGTCAGGTGATCTGTGGTCTTTGTGACTCCAGAGGCCCAGCAGCAGGAGCGGTCAGAACATGGAGTTCAGGTGAAGCATCCTCTGAGCTCTGCCGCTTGGCAGGACATTCAGTCTGCCCAACATTAAAGTGCACCTATGGCTAGAAGTTGCAAGGAGGCTTGGGGGACAATTGCAAGCAGAAGCAAGCTCCTTTTATTCAATGGGGCATATTTAGGATTGTGGCCTTAGATATGAGGAAAAGTTCAAAAGGGTACAAAAATAACCTGAGAAGAGCTGTGGGGTCAGAAAACTGCACAAATCCCTCTATCTGCACTGCATTAATGACCTAAAGTAGAAAAAAGCTAGTGCTCACGTGACTTTAACCTTCTTGAAAAAGTCTGGATGTTGTAGACCAGGGGTAGTCAAACCGGCCCTCCAGATGTCCATGGACTACAATTCCCAGGAGCCCCCTGCCAGCATTCGCTGGCAGGGGGCTCCTGGGAATTGTAGTCCATGGACATCTGGAGGGCCGCAGTTTGACTACCCCTGTTGTAGACTTTAGGCTGTGTGCCATTTTGCCTCTCTTCTGCTTCGCTCGTTCCAAGGACAGCCTGTATTGGGCATTCCACAGTTCTGGAAGGCTTGGGAGGTCTCGTAGTTGTTCTTTCACCAGGATGCTGCCTCTTTTGTAGACTGGTAGACTAAAAGCAAAGCCACTGCAGCCGGCTAGGTCCTAGAGAATGTGGCAGAGAATGTTCCTGTCTTTCGCACTTTACGCTTCTAGCATGCAAACGGAAATTGCATCTGGATTCTCAGTGCATTGATCTCAGCTGTGTCATAGCCTTGTAAATTCTGTAATGCCCCATCTAAGGGATCTCTCCTTGCTCATTTCAGATGGTTCCCTGGTGCTGCTTTCACTCACCTCGCACACTGGCTGGGTGACATCAGTGAAGTGGTCACCCACCCACGATCAGCAGCTCATCTCTGGTTCTCTGGACAATCTAGTGAAAATTTGGGACACAAGGAGGTAAATGTGGGCGTGCGGGTTCAAAGAGGCAACTCTCTAGGTTGGTGGGAAGCAGGCCACGGGTCATTTTTAGCGATATTTCTTCATCTGGATTTATCAGTCTGCGTCTGCAGAAGCAAATGGGCCATAAGTTCCCTCTGAGAACAGCCGTGTCATCACCGACACAGAACACAGAAAAATCTCCTGTTCTTATTCAAGTGAAGCTTTTCATTATCATTTTTTTTTTAAAAAGCCTACACAGGTAGGTGTTGTCCATAACTGATGTGAGACTACCGAGTGTCAGATGAGGTTCTGGGAACCTGGGTCCAAATCCCCACTTTGCCATCGTAGCTTGCTGGGTGTGCTTGAGCCAGTCAGCCTCGCCGTCTTGCCTACCTCCACTTTGTTGGTGGGATACCATGGAGGAGAGAACAGCCAGCTTGGGGTAGTGGTTCAGAGCGGCTAATCTGGAGAGCCAGGTTTGATTTCCTACTCCTCTGTGTGCAGCCAGCTGGGTGACCTTGGGCTAGCTACAGTTTTGTTAGATCTGTTTTCACAGAGCAATTCTGTCAGAGCTTTCTCAGCCTCACCTACTTTCCAGAGAGTCTGCTGTGGGGAGAGGAAGGGAAGGTGATTGGAAACCACTTTGAGACTCCTTAGGGTAGTGAAAAGGAGGGTATAAAAACCAAATCTTCAGCAATGTAAACCGCTTTGGGCTCTCAGTGGAGAGGAAATCATGGTGTAATTATCAAAATAAATGAAAATATACGTTTAAGACACTCTGACTAGGAAAAAGAATATGTCAATAAGGAAAACATGAAGCCCCCTTTACTGAATCAGACCCTTGGTCCATCAAGGTTAATATTGAGTAGACAGCTCACTAGACAACTTAGACTGGCCGTGTTTCCTTAGACAGAAGCCTTTCCCATCCCCTGGTCCTTTGGACTGGAGGATTGAACCTGGGACCGTCTGCTTGCCCAGCAGAGGGGCTACCACTGAGCCACAGCCCCTCCACATAAACCTTTGGGCTGAGTTTTTGGACCTTTGTACATTTTAACTCCAGTAAGCCACCGTGAGCCTTTGTGGATGGGCTGTGCGTGTGTGAATAAAAAGGAAAAAGAGAAACAAGGGATGGAACTCGCCTCTCTTTGTCTCTGCAGTTGCAAGGCTCCCCTCTATGACTTGGCTGCTCATGAAGACAAGGTGCTGTGTGTGGAGTGGACAGAAACCGGGGTAAGAACTTCATCTTTGGGTACAGGTGGAGAGACCACTGAGTGCAACTGATGTGTCGCTTGAGAGCAGATGCTTAAAAAGACTTAAAAAGACTTAAGTACATCTTAACTATCCAGCTCCGCCCAAAGGTGGTTTAACTGCTTCATATCCTAGTTTTATTTGTTCATTTCTTTATTTCTGGCCTGCCTCTTTCCATAGAATGAACTCGAGTTATCTCCTTCGGTATTCGTGAAGTTCTTGCTTTCCAGAGCTAGATCAAAAGCAGACTTGTGTTTACACAAAATCCTTTTTTTCGGAGTCTTTGAAACATCGGCCCAGTTTTTAAGACCAAATGAAAGCTTGGCGGTCCACAAGCAAGCCTGTGCCTCCAAAGCGTCCCCTTCCCTCACTTCCCTACTCATGCATTGTGGTTTCCTTCCTCTCGTCACCATGCTATGGTTCATGCTACCACCCCCCCCAGGGGAAAAATCAGCATCGGGAACCATCTACTGACAATTTGGTGTATCTGAAGCAGCTGATTAAGAGCAACAAAGAGGAGCAAAGCACCGAGCATTTTGCTATGTGTATTGAGTTGTGAGAATAAAGATCTTCAGGTAGCATTCAGGACGCTGTTCAGTATCTGCAAGAGACCACCATGCCCTCTGCCCCCCCCCAGTTGCATCTTCCACTGGTTTCTCCTGACTACCCCCCCCTCCCAGTGGAGATTCTCATATCCCTTTTAAGATGGATTTTTATTTCTCTTCTTGTACACATTGTGTCAGAATTACATTTGCTGTTGTTTAGGACCTTACCTTATTTAGGCTGGAAAAATGGCTAGTGGTGAATGGCTTCTCAACTAAATTTTGTTTTTCCCCTAGTTGTTGCTGAGTGGCGGAGCTGACAACAAACTGTATTCTTACCGATGTCGAGCAAACACCTCCGATGTTGGAGCTTAAAGAAGCCTGTGGTTTTTCCACCAGACAACCTTTCTTTTATAGTTTATTTTCTTTTCTGTACCTGGTTTTGAAATATCTATGGAAAATGTGCTTGTTCATAAGTATGTGTGGTTGGCTTGCCAGGGTGGGGTAGGCAGGGGGGGTGACTATGGCATGTTTTTGTATTTAAAGCTAGATTAATAAAATAACACGTTTATTGCCTGGACTAAACATGTGTACATGGTACTGAGAGATTGATGTAATTACACAGTTGGTTTTGTAAAATTAGAATGCTGCCCTCTTATCAGGCTTCTACTAGGTTTAGCAGAGTAGCTCAGATAAAAATAAAGTTAAGAGCCCAGAAGCACCATGAAGACTTAACATAATTAGTGTCAGGGAAGAAGTGAGCAGGGTCTCATGAAAGCCCCTACCCTGAAGCTCCAAGCAATTTTTGTTAGTCTTCAAGGTGCTCCTGGGCTCTTACTCTTTTTCTGCTGCTACAGAAAGACTAACACAGCAACCCCTCTTGATCTGTCTCCGTGCAAGGAACTTCAGGTGTTTACCACTGAAAGTCTAAGGCTGCAGATGGGATTACGGGGGGGCGGGGGGGACACTGAAGGTTCCTTAACACAGTTATTATAATGCAGTGTGCAGACCACCTCATTCAACAGTCTTTGCTGTTTTTTGGGGGGGAAGGGGGCTGGGGATGCTAAGATTAATTCTTGAACCGGAAAGACTCCCAGTCTTGCAAGGAGACATTCTAATATACCTTAGTGCATTCTTTGTGGATCTATAGTCACCGCTTCCTCTGTCAAATATTCATATCGATCTTATCATGGGTGGTGTGTATTCTCAAACTGGAATGATAGAGAAGATACACAGGCAGCATGGCAAGATAATTTCATCCTGCTTTGCACACAGAAGTGGCAGCTAAATCTTTATGACGTCTTAACCAGAAGCTCTGTCTTCTGGATGAGCTATCTGCCAGGAATGCCCTAGCTTTGGAGAGGGGCAGTTTAGGAAGTTAAAACAGCCCAGGAACAAGGTAAGCTGAGCAAGATTCACTGAGCCGTGATCCTGAACAAATTCAGAGTCCAGTCAGGCACCTTTAAGATCAACCAAGTTTTATTCAAGGTGTGAGTTTTCGTGGGCACGCACCTCTTCAGAGACCATGTCCAATACAAAGATCCTGCCATTGCTACCAACCATGATGGTGCAGGAGGAGGCTGCTGAAATCAGGCTAGTCATAGCTGCTGCTGAAAGGTCTAACCCGAGCAAACGACAACACTGGCAGAACTACCTGGGTTTAGCCCTGCTTGTGGCTGGCTGCAGGAGGCCCACTGGGAGTATTCCCTGTGTTGAATGCCCAGTCCCAGTTTTGGAACAGGGATTAAATGACCTATTCAGCTCACTGTATGCCAAAGTATGCATGCAAGAAAGAATTTGATTGATTGATTGATAGATTGATTGATTGATTGCAAATCCATATATTAGATACTCATTGGTAGTATCTGGGAGACAACTTCCTATCACGTTATTTATTGCAGGTATGAAAATGCAGAATGTAACCCTGAAGACAAATTCACTGTTACAAAGCTCCTTCCCTAAGCCCTGATAGGGCTTGAGCAGACTAGTTTTTCATGTTCTCTCCCACTCCCATTCTCAACAATTCACCCTTTCTGAAGTGTGTTTATGCCTCCTTGACCTGGGTTTTGTTCTTCTGTTTAATTAATTTAAAACAATGCAACTGCAGAAGAACACAGTCTTATGGTACTCATGACCATATTTATTTAGAAGCAGTTAAGGTTCTTCAGGATCTTAGCCTAAGCGGCTCTCTACTAATTTTTAACACAACCTTGTAAAATCAGTTAAAGTTTGGATCACGATTGTCTGTCTCTTTAGTTCTGTTTAATGTTGCCTCCCTTTTCCTTGAATGCTGCCATCGGTTTCCTCATTCCCTTGCACTCAAGGCAGGTTGCACACAGAGTGAGTCAATATGATCTATGGATACACTATTCAATAAATAATGCAATAAGGTTTGGGTTCTAGAACTAACCAGAAGCCTACAAACAGAATGGACGCATAGTGTTAAGTGTTAACATGACAAATTGAATGATACAAAATCCCATAGTAGGATCCTAGTTTCTGTGAGTAGTATTGGCCACAGTGGCCAATAACGTTTACAAGTCTCATTTTTGAAAATATGGGACCATAGAAAATAGTCTTAGTAAAATCTTTTCAGCAAGCTTAGATAGCTTGAACAAAGTTTTAAGGGCTCCAGAAGGACTGAAACTGCTATTATCTGCAAATGAGTGAGTCTGTTGGCTGAGCAAAGGGAGTCTATGGCAGTTTGCAAGGGGGCCCCTATGTAGCCTTCAAGTATGCAATGGTTCAGGTCTAGGAATATGCACATGTGGAAGGGTACCCTAGAGAGGAGCCCATTCTCACAGGAGATATACATTTTCTTTGTTGTTTGACCTGGGATTCTCATCTGATTTTTGGATTATTGGTTTTATTGATTTTATTATTTATATTATATACTGCCCTCCCCGAAGGCTCAGGGTGGTTTTCATCAAACAGGAACAGTACCAAAGTTTATAATAATACAATAATAACAGTAACAACATTATGAACAATAGGACATTGGGAGAACAATAAGTCAACGCTTATTGATGGCCCAGTGGGTGGGCGGGTGAGGCTGCAGTGATGGTTGCAGGAGGGAGGCTTGGGCTGATTGGAAGCGGTAATTCTGGTCAACCTCAACCAAATGCCTGGCGGAGGAGCTCCCTTTTGCAAGCCCTGCGGAACTGCAGAACTCTCACACAAAACTTGATTTATCAAGAAGCAAAAAACATGATGTGTTTCCTGACTGAGTACTGCAAACAAGGGATCCTGATGACAAATCTCATTTTAAATAGCCCTGTTGATTTAGATGTGATGATAGCTTGAGAGAGACTAGGAATATGCTGAACCTTCCAACAGCAAAAGAGGACATTTTCATCAGTCTTTTTAAAAAGCACAATAGAAATGGTTGGAACAAAAACATATACAAAATGGCTGCACTTTATAATTCAGCTCTCTTCTGAAGAGAAATAAAATTCACATGAAAATCACAGTCCTGGGTTTCTGCTGAGGCCTCAGAAATAGTTATCAGCACTGCTGAGAACAGCACAGAGCAAGAACACTTTTCCATTTGCTTCATGCATACTCGGTTGTAATTCTTATACTGTATTCAGAGCAAGTTGTGGGACTAACAGGTTCAAATGTATCTAACTAACCAAAGAACAAAGAATCATAGTTCTAACAGTGTTATGAACTGACCACTGGACAGAAGGCATTTAAAACACTAATAAAAGTAGCACCATCTTTATACCCCCACTGCACCCCCACACTGGCTCAATAACTGCCTATGTCATGACCAGGGGATCGCAGGAGACTTTTGGGGGGGGGGTTGAACTGGAGGTTACCACATAACTGACCATGCGATTGTATTGTAATCAGAAGTATAAATGCTTTGTTGTAGACAGCCTGCGTGCTCACTGCCTTTTGGACTGCTTTTCCTGGAGGGAGCCTATTCCTCAGCTGATGAATAAAGATCTTTTGGCTTCTTACCCTTGAGGTTCTTTTTTTTATTATTGGAATATTGGGAACAGCAACTTAATGGATGTGTTTGACTAAAACTTCAGTCAACAAAGAGACGTAAAAAATATGTGTCCTCTAAAAATAACAGATAACAAATAACCTGATAACAGAAAAAGTGAGCCACAGTGACTCAGGAAAGCTCTTATCCTGCCACAAATGTTGTCAGTCTTTCGGGTGCTCCTGGCCTCTGGCTCTTTCCTACTGAAGAAGTGAGCTGCAGTGACTCAGGAAAGCTCTTCTGCCACAAATGTTGTCAGTCTTTCGGGTGCTCCTGGCCTCTGGCTCTTTCCTACTGAAGAAGTGAGCTGCAGTGACTCAGGAAAGCTCTTCTCCTGCAACAAATGTTGTCAGTCTTTCGGGTGCTCCTGGCCTCTGGCTCTTTGCTACTGAAGAAGTGAGCTGCAGTGACTCAGGAAAGCTCTTATCCTGCCACAAATGTTGTCAGTCTTTCGGGTGCTCCTGGCCTCTGGCTCTTTCCTACTGAAGAAGTGAGCCGCAGTGACTCAGGAAAGCTCTTATCCTGCCACAAATGTTGTCAGTCTTTCGGGTGCTCCTGACCTCTGGCTCTTTCCTACTGAAGAAGTGAGCCGCAGTGACTCAGGAAAGCTCTTATCCTGCCACAAATGTTGTCAGTCTTTCGGGTGCTCCTGGCCTCTGGCTCTTTCCTACTGAAGAAGTGAGCCGCAGTGACTCAGGAAAGCTCTTATCCTGCCACAAATGTTGTCAGTCTTTCGGGTGCTCCTGGCCTCTGGCTCTTTCCTACTGAAGAAGTGAGCCGCAGTGACTCAGGAAAGCTCTTATCCTGCCACAAATGTTGTCAGTCTTTCGGGTGCTCCTGGCCTCTGGCTCTTTCCTACTGAAGAAGTGAGCCGCAGTGACTCAGGAAAGCTCTTCTCCTGCCACAAATGTTGCCAGTCTTTCGGGTGCTCCTGGCCTCTGGCTCTTTCCTACTGAAGAAGTGAGCCGCAGTGACTCAGGAAAGCTCTCCTCCTGCCACAAATGCTGTCAGTCTTTCGAGTGCTCCTGGCCTCTGGCTCTTTCCTACTGAAGAAGTGAGCCGCAGAGACTCAGGAAAGCTCTTATCCTGCCACAAATGCTGTCAGTCTTTCGAGTGCTCCTGGCCTCTGGCTCTTTCCTACTGAAGAAGTGAGCAGCAGAGACTCAGGAAAGCTCTTATCCTGCCACAAATGCTGTCAGTCTTTCGAGTGCTCCTGGCCTCTGGCTCTTTCCTACTGAAGAAGTGAGCCGCAGAGACTCAGGAAAGCTCTTCTCCTGCCACAAATGTTGCCAGTCTTTCGGGTGCTCCTGGCCTCTGGCTCTTTCCTACTGAAGAAGTGAGCCGCAGTGACTCAGGAAAGCTCTCCTCCTGCCACAAATGCTGTCAGTCTTTCGAGTGCTCCTGGCCTCTGGCTCTTTCCTACTGAAGAAGTGAGCCGCAGAGACTCAGGAAAGCTCTTATCCTGCCACAAATGCTGTCAGTCTTTCGAGTGCTCCTGGCCTCTGGCTCTTTCCTACTGAAGAAGTGAGCCACAGGAAAGCTCTCCTCCTGCCACAAATGTTGCCAGTCTTTCGGGTGCTCCTGGCCTCTGGCTCTTTCCTACTGAAGAAGTGAGCCGCAGAGACTCAGGAAAGCTCTTATCTTGCCACAAAAGTTGTCAGTCTTTCAGTTGCCCCTGGTGTGTCTCTGGTAACGCTGGTTCATTTATATTTACTGACTGTTCCTCGGGAGAGAAGGTTTGACTTGGGCTCGCCCCGCCACTGCCCTTCCCGCGCCCCTCACAGCGCCCGCCCCGCCCCCACCTCGCGCATCCCTTTCGCGGCTCCCGAGCAGGTGAAGCGACGGGCGGGGGGGGAGGGGAGGGGGAGGGGAAGGGGCGTGGCTTTCGCTTCGGGACTCGCTCCGCCCCTCCCCCCCAAGGCGCGAGCGGGAAAAGTCCGGCGGCGGTTTCTTTCTGACCGTTGGCCTGAGAGGGGGGGCAGGAGGGGTCCTTGGGGCGTCTCTCGCTCGCTCCCCTCCCCCTCCGCTTGAGGCGACCCTTTGAAAAAGTGCGTTTTGCCGTTAACCGGGGGCGGGGGGGGGCTTATGGAAGAGGTCAGAAGGGGGTGGGCGACCCTCGCCCCCTTTCGCCCCTCGGTTTGGGGCCGCTTCCTTTTCCAGCGGGGCAAGTTCTCGTTTTTAAAGGGCTCTTCTCATTTTTGGGGGGTGGGGGGGTTAGTATCCTGCTGCCTTTCTCTTGGCCAAGCAGCCCATGGGCTTTTAGACCTGGATGGGTCCATCTTTGTGTTCCAAAATGTGCAAATGTCGTTTTTTAATTGGAAAGTCAGGACTATTCCCAGCGAATAGCCGCAGTTATCCCTCTTACACAGTAAGGGCCTTTAAAACGAGATTTGTCGTGGCAATCACTTGTTTGAAACAGTTACTTGAGAAAGGGAGTGGCGGGCTATAAATCTAATAATAATAATAATAATAATAAATCTCTCCTGTTTTTTTTGGGGGGGGGGTTCTGCCAGGCTGTGGCAGGATCTTGGACTTTGGCGGCTAAAATGTGCAGCGAAAGTTGGGTCAGCCGCAGCAAAGGTATGATGAGACTGTGCTGCTGAGATGTCATATTTTTATTACTTTGTTGTTGTTTTTTTGTAATAATAGTCTCTTTTTCCTGCTTCCCACTCCAGCCCGCATTACCTGCCAAGGGAAGGGGAAGTTATGTGGTTTGTGTTTCTGAGAAGTGTAATATAAATGGAAGTTAGAAGTTAGGAATTAATTTGTGAATGCCCCAAACTTTATTCACCTATCTTTGTTTATAACAAGGTGTGTGTTTGATTAGAATCCAGAGCATACCTTGTTACAACAGAGATGGAGGACTAAAGATTGGGGCATTCATAAATAATTGAGTTGACTGGTCGGGGGGGGGGGGGTACGGTGAAAAGTTTAATAATGGTGCTTCCTGACAGCGGCTCAGCTCTGCCGTCTTTTCCTGTTTCTGTAATGCACATGTCTAATTACTTAGTGCAAATGGGCTGCATGCATTTGTTAAAGTGAAGCATATAATTTTCTTTACAGGGCAGGACCCCCCCTTTCAATGTCAGGGATGTAATTCTGAAATAGCTCTTCAGTAATTGAATTTGTGAGACAATTGTGGTAAATGATCGCATCACCTTGAAATATAAAACCCCACCTGATTAGGCTAACCCAAGCCTGGATATCGAATTGCTGCGCATTGCATCATGTGAACTGTTTCCTTTCTGTCAATCTAAAAAAGTATTTTAAAAAATTAATTTATGGTATTTTAACTTTGAGAAATATATGGAAAGACTACATATTATTAGAGAGCTGCATCAGATATGACAATATAATTTAAGGATATCGTATTAATAAGAAAACAGAGCCACTTATGTTGGAAGATGGCAACTTAGGCTGGAGGAAGGCTTCAAACTTTGCTTAATAGCCACTGTCTCTAAGCTTGTCCTTTCTCAAAGGGTTGTTGTAAGAATAAAATGTGGGATCATGTATGCTACGACAGTTCCCGATCAGTGTAAATGTCAGTATATGATACAGTATAATTTTATTTATTTATTTATTTATTTAATACTTGGCCATGCTAAGGAACACTGTAATAATAGTTTTTTAAAAAAGCTGGAAGGCGTGCATTTAAAGAAAACTATTACTTTTCCAGATCAGACAAAGATAAATATAAAATAATTAAGACAGGTTCTATCACAAAAAAGTTATGCATATAAACCAATAAAAAGATTGCTAAGGAAATCATACAAAATGCAACTCTAAGCATAAAAGTCATGCTCTGAATTTAAAACATGAGAAAAAATTTAAAGCATATCACCGTTTCAATAAATTAACAGCAGTATTTGCTCCCAAAGGATTTATTTTGAGGTAGATCTAACAAGATTTTCTTGAATACGAACAGTTTTCAAGAAATATATTAATCTGTGAAATATCTAATGTATTGTAAATGAAACAGTAATGTTGCTTTCAGTGGGTTTCAGGCACGGTTTCAAAGTGCTATCATCATCTTTACCCCAAATGGTCATCGTTCAACATATCTGAAAGACTGAACCTCTCACATAACTCTCCTTCTGTGCTGAGGTTTTCATCAGGTAATAGGAACTTTAAGAAAATGCCCACACTTTGGGTCTATTTCCTCTGGCACATTTTACCCTTTCTCCTGTTAGTCAAAACAGTTTTTTGTAAGCATTTGGACAGTGAAGAACACTTAAAAAAATTATAGATAGTTCTATTGCCAACTTACTTTTTAAGTGTTTTTAGATTTGATTTTTGTTTATTTTGTGTCCTACCTTGTATTTTGGGGGGGAAGGTACATATTTTAACTAAATTATTTAAACAAATAAAAGATAACCACCATGTCATATTTCAGATATGCAAAGGTACAGATTTAAATGAGCAATATATATATATCTAGGAACTTCAGTGCCACTTTCTGTAAAAGCAAACATGTCCAAAATAACTTTCAGCATTAAAAGTGAAAAAAATAAGCATAATGTCAATATAAAATGACCATGGTGCCATGCTAAACAAACGTCCTTCAAAGCCTATTGATTTCAATGAACTTTGAATAATACAACTCTTTCTAGGACGGTGCTGGCTTTTTTTTAATTATTGAAATTACCTGATGAATTTTTTTACTTCCTACCATGTTTTAGTTACTTCATGGTCACCTATAAACAGAACAGTCCTGGAGACCAGTCAGTAGTTCGCAAAATGCAGAAGAAATACTGGAAAACAAAGCAAGTCCTAATTAAAGTTACTGGAAAGAAAGAAGATGAACATGTGGTAGCATCTGATGCAGAGTTAGATGCCAAACTACAGGTAACCACAATGTTTTTTTAATATGTGCTGAGAAAATTTATTTTGTGACTTATCTCATCTGTCATAAATAGAATTCAAATTAAAACATTTTAGTATGTACCTATATACCTGTAAGCTTTGTTGAAGAATCTCAAATAGAATTTCAGTCAGGTGGCAGAACTCAATACTGTTATTTTATATTATCCAATAACAATACCTAGAGGAATTTCTAACATTTGGACAGCTGCAACATGAACAATATTGGTAGTGGAAAAAAACAGCTCTTCCGTTTTGCTTCCCCCCACTTCATAGTGAGGTTAATAGCTTGCAGCCATTTAAACTAAATAGCTGAATGGTGAAACCACCCCCCTGTTAGATTTAATTGGCTGGCAGCTATTTCAATGGTTGGTTGGACTCACCCTGCTTCCTAGTGGAGGAAGCAAAACCATCCAGTGAAGTGGCTTAAAGCCATTTCACTGGTCTGTAGAACCTGGGGGAGAGGGACTGATAGGTTTAGTGGCTGGCAGTGATCTTATGAACCCACCCTGCTGTTAGGTTTAAATGGCTGGCAGCCATTTTACTGGATGTTTTTGGTTCCCCACTTCAAAGCAGGGGGAAGTAAAATGGAGCAGTGAAATGGCTTGCAGCTCATGAACTGCTCATGAATTGGCACTTGAAATTAAATTAACCATATTTTCTTAACAACTAAAAGCCTTGGTCAGTTTCAACATAAAAGGTGCACTTTATTCCAGGCAAAACATATGTAACCAGCATTATGGAATGCCATCTGTATGTAAATAGTAAATTATTTACTTATTTTTATTTATATTTATATACCACCCTCTCGAGCCTCTTGTGGCGCAGAGTGGTAAGGCAGCCGTCTGAAAGCTTTGCCCATAAGGCTGGGAGTTCAATCCCAGCAGCCGGCTCAAGGTTGACTCAGCCTTCCATCCTTCCGAGGTCGGTAAAATGAGTACCCAGCTTGCTGGGGGGTAAACGGTCATGACTGGGGAAGGCACTGGCAAACCACCCCGTATTGAGTCTGCCATGAAAACGCTGGAGGGCGTCACCCCAAGGGTCAGACATGACTCGGTGCTTGCACAGGGGATACCTTTACCTTTACCACCCTCTCCTTGCGGCTCAGGGCAGTTTACATGGAACATGAAAGGATATAAGAATAAGAACAATATTAACAAATAATAACAGCAGTAACGGTGGTAGTTTAATAACTAATGGTAACAACATTAACACGTTAACTGTGGTCCCACAGGTTGGTCAGTTCAGGATTACCTTATGATGTGCTTGATGGGCTTGTTTGTCTGGGGGTTCTTGGGGCCCAGTAGATGTTATTGATTCAGTTGACCTCAACCAAATGCCTGGTGGAAGAGCTCCATTTTGCAGGCCCAGTGAAACTGTGTTAACTCTGTCAGGGAAAATTGCATATTGAGTTCAGTTTGAGGCTACACAGGAAGGGAAAAGGAAATGTAGTCCTTCATGCCCCACTGGGGGCCTTAGCATCGCCAAGTGAGAAGAATCAGGTAGCAGACAACATGAAAGAGAAGAAGAAGAAGAGTTGGTTCTTATATGCCGCTTTTCCCTACCCGAAGGAGGCTCAAAGAGGCTGAGAGAGCGCTGATATCACTGCCCGGTCAGAACAGTTTTATCAGTGCCGTGGCAAGCCAAGGTCACCCAGCTGGTTGCATGTGGGGGAGCGCAGAATCGAACCCGGCATGCCAGATTAGAAGTCCGCACTTGTAACCACTTCACCAAACTGGCGGCGGCGGCCTCTTACCAGGTGAACTGGCTTTGATTCCCCACTTCTCCACATCAGCCAGCTGGGTGATCTTGGGCTAGTCACAGTTCTCAGAGCTCCTAGTCCCACTTACCTCCCAGGGTGCCTGTTGTCGGGAACAAAACGAAAGATGATTGTAAGTGAAAAGCGGGGTATAAAAACCAACTCTTCTACTACTACCAGAGACCCTGCGGAGCTGCTGTCAGAGTAAACAGGATTGACCTCTAGACCTATGGTGTGACTCAGGATAAGGCACTTACGTGTGTTCATTCTTTTCGCTTTTGTAGCTCATGGGCAATGCTCCGAAGACACCTCCACCATGACTGAGATGGGCACCCAGATTTATATATCAGATAGTGGGCCCATTAGGGACAAAACTTCCTTTGGAAAAAATATTATTAAATGCTATGTGTAGGCTGCCTACACAGTTGGCCATTTTAAAGTGAAAAAAGACTTGACTTTTTATGTCTAGTCTTTTCCTCTTTATAATAACAGCTCCTGAAGCTTTGTTTCAATTTTTGAAGCAAAATGGAACATGAGGTGTTAAATATCCTCCTTTCTCATACGACGTAATCTGACTTGTGATTTTATCTCCATCACAAGACTGATGGAGGTCTGTGATCTTCCTCAGTTTTGGCCCTTAGCATTTATCTTGGAGGACGACAATGTAACCCAAGAATTGGAAATGAGATTGACATGGCTTTCTTAGCCATTGAAAGTCAGTCTATTTTATTTTCAGTACAATTGGTGAGCTCTCTCTGCAATAAGGGCAGCTCATGGGAGTAAACACCACTGAATAATATGATACTTACTTCTGAGTAGGAGTAAGGAGAAGCAGAACTTTGAGTATCTCATCTCCATGTCTCCCATGAGACTTCTCCTGTGTAGGGACATCTTACCATCATAATCACTGAATTTGCCAGTGAAATTGTGGCAGCTGTGGAATGTATTTATTTTTGCATTTATAGCCCACCCCTATTGGACCTGCTGTCTTGGGGTGGTTTACAACATGTAACAGTTACAATCCATACAAAGTTAAACAATTAAACATGTTGAAATACCTATAAATTGGTAGTACATTCTCTTTCAGGGATCACCAGTGAGAGCTGTCTTACAGCATGGGAGGCCCATTATGTTGGGAGATCCATTTGCCCAAACTGATCTCAACTATCGGCCTGGCAGAAGAGCTCAGTCTTGCAGGCCCTATGGAACTCTGCTAGTTCCATTAGAGCCTTGATGTTCTCTAGGAGCTTATTCCACCAGGCAGGGGCCAGGGCTGAAAAAGCCCAGGCCCTGGTCAAGGCCAGTCGGACATCTTTGGGGCCAGGGACTACTAGACGATTTGCGGATACTGAGCACAGCACCCTCCTGGGGACGTATTCAGATAGGCAATCCCTTAGATATACCATGCCTGGACCGCTTAAGGCCTTGAAGTGAACCCAGAATTCCACTGGGAGGCATTGCAGTTGCTTCAGCACTAGCAACTGCTGGTTTTTATAGTTTTAAATGTACACAACTGTTGTAAACCTCCCTGAGCCCATCATTGGGGAGGGGTGGTCTATAAATTGAACTGTATATATATAAACCTGACACAAAACGGACAAAGGCTTTCTTAGCTGCAGAGGTATACACCTCCAGAAAATATCGAAGATGGTTTTGGGGAGGGGACAATGAAGGCAAAGCATTGCAGGATTTACATGTGCATATTACTCTACATTTTACTCTACATATTACTCTACATGTGCATATTACTCATATTATGAGCCTCTTGTGGCGCAGAGTGGTAAGGCAGCAGACATGCTGTCTGAATCTCTGACCATGAGGCTGGGAATTCGATCCCAGCAGCCGGCTCAAGGTTGACTCAGCCTTCCATCCTTCCGAGGTCGGTCAAATGAGTACCCAGCTTGCTGGTGGGTAAACGGTAATGACTGGAGAAGGCACTGGCAAACCACCCCGTATTGAGTCTGCCATGAAAACGCTAGAGGGCGTCACCCCAAGGGTCAGACATGACTCGGTGCTTGCACAGGGGATACCTTTACCTTTTATTACTCTACATCAAGACTGTTCACCTGTTTTTCCTATTAATGAACTCCGGCTAAGACAGACGGAGAAGCATTATGTGTGTGCATCCTTCACTGGGAACTGTAAATATTTTATGTTCTTTGAGAAAGTGGCCAATGGCAGGCAAGTAGGAGGAAGTGGATTGCAGGAAAGCAGTATGAGAACACACATACATAATCAGTTTTTTTAGTCAAAAACATATGCAGTGTTAGAATATCAGCAATCTGTTGAGCATTAGCTTGTATGGAGGGCTTCCTGTGGACAGCTTGTGGGCTGAATTATTGGGTGACTAGTAATCAAGCCCGCTGTACCTGAAATACAGTGGGCGCTAACGAGGCAGTGTGCGGCCCCCGAGCCGGCAGGCCGCCGGCAAGGGAGCCACTGCGAGGTGCGCTGAGTGTGGCTCGCAATTGGCGGCATGCCGGCGGCCTGATGCGTCGGAGGTGCTTTGCGCCTCTCGACACGTCAGGTGGCCAGGAAGGGAGCAACGGCGAGCCGCGGCAAGGGAGGCTGTGCGCGGCTGGCAATTGCCGGCGTGATTCAGATTCAGACAGCATGTCTGCTGCGCGGCTCGCAGTAGCTCCCTTGCCGGCAGCCAATCGGAGGGCCCAATTGGCAGGCGCTTCGCGCCTGGCAATTGGGCCCTCCGATTGTCAGTCCGGAGGAAGGGGCCAATCGGCACCCTTCCTCATCCCGGACAGAGCCCGCCCTAACTCCTCCCCCTCAGCCCTTAGCGCATTATTTAGTCGCAGGCAGTGTTAAGCGCATTATTTAGTTGCGGGCGCAGTGGGCAGTGTTAAGATTAAGCATCTCTGAGTTTAAGCTGGTGCTTGAAGTTTGCCAGTTCAGTTCATGGCAGTTGTCATAATATTGTTTGTATGTACTTGGCCAAATTAATATGTCAACTAACTTTTATTTTAAAGGTTTTTCAAACCATTCAGATGACGTGCACAGATCTTCTAAAGACAATTGAAAAATACCAGCAAAGACTTAATGGTAAAATTGCCATGTTCTTTAAAACATTTTTGTCAGATAGTTCAGTGCATCAAGAAGTGTATCTGCATCAGTGCACAGTAATTGTGTTTGTCGGCACAGATAATAAGTTCTGTTTGACAAAAGCGAACTCCCTACTTGTGTTAGTCTTGCATCTTAATTCTTATCTGAATAATATTACAGTTTAATTTCACTGAAGTGAATTTAGTCGCACTGAAATACAACAGCATCACATACAACAGTTTTAATCCAAAACAAAGTTTGAGTCCAGTGGCACCATTAAGACCAGCAAAGTTTAATTCAGTACTCTAAGTTTTGTCTGCATGCCAATTTCTTCAGATACAATGAGAGAGAGGGAGCAGGTGGGGTTTTTTTTAAATTCCCAGGAAGGGCTAATTGCATGCATAAGAAACTGGGTGATTATAGCTGAGATAGGATTAAGGCGGATATAACTGCGAAGGCAGTAAATTAGCATACAGATCTGTTGAGAATTAAGCTTGAGTCCAGTGGCCCCTTGAAGACCAACAAAGTTTGCCTTCTGGGTATAAGTGCGAACTGAGAGACGTGGCATGTGTAGTGAAATAAGCCTATAACTGTTCAGTCCAGGGGGTTCCACTGTCCTGAGTGTGTTGTGATAACTTGGAATTCAGCATCCTCTCATTCTATCCTGTTTCTGAAATTCCTTTGTAATAAAACATCTACTTTGGGGTCCCCCACTGAGTGCCCTGAAAGTTGAAATGTTCTCCTACAGGTTTCTCAGTTTTATGATTTCTGATGTCAGATTTGTGTCTGTTTATCCTTTGGCGTAGAGTTTGGCCTGTTTACCCTATGTAGAAAATGGAAGGATATAGTTGGCATTTAAAGGCATAAGCAAATGCAATTATGAATAAATAAACAAATACATATACAATGTTAGAGGATGAGCACATGAATGAGCCTGAGATGGTATACTGCAGGAGCTCTAAGAAGCCTATTTGGATGAACAGAGAACTTCAAGAGGATATTTGCCCTGTTCTAAAGTTGCTGAGACTTGGGCAAGACTGTTAGCAATAGGACTTTTTAGAGCACATTAATTCATAGAGTCACCATAAGTCTGAAGTAATTTGACAGCACTTCATAAATACACACACAACTGCTACTTCAGCTTTCCTTGCTAAATATTTAACATACAGGGTGATTTCCATAAAGGAATTAAAAAGTGAGTGTACAATATAATAAGAAAATACCTTTGATTGGATCATTTCTCTTAATGAAGCAGAACCTTTGTGCCTGGGTGAAATATTTTTATTTTATTCATTTGCACCCTGCCTTTTTCCTCAGTAAGGACCCAGAGCAGCTGATATTGTTCTCTGCTCCATTTTATAACCATCCTGTGAAGTAGGTTAGGCCGAGAGTGTGTGACTGCCCCAAGTTCATCCAGTGAGCTTGCGCAGCATAAGTTTAACGTGCAGGCTCTTTTCTCTTTCACTATTATATCATACAGCATTTCTCAGTCAGGGTAGAGCCCTAGAGGGGTTATGCTGGTTGGGGGGATTTAATTTTTTAAATGTATTTTTAAAAGATTGTTAAATTCATCTCCCCCCCCCCACCCTCTTTATTTGCGCAGGTAGATCTGCCCCCTCCCAAAATGGTCAGTGATGTGCCTGGAGGGGATGGGGAGAAGCTGCAGCCTGATTTTTTCCCCCTGTGGCAGGCAGAGCAGGCTGCTGGGCTGCTTCAGGACTTGGGAGTGGGTGGAAACGGGCCTAGCTCACGCCTGCGGCCATAGCCTGGATTTCCTTGTTCTAGCCACCAGAACAGGTGATATCAGTTAAACTAGAACTTCTGGGAGTTGTGGCAGGGAGGCATGGCTTGCTGACATTACCTCTGAGGTTACTTGAAGCCTGAAGAATATTTCAGGGATTACTCAGTGGTAAAAAGGTTGAAAAAGGCTGGTATAAAGTCTCTGAGCCTAATGCTGGGAGCGATCGAGGGCAAAAGAAGAAGGGGACGACAGAGAATGAGGTGGCTGGATGGAGTCACTGAAGCAGTCGGTGTGAGCTTAAATGGACTCCGGGGAATGGTAGAGGACAGGAAGGCCTGGAGGATCATTGTCCATGGGGTCGCGATGGGTTGGAAACGACTTCACAACTAACAAGAACAAAGTCTTTGAATATTCTCTTGGTATCTAAAAGAATAACAGGTTTACTGTGACATAGTCTCTCTTTGCATCTGCAGAAGAGGGATGCAGCTCACAAAATCATTATGCTGCAATAAACTTTTTAGTCTTGACTCTTGACTCAAGTCATAACTCTTGGTTGGTTTTACAGCAGATATAACATCCATATCCCTCTGCCACCAGTGTTTATCAATGTTTTTCATTTCCTATTTTTTACATATAGGAGTTATAAAGTCACTTATAAGAGTTATAAAGCCACTTACTTGGCAATTCTTTCTCTCATAGCTATTTCTGAGCAAGAAAATGAGCTAGGACTCTTCTTAAAGGTTCAAGCAGACCAAGGCGAAGTTCAGATTGGCAGAATGATCGATGCTACTGGCAAGGCGCTCTGTTCATCTTCCCAGCAAAGGTTTGTGTGTTTTATCCCATTTGCTGAACATTTAATTTGTTACTGAGGCTATAAAAATAGTATATGGAGTACATGCAATTCTTATTGGGTACTTCAGAGTACATGTAGATCGTACAGAGGTGGATTGCATTAGGATATTAAAAATAAAATCTCAGCAGTTCGTAAAAGTAAGTTAAACCATGAGTGTTCGCTTCTGTGTTGCTTTACCACCTCTCTTGAAACATTAGTCATTAGTATGCCCTGGCAGAGGCATACCCTGAAGCTACTGACTTCAATAGGGTCACAAGGGAAAACGCTGCTTAGGATTTCACAGCTGTTGGGGGGAAATTGATTAATCAATTTAAATTGGATTTAAACCAATCTGAAACAGTCATTAATCTTTGATCACTTATTTGATGATGTTGTATTCAGCAGTATTACTTTTCCTAAAAATAGTCTACTATTAAGATTAGTATATATATTTATACTGCCTTTGCATTGTCATTAGTTTTATTTCTTACATTATTTCTCTTTTACACATTTTTTCCTAACTCTTACTGTAACTGTTCAAACAATTCTTAATCATTTCAAGCCTTTTATATAAACACTTTCACAACCAGTACAGATGCAGTAAAGGTGGTTCAGAGATAAGGTGCAGGCTGTTGGGTCTTTCTCCCCATCATCCCTCCACAGTTCAAAGTGAATTTTCTTCCTCCTGCAGGAAAAGGGAGAGAAGGGATTTTGCTAGCCTGCATCAGGATTAGTAGACTGTGACCAGTCTTTGAAAATCATAGTATACATTTTTTGTTAAACTCCATGTCAACTAAAGATCCCCATTCACAATTCAAGATGCATAAATATATGTTCAGGCTATAATTTGCCACTGCAGGTGTAAAGAAGAGAAATTATTGGGGGAGGGGGAATTCAGTCTGTCAATGGATTACACTGGTGGCCTTTGCCATATATCCTGCCACCCAGCAGACCCTCCCCAGGAAAATGGACTCATGTGTTCACAGAACTTGCATAGTTTGGGAAGCTCCTGTTAGTTCAGACAAGTCCTGTGAATCTGGGAATCAACTTTCCTAGGCTCATAAAGAGGAACATAGCAAGAATCCACACTCCTTGCCTTGACAGGTTACTGGATTTAACCAATTACTATAGCTCTGAGCATGCAAAGGCCTACAAAATAATACTTACAGTACTAATTATTTGTTCCATGAAGGAACATATTATAGGAAATGTTGATTCACAATGCAGTACTTTTGCAATACTGTCTTTGTCATTTTGATTCAGTTTAGCAGTCTACTGATTTTTCTCTCTCTACTTTTATCTTCAGGCTGGCTCTCTGCACTCCTTTGTCTCGCCTTGGAAAAGAACTTGCAACATTTAGTCAGAGAGCTGTATCTGACACTTTGTTAACTATCAATCTAATGGAGCAGGCCCGTACAGAGTATAGAGGGGCGTTACTGTGGATGAAAGATGCTTCCCAGGAATTGGATCCAGACACCCACAAACAAATGGAGAAGTTCAAAAAAGTATAAATCCTCAAGGCAAAGCTGTTCTACATCTTGTTCATATGCAATTTTCCCTTTAGGGTTTATGCCTGAGAAGCGATTAATTGTTGGCCTTGAATATATGAGCAGCCTCTAGTACCCCTTCCCAATCCTTCATCCTGTTATGGACAAGAAGTGTAAGGAACAAAGCACAGCCACGAGGCAGCTAGCAGCAAGCAGGTTTATTTAGGATACATGTCTGCAGGCATGGAGAGAAAGCACCTGGATGCAGTCTCTGGAGTCTGTGATGCAGCACAATTAAATGTATAGCTCCCAACGCGTCATCTCTCTCTGTTCCTCTGACCAATCCTGGTCACACGGAGGACTCGCATTCTACCTATCCCCAGCATATATATCTTATTTCATTCTTATCCTTTGTTTCAGAGATTATATTTCCGTTTAAGGTGTTTTATAGCTAGTTCCTATATATTTCCTGTTTTGGAGAAAACATTTCTTTTTCAGACATTTTACAGCTGTTGCATCCTGTTTACAGTACTGAAACTTTTTGGTTATTATGTGATAGGTCACAGATACAGCTTATAGGCTCATCTATATAAATCCCAACAAAAACGGAATGGGGTAGCTGAGAGATCCCACAATTATTTGAATCTCTCTCGATGCCTCCAAATATGAAAACTAACGGTTAATAAAATGGCTTTTTAGTTTCAAATGTAACACAAGCACTTTTAAAGTCTAATAGCAGAGGGAAAATGCTCTAGAGCAGGCTTTCTAAACCAGGGTTTCCCAAAAGGGTGGGAATTAATTTTTATATATATTTTAAAATTTGTTAAACGTTTATTGGGTGATATGACCATATCCCCTCCCAAGATGGCCAATGATGGGTCCGGAGGGGGTGGGGAGGGGAAGGTTCCCAGGTAGGCGTGTCTACAGCTCTGCTTCCCAACCAAGTTCTGCATGATCACATCACTTCTGGGGTTTCTCGAAGCTGGAAGAATGTTTCAGGAGGTTCTCAGCGGTAAAAAAGTTGAGAAAGGCTGCTCTGGAGCAAGTTAATAGAAGCCAAATTTGGTCCTTGGGGCGGGGGGGGGGGGGCATGTACGTGTGGAAACAAGCCACTCTATCATAAATAGTTACTTTTCCCCATCCTGAAAAACTGCATAAATAATATTTTATTCCCTAGCCTATCATTGTATGAAAGCAGGCAAAAATGAGATCGAATCAGTTCATCTTCGTGGCCAGTTCCACATGGGTTCTGTGGAATCGCAGGCCTGCCACGGAGAGGAACTCGCCAGCTATATGCATATAAAATTCTAGAAGCTCCCAAGAGTGCTCGCCCCTCCCCCACACACACACTGAGGGTGACTTTCCCGCCCAAAGTCACATGATGTGGGAGGGGCTAGCTCTGTCCTCTCCTGCCGCCTTCGAGAGGATTGGTCAGCCAGCTGAAGAGAAATTTTACCTCAGATTCAGAAGGGAGGCGAATGACTCAGAATTCTGATATTATGGGCCTTGTTTAAATAAGTAAATTAAATAAATACTTTTAAAGGAGAGAAAGAATAAAGGGGGCTGAAATGGCCCCAAATGGAAAGCTGAGTCCTTCTACAAAGATAGATACACTTAATTCCCCATTTCATGTCCCCTTTTAGTTTATTTTCTTAAATAATTCAGATATGGGACCCAGTGTTCTTGCAACACCTCTTCTGTTTTTCCATTAACTCTCAGTGTCAGTTTGGCCATCTTTGCGAAGTCCACTAGTTTGTTCAACCAGTCTTCTATCGAAGGTAGTTCTTGTGTTTTCCATTTCTTGGCCAGAACTAGTCTTGCTGCAGCAAGCACCATCTCCTTGATGTTGAGATCTGCTGCTGCTGGCTGATTCGATCAATGCTGGTAACCCAAGGGCTGCCTGGCACTGAGAGTCCTTGATCATGTAATTCATGACTATTTGTGATACTAAATGTCATAATTTGGTGCCAAGAGGTGCTGTGTTGACACGCAACTCACCAATTTGTCAGCTCTCTGACAATGAGACTCCGAGCATGCTTGCCTCCATAGTATTGCCACCAAGCACTGCTGCCAAGCATCAGCACCAATTTTTGCTGCCAAGCAGTGCCACTGAGCATCACTGCCAAGTGTCACCACAGAGTGTGGGGAAATTCAAGGGACAGGTAATGGTGCTCTCCCCCTGCCCCCCAACATTGAGCATCAGCTCTGCAAGTAGAAGAAGAAGAAGATTTGGTTCTTATATGCTGCTTTTCCCTACCTGAAGGAGGCTCAAAGCGGCTTACATGCGCCTTCCCTTTCCTCTCCCTACAACAGACACCCTGTGGGGTGGGTGAGGCTGAGAGAGCCCTGATATCGCTGCTCGGTCAGAACAGTTTTATCAGTGCCATGGCGAGCCCAAGGTCACCCAGCTGGCTGCATGTGGGGGAGCGCCGAATCGAACCCGGCATGCCAGATTAGAAGTCCGCACCCCTAACCACTACATCAAACTGGCTCAGATGACCATCAGGTATACTACTGTGGGTAAGAATCTCGCAGAAGAAATGGAGTAGCCTTCATAATCAATAAAAGAGTCGAAAAAGCAGTACTGGGATACAATCCCCAAAATAACAGAATGATCTCAGTTCGAATCCAAGACAAACTTTTCAGCATCACAGTAATCCAGGTCTATGCCCCAACCACTGCTGTTGAAGAGGATGAAGTTGACCAGTTCTGTGAAGCCCTACAACACCTTCTAGAAGCAACACCAAAAAATGATGTGCTTATCATCATGGGGGATTGGAATGCTAAAGTAGGAAGCCAAAAGATACCCGGGATAACAGGCAAGTTTGGCCTTGGAGTACAAAATGAAACAGGGCACAGGCTGGTAGAATTTTGTCAAGAGAATACAATGGTCATAGCAAACACTCTTTTCCAACAGCCCAAGAGACGACTCTACACATGGACATCACCAGATGGTCAACACAGAAATCAGATTGACTGTGTTCTGCAGCCAAAGATGGAGAAGTTCTATACAGTCAGTAAAAACAAGACCAGGAGCTGATTGTGGTTCGGATCATCAGCTTCTTGTTGCAAAATTTAGGCTTAAATTGAAGAAAGTAGGGGAAAGCACTAGGCCACTCAGATATGAACTAAATCATATCCCCGACGAATATACAGTAGAGGTGACAAATAGATTTAAGGAATTAGATCTGATAGACAGAGTGCCTGAAGAACTATGGACGGAGGTTCGCAACATTGTACAAGCGGTAGCAACTAAAACCATCCCAAAGAAAAAGAAATGCAAGAAATCAAAATGGCTGTCTGAGGAAGCTTTACAAATAGCTAAGGAGAGAAGGGAAGTGAAAGGCAACGGAGAAAGAGAAAGATACTGCTAATTGAATGCAGAATTCCAGAAAAAACCTAGAAGAGATAAGAATGCCTTCTTAAATGAACGGTGCAAACAAATAGAAGAAAACAATAGAATGGGGAGGACCAGAGATTTTTTCAAGAAAATTGGAGATATGAAGAGAACGTTTCATGCAAAGATGGGTATGATAAGGGACCAAAATGGTAGGGACCTCACAGAAGCAGAAGAGATTTTAAAAAGGTGACAAAATTATACAGAAGAACTATACAAGAGCGAGTTTAACATCCCTGATAACCACAGTGGGGTACTTACTGACCTGGAGCTAGACATCCCGGAATGTTAAGTCAAATGGGCCTTAGTAAGTCTGAGCAACAATAAAGCTAGTGGTGTTGACAGCATTCCAGTTGAACTATTCAAAATCTTAAAAGACAATGCAGTAAAAGTGCTACACTCAATATGCCAGCAAATTTGGAAAACTCAACAATGGCCACAGGTTTGGAAAAGGTCAGTTTACATTCCAATCCCAAAGAAGGGCAATGCCAAAGAATGTTCAGACTACCGCACCATTGCACTCATTTATCATGTTTAGCTCAAAATTTTACAAGCTAGGCCCCAGCAATATGTGGACCGAGAACTTCCAGAAGTACAGGCAGGATTTCGAAGAGGCAGAGGAACTAGAGATCACATTGCCAACATACGCTGGATCATGGAGAAAGCTAAGGAGTACCAGAAGAATGTCTACTTCTGCTTCATTGACTATGCTAAAGCCTTTGATTGTGTGGAGCACAACAAATTGTGGCAAGTTCTTAAAGAGATGGGAATACCAGAGCATCTTATTTGTCTCTTGAGAAACTTATATGCAGGTCAAGAAGCAACAGTGAGAACCAAACATGGAATCACTGATTGGTTCAAAATTGAGAAAAGAGTTCGGCAAGGCTGTATACTGTCACCTTGCCTATTTAACTTGTATGCGGAGCACATCATGAGAAAGGCGGGATTAAAGGAGTCACAAATTGGGATCAAGATTGCAGGGAGAAATATCAACAACCTCAGATATGCAGATGATACCACTCTAATGGCAGAAAGTGAAGAGGAACTAAAGAGCCTGTTAATGCGAGTGCCAAAGTTGGCTTGAAACTCAACATCAAGAAAATGAAGATCATGGCATCCGGCCCTCTCAATTCCTGGCAAATAGATGGGGAAGAAATGGAGATAGTGACAGATTTTATTTTCCTGGGCTCCAAGATTACTGCAGATGGGGGCTGCAGCAAAGAAATTAAAAGACGCTTGCTCCTGGAGAGGAAAGCTATGGCAAATCTAGACAGCATCCTAAAAAGCAGAGACATCCACCTGCCAACAAAAGTGCGTCTAGTCAAGGCTATGGTATTCCCAGTTGCAATGTATGGCTGCGAAAGGTGGAGCATAAGGAAGGCCGAGCGTCAAAGAATTGAGGCTTTTGAACTCTGGAGAAGATTCTTGCGAGTCCCTTGGACTGCAAGGCTAACAAACCGGTCAGTCCTAGAGGAGATCAGCCCTGACTGCTCCTTAGAAGGCCAGATCCTGAAGATGAAACTCAAATACTTTGGCCACCTCATGAGAAGGAAAGACTCCCTGGAGAAGAGCCTAATGCTGGGAGCGATCGAGGGAAAAAGAAGAAGGGGACGACAGAGAATGAGGTGGCTGGATGGAGTCACTGAAGCAGTCGGTACAAAATTAAATGGACTCTGGGGAATGGTAGAGGACAGGAAGGCCTTGAGGATCATTGTCCATGGGGTCGCGATGGGTTGGACACTACTTCACACCTAACAACAACAAAATGTCATAGATGTCAACTCCTGGAGAGAGGTTCTGTGGGTAGAGTGGATTCAATCCATTTTTCCACTATGTCAGCCCACACCCACCTCCAGGGTGCATTATCTTGCTAGTCTCCCATGTGGGACTGCACAGAAGCTACGAAGATGAAAACAGGGTTGCACTTACCTGTACCTATTGTTCATCAAGTGGTCATCTGTGCAGTCACATAACCCCCTCCTTCCCCACTGTGGGCCCCTGATTGACTTGCCTGTTCCGATGGCAGGAAGGAGAACTGCGAACCTCTCCCATATCATGTGGGTGGGAAAGTTACCCTCTGTAGGGGAGGGGTGAGACACTCTTAGGAACTTCTGGAATTTTATATGTATATAGCTTGCAAGTTCTTCTTCATGGCAGCCCAGAGATTCCGCAGAACCCATGTGGGACTGCACAGAAGACCACTCGATGAATAACAGTTACAGGTAAGTGCAACCATTTTTTGTTCCGAGTGAGGGCCATATGCTAAGAGTGGTGGTTTGGATTTTCAGTGCTGATACAAAAATATCAGTCATGTCCTGATCTTGTAGGCTACTGTACTTGTGTACAAGATTATCTGGTTAGGCCAGGGGGCTTTCCGCACCGGGATCCATGTAGCAAATTGTTTGCTGAACGAAAAATCGCCATTTAAAATAGTGGAATTCGTCGTTATGCATACCTGCCTTTGTAGTGGAATCCAGTTGCGTTTCTATCGTTACCCACAGGCTTCCGGTCTCAGCAAAAATCGCTAGCCAGGAAGCGCTACTGCCAAGCTTGTCCCGCCCCTGGCCGTCAAGCAGCCAATGGGCGGCCATTAGCATGCTCCCAAACAGCCCCTTTCCCTTTAAGAAAGGTTTAAAAAAAACACACACACCCGTTGCAACGAATACGCGTTGATTCGTTGCAACGGAGAGACCCATCCAGCTAGCAGGTGGTGTTTGAGCTGCCGTTTCATCGTTGCCACGCTCCCCCCGAGTGAAAAAAAAAATCCCCCCCCCCTCACGGGTGCGATTTTTGGCCGAAAACACTGTGAAATATAAAGGGAAAATACATCAGCAAACGGGCTTCTGTGTTGCTTGTGCTTAGTGACTGTAAACAGAGGGACTGCAGACGGGGAAGCCTCACTGGGTAAACGAAGGCTCGCTGGTGCGTTGATCTCTGCTCGCTCGGAGGAAAAAAAATGGCGATCGCTTCGCCGGAAGATCAGAGGAGAGAGCCAGGGGGAGGGACTTGTAGAAACCACAACAATGGTAACTCACAGAACTTTCCCGCTAGTGTTGCAGATTGGTTGCAGGAGTGTAGCGCTTTCCGGAGGGTGAATCCACTTTTTGGGATTTCCCTGAAAGCGCTACAAAGAAGCACTTTTTGCGGATCAGTTTCGGATGTGTGGCAGATTGTCAACGACGTTGTGCATAACGGCAAAACTGTAGTGATTTCAATTAGTAACCATTGTGCTATTTTGGACGAATGCGGAAAGCCCCCAGAAGGTGATATAAGTACTTTGTAGAGAGACAGTGCAAAAGAGGGATTGTTAAAAAACCTGAATTGGTATCGCTGCAGGTTCAGATGCAAGTAAGAAACACCAAAATTCAATTTGATAAACTGAAGATGGATGTTTGTCAGAAGGTAGACCTTCTTGGAGCCAGCCGCTGTAACATGTTGTCACACTTCCTTACTCTCTACCAGGTAATTCTTCCATTTTGAGGCAGCATTAGTACCCCTGTACCACTAATGCATCTATTTATTTATATTTTCTTTATTAATCTAATAGTCTATTCTTCAGGGCGAGGGCAATGTATTAAGCTTACTGAGCTGAAGCACTGAAATCAGATTTATACACTGAATATTTTATGTGCTGTTCTGATTCTGATAGTAAATTGTTGTTTGAGATTACTGCTATTATTGATACTTTCATAGCAGTCAAATAAAACAATACAGTATCAAAATAATGCACAAAGCACCCAAGTCATACATATTATAAAATAAAACTGCATGCACCCCAAATTAGTAAATGAAAAAATGCATCAGTAAGCAAAACAGCTAATTTGTTGTTGTTAGGTGCGAAGTTGTGTCCGACCCATCGCGACCCCATGGACAATGATCCTCAAGGCCTTCCTGTCCTCTACCATTCCCTGGAGTCCATTTAAGTTTGCACCTACTGCATCAGTGACTCCATCCAGCCCCCTCATTCTCTGTCGTCCCCTTCTTCTTTTGCCCTCAATTGGTCACAGCATTAGACTCTTCTCCAGGGAGTCCTTCCTTCTCATGAGGTGGCCAAAGTATTTGAGTTTCATCTTCAGGATCTGGCCTTCTAAGGAGCAGTCAGGGCTGATCTCCTCTAGGACTGACTAGTTTGTTCGCCTTGCAGTCCAAGGGACTCGCAAGAGTCTTCTCCAGCACCAAAGTTCAAAATCCTCAATTCTTCGATGCTCAGCCTTCCTTATGGTCCAACTTTCACAGCTATACATTGCAACTGGGAAGACCATAGCCTTGACTAGACGTACTTTTGTTGGCAGGATGATGTCTCTGCTTTTTAGGATGCTGTCTAGATTTGCCATAGCTTTCCTTATGCCCGGTTCTCACTGTTGCTTCTTGACCTGCATATAGGTTTCTCAAGAGACAGTTAAGATGCTCTGGTATTTCTATCTCTTTAAGAACTTGCCACAATTTGTTGTGCTCCACACAATCAAAGACTTTAGCATAGTCAATGAAGCAGAAGTAGATGTTCTTCTGGAACTCCCTAGCTTTCTCCATGATCCAGCGTATGTTGGCAACTTGATCTCTAGTTCCTCTGCCTCTTTGAAATCCTGCCTGTACTTCTGGAAGTTCTTGGTCCACATATTGCTGGAGCCTAGCTTGTAGGATTTTGAGCATAACCTTGCTAGCATGAGAAATGAGTGCAATGGTGTGGTAGTTTGAACATTCTTTGGCGTTGCCCTTTGGGATTGGAATGTAAACTGACCTTTTCCAATCCTGTGGCCACTGTTGAGTTTTCCAAATTTGCTGGCATATCGAGTGTAGCACTTTTACTTCATCGTCTTTTAAGATTTTGAATAGTTCAGCTGGAATGTTAATTAAAGATAGAATAAAAAGCAAAGCAATATAGAGGCAAGGGAACTTCTCCAGTTTTGAAGGGCCTGCAAAATGTAGCTCTTCTGCCAGGTTTTTGGCTGGAACAGGTGAAGATCCGTCAGCCGTAATAAAGTAGAAGAAAAGTCTCAAGTTGGCGATGGCAAAGTGATTTAATGTTCCAAACAATTTCCAAATGGATTCCCAAGTATAGTCCCTTTTCGATATTTTCATCAGTGTATTCTCAATATTGTGATGACTCAATCTTCTCTAATAGTGTTTTTATGATTGTTGGAAATAACCTACTTAGTCTCTTATAATGTCTTGGTTATGTAGATCAGTCCCAAATTGGTAGCACAATATCCAAATTTGTAGGGGTCCACTAATATTAACATCACAATTGGTAATTCCTCTACAGCAGTGGAGTCAGATGTTGTGTAGATTGAACTACATAACCAAGACATTAGAAGAGACTAAGCTGACATGGCTGAGCCGGGGAAGGGCCTCTGATTTTAACTGCCCTGGCCTCAACCAGATGCCTGGTGGAAGTGCTTTGCCTTGCAGAACTGTGAAAGCTCCATCAGGGCCCTCAGCTCTTCCAGGAGCTCATTCCACCAGGTCAGGGCCAGGACCTTGGTATAGGCTGAGGCCTTCAGATATGTGGTCATGAAATGCTTGAGGGGTTAAAACTGGGATTTCAGATTGTGTCTGGATACCTGGGTTGCAGGAAGCCCATGTGACATGCAAAGGGTGATAAACTTTTGGTGTCCAACACCTGCTGGTTGAATGGAAGCTGCGTTTTTCATAAACTGAAGTCTAAGTCACCTTCAGTGGCAGCCCCATGTAGAGCATGTACTGCAGTCCAATCTGGCAGTTACAGCAGCATAAATCAATGTGTCTAGATCAGTGGATTTAAGGAGAAAGGGTGTATGAATATTGTGCAAATTAGAACAGTCTTCCTGTCTTTGGCTCTACCCTTCTGCTGTCCATTCTTCTTGGCCCCTCAGCTCTGTTTGTCTACTCTGGGTTCAGTCACTTCAGCTATAGGTTGGCTAGCAGCCCCAGCAGCCATAGCTGAGTTTCCTGGTTATGGTATTATACAACTCCTGGGGAAACCAAGGGATTTTCTGAAAGCTCTCTAAAAAATCTTGCAAATGCCAAGTCTGGGGGCACTTAGCCTATTTCTGTGGGTTATTATCCTCCCTTTCTAAGCCGTATTATTCTGACAAGAATGGGGCAGCTCTGGTATCAGGGAGAGGCAACGGGAGAGGTCTTGCAGGCTCATCCTAAAGGTCTCAGCATTTCTTGCAAGCCAGCCTTTCTGCTTAATTTTGTCTACATTATGTGAGGCAGGCGAGTGAACAGGTTGGTGGGATTTGGCAATGTGCAGCCAAAAAAACACAATTTTGCTTTTTAAGAAAAATAGCCATGGAAGAGCAATTCTGGGCACAGAAGCAGCCAAGGAATACGTAAACCTTTCCTCCACCTGTTTGTTTGCTCTGAAATGTGCTGTCTAAGCATAGAGATGTTGGGCCAGAAAAGGATAATTATACTTTCTTGTCACCATGTTTTTTACTCGTAAATTCTTATTCTGTGAACCCACCCACTGCTAGTGTTGGGGCAGCATTTTTCACATTTGTGTATAATATTTAGCTAGGCCCCTTTCACAACCATTTAAACTTGACTGCTACCACTGATCATTGGAGTCTTGCCCTGCAAAGGAAGCACTCTGAGAGCCAAATAATATTTCTGGCAAGTATAGTTCGTCCACTGCAGTACAACCATGTCATAAAATATTGTCATATATGTCCAGTAATCATATTTTACTTTGCTTATTTTAGACAGCTTTTTTGCATTTCTGTCAAAAGTCTGCTCAAAAGATGTCTGAAATTCATGAATCCTTTGCATGTTCTCACTCAAAATATCTGGTGCCATCTGAGGTATGTTGCATAATTTAACCCATATGGAAAAGTATCAGCTCTAGAGAGAAAAACATGCTGAGATTTGCTTGGTAGTTTGACAGTGTCATTGTGTCTTTTGTGTTTTGATTCATTTCATTTTAAAACAGTATACATTGTCTAAAAGTACATAGAAGAAGAGCAGGATTTTTATACCTCACTTTTTACTATCTGAGGGATAGTGGCTTACAATGTCCTGTCCTTCCTCTTTCCACAACAGACACCCTGTGAAGTAGGTGAGGCTAAGAGGGCTCCAAGAGAACTGGGACTGGCACAAGATCACCCAGTTGGCTCCATGTGGAGGAGCAGGGAATCAAACCCAGGCCCATTCCGCACAAGAATCAATGTGGCCAATTGTTTACAGTAAGCAATTCCGAAATTTAAAATAGTGGAATTCAGCGTTATGCATACCTGCCTTTGTAGTTGAATTCAGTAGCGTTGCAATCGTTTCCCACAGGTTTCTGGTCTCGCCAAAAATCGCTAGCCAGTAAGCGATTTTTTCCTGTGCTTTGTCCCGCCCCTGGCCGTCACTCAAACGAACAGCCAATGGGCGGCCGTTCATGCTCCCGAAAAGCCCCTTTCTGTTTAAGACAGGTTTAAAAAGAGAAAAAAACACACGTTGCAACGAATCTGCGTTGATTCGTTGCAACGTAGAGACCCATCTAGCTGGCAGGTGGTGTATGAGCTGGCGATTCATCGTTGCCATGCTCTCCCGAATGAAAAAAAATCCCCCCCCCGTGCACGGGTGCGATTTTCGGTCCGAAAATAAAGGGAACTTGCAAACGGGGCTGTGTTGTGCTTGGTGACTAGAGGCGAGCTTTAAAGCAGCTCTGTGAAGGGACTGCAGCCGGAGAAGCCTCACTGGGTGAATGAAGGCTTGCCGGTTCATTGCTCTCCGCTCGCTTGGAGAAAACAAAATAGCGATCGCTCCGCCAGAAGATCAGAGGAGAGAGCCAGGGGGAGGGACTTTGCTGAAACCACAACAATGGTAACGCACAGAACTTTTTCACTAGTGTTGCAGGTTGGTTGCAAGAGTGTAGCGCTTTCCAGAGGGTGAATCCACTTTTTGGGATTTCCCTGGAAGCGCTACAACGAAGCGCTTTTTGCTGATCGGTTTCAGGAGTGTGGCAGATTGTGGACGACGTTGTGTAGCAATTACAATTTGCCACACTCCTGCTACAATAAACCTGTGCGGAATGGGCCCCAGTTCTCCAGATTAGATTCTGATGCTCTTAACCACTACAGCATGCTGGCTGCTATAGCATATTCTACTTCTAGATGTACTATAAATTGTTTTGTTTAATCTCAGAAAGCTGGCCAAATGAGGGGGGGGGGACAGGAACATGATGAAACACAAAATAAAAGATGTTAAATGCATTTATCGAATAACAGTTGTGCTATATCATTCAAAGTTGTGAGAAAGACAGCAAAGGCATTATGGAGAGTGAATGATCACTTAATCTCTCTTTCTTTTACTCTGACATCACTTGAACACAATTAAGGGTTGTTTCACTCCCTGGATACAGTATTGCCATTGAAAAAAAACACTTCACAGGGCACCAGAGCCAGCCATGATGCCTTATTGAGCTTAAGTACACACTTCACTTTCTCAAGTGTAAACTTAAAACTACACCCCATCTATGAGTCATGGAAGAGGAGTAATGTTACGTTTTACATCATACTATCTGCCTTCTGCCCCCCCCCCCACCCCTGACCACCCCCTCTTCCTTCCACTTCCCTCTGAGGCTCGGAGGCTGCAGATCCCTGCTGCGTGAGAGCTGCCCCTGTCAGTGAGTTCCCTTCCCGGGGGCCCCCAGCCTGCAGTCTTTCCAGGTCCTGGAGGCAGGGGTAGGCTGTCTGCAGAGTTCTTCCACCCCCACTCCTCCAATCTAGTGCCTTTTGTATTCCTGTATGGGATATGTTCCCAGGGCCCTACTCTTAAAAAATAATCATGAAATGGGCTGATCATGGAATGCAGACCCCATGTGTGACTGCACAGAAGACCACTCGATGAACAACAGTTACAGGTAAGTGCAACCCTGTTTTCATCTTCGTGATTCCTGTGCTGTCCACACAGGTCTCTTTGCAGGCCTGCCTCAGAGAAGAGCTAGCAAGCTTAAAACAAGTTTCTAGAAGCTCCCAAGAGTTTTCCTGCCTCCCCTCACAGAGAGTGACTTGCCCACCCCAAAGTCATGGAATGGGGGGGGGGGGGCTAGCACTCTCTCCTCAGTTCTCTCCTTGATGCTGTGAGGAGAGGATATTAGCAAACTTCTTTTGGTAATTTTACTTCAGGTTTTGTGAGTAAACAGACTAGGAATTGTTGATAAAATGTGGTGTAAGATGGCCTAAGAGACTGAAGGCAGCCTCTTGGGAGAGGGCAGTTACAGGTAGGTGCCAGGAGGAAAGAAGGCAAGAAGTTGAGCTGTGTCAGTGTTACAGGACAATATGGTTTGAAGAATCTGAGATATTGCTAGTTGATTGCCTTTCCCATGAATGCTCCAGTGATCCATTAATTTTACCCTTATAACATAGGATTAAGAAACAGGGCATACTGTCTTTACTGTTCAGAATGTTTGTTTTCTTAATCTGTTATTCTGGAGTAGTGGTGTTCCAATTAAAAAGATTTTAGTAATCTCTCCTAGTTATAAAATAAACTATTTTCTGTAGAGTTTTGTCAGCTGATATGTGCAGAAAAGCTAACAAAATGATTAGTTACTGCTATTGTCAAAGATCACTCTCAAGAATAAGATATACATCTGTTTAGAGAAGTCTCATAAAAAACAATCTTTACTCTCTTTTTTAAAAACTTGTTTATTCCAGGCACCTAAGCAATCAACTGCAGGAGATAAGAGAGTTGCAACTTCTGCAGACCTTGAAAGGTAAGTGCAACAGGGAATTATATAAACGACATATATCCCCCCCCCAACTTGATTAAATAATTCAGTACTTTGCCTAAATTATATTCAAAATTTTAAAAGAAATCAATTCAAAGATTTTTACAAATCAGGTAGATCAGTTTACCTATTAAATGTGGCCATAAATAAGATTCCTTACTCATATTAGGTATCTAAAAATGGTTTATTTAAAGATCTAAGAATTCTTATCTGGACTTTAAACCCAGAGATTTAAAGGCATCTACTTTTTACTAGTGTTACAATATTGAAATAACTGGACTAAAGCATAAGATAAAGTACACTTAAGTGATCATACCATATAAGTATTGATGCTACAAAATTCAATATCACTATTTTAAATCTAAAGGCTGGTTTTTCTGAATGAAGATGCTTCTCTTGATTCCTCAGGTAAGATGCTGAATTGTGTTTCATTGTAGATTTCTCTAGAGCAGTCATTCCCAACAGGAGATCCACAGACCCCAGGGGGTCCTGGAAGCATTTGTAAGGGGTCCATGGATTTTCCCCTTCTGCCTTAATGGATGCATTTGAAAATGTTGACTCCCAACTCCCCATCACAGAAGCATGTGGCAGCCTCTATTCTCTCTCCCAGGACAGAAAAGCTGATCCCCTCCCACATCTTGCTTGTGAAGAAACTTCCCCAGGATCTTCCAGCTGCCAGGCTGCCCCCCCCCTCTTTTGCCCTTCCAATGGCTGAGCCTCCTTCCTTCCCCACCTTGCTCAGCCTCTCTAGGAAGCGGCTTTTGCTGGGCTTAATCCTTTTAGGATTGCAGGCAAAGGAGTAGGAGAAGCTCCTGCCCACCCACACTCCCCACCAGGTGCAGTGCCCAGGCCTGGACAGAGGAACCTGACACAGGGCCATTCCGCACCAGGATCTATGTAGCAAATTGGTTGCAGAATGAAAAAACGCCATTTTAAATAGTGGAATTCATTGTTATGCATACCTGCCTTTGTAGTGGAATCCAGTTGCATTTCTATCGTTTCCCACAGGTTTCCGGTCTCGACAAAAATCGCTAGCCAGGAAGCGATATTGCCGAGCTTTGTCCCGCCCCTGGCCATCAATCAAACCAGCAGCCAATGGGCAGCCGTTATCATGCTCCCGAAAAGCCCCTTTCCCTTTAAGGCAGGTTAAAAAAAAAACCACGTTGCAACGAATCTGCGTTGATTCGTTGCAACGGAGAGACCAATCTAGCTAGCAGGTGGTGTTTGAGCTGCTGTTTCATCGTTGCCACGCTCCCCCCAAGTGAAAAATAAATACCCCCCCCCGCATGGGCGCGATTTTCGGCCGAAAATAAAGGGAAAAATAAAGGGAAACAGGGCTGTGTGGTGCTTGGTGCTTGGTGACTTAAAACAGCTCTGGGGAGGGACTGCAGCCTGGGAAGCCTTGCTGGGTAAACGAAGGCTCGCCCGTGCGTTGATCTCCGCTCGCTCCGAGAAAAAAAATGGCGATCGCTTCCCCGGAAGATCAGAGGAGAGAGCCAGGGGGAGGGACTTTGCAGAAACCGCAACAATGGTAATGCACAGAACTTTCCCGCTAGTGTTGCAGATTGTTTGCAAGAGTGTAGAGCTTTCCGGAGGGTGAATCCACTTTTGGGGATTTCCCTGAAAGCGCTACAACGAAGCGCTTTTTGCGGATTGGTTTCAGGAGTGTGGCAGATTGTCAACGATGTTGTGCATAACTGCAAATTAGTAGCGATTTCAATTTGTGCAATTTTGAACGATTGCGGGCCTTCCCTCTCTCCACGACAGGGCTCCTTGTGAGTCATTCTGCACAGGGTTGGGCAAGCGCTTTTGGTATTCTAATGCAAAGTATTCTTAGGCATGAGGACTGTTGGACGTGAGATCAGCTCTTGTAAAGTTAAGCACATTTAAATCCCCTTTGATGTGGGTGGTGTTGGATTGATTTCTGGGAAACTGCTGGCATTTGTATATGCTGACTTTTGGTTGGCTTACGCATACTATGATGAAGAATCAATGCACCCATTGACTTCATTGAAACTTTACAGGGCTTCCTCCCGGCCATCCCTCCCTGGAGAGGGGTTCCAGGATTATAGGGAAAGTGGCTGTTCCTGCCCCCACCCTTCCCCTTTCCTCAACAGCAGCCTCCCAGTGAGCCTCTCCCTTTCCCTGCCTGGGGAGTGTTCTCTTGGGAATCTGCCCTGTCAGAGAGGGTTGCTACCTCCTGCTTGGGGAATCCTGTGACATTCTTGCCCCCTTCCCTAGGAGGCTTTGGGAGGGATGTTCAGAGGAGAAAGGCCCTGCTGCTGGCTCCAGGCACTGAGACATCTGAGAGCAAAGAGGCTAGAGTCCAGGGCCAGAGGGCGGGAGCCACAGGAGCAGGGCCAATCAGCACAAAGCTGGCTGCACCCTGATTGGCGCTATTCAGACTTGGACAGCAGGACATGTCCCACCCCCTAGGCTGTTTCAGAAACATATAGAGGAACAACAATGGATAAGGATGTGACAGGCTAGTTTTAAATATTGTACTTTATTTACTGGAATGCTAGGACAGTCTAAGCATCATGTGCACTGAGGTACATCATTAAAAAAAAATGTGATTTACTCTTCACCTTTCCCATAGATATTTCCTATGCCACATTTTGTTCTGGTATTACCAGAACAGGAGATTCAAATGAGGATCCCTGGCAAGTAGATTCAGATGAGGATCCCTGGCAAAGTAGTAAGTTTGGAGATACCCAACCATGCATCCCCGAGAAAGGTAGGAATTCAACAAATCTTTTCCCTTTATACTATCTTCCTTTACAATGGGAATCTCCACATACAAAACGTACATATACTGGAATGTATAAAGGGAAGTATGAATATATTAATCTTCATGGTTTCTGTGCAGTCCCACATGGGTTCTGCAAAGATCGCAGGCCTGCCACGGAGAAATAACTAGCCAGCTCAAAGTAAAAAAAGTCTCCCAAGAGTGCTCACCCCTCCCCTCACAGAGTGACTTTCCCGCCCAAAGTCATGTGATGTGGGAGGAGTTAGCACTTTCTTAGTGCTTAGTTAGTCCTTTCTTTGCCGCTGCGGAAGGATCCTAGCCAATTTGCTCTTCGGATTTCCTCAGGAAATTCTGTGAGGAAATTTTTTTTTCGAATTCTAAATATTTTGAATTATCTTATTCAATGGCACTATTTAAAAAGTGTGGGAAGTGTGGCGACAGACAGATCTTCACTCCTCTTTCCTCTTATGCCTGGGAGAGGGGCATCTTACATCTAACTGCCCCTCATGTAAGAGGCTTATGCCCAAAACCAGAGATGATAGAAGGTTAAAAGCTGCTTTGTGGGAGAAATCTCTGAGGCCTTCAGAGGCACCTGGGCCTTCTACGTCTGAGGCCCCTCTTCTAGCAGCATGATGGTAGAGAAGCAAAGGGCTATGTCAGAGCCCCTTAAAAAGCAGAAAAAGAGGACAGGGGCACCCTCCAGAGGACGTTCCCCTTCAATTTCGGTAAAAAAATCCAAAAGGGTGATATTCCCCTCATCGTCACCGACACGGCCGGCGACAAGAGGCCATTTGCAGGGCCGGGAACCAACTCAAACTGCAGGCATTCGAACTTCCAGTGCCTCACCACCGCGTGCTTCTTTGGCGCCGAGAGTGGTGCCCGCTCTCATGGACGAGCCGTTGCTTGTTAATCCCGGCTCGGGTCCAGCGCCGTGGCCGAGATCGGCTTCACAACATCACTCGACTTTGCCACCTGTTGGTCGACACCATAGTTCAGCGTCCATCAGCAAGGGAATGGGTCCATCTTCAAGTAATGTCCACCACTCGCCTCCGACCCTCAGCCGTCAGTGCTCACCCTCGACTGATGACGACGATATGATGTGGCCAAAATGACGTCGACGTTTATCATCGTTGGAATCTTCCACCGAATCCTGGGTCCAAATGCTGGTTCCAGATTCTTGGCGCTGCGGGGCAGGGACATGTTGACGTCAATGAAAAAACTGCCATCGACCTCGGTCGATCGGCGTCAACGTCGTTCTCCGTCTCCGAGACCATCGACATCAAGGACCGTCCTCAACGCCGAAGGTCGTTATCACTGGCGTCTGTTTCGGCTCTGAACCTCCCAGCAATCGATGAGGCTTGACATCGACAACGGAGGTCTGAAAGGACAATTGACATTGACTCTGCTTCTGACTCTATGTACGAAGCTGATGCTATTATGTTGTCTTCTCCTTCTGATGTTGTTGGAGATCTCCAACTGATGATAATAAGCCATATGCCCAACAGATTATCAGAATGGCTAATGCCTTAATTCTCTAATATAGAGTAAACATGGAGAAATCAGAAGACCCCCTCATGGAGTTTTTATACTCTTCAGCAGGTGGTCCAGTAGCTGATTAGAGGGGTTACAGAGGTGCTGGAGTGGAATTGACAAAACCCAGCTTCAGCCTCTCCATCTGCAAAGAAAATTGAGCATCTGTATAAGGTGCAGGAGGAGGGTTGTGCATTTTTGTTCAACCATCCTAAAGCATCTTCACTTTTTTCAGCAGTGCTTCCTGGGAAGGGCAACCTGACCAGCATTCTGCCCCTCTGGATAAAGAGGGAAGACAGGTTGATGCTTTTGGAAGGAAAGTGTACTCTTCTTCCACTATGGGGGTTAGGGTTTCCAATCTACAAACCCTAATGAGTAGATATCAAGCGGTGCTCTGGGAGAAATTGGAGCCTTTCCTAACAGCACTTCCCGAGGACCAAAAGTCCTTTGTACAAGCTTTGATTATCGAAGGAAAGGACCTTGCAAAACAGCAGGTCAAAACAGCCAGACACACAGTAGATTGTTTGGGAAGGATCATGGGCACCGCGATAGTTATGAGGCGGTACTCATAGTTTAAAAACTCTACACTCTGCACAGATATTAAATCTGCTTTGGAGAACCTTCTGTTTGAGAGAGAGGACCTATTTAGTTGTAAAACAGATGAGGTCCTCGAGAAAATGAGAAAGTATCGTTTACAAGCACAATCTTTGGGGATAGGTACTTCCTTGACTGTCCAATCAAAGCCCAAACGTTGGGGTTGCTCATTTTATCGTCCCAGTTTTTTCAGGCCTTTCAGGCAGTTTCATTCTGCACCACAAGAATTTTTACCCTCCTCTCAATTTCAGCAGAATCAAAGAGATGGTGGTCGTAATCGTGAGAACGTGTCTGACACGGATAATAGGGTTCGCCAGACCTAGTCACAATGACTACTAAAGCAATCCACCACAGTTGGCGGCCTGTCTAGTAATTTGCACGTTTGGATTACTATATCCCTGATTGCTTGGTTTCTTTCCATTATAAAAAATGGTTATTATTTGGAGTTCCTGAGTGTCCCTGATTTTAATATTCTGTGTACCCATTGGGATTCATGTGCACCTTATATTTTGTCAGAGGTGAATGACCTTCTAAAGAAAGGTGCAATTCAGTGTTTGGGTCCTGCTCCCACTACGCAAGGGTTTTACTCCAGATACTTTCTAGTAGATATGAAGGCAAAAGACCTATTTTAGATCTGCGTGCACTGAATGTTTTTATCCAAGTCAAGCGTTTTTGGATGCTTTCCCTTGCTGAATTGATTCCACGTTTAACAAAGGATTTATGGTTTGCCAAGGTGGATCTTAAAGATGCATATTTTCGCATCACATTTAATGCATCCTACACAAAGTTCCTCAGATTCTATGCGGGGGGGGGGGGAACCATTACAAGTTCAAGGTTCTCCTTTTTGGGTTGACATCTGCCCCGAGAGTGTTCACAAAGGTCACTAACGTGGTAGTAGCATATCTCAGGAAACAGGGCATTCAAGTTTACCTGTTTCTTGATGATTGGCTCTTAGTTGGACACTCGGCAGACAACCTTTCATCCTCTGTGTCTACTTCTCTCAAGCTATTACATACCTTGGGTTTTAATGTTAACTACAAGAAGTCCAGTCTTACTCCAAAGCATTCCTTGGAGTTAATTGGTGCATGGCTGGATGGTGAGAAGGGTAAGGTATATTTACCACCAGAGAGGGTTGCTAAGATTCCGGCCTTGGCTTTAAAATCTACTAAGGTCAGGTCCAGGTCTGTCCAAGAGTTACAGACTTTGTTAGGACACATGTCATCAACCACTGCTGTTATACCGTACGCTAGGCTTAAGATGAGACCCTTGCAGATGTCGTTTCTATGGGTGTGCAAACCACATGTGGTCAGCAGTTGGAAACACTTCTCACTACCTCGATCAGTTTCCTGCTCTCTGACATGGTGGACCCTCCCATCTAACTTAGCTAGAGGAGTTCCTTTTGGTTTACAACAAGAGGACTTAGTCCTCTATACGGATGCGTCCCTGGAAGGTTGGGGGGGGCGCACTGCCTTCATCATTCCACCAGTAACTGCTGGATAGGGAGAAGTCTCTACATATTAATGTTTTGGAACTGCGAGCCATAAGACATGCTCTTTTTTTCTTTTCAGGGCTGTTCACGGGAAAACATGTCCTAGTAACATTGGACAATATGGCAGCAGTTTTTTAGGAAGGCAACAAGTCCAAAACACTATGCCGAGAAGCAACAAGAATTTGGGACTGGGCTGTAACCAATCGAACAACCCTGTCAGCCATTCACATTGCCGGGTCACTCAACACGTGGGCAGACGCACTGAGTAGTGATGTAAACATAGTTCAGGAGTGGTCCCTCGATCCGTCCTATCTAGACCCTATTTTTCATCAGTGTGGTCAACCAACCATGGATTTGTTTGCGACTCGTCAAAATACAAAGTGCACTCAGTTTTATTCCAGGGGAGGTATAGAACCAACTTCACTAGGAGATGCCTTCCTCCACTGTTGGAGGGGATCCCTTTTTTATGCCTTCCCCCTGTTCGGTTTAATAAACAGGGTGGTGACCAAGTGAGCAGCAGACAACACCCAATGCATTTGTGTCACTCCTTTTTGGATGCAAAAAACGTTGTTCCCCACCCTTTTCCGATTAGCCAAAGGGAGGTACCTTCACCTGCCAAACCGGGCAGATCTCCTGACTTGGGGAGAGTACCTGCATCCGAATCCCAACCCCTCTACCTAACAGTCTGGAGAGTAGGCTTGTAGAAGACTTGAGAGTAGACCAGATTTTGGAGGCCGCCTGCTGGCCTTCCACTCAGCATTCATACACCGCTAAATGGAATAATTTTACAAAATGGGCTGCAGAGTCTAACCATGCTGCAAAACCCTGCCCTTTATCCGTGATTTTTTCTTATTTAATCAAATTAAAAGATAGGGGACTAACTCTTCTATTAAAGTGCATTTAGCGGCTATTTCCGCTTCTCATGAAATAGTTGATGGTAAAACAGTTTTTTTCCCATCCCTTAACTTCAAAGTTTTTGAAAGGTTTGAAAGATATGTTCATCTTCGTGGGTTCTGTGCAGTCCCACATGGGTTCCGCGATTATCGCAGGCCTGCCTTGGAGAAATAACTAGCTAACTTAAAGCTCCATCACAGTGCTAGTGACTTTCCCTCATAGGGTGACTTTCCCGCCCAAAGTCATGTGATGTGGGAGGAGCTAGGAATCTCCCCTCAGTCCTTTTTTTGCCGCTGGTAGGAGAAGGACGCTAGCTAACTAGCTCTTCTATTCACCTCAGGTGAGAACTTATTTCTGAGCGGATTTTTTCTTCAGAGAAAATTAGTAAAGATGGCTCTATTTAAGAAATGTAGTCAGTGTGGAGCCAAGATGCCTCAAACTGACCATCATACCTCTTGTCTCCTTTGTTTGGACAAAGGAATTATGTGGCAACCTGCCCTTTGTGTAGAAAACTAACACCTAAAACTCGAGACAAGAGGGGCAGGCACTTAAAAGCAGCCCTTTGGGAAAAGTCCCTCATGGCTCCTGAAACTCCAGGGCCTTCCTCTTCTTCAGCTCCCCTTCAGGGATCTTCTGTACTAGAAAGGGTGGCCTCAGAACCCCCTAAAAAGAAGAAGAAGAGAGCTGTGCCACGTTCTAGAGCTAAGTCCCCCCTATCATCGGGGACATTGAAGAGAACTTCAAGACATATCTCCCCCTCACTGCCAAGACAGCAGTCGGGGTCGAGAGGCCGTTCGAGTGACCGGGGCTCTGCGTCGGGTTCGGCTGTAAGAGCCGATGACTCATCATTGCAGCCTTCGGCGCCGGTGCATTCCGTTGTGCCTTTAACATTGAGATATCTTCCTGACATGGCATCTGAACCTTCAACGTTGAGAGGTCCCCAGCTTGGGGCATCAGAATCGTAGCCAGAGCAACAAACTGATGCGTGGAGCTCTCGCCAACGATGTTCGCAACTGACGCTTCAACGTCAGCACTCCGCTTCGTCGTTGGACAACGATGTCAGAGTAAGGCCCCAATGTTGACGCTGACTGTCTTCTTCGGTGTCATCTTCCAAGTCCTGAATCCCTATGATGGTCCCAGTGTCTTGGTGTCGGTGGGGTGCTGCCGAAGGATGTGCCTTTTCCGAGGCATTGGTCTCAGCAACCTTTGGCTTCAGCTATGCAGTCGGCGGCTAGAGGCTCAGATTCTGATGAGAAGCCTGTGCAGCGATGGTGTCAGACCTCTCCACCTTCTCGAAGTCGAGAACATCTCTCCCGTTCGCTGCCGGTTCAACGTTGGGAGCAAGTTTCTCTCTCATCTCCTGCTAGTGTCACCTTCGTCGCCAACATGATGTCGAGAGCGCGATTTCATCTCACCGCCAGCTCGACGTCTAACACAGGTCTCCCCCTCGACGTCGAGACGTCCATGTCGAGACAAGGACACTGATTCCTTTATTGAGTATGAGGACTTTGATGAGTCTGTTGACCTTTCGCCCCCTGATGAGATTGGGGTTGTTTCAGGTCAATCCCCTATGGATGAGAACAAGCCATATGCCAAACAGTTAATTCGCATGGCAAATGCACTGAAATTGAAATATAGGGTTGTTTCTGAGAAATCAGAAGATCCTTTAATGGTGTTTCTGTACTCCCCTGACCTAGGGCCAATCACGCTTCCACTTATCCGAGGTGTCTCGGAGGTATTGGAGAAGACCTGGCAGACTCCTGCCTCTGCCTCTCCTACCTCACGGAAGATAGATCACCTATATAGGGTGCAGGAGGATGGCTGTGCTTACTTGTACAAGCATCCTAGGTCCTCATCAGTATTCTCTGCCATTTTACCAGGCAGGGGTAAAAATGAACACCATTCGGCACCGTTAGATAAGGAGGGTCGAAAAATGGATGTGTTTGGCAGACGCCTCTATTCCTCGTCTGCATTAGGCATTAGGGTGTCTAATCTCCAGACCATTATGAGCCGTTATCAGGTGGTTCTCTGGGAGAGGTTGGAACCCATATTGACTTCTCTGCCTGAAGAGCACAAGCCTCTTATTCAGGCTTTGTTATCTGAGGGGAAAGATTTGGCCAAACAACAGGTCAAGACTTCTCGTCATGCCGTGGATTGCTTGAGTAGAGTAATGTCTACCACGGTAGTCATGCACTGCTATTCATGGCTAAAATCCTCTACTCTCCCAGCAGATATTAGAACGGCTCTTGAGGACTTACCGTTTGATGGGAATGAGTTGTTTAGCCCACAGTCAGATGACGTCATAGAAAAAATGCGTAAATATAAGCTACAGGCTAGGTCCGTGGGCATTGGGAGCTCCACTTCTGCCCAATCTCGCCCTAAACAGTGGTGTCAGGATTGTTAGAATCCCTGCCATAAATTAGCCTGAGTTCTTCCATGACAGTTATATTGCTTGGCGCCTGGTTGCTCCAGGTCCTGTAATCATGCTAACTAGTAGAAAGTGAAATATATGTTATTGTAACTCTTATCACTTGTTGGGGCCTCTCGGCTGGGCCTGGTTTCGCTATCAACCATAGAGAACAGTCAAGGCCATGAGAATGTATCACTGTTTTTAATTGCATGTGTCTCTTCTCTCCTTCTCCCCTCCCTTGGGAACTTTCAAGTTTTGGGCGGGAGAATTGTATTGATAAGAAGAAGCAACTCTGCCCTCAAGTCAGATTTGACTTCGCCAGTCTTGATGTTTGTAGTGCTTCTCAATAAAGCTTTCTTATAATTAAGAAGCTAGTTGTGAGTTCTTTCAACGCCTGACATTAAGTCAAATCTCACAACACCTTTCACCTGCCAACATGCAGGATGAAGGCAATATCTATACTGAGCAGGAAGAAGGCCTGGAGTGGGACTTCTCTCAGGGCGAAGTGGCCGGCGCGGGCTCGTTTAGCTCGGGCATGGTCAGAGCCTTGGGAGATGCGACCCCGGGTCACGCAGATTTCCTGGAAAGGCACATCACCGAACGCAAGCGTCTATCGAAGTACGACCACCTGACAGGTGATGAGCAGTGGCCTGATCAACTGCCCGTGGGGGTGCCCAGCCAAGGGATGGCGTCCACCCTCGAGGTGCGGGAGTTGCAGCAGAAACTTGACAAGGTGACCAGCTGGCTGCAGGGTGTATCGGGACGGTTGGATCCTGAGGAGCAGCGTGAGGCGAGACGCTTGCTGCGCGAGTTGCAAGCAGACTTCTGCGAGCCCGGCAGCCAAAGGCTGGGGGATCTTCCCACCCTGAGGGAGCGCGAAGAGGCGGCGATGAATGCCGCCGGCGAAGCCGAAGCCACAGCCCTGGCGGCAGCGAGAGCGGCAGCGCAACTGCAGGAGGAGGAAGAAGACGACAGCCTCGGGGGGGCCGATGCTGGGAGAGGAGCGGGACTCCAGGGTTTGGGTCAAGTCGTGGCCCAAGGACTGGCTGCTGGAGTAGGAGCCGGTGGATTACAAATTGCAGCGGCAGCTGCTGACGGAGCTGGGGTAGCGGCGGCGGCTGGTGGAGCGGCTGAAGCGGTGGCGGCAGCCAGAGCAGCGGCGGCAGCGAGAGCAGCGGCGGCAGCGAGAGCAGCGGCGGCAGCCAGAGCAGCAGCGGCGGCGGCGAGAGCAGCGGTAGGAGTTGGTCGAGGTGTCGGTCGTGGAGCGCGGGCTCCGATGGATTGGGGCCCGGGGCGTCTGCCTCCCCATCTCAGGGGAGTGGAGATGCGGAGCACCTACAAGTTTAAAGGCAAGTTCTCAGGTGATTCGTCAACTTTCCCGTCCTTCCTGGTGCATCTTCAAGCCTACATGATGGACATGGGGTTCACTTTCAATGATGATGCCGAGCGCATTCGTTTCATGGGGGAGTGTTTGGAGGGAGAGGCGGCAAAGTGGTTTGGAGGGAGAGGCGGCAAACAATCCGAGAGCGGTTCGTAACTACAGTCACTTCCTGAGAACCATGCGCTTGATGTACGTGGAGCATTTCGAGAAGGAGACAGCGGAGAAGAAACTCAAGGTCCTGAAGCAAGGGACAATGACGGTGGCAGAGTATGCCCGAGAATTTAAAAAGCTTTCTTCAGCTGTGCCGGATTGGACGGAACCCCAGAGAGTGCATGCTTTCGTGGGGGGACTCTCCGGAGACCTGTCCAGCAAGTGCCTCCTCCTAGATGATCCTCTGACTGTTTTGGGATGGGTACAGCTGGCGGGAGAGATGGAAGGACGTCTGGAACGGGCGGCTGAATATAAAGGGATTGCAGACAAGACGGGTGGAAAGACCTCTACCCCTAAGAAAGCCAAGCCCAAGGCTAAACTGGAACCGAGCGAGCGCTCTCGGCGCATGGAAAAGGGATTGTGTCTGGGCTGCGGCCAGGCTGGCCATTTCCTCGTCCAATGCCCAACCAAGACCTCGCCTAGTGCCAAGCCAGCGGGGGGAACCCCAGCCAAAGCCTCTACAACCAAGAAAGTGTCCCTGAAGAAAACTGCCAAGACCCTGCTTGCTCCGGCTGGGGCCGCAACTGTGGTGGAGGAATCGGAAGGCAGCAGCCAAGATGAAGAAATACAATCGGAGGAGCAGTCGGGAAACGAAGACGGCCTGCTGTGAAGGCGCCCCGCCAGCAGGTCTCCGGCAGGGGCAAACGCGCGGTGAGTGACTCTCCCCTGGTTCTCTTGCCCGCAACTCTCACAGAGCCCAACTCTGGGAAAAAATTGGGGGTTCGTTGCATAGTGGACTCGGGGTGTAGTTCGCCCAGCGCTAGCCGAGACTTTGGGGGTGGGGAAGGTGCCTCTGGGGGAGCCCCTACCCATTACTCTACTGGATGGGAAATGTGCCCCAGGGGGGGAGGCTACGGTGAAAACGCTCCCGATGGACTTGGACATTGAAAAACATTGGGAGCAGATCCAACCCCTGGTAGCGCCCCACTCCGCATTTCCGTGTGTGTTGGGACTGGTCTGGTTGCGGGAACACGATCCCACAGTGAAGTGGAAGAAAGGGACAGTGAAATTTTTGTCTCCTAGTTGCAAGCAGCATGTGTGGTCCCAACCCGCTCAGTGCTGTCGAACCGTGGCCGCGGTGGGGGCGGCTAGGGCGCCTGCCCTCCCACGGGAGTATCGAGAGTTTGAGGATGTGTTTGCAGAGACCGAATGCGACCAACTACCTCCCCACCGCAAAACAGACTGTGCAATTGAGCTGAAGAAGGGGGAGCCGCTTCCCAAAGCCAAATTGTACTCTATGAGCCCTAGGGAAATGAAGGAGCTCAGGGAGTTCTTGGACAAGAATTTAGCCAGGGGATTTCAGACCGGCCACTTCTCCCCTGGCTGCCCCAGTCCTCTTTGTGAAAAAGAAGGATGGGTCCCTACGCCTCTGTACGGACTACAGGGGGCTGAATGCTGTTTCCACCTGCAATGCTTACCCCTTGCCTTTGATTAAGGACTTGTTGGGACATTTGGGGAGGGCCCGGATTTTTACAAAACTGGACTTGAGGGAAGCCTATTACAGGGTCCGCATAAAGAAGGGGCATGAGTACCTGACTGCTTTCAACACCCCCTTGGGCCAATTTGAATAAACTGACATGCCGTTCGGCCTCGCCGGCGCTCCGGGCGTGTTCATGAACATGATAAATGAAATTATGCATGATTTGTTGTATCAAGGGGTACTGGTTTACATTGATGATATTTTGGTGTATTCAGAAGACCCGGGCAAACACGCCAAATTAGTCCGCGAAGTGCTCAGTCGGCTGCGGAAGCACCATCTGTTTGCCAAGCTTTCCAAATGCGAATTCCACCGGGACGCGGTGGAGTTTCTGGGGTTCCGGGTTTCCAAAGAGGGGATTGAAATGGACCCGGGCAAAGTGTGTGACTTGTTGGCCTGGGAACCCCCCAGGACGAGGAGGCAGCTCCAGAGCTTCTTAGGCTTTGCGAACTTTTATAGAACGTTTATTCCCAGCTTTGCCAAGGTGGCATTGCCGCTTACTGACTTGTTGAAAACAAAGGAGGGGGGAAAGGCGGCAAATCGACCGGGCGCCCCACTCCAGTGGACCCCCCTGTGTCAGAAAGCCTTTGAGAATCTGAAACTCCTTTTTACATCCGAACCGGTGTTGGCCCATGCTGACCCAACTAAGCAATTCACTGTGCAAGTAGATTCCTCGGATGTGGCAATGGGGGCCGTAATCCTACAAGAGGGGGAGGATGGGAAGCTGCACCCCTTAGCCTATCTATCAAAGAAGTTTTCCAGGGCAGAACACAACTAGGCGATTTGGGAAAAAGAGGCAGCCGCAGTGAAATTAGCTCTTGCCACATGGAGGCATTGGTTAGAGGGGTCTGCCGTCCCGTTTGTAGTTTGGACAGACCATAAAAAACTCCAAGCACTCAAGCAGCCCCGCTCACTCTCTGCCAAACAAATGCGGTGGGCGGAGTTTTTCTCTCGTTTCAACTTTACTCTTAAGCATCTGCTGGGCAAAATGAACTTTTTGGCGGACGCCCTCTCCCGCTTGCCCCAGTACAACAGTAAGCGCGACCCATTGGTGGATACAGTTTTCACCCCCGCCCAATTGGGGATGGCAGCAGTGACGCGCAGTCAGACTAAGAAAGGAAACCCGATTCCTGGTGGGTGGGTTCAAAAGGAGGTGTTACAAGACTCTGAGTTTGCTTCCCTCCGCCCTGCCCTAGTCGACAAGGGGGGCCTGTTTTTCACGGGGGAGCGCCTCTACGTTCCAGCGGCGGCGCGCGGGGACGTTTTAAAACTTTGTCATGATGCAAAAACCACAGGACATTTTGGTTTCGTGAAAACTCTGCACCTGGTCAGGAGACATTATTGGTGGCCAACGTTGAGAATCGATGTAGAGAAATACGTGCAAGGCTGCCCTACCTGCCTGATTTCCAAACCCCCAGGAGGAAAGAAACGAGGGCTGCTGCAGCTTCAGCCCACCCCTGCCCGCCCCTGGTCCGATGTCACCATGGACTTTATTACGGACCTGCCTCCCAGTCAGGGCAAGACTGTAGTTTGGGTGGTGGTGGATGCATTTTCAAAGCAAGCCCATTTTATTCCCTGTGCGGGCTTGCTCTCAGCGGCCAAACTGGCTTCTATGTTCGTGACTCACATAATCCGCCTACATGGAATTCCTAGGAGATTGCTCACGGATCGGGGCCCTCAATTCGTTGCCAAGTTCTGGCGGGAGCTTTTGAAGCTGCTGGGGATAGAGCAAGCCCTGACATCGGGCTACCACCCTGAGTCCAACGGGCAGACTGAACGGGTGAATCAAATTCTTGAACAGTACCTGCGCTGTTTTATTAATCACCAACAAAATGATTGGGTTGCCCTCTTGCCTCTTGCTGAGTTTGCCTACAACAACGGGGTGCATGCCTCCACTGGAGTGTCTCCCTTTAAGGTGGTGTACGGGACAGACCTAGTTGCTGCACCCACCTGGGATTTAATTTCTGCTGAAGCCCCTGAAGTCACAAAATGGGCAGCAACTATTAGTGCAGGTTGGCCTGATATTGTCTCTAGCCTTGAGGAGGCTAAAAAAGCTTATAAGTCCCAGGCAGATAAAAAACGTGCACCTGCACCTGTCTACAAAAAACCTACGCTGTCAGCAACAATCTAAGAAACTGGGTCCTAAATTTGTGGGACCCTTTCCCATTGTGAAGCTGATCAATGCTGTGACTGTGGAATTGCGTTTGCCTAAAACTTACAGGAATGTGCATCCGGTTTTTCATTCCAGCCTGCTGCGGCGAGCCCCTGTGCCGGATGTGTGGCACCCTCCGCTCTCAACACCAGTGCCCATCTATATTGATAAAGACACCCACTACGAGGTCAACCAGATATTGGACTCTCGTGTGCACAAGGGTCGACTCCAATATTTGGTGGATTGGAAAGATTTCCCTTCGGGGGAAAGGGAGTGGGTGCAGGCGGAGAATGTGAAAGCCCCTCGCCTCCTTCGGGCTTTCCACCATGCTTTCCCTGAATGCCCTCGACCAGTGGATGCGGGCTAGTGTGGGGGGGTCCTTTTTAGGGTGGAAGGATGTCAGGATTGTTAGAATCCCTGCCATAAATTAGCCTGAGTTCTTCCATGACAGTTATATTGCTTGGCGCCTGGTTGCTCCAGGTCCTGTAATCATGCTAACTAGTAGAAAGTGAAATATATGTTATTGTAACTCTTATCACTTGTTGGGGCCTCTCGGCTGGGCCTGGTTTCGCTATCAACCGTAGAGAACAGTCAAGGCCATGAGAATGTATCACTGTTTTTAATTGCATGTGTCTCTTCTCTCCTTCTCCCCTCCCTTGGGAACTTTCAAGTTTTGGGCGGGAGAATTGTATTGATAAGAAGAAGCAACTCTGCCCTCAAGTCAGATTTGACTTCGCCAGTCTTGATGTTTGTAGTGCTTCTCAATAAAGCTTTCTTATAATTAAGAAGCTAGTTGTGAGTTCTTTCAACGCCTGACAAGTGGACCCATCCCTGTTATCATACGCAATCCTTTTGATCCCGGTTCTTTGAGAACAGGTCCTGAGCTTTCTCCCATGCTCCAAGGTTCTGGCAGCAGTCCAAAAGGAGAAGAGGGCCCCGCAATTGGCTACAAGGTGGTGACAGGGATGCTAGGGGTAGGCAGACCCAGTCCCAATAACTGGGTTGGCACCTTAGCTTGTTTCGCTGTAACATGGTATTCAATAATGCAAAGTTTATGGGTTCGTTCAATATAACTTTGGTTACTTCTTGGAATTCACTGAAACACGTCCTTTTAATTTACCACATTCGCAAGACAGCTTGGTGGATTCTAATATTGTACATGAAATTGATGAATTGTTGCGAAAGAGGGCAATCAGATGTCTAGGACCATCTCCCTCTTCCCCTGGACTTTACTCCAAGTACTTTCTTGTTGAGAAGAAAGGGGGTGGAAAAAGGCCTAATCTGAATCTTAGAAACCTAAATATATTAATTACAATATATATTGTACTTAAATGGTTTAGAATGTTATCCTTATTTGACCTCTTTCCACTTTTGTCTGGAGATCTTTGGTTTGCCAAGGTGGTCCTTAAGGACGCCAATTTTCATATCGGTATTAATCCAGCCTGTACTAGATATTTACGGTCCTATGTAGGGATGGGCAATATGGGTTCGGAAACGCCCGAATCGGCCGAATGGGGGCGATTCGGGCGTTTCCGAGCCAGAAACGGTCCAAATCGGACCTCTAGCTACCCCTAGCGGTCCAAATCGCCGAGATTCAGCGATTTGGGCTGCTGAATCGATTCGGCCCGAATCGATTCGGCCTGAGTCGGAGGCTTCAGACAGCCGTTGCCTGAAACCTCTCTGTCTGTCTGTCTGTTTTTTTTTCACTGTATTTTTTGCCGCCTAAAATGGCGGCGGGGGGGAGGGGGGGAGTGAGTGGCCAACCAGAATGCCTGTAGCTTTTCAGCTCAGGCATTCTGGCCACTCACAGAAGGGTTATTATTTTTTAAATCCCCTTGCTTTGTAGCCTGCCCAGGAGGAGGCTACTTAAAGCAAGGGGCTGCTTGCTGGAGCTCACTTTGAGCTCTGGCTGGCTGGCTGGCTGTGTGCTGCTCCTAAGCTCCTGCTTGGTCGAGCGGCCTGCCTGCCTGCCTGCCTGCCTCCTGTCCTGACTGGGGTGGACTTTTGGACCTGGCCGGTGTGGAGTCTGCGCTGGAGAAGACAGCAATAGTTTGTTTTAGGGGTTTTTTTCTTCTCCTTTCCTATTTTTCTCTTTTTTCCCTCCCTCTTCTCCCTCTCTTTCTCTCCTCTTTTCAAAAGTTTTTTGCCTTTGGGTTTCTGTGGGTGGGGGCCTGGGGGGGGTTGGGGAATTGTGTTTGCTGTTTTCATTGTGTTGTTAACTGTTTGCTATTTTGTTTTTTGTAAAAGTATTTTGGGGGTGGGGGTTGGGGCTTGTATTGTAAAGTTGCATTGTTTCTGGTTGTTTTCTTTGAGGGGTTGGTTGTTTTGGGTTTTTTTCTACAGGTTTCCTCAGTTGCCACCTTTGGTCTTCGTGCCCTGGGTGGCAGCTGGTTGTTTGATAAGTGTGTAGGTGTTTTTTGGTGGGGGGCTAGTTTTAGTTTAGTTTGTTCTTTAGTTTAGTTTAGTTTAGTTTGTTAGGTTGTGTTTGTTCTTAGGTTGGTTTAGCTTAGGGCCTTGCAGGGCCAGTTTTTGCCAGCCACCTTTGGGGGAGTGCCCTGGGTGGCTGCTGCTTGTTTGTTGGGAGCTGTTTCTTTGGTAGAGTTAGCTTGTTTGGTTAGGGCCCTGCGGGGCAAGTTTTTCTTGGTGGCCACCCTTGGGGGAGTGCCCTGGGTGGCTGCTGGTTGTTTGCAGAAGCTGTTTGGTTGGCCTAGGCTAGGCTTGGTTTGATTTGGCAGTTTGGGCCTTGCAGGGCCACTTTTGCTTGGTTGCCACCTTTGGGAGAGTGCCCTGGGTGGCTGGCAGCTGGTCGGTGTTTTGGAGATTGTTTGTTTCCTTCCTGGGGGGAATTGCTGCGTTCTTCTTTGGGTGTCCAGTTAGTGACCCTTTAAATAGGCAGTAAGATCCATAGTGTTAGGAGAAATTATAAAGTGCAAATAATTTTTTAGAATAGATAGTTTCTTTCCTAAGTAGCCAGATAGGATTTTTATAAGAGAACAGTGATTTGGGTTTTAGGTTAAAATTTTATTTTCTTAATAGTTAAAAAACATTTAAACCAGCAGGGGCTGTGCCTTATTGAAGGCCAGCTTTCCTGGTAGAGACAGGAATTGATTTAGAGGCTAACAGGTTTAGGGGTTCTTCTTAGCAGATCAGATGGGGGCTTGGTGCACAAATCTGCTCCAGCCTTCCTTCTAGCTAGTAACACTCAGGTAGTTTAAAACACTTTAAAAGTCTAAAAAGGTTTTTTTCCCTAATTTTTCCCTGCTGTAGGTTAGGTAGGGCCAGTTAAACTTAGCTAGGACCAGACAGGTTCCTTTAGTTTAACAAAAAGAGAGAGAGAGAGAAAGAGAGAGAGAGAGAGAGAGAGAGAGAGAACAGGAAAACTCCATAGAAGTTAGGTCAGCTTAGGGTCTAAAAAAACTAAACAGGTAGCTGGTGGGAGGGTTTTATAAGTTTCAAGGTTTCCTTAGAAACAGGTGTTAGGGCAGTTAGTGGTAGGGCCTCAAATTTCCCTGTCTCTTAGATTACAGACAGTTAGTAGGAAAAGTTTGTCCAAGGGAACATGAGTGGGAAGAAGGAAGGTCAGGCTAGGGGCCCTGGGGGAAAGGCCCTACAGAAAACTAGAGGGGTGGAGGGGAGTGAGAGGGGGAAGGAAGCGTCCTTCCCCCCACCTGAGAAGAGGCCTGTCTTGGGTCGACCTTCCACCACTCCGACCTCTGGCCGGAGTGGTGCAATAAAGAGTGTCCGCAAGGGTCTCTTTATTGAGGCGGCTGACGGGGCGCCCCCTTCTAAGGTGCGGCAGGCAGGGGTCTTTGCTGGCACTTCTGCGGGGCCTGCTGATCAGGCAGCCCCTCGTGCCGCTCCTTTTGCTAGCGAGGCATGGGGGCGTCAGGAGGAGTTGCCTGATCTCTCCCTCGAGGTGAGCCTTGGGGACATGAGTGGCTTGTCCTTCATGTCCCCAGGCATCACCTCGGGGGTGCAGAGAGCCCTGGAGGAGATGGGTGAGGGACTGTCCCGCCAGTCTACTCCCCTTTCTCCTCCAGGATCCAGCAGGCTTCAATTGGGGGGGGGGAACAGGAGCAGATGGTTGAGGTGGTGCAAGAGGGAGAGATGGAGGTGGCACCCCCTGCCCCGCCATCTCGACCCCTTCCCCCTCTCTCACCTTCTTCTGTCCCCACCTCAGGACACGGAGAGTCCGGCCAGAGCTCCTCACAGGAGGCAGCTCAGAGGACTTCGCAGGCTGCAAGCCAGCCTGCGTCGTCCAAAGGCTCCAAAGTCTGGAATTACTTCCAGACAGTGGAGGGAACCCACCTAGCAGAGTGCCAGCTCTGTAGGCAGAGGGTTAGTCGTGGAAGGCAGGAACGCCACTACACGACTAGCGGCCTCATGAGCCACCTGAAGAGGCACCACCAGGCTGTCCTGCTTCAGGGGGAGAGACAGGCTGGCAGTGGGGTGCCTGCGCAGGCACAACCTAATAGCACGGGGCTGGAGAGTCTACCTGGGACCTCCACCTCGAGAGCTCTCCCTAAGAGTTCTGCTCAGGGGGCGGCTGGAGTTAGAGGGAGGCAAGCGACCATGGTGGAGATGCTTGCCCGGGCTGGCAGTGGCATGCCAAAAGGGGGGTTTGAGGCAGGGTGTAGGGCCGCGAACCATGACCTAGCTACGCTCATGGCCGTGGGTGGGTACCCCTTTCGTCTGGCTGACGACATGTACTTCCACCGACTATGCCATCGCATATCCACCTGGTACACGCCTCCTAGTCGTACCACGATTAGCAGGACAGTGTTGCCCTCTCTTTATAGGGCAGCCTGGTGCCGCGTGGAGGTAGAGATGTCCCGAGCTTCAGGGACTGTACACTTCATGTCGGACATATGGACGTCATGTCATGCGCAGGATGCGTACATCTCGCTGACTGCGCATTGATGGGACGTACGGGAGGTGCTGGGTGGGGTTGAGCCTGTTAGGCAGGGTGAGGGCTGCCGGGCAGGCTATCACCATGCCTTGCTGCACATCGAACCCTTCGATGTGCGGCACACGGCAGACAACATCGAGGGCACCATTCGTAGAATGGTAGATGGCTGGGTAGGCAGTGGGACGGGGGTCACCCAGGGCTTCTTGGTGACAGATGGTGCCCTCAACATGACCAAGGCGGTCAAGGGCATGGGCCTGAAGCACATCTCCTGTGCGGCCCACCTTCTCCACCTCGTGGTTAAGGATGCCCTTGGGATCGGCTCCAAGGGAACCGGTTCATCCGCCGAAGCCATTGACTTCAGGCATCTCATTGAGAAGTGCCGGAAGATCGTGGCGCATTTCTCTCACAGCTCGTACGACGTCACGAGGCTGGAGAGAAAGCAGGTCCTGATGGGCGTGCCGCAGCATTGCCTTATCAGAGACTTCAGCACGCGCTGGAACTCCACCCGCGCCATGCTTGAGCGCTTGGTGGAGCAGAGGAGAGCCTTAGACGCCCTTGTCCAGGAGACGAGGATGTTTATGCCTGGGGAGTGGCTCACCCACCGAGAGTGGGAGATCATTTCTCAGACCGTGGAAGTGCTTGGGCCCTTCAAGACTTCCACGGAGATGCTCTTATCTGACACGGCGAGTTTGGGTCTGGTCGTGCCCATGGTCCACAAGGCCCGTGTGGTGCTGGCCCCCTTCCTGGACCCTGCTCGAGGACGTGCAGACACTGTTCCAGCCGTGCGCGCGCTTGCGAGGAGGCTTCTGAGAGGGCTTGAGAGCCGCTTCGAACCCCTCTGCAAGTCTGTGACATACAGGCTCGCCGCCATGTGTGATCCGCGCGTCAAGGGCAGCTTAGCAGAGAGGGAGAGGAGCCATCCTGAATGGTGCGAGCTGCTCATTCAGAGGCTTGCCTGGTGGACGTCCAAGGAGGCTGAGGTGTCAGGCCAGGCAGGGGAGGAAGGAGCCAGCACGTCCGCTGCTCCTCCCCCCCCCCCCAGCCTCTGCTGGCACATCAGCCACTGCGGGCCACCCCAGCGAGAAGGCTGAGCAGGGCAACTTCTTGCTGGGGTTCCTCCAGCCCACTCCTTCTCTTGAGGTCAGCGTGTGCCCGAGGGAGGACAGTGCGTCTGGGATGGTGAGGGCTTACCTCGGTGAGCCCCAGGAGTCCGAGAACGCCTGTCCCTTGAGATACTGGGCCAGGATGGAGGCGGTCTGGCCGGCCCTCTCCCGCCTGGCATGTGTCTACCTTTCGTGCCCGCCAACGAGCGTCCAGAGTGAGCGGGCATTTTCTCATGCGAGCAGCACCGTCTGCGAGTATCGCTCCCGCCTGGCGCCCAAAAGAGTCCAGCGATTGGTCTTCCTCAAGGTCAACTTGCCGGCTCTTGGCCATCCAGAACTATTCTTGGAGGAGGACTGAGGTGAGCATAGAATTGCTGTGACTGCATCCTCTCTGAGTCTGTTCTGGGTGGCGGGGATGAAAAACGCTCGCCCAAGGTAAAAATTCAGACAGGACCAGTGCCCTGGCCAATCTAAATTGCCCCCCCCCCACCCCACACACAGAAATTCTGCAATCACCAGAGGGCCAGAGATTAAATCTGGGTCCCTCAGTCATGCCACCCATTTGGAAAACTTTTCCCAGTCCCAAAGTGAGCTTTAGAGCTCAAGGTAAACCCAAGAAGTAACTGAGCATTTCTCAGTGGGTGCCTAGGAGGAGTTTGTTGTTGTGCGTGCGCCGATTTGTCTTTTTGCTGCTGCCAGGGCTGTTCTCCCAGAACAGCTCTGTCAGGGCTCTCTCAGGATGTGGCCTGAGTAGAGCAGTTGGGTTAGAGGTGGTTTAAGGCGGTGGCCTGTTAGGTTGTTGGATTCCCCACCAGCGTCCACTGCGCCGTGTGTGGACTTCTGGGGGGGGGGGAATGTGTCTTTTTGCTGCTGCCAGGGCTGTTCTCCCAGAACAGCTCTGTCAGGGCTCTCTCAGGATGTGGCCTGAGTAGAGCAGTTGGATTTGTGGTGTTTGAGGGCGGTGGCCCAAGCGTAGGAAGGGAAAGGTGAGTGGAAGCTGCTTTGATACACCTTTGGGTTGTGAAAAACAAGTCTTCCTCTTGCTTTGTTTTTGTTAGAGGGGGGAGGCTGGATGGGAGAGCCAGTGATGAGTCCACAGAATGGATGGAGCATCCAGATTCGCCTCTGAGCTCCTCCATTTGCTTTCTGAGGCTCTCCTGGGTTAGTGCGTAGGCGCCGTGAAGCTTTACAGCTTCACTGGGGGTTTCTGGGGGAATCTCCAGGTCTCCCCTGGAGGTTGAAATCCCTGAGCCACTAGTGTTCCTAGTGGTGCAGGGATATCCCCCCCACAGGCCAGTGCAGGGCCCCCCTCTCCTCTGCAGGGGAACCCAGGTGAGAACTCAGTGGATCTTATTGGTTCTGCAGTTCTCACCTGGAGGCTGCTTAGGCTGCCAGCCACAGGTTCCCCTGCACCTGGGAGAGAGAGTCCCTTCCTGGCCTCTGTTTGGAGCCAATGCAAGTCAATGTCTCCATTGACTTGCATTGGAAAGCCTTCCCCCATCTTCCCCAGGGGCTGGGAGGGAGGGGGTGCAAGTTGCACCCCTGAAACTTCTTGGGGAACAAGGAAATTGGCAATTTACCTGCTGAAATCATTTTTTTCTCACGCTTTTGGGAGCCCATAGGATGGGGACCCCTTGGTCCAATCTTCATGAAACTTGCAGGGGGGCTCTGGGGGGGGGGTCTTCCCTCCATCCCCTGCAAGTTTCAGGAAGATTGCACCAGGGGGTCCCATCCTGGGGGCTCCCAAGGACCATTCCCCATAGAAGTCTATGGAGAAACATGTTCAGCCTAAAGAACCTGACGCTCCATGGAGCGGATAGGGGCACCCTCTTTGGGAGCCCGTAGCATTGGACCCCTTGGTCCAATCTTCTTGAAACTTTCAGGGGACTCAGGGAAGACCCTCCCTGAGATCCCTAAGATGTTTCAGGGGTGCAACTTGCACCCCCTCCCTCCCAGCTCCAGGGGAAGGCGGGGGAAGGCTTTCCAATGCAAGTCAATGGAGACATTGACTTGCATTGGCCCCGAAACGTCCGAAACGATTCGGGAGGCTCCAATGCAAGTCAGTGGCCTCCACTGACTTGCATTGGCCCCCGAATCGATTTGGACCGGTCCGAATCGGCCGATTCGGATCCGAACCTGTCCGAATCGGGCCGATTTGGATCCAAAACGGTCCGAATCGGGGCCTCAATGCACAACCCTAGTTCTATGCGGCCAGTTTGCATTATGAGTACATGGTTCTCCCGTTTGGCTTAGCCTCTGCCCCTAGGGTTTTTACCAAGGTCACAAACGTAGTTGTTTTGCAAAAGGCTTGTATAGTTCTGCAGATGCAAAGTTTGGTAGGTCCATACTGCAGGAAGTAATCTCCACATAACCAATTCTCCCACTGTAGGGGCACTGTTTGGGGAGATCCCAAGATGTCATTCCCCTCTGGGAGAGAACAACCATTGGTCTTACCTGCGAGGAGTTTTTCTCCCCAGAAAGTTTTCTCTTCCTGAGTTTTTCTCTTCCTGTACCACTGCTAGATTGGGGAAATAAAACCCCCAACCCTTAAAATTGACAAAAGTGGCAGCAATCAATCCCCGAGCCCCCACCCACTTTGCAAACTCAACAGACCCCTGCCCTATCCTGTGTCTCAGGGTTAGCATGATATTTTCTACAGCCTTCATGGCTAGATTGCTTCTATTAGACATCTGCAGTATGGCAACCTGCTCAAATGAGCCACATTCGTCTGCCACTGTGCCACAGATGTCAACTCCTGGAGAGAGCTTACTGTAGGTAGAGCGGTATTTCAATCTATTTTTCTGCTGTATACCCCACACCCTCCCCCAGTGAGTGATCTTGCTATTCTCCCATGTGGGACTGCGCAGAAAACACAAAGATGAAAACAGGGTTTCACTTAAGTGTGTTGTTGATCAAGTGGTCTTCTATGCAGTCACACAACCCTCCCTCCTTCCTCACTGTGGGCCGTTGATGATAGACTAGCTTACTTGTTCTGGCAACAGGAAGAACTGAGGGAAGAGTGCTAACCCCTCCCACATCCCCCCCCCATGTGATTTTGAGCGGGAAATCACTCTCTGTTAGGGGAGGGGTGAACACTCTTGGGAGCTTCTAGAAACTTGTTTTAAGCTTGCTAGCTCTTCTCTGTGGCAGGCCTGCAAAGATGCAGACCCCATGTGTGACTGCTCAGAAGACTACTCGATGAACAACAGTTACAGGTAAGTGCAACCCTGTTTTCAAGGCTCAATCAATAGAACATATTTTATTGGAATCACGTTTCAGTGTTAGTCTCATCCGCCCCACATCTGTCCCCAGGCACTTGCTCACAGTTTTCAGATCTGCTGGAAATGCACAATGTTATCCGCATAGTGGTACTAGCAACTGCGCAAATCTCTAGAGGACGTTCCCCAGAGGCTTTACATAAATGTTCTCTTCCTTTAAAGCAGAGCATGAATCTTAAATTTTAAAGAAATATTGAATTGCAGAGATTTAAGTAATCACAAGGAAAGGATCTTATAAAATCTTGTATCACTTTCAGAATTGCTGCCCACAGAGTGTGTTGAAGAATTTTTTTTTAGAGACTTTTCTTTTCTGGAGAACTTAACAAGCTCCCATGCTTCAAGCACTAGAAATGTAGCACAGGAATACCAACGTGTCTTTGACAGCCCTTGTAGGACTACCTCTATTGGGGCACCTGCTACAGAACTGGAATACTTCGCAAACTCATCTGGAGTCCTCCCCTCACAGCTTTTGGATCTAGGCCTTCATGCTATTCGGGGGTTAGATGGTAAGTACCAGAGTGACCAGCATGTTAACGAATTCAGCCCTGGCACCTGCATTCATAATCCCCCAGAAAGGCCATCCATTGTTATTTTATTTCTTATTTTAAATATATTAGAATGATAGATTACAATCTAGCATACTGAATAGTATAATGTAATGTAGAATGGTAAATTGGAATTTATTTATTTATTTTATTATATTTATATACCGCCTTCCCCGAAGGCTCAGGGTGGTTTACAGGAAACAGGAAAGAGATACAGATAACATATGGAACAACAGGTGATAACAGCAATAACAACAATAACATTAGAGAATGATGGAACTGCAAAAGAGCCTCAGCTCAACTCTTGCTGGGACCCAGTGGGTTGGGCAGATTAGTAACAGTCGTAGTAGGAGGGAGTGGGCTTGGAGGCCAGTTGGAAGCGATGGTTTAGGGTGACCTCAATCAAATGCCTGGCGGAAGAGCTCCTTTTTGCAGGCCCTGCAGAATTGTTCAGGTATTTCTCTGGTCTGGGGATAGGGAGGTAAACTCTATAGAACCAGTTGGCCTACTTCAAAGAAGAAGATGCTGTAAAGATGCGTCGATGAGTGAGAGGAGACAGATGGAATGTCATGGCAGAGTCTCAGTTAATCACTTTCAGCATTCCTCCATTAAGGATACATCTGCCCATTAATCTCCAATTTTGACATATTTCCTTCACTATGTTTTCCCCTGGAATTGAACCCAAACAAAAAGCTTGTTAGTATACTAAGCTTTGGTCCATGAATCTGTTAAAAACTTCCATTATGTTATATGCTAATTTATTGCTCACCCTCTGCCTATATATATGGACTGGTAACTTCCATTTCATTGTATCTGAGGAACTGTGCATGTACACGGAAGCTTATACTTTGAATAAAACTTTGCTAGTCGTAAAAGTACCACTGGACTCAAACTTGGTTCATCTTCATGGCTTCTGTGCAGCCCCACATGGGTACTGTGAAGTCGCAGGCCTGCCATGGGGAATGAAATCAGCCAGCTAAACTGCTAGAAAGCTTTCAAGAGTGCTCACCTCGCCACTCACAGGGGGACTTTAATGCCCCAAAGTCACGTGATGTGGGAGGGGTTAGCACTCTCCCCTCAGTCTTTTCTTTGCCACTGTGAGGAAAGGACTTGTTAGCGAACTCTGTGAGTTTTACCTCAGAACTTGTAACTTCTCTTTGTTAGACCTATCTTTACATGTCTTTGGGTGAGAAATTTTATTTTATTTATAGTGGCCCATAACAATTTTAAAAATGCACTCCGGGCAGGGCTAAAATGGCCCAATCTGATGAACACGTCACCTGTCTATTGTGCCTGGGAGAAGGACATTCAGTATGAGGCTGCTCTGCCTGTCAAAGGCTCACTCCAAAGACAAGGGATGGGAGGGCACAGAGGCTAAAAGCCACGCTGTGGGAGAGAACTCTTAAGACCACCGATCAGAAGCCAGGACCTTCAATGGCTATTACAGCACCCCAGAAATCCCAAGATCAGGAAAGGTTTGCTTCGGAGCCTCCTGCCAGGAAGAAAAAATGGTCACAGAACTCTAATCCAGCATACCCATCTCCCTCTCAGACCGCCCCTGAATCAGGCTGTCCTCGTCAGTCCCTGGTCACCGACAAGGCCTCCATCAGCAATGACATCAGAGGTGAGGGGATGTATCTGGCGCCGTAATTTGCTGCTGACTCTTGCAGTCAAGGCACTCCCTCTCATCCTCTCCTGCTCCATCAGCATTGTGGGAGGTAGAAGTGCAGACAGCGTAGAACCAGCCGTTGCCAACGCACCCTCATCGTGACTCATCATGGGCGATTGATCTTCCGGCCTCAAGGTCCCAGAAGGATTCCTCGGGGTTGACACACCAACATGCATCCAAGGAAATGAGACGCTCGCCGCCACATCTCCACAGTGAACGCCCAACATCAACAGATTCCAAGGGCGACCAGATGGTTATTCCACCACCCTCATGCCATCGACATTGGCACAACTCAGTCGACTCTTTGGCATTGGACCCGTGTTCCAGAGTCTTGCAAGAGATGGGGCAGGGATTCCCCAATGTCAAGGGCACCATCACTGGAAGAACAATATTGTAGTCAATGTGATGTTGAGCCGTATGAGTCTACCCTAGAGGACACAAATATATTTGAGGAGGCAGGGGCCACTCTGCTGTCTTCACCATCAGGCACCATAGGAGAACCCCCCAGGCCAGTCCCCCTCCGAGGACATTAAGAGAGCAGCTGATGCAAATGCCTAATGCTTTAAGTCTTCAGATCTGGATCACTCTCAAGAAATCGGAAGCCCCTTTAATGGAGGTGATTTATTCTCCAGGTAGAGGACTTGTGGCATTGCCTTTAATTAGGGCCATTAGTCAGGTTGCAGAAAAAAATTAGCAACAACCTGCCTCTATTCCCCTGGTGGCAAAAAAATTTGACAATTTATACAAGGTGCAAAAGGAGGGTTGCACGTTTGTTTAGACACCCTAAGCCAACATCAGTTTTTCCCCCACCATCCTCCTAGCCAAGGGGAGGTCTGACCAACACTCATAACCTCTGTAAAATCCGAGTCCAGTAGCACCTTTAAGACCAACAAGGATTTATTCAGGGTGTCAGCTGACAAGGAGCGCTTGCACTCGAAAGCTCACGCCCTGAATAAATCTTTGTTGGTCTTAAAGGTGCCCCCGGACTCTGATTTTATTGTGCTCCTTCAGACCAACACGGCTACTCATTTGAATCATAACCTCTGGACAGAGAAGGCCGACTCATTGACACTTTTGGTAGGAAGGTGTACTCACTGCCTGTGATAGGGCTTCAGGTCACCAATCTCCAGACGGTGATGAGTCGTTACCAGATGTCCCTTTGGGACAAATTGCAACCCTTAAATCCATTCCTACTTAAGGAGCATAGACCTTTTGTTTAAGCCCTGTTTCAAGAGGGAAAGGACTTGGCTGAACAGCAGGTCAATACAGCATGCCATAAGGCTGACAGCCACAGGAAGGTCATAGCAACAGCTGTGGTAATGAGGTGATATTCCTGGCTTAGATCTTTCATACTACCCCAAGATTTGAGGGCTAAATTGGAGGATCGGCTGTTTGAAGGCACTGACTTATTTAGCTTACAAACTGATGACACCTTAGAGAAAACTAGAAGGAACAGATTGCAGGGGAAATCCCTTGGCGTTGGGGTCTCGGGGTCTCCTCATACTTGCCCCAGGCATTGGGCAGGTCTAATTTCAGACAAGGATCCCAGCAACGTCATTATTTTCACAGGGGTCAGAAATACCCCCCAGTGTAACCAATCCCAGGGGTCAGGGTGCAGATGCAACTGTACAGGATCAGGAGATCAGGAGGGCCAGGCCAGGCACTCACAACCTCAATGGCTAACCCAGAGTGAGTTAGTACTGGCCGGGACGCAACTGATCCCCGTGCCCCAGGCCAGGAATTTGGGAGTGACCTTGGATGCCTCACTGACCATAGAGGCACAGGTCATGAAGGTTACCCACCAGGCGTTTTTCCACCTTTGTCAAGCAAGGCTACTAGCACCATACCTATCCTCTGAGCACCTGGCCATGGTGATACATGTGACGGTCACCTCCAGGTTAGACTTCTGTAACTTGCTGCATGCGGGCCTGTCTTTGTCCCTGACCAGAAAATTGCAGCTGGTGCAGAATGTGGCTGCTAGGATCCTCACAGGAACTCCTTGGGGGGGGGGCATATCCAGCCTGTGCTGAGGCAGCTGCTTTAGTTGCCAGTTGAGGCCCAGATCCGATTCAGGGTTTTGGTTTTTAGCTTTAGGGCCCATAGTCTGGAACCCACATATCTGAGGGACCGTTTGTTGCCCTGTGCCCTCCGCAGGGCTTTGTGGGCACCAACTTGTTGGCCATTCCCAGCCCCAGGGAAGTGCACTTGATCTCAACCAGAACCAGGGCCTTTTCAGTCTGGGCCCCTACTGGGTGGAAAGAGCTCCTGGGAGAGCTGCAGGCCCTGTGGGAGCTGTTGGGTTGCTGCAGGGCCTGCAAGACAGAGCTTTCCCACCAAGCCGTATAAGCTTCGGTTGAGGCCAGTGCAGGAGGAAGATCTGACTGCCCCCCCCTCAGGGAGCATATCATCTTTGACCATCTTGATGACGATTGTTGACATAGCCCTCTACCACCCAATGGCAGGGGGTCTGTTATGGGGAAGGATTGTTTTTTGCCAGGTTGGGCTTGTCTATTGGATTTTAATAGGTTTTATTGGGGTTTTATTGTTGTGGGGTTTTTATATTGTAACCCGCCACGAGCAGGCATGCCAAGAGTGGCAGGTAAGAAGTGTAATAAACAATAATAATAACGAACTGATCGAAATCACAGTTAACACCTACATGCTCCTTGGAGTTTATTGGTGCAACATTAGATGCTACTTGCCGTGTGGCCTCCTTACCACTAACCAGGAGACCTGATTTGGTGCCTTAGCTGCAAGGTTATGAAGAACAGGCATCTTTTGGGGCACATGGCTTCCACTATGGCTGTCACACATAATTCCAGGTTGTTCATGAGACCGTTGCAAATGAGGTTTCTCTCAGTGTGTAAACCCCATGTAGTGCCTTTCTGGAAGAAATACTCTCTTCCCAGAGTAGCCATATGCTTTTTGACATGGTGGTGGGACATAACACAATATTTGTGCAGGAGTTCCTCTTGGTGTCATAGAGGAGGAAATACACATTCGGGGGCCCACTGCCTCCAGTGCACAGCCAAGGGTACCAGATATGCAGCAGAGTTTAGGTTGCACATTAATATCTCTAAGCTATGATCTTCCCAGTTGCAATGTATGGCTGCGAAAGTTGGACCATAAGGAAGGCCGAGCGTCAAAGAATTGAGGCTTTTGAACTCTGGTGCTGGAGAAGACTCTTGCGAGTCCCTTGGACTGCAAGGCGAACAAACCGGTCAGTCCTAGAGGAGATCAGCCCTGCCTGCTCCTTAGAAGGCCAGATCCTGAAGATGAAACTCAAATACTTTGGCCACCTCATGAGAAGGAAGGACTCCCTGGAGAAGAGCCTAATGCTGGGAGCGATCGAGGGCAAAAGAAGAAGGGGACAACGGAGAATGAGGTGGATGGATGGAGTCACTGAAGCAGTAGGTGCAAATTTAAATGGACTTCGGGGAATGGTAGAGGACAGGAAGGCCTGGAGGATCATTATCGGACACAACTTCACACCTAACAACAACAACATCCCTAAGTTGTGTGCCAATAAGTATGCTATTCTCTCTTTTGTTGATTTGCTCAGTTGACTGATTCGCCACTCAAAAAAACACCAAGTGCAGATCATTTTGTTCAAGGGGAGGATTAGGGCCCGCTTCTCTGGAGGACACATTTTTAAAGAAATGAAATTTATCCCATTTCTGCGCCTTCCCATCAAGCATCCTCCTGCCCAGAGTTGTGGCAACACTAGAGAGGGATCGCCCTCCCTGTGTCATGATCGCCCCCCTCTGGACTCGGGAAACTTGGTTTCCTTTCCTGCTCCACTTAGCCCAGGCTAGAAAAAGTCAACCAATTGGCTGGTACACAAATGTAATCTTTTTGGTTATAATTCTTCCAATTTATTTTGTAGTTATTGCCTTCATATCTATGATGTGCAAACATAAACCAAAATGGGTTCTGGAGAAACACACATTCTTTTCTTTTTCAATACCCCGTTTTCAAAGTTGTTTTCTTCCCCAGTGGTGTTTTTATCATATAAATAGTCCCTCAGGCTCAGTGTTTCCTGGAGGTTTCTTTCCTGCTCTATGGCTGTGAAAACCTCCTACCAGGAAATCCTACTCCGCAAAGTGGAGATGATTCATAACCTGGTCAGAAAATAAGGGGTCGTCACCAGTAAGCTTCAATATACACAAGTTTCAAGAGTATCTAGCTTTGTTGAAGGATGCTGATTTGGCCAATGCATCTATTAAAGTTCATTTGGCTATCATATCAGCTTTTCATGACTGCATAGAAAATACCCGGTTTTTTCCCCATGCTCCATCCCCATGAGTTGTCTCATGTTGTAAAACGTTTCTAAAAGGTTTTAAAATTACTTTCACACCAGTTATGACTCTTATCCTTCAACGGAGTCTGCCTCTTGTTTTATCCAAGCTTTTACATAAAACATTTGAACCTCTAGTCTAACACAAATAGACTTGTCTTTTTTGTCTTACAAAACTGTGTTTTTAGTAGCCATTACGTCTGCATGCAGGGTAGGAGAATCATAGAATCATAGAGTTGGAAGGGGCCATACAGGCCATCTAGTCCAACCCCCTGCTCAACGCAGGATTAGCCCTAAGCATCCTAAAGCATCCAAGAAAAGTGTGTATCCAACCTTTGCTTGAAGACTGCCAGTGAGGGGGAGCTCACCACCTCCTTAGGCAGCCTATTCCACTGCTGAACTACTCTGACCGTGAAAATTTTTTTCCTGATATCTAGCCTATATCGTTGTACTTGAAGTTTAGACCCATTACTGCGTGTCCTCTCCTCTGCAGCTAATGGAAACAGCATCCTGCCCTCCTCCAAGTGACAACCTTTCAAATACTCTCAACCTCCCCTCTCAGCCTCCTTTTCTCCAGGCTGAACATTCCCAAGTCCCTCAACCTATCTTCATAGGGCTTGGTCCCTTGGCCCCAGATCATCTTCGTTGCTCTCCTCTGTACCCTTTCAATTTCATCTATGTCCTTCTTGAAGTGAGGCCTCCAAAACTGCACACAGTACTCCAAATGTGGTCTGAGAACTCTCTGCTCAGACTACAGAGCTGCCCTTCCTACACATTTTTAAGGATAAAATTCTACTCCAACCCAGTGTGGAATTCCTGCTCATGGTTGCATCTAAACTGGCCCTTCCATTTTTTCCCCAAACCTGGAATCACATTTCGAGAAACAACTGTACATGCTAGATGTCAGACAAGCCATCCTCGTCTATTTGGGCAGGGTCAAATACTTTCCCAAGGACCAAGGGGGAGCTTGGTCTGTTTAGCCTGGAGAGGAGACGACTGAGAGGAGATCTGATAACCATCTTCAAGTATTTAAAAGGCTGCCATATGGAGGATGGAGCAGAATGGGATGAAATTAATGCAAAATAAATTCCGTCTCAACATCCGGAAGAAGTTCCTGACAGTTAGAGCAGTTTCTCAGTGGAACAGGCTTCCTCGGGAGGTGGTGGGTTCTCCATCTTTGGAAATGTATAAACAGAGGCTGGAGAGCCATCTGGCAGAGAGGCTGATTCTGCGAAGGTTCGAGGGGGTGGCAGGTGACAGTGGGTGAGCGAGAGGGTCCTGCCTAGTGCAAGGGGTTAGACTAGATGACCCAGGAGGTCCCTTCCAACTCTATGATTCTAAATCCCTTTTCATCTGCTTCAGAGGTTCAAATAAGGGACATAAACCTTATCCCAGACAATCTCTAGGTGGATCGTGCTAGCAATCAAACACAGCTATTCTGCAGCAATGTTGGACTGCCGTCTGGGCATGACAGCACATTCCACAAGGGTGCATGCATCATCTGCGGCTTTGGTGGTGGGTTTTCCAGTTCAAGACATTTACGATGCAGCAACATGGTTCACACCAGGCAATTTCATGCACTAGACATGGACTCTGCAAGGGAGACAGCAATGGGTAAAGCAGTACTTCAAACCATACTCCACTCCTAAACCCACACCTACATCCTATAGTCTTGTTAATCTCCCATGCGGGACTGCACAGAAGCCACAAAGATGAAAACAGGGTTGCAGTTATCTGTAACGGCTGTTCATTGAGTGGTCTTCTGTGCAGTCACACAACCCTTCTTCCCTGCTGCGAGCCGCTGATGATTGTTGCTTGCCTGTTCAACAGCAACAGGTAAGGACTGAGGGGAGAGTGCTAACCCCTCCCACATCACATGACTTTTGGATGGGAAAGTCTCCCTGTGTGGGAAGGAGTGAGCCCTCTTGGAAGCTTTCCAGCAGTTTAGCTTGCTAATCTCCGTGGCAGGCCTGAGACTTCGCAGAACCCATGTCTGACTGCACAGAAGACCACTCAATGAACAGCCGTTACAGGTAAGTACAAGCCTGTTTTCTGCTACTTCAGACCAACATGGCTACCCAATTTGACTCTATCACAGAGCTATTTCACTATTATTCCAGTAGAGGTACACCATATGTTCCAACAGCCTCATGTTTTGGTTTGGCTTGTGGGTCAAAAATTATGTTTTGTTTATCATTACTATGGTAGCACAAACACTGCATGGGTTTAAAGGAGCAATCGTAAACAGATCAATTTAGAAACTGCGTGATATTGAATGGGGGAACATGTATTTGAATCTAAATCTCAAGATGTGGCACTGAGTCAGTGGTGCATTGCAGCCTTCTGTCTAAAATTATGTAGAAGAAATTACTTTGTCCAAAACTGATTTAGGAGAATCTTATTCCACTAAGGAATTAAGAGGAAGCATTTTTTTTTGTTGCCAATCATTTCTTTGAAGGACATGTTATGTCAGACCATCTGAGCATTTCATCTTTACCTGTTCTGCTGCAGGGGAGACTAGTAGCCAAGAGAGGCCAACGTGGTTCAGCGCTCTTGCACACCTGGATCCTCTTTCAAATCCAGATGCTATTGGCCGGTCAGATGATGAACTCCTCACTGCATGATAAAGAGTAAGTGTGCACAGGTTTTCTGTCTAAAGTGCCTTTCAAGGAGGGACACCTAAGGCTGCAAACAGGTCACTGGAATCCATTGAGTAGCTATTTAGCTATTTATTTATTTATTTATTTATTTATTTATTTATTTATTTATCATACTTATATACCGCCCTCCCCGGAGGCTCAGGGCGGTTTACATCATAACAGAGAACAATACATTACTGTTAGTGAAATATACAACACAGTCTCTGTTGAGTGGAATGATAAAACTCATGATTGCTTCCCTAATTTCACAAAATAGAAGTCACATAACTACAATGGCACAAATGAATTTCTTTACTGTTATGTATTCATTCATTTGACCTGATTTAATAGATGAAGCAATCACTCTAAAAAACTTCAAATTATTCAGAAAAGGAATGGAGGCATCTCTAGAATGGGAAAAAACAAACACAGGGTAGTAAATAACTGCACTGACAAAATATACAGAACTATATTTATATATATATAATATTTATATATATATATATATATATATATATATTATATATATATTTATATATATATAATATATATAAACCCAATCTATTCGTTATAAGCATTTCACAAATCTTAAAAGTATTACAAGTACTAATAATTTGTATCTGGGCATAAAACAAAGTGTTGGTTATTCCTTATCAGATGCCTAATTCTGTACTAGGCCTTAGAGTATGAATTTTTTAAAAATCTACAAAAGAAAAAAAAAGGAAGCCAGGGACAAATAAAGGACTTCACTAGGAACCTTCACTAGGAATCTTTGCAGAAAAATCTGAAATTGTAAAAAAGTACTTTAGGGAATTAAATCCCCCAAATAACAGAAACATCACCTCTAAAAGCAAGAAAAAAATGCCTGCTGAAGCTGTGTTCTGAGATTTCAGAGACCACGGTGGGGGTTGCTAGGCAACAACAGTAATACTTAGGCTTCAGGAGTGTACTAGCAGACCAAAACAGCCTTGAAAAATGATACACCATCTTCCACTGTAATGTCCCCTCCGCAGGGACAGGCCCAGAAACAATCAACAGAGACCCACTATCCGCATAGGCTGCATCGGCCACCACACAACTCCAGAGAGTACCAGGGAAAGAGAAGAAAACTGATGGGTAGCAGATAAAGGAAAGGGGTGGGAAGGAGAGAAGGAAGGTGGGAGCAGAGGAGGAAATAATGGGGGGGGGGGCGGCAGAGATACATGGGAAAGATATACCCTGCCTGCAAGTCCTTAGGGATCCCTGCTTGGCAAACTCTAAGTGGATTGGGGACAAATCACCCAAGGCCCACCTGCTTCCATGTGATTGTTTGCTATCTGAATCAAAGACCCTTTCCCATGTTTCCCCATCTTCTGAAATGAAATTGGTAGCCACAAGAAGCTCACAAATATTTTCACTAAGAAAAGTTTCCAGTATTTCCTGTTTATATGCTTGCAAGAAAATCAATCAATTTCAACCCTAAAAGTTTTAATCTAGGTGTTCTTTGGTATTATAATTGGTATATGAAGAGATTTCCCTATCAAAGCATCTTTAAAAAAAACACTAGGATGTAGAAAGCTGTATGGAGAAGAAAAGATTTAAACAAGTGTAATCATCCATCTGTAGTTGATGTCAAGTAAAAGAATTAATGTCTGTACAGTTCTAAAGGAGTCAATATGTTCTGAAATTTCTTCTCTGTATCTTCCTGAGGATAGATGAGAAGTGGAAGAGTTTCCTGGTATCTTGGAAAACAGCAATGCCTTCTCGAACTCCATGAAACATGCCATCTTACACCACTGTTTCCATTCCATCTCAAGGATCTGATCTTACAAAATAGCTCTTTTCCCCCTAGGAATCAAGTTTAAGGGTATATTAGAATACCATTTTTGTTGCATTTAGTTTAATTTCATTATCATCCCTCATGGTCCTGATAATTTGCTGTTCATTTGTGGGTCTGCCTTATGGTGTTCTAGGCTTTGGATCCTTAATAAATGCAGAATGTGTATAGTTGCAGCCATTGTGTCATTTTATCTGGAAGTGGAACTCTTGTCAAATGTGGGGGCACAGCTCATATTCTCAGACAGAGCCTAGCTTGGTTGCTAGCTACTGTGATTTGCCACCTTTGAGGCATTACGGTCACTAAGGCGCAAACCTGATGGAAGCTACCAGTCCATCAGATTTTCTGACAGAGCCCTAAAGCTGGTTTTTGGAGGGATGTTAATCGCGCAGCTGGTGAATGGATCAGAAGCTATCCTGGCCGCCACAGCCGGCAGAGAGAAGCAGCAAGCGTAACAGTTTCCTGAAGGCATATAAATGGCAATCTACAATTTTACATCATCATGTTGTGATCTAATACCATGACCATTCTATTTGAGGATTCTTGCCACTTATGGAGGAGACAGTTTTGCTAATACTGGAATTTTGTTTATTTCTAAATAGGATTATTTTGACTGATGGACAATTCCCCCACTGAATTACATGTTTAATGTGAAGCTAGTTTTGCATGATCCTGAATCCTCCTTTTTGTTCACCTTTCTTCTTCCAGAGCTGCCCGAGTTGGCAGTAGTATACCTTTGAATGGGTGCCTTCTGGCAGGAGGATTCCTTTGGAGGAATCGTGGCCTTTCTAATGGTCGAGGTCCATGCCACTATGCTTAGCTTAGCTAGGTCTTGCTTTACTTGGCAGGCCTCAGGAAAGGAAATGCCCCTTTTTCCATTTAGTCTTTTTTCAGTCTGAAACCAAATGTTTTCATTCATTTTCTGTCTTCTCTCACAAACTAACTGCACCAATATGTTTGGATTGGACAACTGTCAAAAGGTTTATGGTTTTAATAAACAACATTTAATTGTAATAGACAAGTAGAACTCCAGAAAGGACAAGTTGGTAGCCATGGACAGGAATTTGTTTGGTAGCTGAAACCTGACTGAGCTGGCTTCAGGAATTCACACACAGCTCCCATTATTGAGCAAATGCAGTCCAGCTAAGCAACACACTTTCGTATCTCCCCCCCCCCCCCCGCCCCGTACCGCATCCAGGGCCTTGGGTTATACTGTATGTCTTCAGCACATTAAACAATTCACCTTTTATTGTTATTGTTATTTGATTTATTTCCTGCCATTCCCTATACAGGCTCATGGCGGGTAACAATAGTTAAAAAACCCCCATAAAAACCCTGTTAAAACTCTACTTTGTTTTCTCAACAAAGATTCAGGGAGTGATTGGCAAAAACATACTGATTCTCCTAGAAAACAATTTATTAGATACAACAGACTACTTTCTATTTAAATCGGGTGCAATCGTTTGTCAGATTCCTTCCACACAGAGATGGGATTAGAGAGGATCTGAGGAATTATGGAACAGGCGTGTTGTTCTAGTGGACTCCTCTTAGTGCTGGGTTAAGCCTCCCTGTCGCTTAATCCGTGGCAGAGTCATATCAAATGTCTTACGTGATGCAGACAGTAAACAAGCTGGCCATATGGCATCAGTCTCGCTTTGGTTGTTTTGGTGTCTGGCTTCTTTTTTCCACTTTCCTTTATTGCAAAAAGGAAATTGTGTCCCAGCCCTACATGCCCTCAATAAAACCATTTAAAAACCCAGGCAATTTACACTCAAGTATTTGAGGTCTAAAAGTACTAACTGGGATCAAGAACTGGTTGACAGGTTGCACCCAAAGGGTGCTTGTAAATGGTTCACCATCTTCTTGGAGAGGAGTGATGACTGGAGGGCCTCAGGGATCAGTCCTGGGCCTGGTGTTGTTCAACATATATTCATACATGATTTGGATGAAGGAATAGAGAGGGTGCTTATTAAATTTGCAGGTGACACTAAACTGGGAGGGGCAGCAAACTCAGAAAGAATCAGGATACAAGATGATCTTGACAGGCTGGAAAACTGAGCTAAAATGAATAGAATGAATTTTAATAGTAATAAATGTAATGTTCTGCATGTAGGAAGGGAAAATCAAATGCATCACTATAAGTTGGGTGAGACTTGTCTTGGCAGTAGTAAATGTGAAAAGGATCTGGGGGTCTTAGTAGACCATACACTGAACATGAGTCAGCTGTATGACTCAGTGGCTAAAAAGGTGAATGGAATTTTGGGCTGCATTAAAAGAAGTATCATGTCCAGATCACGCGTGGTGATGTTACCACTTTACTCCACTCTGGTTAGACCTCACTTGGAATACTGTATTCAAATTTGGGCACAACAACTGAAGAAAGATGTCGAGAAACTGAAGCGTGTCCAGAGAAGGGCTACCAAGATGGTGAGGGGCTTGGAGACCACGTCATATGAGGAAAGGTTGAGGGAGCTTGGTCTGTTTAGCCAGACTGCAGTACAAATGGACAGTGGTTCATCCCTGCTCTCCTCTGAAGCAACTTGATTCTCTTTTCATTTACAAAATGAGAACTGGGACGCAGAGAAAGTAGCAATCCAGGGTTTCTCACAAGGTTAGGATCCAAATTGTAGGGGCTTTGCAAGGAAAGTCAATGCAGTCACTGTGCTATTTAAAGCAAGCTGGGGGGGGATTTAACAATGAGTATAATAAGGACACAAAATAAACTCGGGAATTAACTGTTGATCATAACGGGTTAAGTTTAGTCTAGCATCATATTTTATCATTCTGGGCAATAGCAAAGAACCGATACAACAGACAAGTGTTAACTTGAAATATTTATTGAAAGTGTGCGAGTCCCATAAAGGTGAGTAAAACATTTTTGTAAAAAAATTCAATAAAATTTCTTGGAAACCCAGGTCTTACATCTGTCGTTAAAATAAAAAACAATAGAAAAACAAGAAATGCCCAAACACACGGGTGAGCCTTGTGGGGGGAAAAGTCTCTTTTTAAAAATCTTACATCGTCAAACATCGTTGGTCTTTGCAAATACAATGTACCAAATTACATGTGGATTTCTCCAGAATGTCTTTGAGCGCTGTACTGGCTGAAAACAGAATAGCCAGACTTGAGCAAGAGTGAGTGAACCAGGAAGGAAGAATTCATCACATGCCACTGGCAGTGAGATGCTGTGATTAAGTCACACAACAATATCCAGACAGTTAAGGTAAAAAGGAAGGACACATCTTAAGGAACAGTCAGACAACATACAAGAAACCAAGGAAAGGATCCATGTGTAGCAGCTAAAGTTCACCAAGAACCGCTTGCCTTATCGTTACCTCCTGGGTTTTTGATAGGCACCACTTAAAGGATTTCAGGTGTTTCAGAAGCCTACAGAACAGCACTGAGGAGCAGCTTTGCTTGACGACTTGCCCCAAGACAGTGATGGAGCCACCAACAGCCAACTGAAACCACAATGACAACCCTGGTCTCAAACGGCACAACTCGGTCATTAACAGCTCACATCCAGTTATAAAACAGAATTTTGCTTATTTCTTGAGAATTTGTAAAGCAGCAGGGATGTTTTCAAATGGAAAAATAAACTATAAGAACTCCTGTTTTCATTAACCAATTTTTAAAATTGCAAAAAGCAATTTCCACAGGCCTAATTATCAACCCAATAACGCCACTCCAAGGATTTCCAGGCCCTCTGTTTCACTTGCAACGCTTGCTCCCTAACCTGGTTTAGCGTATCAGCGGCCTTTCTACCGGATGCTGCCAAAACTCAGCAGAGCAACAAAATCTAAGGAGACCAATGCATTGGCTTACCCAGAAAAACTGTCTGGTGCCATTATCTTCAACAATGGGCTCAAAAAACAAAAGATTTGTGATTCAAAGATCCCATTCTTAAGAAACCGCTCTACTTTGCAAGAGGACTTCTCGATGAGGATGAGCAACATGGAGGCTTCTCTCTACCAGCGAAGGTATTTCACCTCTTGGAACCCGTTCTAAGAGAAAGACCAGGTGCAGGCAGAAGCGATCGACTCTCTTCAGCAACCCTCATTCACTGCCCTAGCACTCGTCACCTGGTGCCTTTCCTGACAGCAGAAGAAACAGCAGTGGAGTCAGAAGGGCTGGGTGTGGCAGAATAGGGAGCACCTACTCGAGGTCTGCAGACACATAGATTCCCCTTTTGGGATGCAGCTCAGTGACATTCTCTTTTTCTCTGTTTTTTGGCTCCTGAAAGGTCAGCTACTGAACACAAATCCCCTTCCTCCCTCGTCCAGGTGCACCCCTTGTCTTTCTTGCCAGTCACCTGTACGCAGCTCTAGAGCTAGGAAATCAGAATGGATTGGGTTGTCACAAGTTCAAGTCCAACTTGTGGGGAAGTCACTGCCTTCATCAAGGCAGAAAATACATCATACAGACACACCCTTGTACACATCCACACTCTCTTCACCCTGCCCAATTTCTAACTGCTTATCTTGCCCAGGGTAACAAATGCTGGTAGACTTAGTAATGAAAAGAGAAGATATCCTCATGATTTCTAACTAGCTGCACTTCCATGCTTCTGGAAGATTGCTTGATTTCTGCCCTTCCTCTGTACATGTCGGAGAGAGAAACCAACATTGAACCAGGCGGCTAAGTAAGACTCGGGGAATCTTATAAACCCCGGCCCTAAGGAGGTGAAGCTGGCTTTAACCCGGGCTAGGTGGAAAGCTCATAGGAGAGATCAAGGCCCTGCAGGACTAAATCAGCCCCCACAGGGCCTGGAAAATGGAGCTATTCCACCAGGCTTATGACCGAGACCAAAAATAACTCCCACCAAGAAAAGCTGGCCTCGCCCCTGGGGATGGGATGAGGGGGAGGAAGATTGGTTCAGTTTCCAAAGTGGGGAGGAGTTTGCCCCAGTCACAGGATGAGAATTCCAAGTCTAAGCTACAGGAGACGTTGCATCTCTGGAGAAGAGTTGCTTTTTATACCCTGCTTTTCAGTACCTGAAGGAGCCTCAAAATGGCTGACCACTGCCTTCCCTTCCTCTCTCCACAACAGACACCCTGTGAGGCAGGTAGGGCTGAGAGAGCCCTGACAGGGCTGCTCAGTTAGAGACAAGCCCAAGGTCACCCAGCTGGCTGATGTGGAGGAGTGGGGAATCAAACCTGACTCCAGATTAGAAGCACTACACCAAGATGCCTCTCAAGTCAAGAATGCCACAGTTTCTGATGTGTGAACTGGAAAGAAGTCAGCTGAATGGTCCAAGGCACCCTGTTTTTTTTCCTCTTCCATGCAAAACCCACCATATTTTATCACCAAGGTTCAAGCAGCAAGGAAGTAAATGAGTCCAGGACCATTAGATGTCAAAACTGTTTTGCATGAAAGATGTTTTAAGACATCTTGCAGTGATTAATTAAAACAATTCATCTTACATTTTGAAGGGTTTCTAAGACCAACATTTAAAATGTGATTCCAAAAACAGCACTTCACCTCTCGGGGCCTCTATGAAAAGATCTCTTTAAAACCATCCTATGGTCTGGAACCTGTAAGCTGATAACCAACGGGGTCAGACGCACCACAGACGCCCATTTTTCCATCCTCTACGCAGCCAATGTTAAGTATTGTCAAAATGAAGTTCACTACATCAGATGACTGACATTAAGGTCAACCTTCTTTTTCCTCTTATACTGCTTTCTCACACAGGCCATAATGTACTTTAAATTGGAGTGCAAAACATCCATGGGGATTCAACACTCTCAAATAAAAGTACACAATGGAAATGTTTTTGTAGCAAGTAACAGATCTTAGGATTGGATATTCTAGCAGGTCCATCCCCAGAACAGGGTGAGCCATCCTGGTCTCCCAACCCAACAATGGAAACACAAGACACAACTCAAACGATATGCCGGTGTTTAGAAGCCTCGTTTCGAGCAGTGAATTCCAGAAGGCCAGGCACAGAAAACTGTCACTTGAGGGAATACACACACACACACACACACACACACACCCTGAGAACGGGGGGGGGGGGAGACATTCCCGTGAAGTGAAGGCAAAAGACTAGTCAATGCAGGAGACGATGGCTGCTATGCCACACTACTGCAACACCACAAATGAGTGTAAGATCCAATCAACTTGCGCATGACTCACTTCCAATCAGTGGCAAAATGGCACTTCCTCCCCACTCAGCGTGTGGCGTCCATCATCAACAGCTGCTACTCAGAATGGGTCACATTAATGCTCTGAACTGAAGAGCTGGTGTTTATAAGCCCACTTTTCACTATCTGAAGGCGTCTCAAAGCAATTTACAAGCGCCTTCCCTTCCCCAGAACAGGTACCTTATGAGGTAGGTGAGGCTGAGAGAGCTCTGAGAGAACTGTGACTGTCCCAAGGTCACTCAGCAGGCCTCTTGTGGAAGAGAAGTAGGGAATCAAACCCAGTTCACCAGAGTCCACCACTCTTAGCCACTGCACCACGCTGGCTCATGTGCCTCAAGACATTGTTACTTTTCAAAGATTAGTTGGCTCCAATTATGTTTGATCAGTTCTAGATCCAAAATCCCTTCGAAACCACTGTGCTGCCCTCACAAGTGTCAGCAACTTTGGAGAGGTTTCGGAACTAGCTCAGGCTGGGCTACTGCAAATACCATTTTGTATCCAGAGTTGTTCTGTGCCGTCCACAGGCCAATTGAGCAAAAGAAAATCCTTCCTGTTTCTTGACTATGATACAATAATTTTAGAAAAACACACACAAAATAAATGAAGTGGGAAATATCTGAAGACCAATACTAAGAATCAGACAGTTCTTAGCTTAACACTAACAATACTGCTAGTCCAAAAGGAGACCAGGCCCACTGAAGATAAACTGCTTTAACACATACCATGCCTTGCAAACTATTACCCTCAACAGACCCACAAAACAGTACTTGGACAAGCGGGAAGAAACATGCACGGCCATTTCAAGGTCATATGACTAGAGCCTATAAAGTACAGTGGCAAGACATGATCAGGTATGGGCCAAAGGCGAGGCAAGACTTGGACAGCAACACAGGAAACCAAGACATCCCAAGAGGCACTGATGTGACAGTCGATTGGCATTTGGAGGGGGGGGGGGCAGGGCGAATGGGTCTGAAACACAACACGAGGAACCACCCATCACACGACTGGCCGAAGTGCTCTAAAAAGCTATTCCCGGACAAACAGCTCTACGCGAGTGCTAATCCACCCCCCGCTGCCCTCCCAATGCACACGATGAACCGATATTGCTTTCCTTTTTTTAGTCTGAAGAATAGTAGGCTTATTTGGGAGAAGGAATTAAAACATGGTGACATGACAAGACTGCTGAAAAGTCTCAATCCTTTGGTCCCAACAGCTGGAATGATGTGGTTCAAAGTTATGGGATGGCCTGTTCTCTGTGCGCATCAGAAAACACAAGATTTTAAAACAAAATATTTTTGTACAAACTAATGATCTTATAGTATCATTTGCTTGTCTTCCCTTTGCAGATATTTTTCTGGGAATAGCTGGTACATCAGACTTCTTGATCCTTGTTTTTTTTAGGGAAAAAAGGAAGTTCAATTTGGGACCCAACGCCTCAGAAAAACCGGTCCTTCCAATTGTATAGAATTAGGCATGTCTTCATCCTTTATAGTACCAAAGCTTTTGAAAAGTGCAGACCACGGACTGATCTTGAGCCTTCACAAGACAAATGTGGCCATCTCTTTTTCCTAGGTCTCACACCCAGGCGATCAGTCATGGAGATCAATATACTAGCCTGACCTGTTTAGCAGTTTTTGGAATTGCCAGCAATTATGACGCAAACAGATGCAATTAGGAAGGCTTAAATCACCATCAACTTCAAAAAGGTTGCCCCCAGAAGGTCATGCCACGGAGGTTATCCTTCCGCTTCTTCGCTGTGTGCTGACGGCTGGAACACGGACATCTGGGGGACGACTTTGCTTGAGCTGCTGCTGCTGCTGCTGCGGGAGAGCCGGTCTTGGTCTGCCCCTGCCGACAGGGAGGCCATGGCGATGGGCTGCAGCAAAGCCGGCGTCATCCCAGAGGGGACGGTCAGGTTGTGACAAGCACCCTTGAGAGTGAGATCCTGGGTGGGGAGAAGGGGCTTGAGGATGCTGACGAGGCAGAAAGCAGAGCCACTTTTGGGAATGAAGTTCACTTTGTTCTTGTCCGGACAGTAGAAAGGTGGAATTTCATGTAGGGGTTTTGGCCTACAAATGGGGGGGGGGGGGACACATGAAAAAGAGAAAATTAGGTTCTAACCTGGCAACAAGAGCCTTTTCTATTTTAAAATAGGAAGAATTAGGTGCACTGAAAATTGCATTAATATTCATAACCCCATTATGCAAGGGAGCATCACAGCTTCAATCTTTCTTACGGTTATACGGTGAGTAATTGTCACAGCACTGTGTGAAAGAGTTACTGGACCAAGTTGTGTCAATATTTTTATTTATTTACAACCACCCCAACCCCCTCCCCCGGCTATATACCAGAGAAGAACACCAAGAATTTAATCGAGATTTCAATGAAATCACTTCTAGTTAGGCTTAGTACCATCCTTAATAATCTGGCAGGGTCCCATTGAACCCGAAATCTCCAAAAACATGCACAATATAAGATGGTTTAAGACTTTTACAACCTTCTGAAACATATATATATAAGCCACTATAAGGATGAACCTCTAGGATAGCCTTTCTTAACTTCTTCAAGCTTGAGAATCACAGAATCATAGAGTGGGAAGGGGCCACACAGGCCATCTAGTCCAACCCACTGCTTAACGCAGGATCAGCCCTAAGCATCCTAAAGCATCCAAGAAACCCCAGGAATGGTGTGATTGTTTAGAATATGGTTGAGAAGCATAGCCATGTACACACCCACCTGGGGACCTCCCCTTCCCCTCACCTCCAGGCCCATCAATCCTTCTGACCTCTGGGATTCCAGCACTTCCTCCGTTGCACCCTTCTCTATTAGCGCCTTCATTGCCAGAAACAAGTCAGGTGCTGCTTAGTTTGAAACCTCCCACTGAAGTAAACATGGAGGTGTCCATTTAAATTCTAATCTATAGTGATTATCAGTGGGACCTACTCATCTGAAGAGATGTTCTCCCAAGCAGCAGCAAACCAAGCTGACCTGTCCCCAGTCTTAACAGTGACCACATCTGCCTTGAGTCAGAAACTAGATTTCTGAGATGACATTGCCTCTCTCTGAGGTGGCAGCTGGTCTTTGGCCTAGAATGGCTAGCAGCCTGCACTTAGAATATCTCTGTTGAGATATTCAACAGTCTAGACAGAAGATACTGGGAGCCTTGAGGGTTAGTATATCAGCAGTCCCTCTGGTAGGAGTGCCAGATCTGATGGGAAAACCGGCTATGTTTATACAGAAACTGTAAAGGTTGGGATGCAAATGATTTCACTGTCTTATTAAGAGAAAGTTCACGTTAGGTAAGGTGGGGAGTGAAGTCAAGCTGAGACAGGGTCAAGAGCCAGAGAAAGTCAGAAACTAAAGACATAGAAGTAGAGCCAAGAGTGTAGTCAGAAGCCAGGAAACCAGGAGTCGGCCAGGAGGAACTTCACCACAGTGAACTGGAACATGGACTCATCTGGCAAGACAGCAGGTAAATGCACATGTTGCACCCACGGATGACCTTGGCTCAAGGTCCTCCTGAAATACACCAGAGCTGGGTGGGGCACCCAGAGGGCTTGCAGCTGGACCTAATCCTTGTCAGAGTTGCAGCTGGGCCCCATCTACCTTGACAATGAGCTGACAGGTGTGCCAACCTTCTGACAACTGTCAAGGTAGATCAATGGCGCTGCCAATGCCACTCTGGTGAGTGTCCAGGGTCCGCAGGGCCTTGGCCTGGTGGCACTGGTGCTGCCCCTCTGGCGAGTCCTTGGGGCCAGAGGCCTTGTGCTGGGGCTTGACGTAAACAGGCACACAGGGCTGAGTATTACTGCCTGGCTGGTGCTTAGCTGCTCATCACCCAGGATCTCCTGGTGCCTTCGGAGCACCCCCTGGTGCTGGAGTCATTGGCATGGACACGACCCCAGGCCTGCTTATGCGTACTCGCCCTATGGGACTGCACAGAAGATCCACGATGAACAGGAGGTTCCCAATAAGTCTACATGAAAACTCTTCTCCCAGAGCCCACAGGAAAGTGGGGGTTCATCTTCAGAGCTCCCACATGGGATCGGTGCCTGACAAAAGGCCAGCCGCGAAGAACTCGCAAGCTATATATATATATATATATATTTTTTTTTTAAAAAGTTGAGATGTTCCCAAGAGTGCTCACCCCTCCCCTCACCGAGCGTGACTTTCCTGCCCAGACTCACATGACTAGGGAGGGGCTAGCACTCCCCCCTTAGTTCTTTTCCTGCTGCCGTTGAGGGAAGGCTGTTCAGCAAGCTGAAGAGAAATGTTACCTCAGATTCAGAAGGAGAGGCGAACACCTCAGAATTGATATTAGAGGCCACTGTTGTAGGACAGGGCCTTGTTTAAATAAATAAATATTGCAAAAGAGAATGAAGGGGGTGGGGTGAAAATCACCCCAATGGAGAGCTCGGAGTCTGTCACCTCTGACAACCTCCACAATGCCTTAGCCTTGCTGTCAAAACACCTCAACATTTGAGGAAAGGAAGAACAGTTCGTCTGGAAATGGCCTCAGATCCGCAAGGCGATCAAGCGGTTCATTTATGGGCCAGCAGCCACCTTGGTGAGCTCCGAGCCTGTCCCATTGGTGCCTAATCAGAAGAGGAATTTGCCCTGTCTAGGGCTGCACCAACACCAGCTTGGTGGAGTGGTTAGGAGTGCAAACTTCTAATGTGATGGAGCCAGAACTGATTCCCCACTCCCCCCCATGCAGCCAGCAAGGTTGACGTTGGGCTCACCGCAGCACTAACAGAGCTATTCTGAGCGAGCTGGAATCTCAGGGCTCTCTCAGCCTCCCCTTCCTCACAGGGTGTCTTTTGTGGGGAGAGGAAAGGGAAGGCGATTGTAGGCTGCTTTGAGACTCCTTTGGGTAGAGAAAAGTGGCCTAGAAGAACCAACTCTTCTTCAGTAATCTCAGGGCTCTCTCAGCCTCCCCTCCCTCATAGGGTGTCTGTTGTGGGGAGAGGAAAGGGAAGGCGATTGGAAGCCCCTTTGAGACTCCTAGTAAACAAAAACAGCATGCAAAAGCCCACTGGTGAAGGAGAGAGGGCCCAAGTGGCTGATTTATGGCCAGTAGCCAAGAATTTCCCGCTAAATATCCGGAAGAAGTTCCTTAGAATAAGAGGAGTTCCTTAGTGGAACAGGCTTTCTCGGGAGGTTGTGAGTTCTCCTTCTATGGAAGTTTTTAAGTAGAGGCTAGATAGTCATCTGACAGAAATGTTGGTTTTATGAACTTAGGCAGATTATGAGTGGGTGGGCAGGATGGGATATGCCTGTTGGTCTCTTATGACCCTTCCTTGCTTACCCCAGAAAATTGCTAATTGCTGCTGTGAGATGGTTGGTGAATTTCGTCCAGGCCAGGCTGGATTCTGGAGATTTTGAGGCATGAAACTGGGGTCACCGTGAGTGAGAAGGTAGTTATGAGTTCCTGCATTGTGCAGGAGGTTGGATTAGTTGACCCTGGAGGTCCCTTCCAACTCTATGATTCTATGAACAACAGTTACAGGTAAGTGCAACCCTGTTTTATCTCTAGTCTTACACTGAGCTTTGGAGATGCTCTAGATCACAGGTGGCCAAAGTGGCTCTTCATATGGCCATGGGCTACAATTCCCATGAGCCCTTCTATCAGGGCCTCATGGGAATTGTAGTCCATGGACATCTGGATAGCCACAGTTTGGCCACCACTGCTCTAGACATTCACTTCCTTTCTGAAGGGCGAGCACCATCAGAGTCTCCCTCCACACGTCATGTGGAACTGGCAAGAAGAACTGAGGCCTCACCACACAGATGTGGTGACCTTTGAAGACACTGAAGAGCAGAGGAGACATGGCCCCTCAGGACAAACTGTGCCTGGCTCCCAAGAGCATCCAGAAATTGCAAACTGAAGAAATTCACATCTCTTTGGCCAGAAAGGCATCATGTCAGATCATATTGTGACCCATTCCTAGCAACAATCTACACCAGGCGTTCTCAATCAGGGTTTCTTGACAATCCTGGAAGAGTTTCCCCAAAATGATGGAAATTAATTTTTGTATATTTAATGTGTTCAATATTTATTGGATGATATGACCATATATGGTCATGTTGAACTGCCCCCACCCCCACCCAATGGCCAAAGACTGGCTTGAAGGGGGTGGGAAGGGGAGGGGCCCCAGGTGGGCATGTCCACAGCTCTGCTTCCCAACCATATTCTGCAGAATTGCATCACTTCTGGGGTTTCTCAAAGCCTAAAAAATGTTTCAGGGGGTTCTCATGCGTAAAAAATTTGAGCAAGACTGGTCTACACTGATGGAGCAGTTTAGGATTCCCCCCTTGCTATCTGTAACAGTCTCTGAAAAACAGGCTGTATTTGGCTTTCAATAACTGCTTAATTACGGGCTGTCAATGCAGAACTGGGCGCCCAACCTTAAAGCCCTGCGTTATGCAGACTTATGCAAAACCAATCGCTTATGCAAATGTTTATTAAAACTCAAGGGTTAAGTTTTAGTTCTTTGAAGTGCAGAGCTACTTACAAGCTTTCCTCAAACACTTTCACCTTCTCGCAGCCTTCAGGAGGTTCACGTTTGAACATGTAGCTGTTGTTGGGTTTTGGTGAGGTGGCGTATTTGGGCAGCGGGGAGTTGTTTCCATTCTCTGAAGTGAGCAAAGCATCAATTTATTTAACATACGATAAATCACCTCTCTCATCCTTGATTGCTTCACATACTAAGAGAGATGACGAAGTGTTCTAAGGGTAAGAAGCCTCCTCTTGGAGTTCTGGGAATGCCTTTCCTCTATGCATGCAAACCAGCATGTTAGCTCTGCAGAAGATCTCTAGTGTATGGATGTAAGAAGAACCCTGCTTGATCAGACTGGATCAGCTCAATAGTCCAGCTAGCCCAGCATCCCGTCTCACTCAGTGGCCAGCAAAAGGACCCGTCAGCTGAAAACCAAGGACAAATATGAACAAGCTGATGATGGCTAATGTGCAAAGCGTTGATTATAATCTTCAAAGCAGAGTCAAAATGAGCTCGTTTTGGACCAAAATTGTCTTCCTCAGTGACACTCTTGTTTTTACGATTCAATATAAATGATTCAATGTTCTCTCTCCAAAAATATTCACTCATGGTGTCTCTTGGACCATATAGGTTCATATACCTTTACGATGGGGATCCAGTGGTCAGTACTGACAATATAGTCCTCTCCTTTTGACGCTGTTTTGAAGATTATAATAAACATCTACATATTAGCCATCGTCAGCTTGTTCATATTCATCCTCACTCAGTGTCCAACCAGTTCCTCAGGGAAGCCAACAACAGGGCATAGAGGCCAAGGCCTTCCCCTGAGGTTGCCTCCTGGCTCTGGGCTTCAGAGGGTTGGTGCCTCAGAATGTGGAGGTTTCCCTCAGCAACCATGACTAGGAGCCATTGGAAGACGTGTCCTCCATGGATCTAACCCCCCTTTGAAGCTGTCCTCACATTCTCTGGCAGTGAATTCCACATTTTAATCACTTTCTGGGTATTTCCTGTTGTCCATCCTGAACCTCCTGCCCATCAGCCTCATTGGATGTCCTCAAGTCACAGTCTTTTGGGAGACGGAGAAAAATCTCTCTGTCATCTCTCTCCACCCCACGGCTCGTTTGACAAAGCCCTGTCATTTGACAAACCCTGTCCTCCTTTAGTTGTCTCTTTTCTCAACTGAAAAATGGCAGACTCTTCAGCTTTTCCTCATAGGTGCTCCCACCCCCTGGTATACCTTTGGAGGCTTAAGATCATGCCTGCCAAATGAGCAGCCAGGGAAACCTGTTCTACAACTTCTCTCTTTTCTGAGTTAAAAAAATACTCAATGCTTTCTTCCCATAGTTAGAATCCGCTGCCTTCAGAAGCCCAAGTATATAATAAATGCCTCTTCGCCCATCTTAAAAAGAGAAAGATCAAGGTAATCAAAGTTTCTTAGATCAAGGCCTACATCAAAAGATGGTTGAAGGGCAAAAAGAGAAAATGCCCTTCAGGTCGTAGCCCAAGTACTCTTTCAGGCCGTACCTTTATCTCTAGACTCCACAAGCAGATCCTCAGTAGAGCACGGACTCTCCTCGCTGCCCTCATTGGAGATGGCAAGAAAAGAACTGGGGGACACAGACTGGGACCGGCTGCTGTTGTTGCTGCCCTTCTCTGTTCCCCCCGGAGTCTGCGTATCGATGCTGCGGGTACTGCTGCTGCGCTGCACCAGGGGAGGTGGAGCTCGATGCCCATCTGGAATATCCTGTGGCTGTTGGAAGGGAACGTGCATGATATACTCTTGGCCATGTAGGAGACGACTAATCTTGTCTGGTAAGGAATTACTTTATGCGTTAATGGACTATTTTGGGCCTCTCCAATAAATCTCTTTAGTATAAGATTAGTTATTCTTCAGACTCCAACAACAACAAAGATGTAAGAGATTTGAGGTCTGGGAAGTCATTCCAAGGAAGTGAAAAGTAGCTCTATTTAAGAGGATTCTGAAGGGATGATCCCACATGAAAAAGCAACTCCCCTGCCTACAGCGAGGTTCCACAACACCCCCGTGAGCGTGTCTTAGCTTCTCCTTGGAACAATGATTCCAGATCTTCCCACAGACATCTCTGGAAAATGTTCAACCTGCAGCTAGGCAGATCCTCTTAGGAACACTGCCCAGTGGTCCTTGTGACTGACTATTCGAGTCTTCCCAACACAGACTCTGCATCAAAATACTGAGGCACGTAACATCCTTGTCCTTCACCCTGCAGTGACAGTTTTCTCACTGGCTTGTTTGCTCCTCTCCTGCGCTCTACAATAAGCTCGGCCAGTTCTGAGATTCAAGGCGTTAGATACCACACATGCTTCAGGTTACACATTCCACGGCCGGCGTGTACTCACAATTAATTGTTCCTCTTTCTCTCCCGTCTCCTTTATTATTATTTCAATCTCCTGATTAAGTCCCTCTATGCTGTTGCGGAAACGTGAGCCTGTTGACTTGGCGATTGGCATCACAGGGACGAGCACGTTCTTTGGGACGGGGGCCTGAAACCCCAAACAAGGACAACCACGATTACACCTCTCTGGTTTGAAGCAGGAAAACTAGAGCGTCGCTCGTTTACGTGCTACGAAGATGACCCGGCAGATCCCAAGCTGCCTCAGGCCTAGTGGCATCCCTCACCTGGCACTGGTTGATGGCTGCGTGATTGCCATGGAATGGAGACTGCCGCTCCTTCTCGCGGTGGTGCCTGCTGCTGTGCTTGCTTCTTTGCAGCTGTTGGCGTAGCTTGGCAATCTAATGGGACAAGCAAACATTTTAGATTTCTTACAGCATGGACATTTGCCACGCCTGCCTGTCAAAAGGGACCTTAAGAATTCTTACTCTACCAGGTGCTTTATTTTGGAACAGTAGTCAGCTTGCAAAAAAATTCAGAGGCTTTTTTCTCTTCCACCCACAATATGTTGACAGCACAACCATACACACAAGCATACCCCTCCCCACAAATGCAGGCTGGGGGTAACTTCAGTCTGCCTCCATCACTGCTGGGGGAAATGGAACAAACAGGGCCCAGCTGGGGGAAATGGAACAAACAGGGCCCACTCTTCTTCGGAGGCAGCTCTTGTCACTGGCCTGGCCCCCTTCTTCAACACAGGATGGAGCAACAGGAAGACTGAGGCTCAAAGGCATATCAGGGTCTTCATCAGGGCCTGGAGAAGCAAGCTGGAGAGATTGTGTGGCTCCATGAGAACCCCCGAACCTTTGCTAGCAGCACATCACTTCCCACCTATGGGCAGTGATTCCACACCGTTTCCTCCTCCCAGGCCGGTCTGAAGAGAAAATGAAGGCTGCCCAATGGCTTGTTGCTCAGACACAACAGGCATCTTAGCCTGAAAACACCCTCAGTGCATTGTAACAAAACTGAAGAAATGGACTCTCTTGCATACATGATGGTTGTAGCAATTATAAAAATGCTAAAAAGGTGACAGTAAAAAGTCCTTGTGGCTTTTAGTGACAGTAACTTCTTACCGTCCTGTCCAACTTACACTGGGTCCTGCTTTCCTATGATTATTCCAATACCATAAAAAGTCACATTAATGATTTGCCTAGTGGACCAATTTCTCCACAGTGATGTTGTTCCCTACTGGATCGTTCTCTTCTATGCCGCTCCCTGTCTTAAAGCCAGGCCAACAGATGATCAGGTTTGTTATTCCTTTGAACTGTATGGCTGTTTCCCGCTCTTAGTACTGGGCACATGGAAGCAGAATGGGCCTGTGCTGTGGGAAAGCTGAGTACAAACATAATAGGTTCCCCAACCTCCTTGAGTTGGTCTGTGCTGCCCCAAGATGCTGAACGCTTATGAGAGCCTTTCTTCTTTTCCAAATACTCTTCAGCCCAAGCACTCTCCGTCTACAAAAAAAAAAAAAATCATACAGACAAGTTAAAGGAAAAGAATCATAAGTTCAATAGAATGTGGGTAAACAAAAAGCAGTGATTAAAATCAGAATCAGGTTAAGACATTTTAAATGTCCTGGTTTTCGATACAACGGTATTGAGGTCTAGTAACTCTTAAAATCATGGCCCTGTGGCATTATCCAAAAACCTAACATTCTATGCACATCATGGCAGCAAATGTATCTGACATGGAGACAAACTAATAACAGAAGCTTGTGTTTTACTGAATTGTTTTAGTTTTATTGTTGTTTTAAATTGTTCAAATGTTTCAATATTTTTAGGGGCATCACCTCGGGGACCTTGATCAGGCGGAAAGGCAGCATAAACAATATTTAAATTAGGGCATATAATACTGTTTTTGCCTATAAATCCAGAGTTTGCAGAACAGTCTCTCAGCCCAAAGGAATTGCTATGTTCTTTCTACCTCACAGAGATGTCCTGTTTGAAGCTTCTGAACTATTAGAGCTTAATCTTCAGGCAAGGGTTCTTTATCAGTGTCCCTACATAAACATTTACCAGGGAGAAATCATTAAGATACCAAATTCTTCCATCTAAATCCACAACACAAATCCGAGCAAACTACATGAGCAAAGGCTTTTGAACTGTACTCGCAGATAACATTTAATGGGTCTTTTTGATTGTAAACTGATATGTTTCAGTCACTATTGCAAATTCATGCTTATCAGGAACTAGAATTGGAATATTTGTTTGACTCAATAACCAACATCAACTTGATTTAAATTAATCTATCGTGAGTGCAGTGAGTCTAACAAAAGTAAATAGTTCCTGAAATGAAACACATTATTCAAATCCACCCAAGTCCCGTCTGCAACGTATGTCCTCCACACCAACAAGCTTGGCCCTTCCAAGTGGAAGGAAAAGGCGTGAGCCAGCCATGCAACACCTACTCCTCGTTGCTGCAGCTGAACTTGCCAGAAAGGGAGACTATATCTGTGGAACCTGCTACTGGATGCAGGCAGTGTTTATTTTATAATTTAATTGCTATCCCGACCTTCCCAAAAAAGCTGGCTCGAGGCAGCTTACAACAAGATAAAACAGAATAAAACAGAACAATACAATACAATACAATCCACTTTCAAATTAAAAATCCCAGTGAACACGCCAAGTTAACAATCCCACAGATGGCGGATAAAGCCCCTTCCCCATCCCAGGGGGACATTTCACATTTCCAGCCGCATCCACCCACCAAAGTCACTCAGGCCGAGATCTACCCGCCAGCAATACTGCTTAGCTGCTTAGCCAAGTCTATTAGTGTGTATTTCCATTTTGCAGACAATGGTATTAGCCCATCCAGATGGCCTTCTCCGTGGCTTCTGTGCAGTCCCTCATGGGTCTGCACCTTCCCAGTCCTGCCACGGGAGGAGCTAGCAGCGCCCAAGAGTGCCCCCCCCCCCATCTGATAGGAGCTTGATTTTTCCAGCCCCAAAGTCACATGACTGGGGGGGGCAAGCCCTTTTCCCCTCAGTTCTCTTTCTGCCCCCCAGGAGGCTGTTCCAGCCAGCGGTCCAATACTTTCCTCAGAAGGAAAAACAAAAAAACAAGCAAACAAAAGGAAGGAGAAGCAAAACAAGAGACCTGAGAGAAAAGGAAGCGAGTATTAATATTCAAAGGCTGAATTTAGCCTATTATCGGGCTTCATGGCTCTTTTCAAAAATGTTCTACTTGTTGGGCGAAGATGGCTCAGATGGATCTCCATAATACCTGTCTCTTACGCCTAGGAGAGGGACACAAAATGGCCTAAGGCGAGAGGGGGAAGGGAAACTGCCTGAAAGCGTCTTTGTGGGAGACGGCCCCGCAAGCCTCCACCCCCCATTCTGGAGAGGGCCCATCTGCTACTAGAACAGCCAGTGCCCCACCGGAGAGCTCCTTGCCCCTGCTCCTGAGATGGGCCCTTGCAGAGCGGCCTCTGAGCCCGACAAAAAAGCCCAAAGGGAACACAGAGCCACAGTTAAAGAATAATCAAAATACAAAAAGCATTTGCAGAAACTGTAAGCCAAAACAATTTCAATTAAGACATGACAAGAATATAACCATTTTTTAGAACAACAACTAGTTTCAGAATAATTGGCTTATTAATACCAAACTGATTCAAGTGGATAGCTATGATTTGAGATGGGGAGCCAAGGAAGCTTGTAGCCAGACGCGGATGTTGGATTTTCGTAGGGCAAACTTTAATAAACTCAGAGACATGATGAGTGTCATACCATGGACGAGAATGCTGGAAGGGAAGGGAGCATGTGAAGGGTGGGCGCTACTCAAACAAGAGCTATTGAAAGCTCAATCAATGACTATCCCAGAAAGACGAAAACACTGCAGGAGCTCTAAGAAGCCTATTTGGATGAACAGAGAACTTCAAGAGGAACTAAGAAAGAAAAGGAAAATGTTCAGGAAATGGAGGGAAGGACAGAGCTCTAAAGAAGAGTACCTACAGGTTACTAGGCACTGTAGATCAATCATCAAAAAGGCCAAAGCTGAGAGTGAGCTAAGATTGGCCAGGGAAGCCCACTGTAACAACAAGAAAAGATTTTTCAGTTATGTGAGGAGCAAACGTAAAGTAAAGGAGGCAATAGACCCACTGTTGGGTGCGGATGGACAAACTCTAATGGAAGATGCAGAGAAAGCAGAAAGGCTTAGTGCCTATTTTACATCTGTTTTTTCCCACAGGTCAAAGTGTTTAGGCACATCTAGAGATGGCCGTAGCCAAAGGATAGTGTCTGGGTGGCAGGTTAACATGGATAGAGAGGTTGTCGAGAGGCATTTAGCTGCACTGGATGAGTTCAAATCCCCTGGTCCGGATGAAATGCACCCGAGAGTACTCAAAGAACTTTCCAGACAACTTGCACAGCCCTTGTCCATCATCTTTGGAACCTCTTTAAGGACTGGAGATGTCCCGGAGGACTGGAAGAGAGCAAACGTTATTCCGATCTTCAAAAAAGGGAGGAAGGATGACCTGGGAAACTACAGACCAGTGAGTCTGACTTCTGTTGTGGGGAAGATAATGGAGCAGATATTAAAGGGAGCGATCTGCAAACATCTGGAGGACAATTTGGTGATCCAAGGAAGTCAGCATGGATTTGTCTCCAACAGGTCCTGCCAGACCAACCTGGTTTCCTTTTTTGACCAAGTAACAGGTTTGCTGGACCGGAGAAATTCGGTTGATGTCATTTACTTGGATTTAAGTAAAGCTTTTGACAAGGTTCCCCATGATGTTCTGATGGATACGTTGAAGGACTGCAATCTGGATTTTCAGATAGTTAAGTGGATAGGGAATTGGTTAAAGAACCGCACTCAAAGAGTTGTTGTCAATGGTGTTTCATCAGACTGGAGAGAGGTGAGTAGCGGGGTACCTCAGGGCTTGGTGCTCGGCCCGGTACTTTTTAACATATTTATTAATGATCTAGATAGATGAGGGGGTAGAGGGACTACTCATCAAGTTTGCAGATGACACCAAATTGGGAGGACTGGCAAATACTCCGGAAGATAGAGACAGAGTTCAATAAGATCTGAACACAATGGAAAAATAGGCAAATGAGAACAAGATGCAATTTAATAAAGATAAGTGTAAAGTTCTGCATCTGGGTCAGAAAAATGAAAAGCATGCCTACTGGATGGGGGATACGCTTCTACGTAACACTGTGTGTGAACGAGACCTTGGGGTACTTGTGGATTGTAAACTAAACATGAGCAGGCAGTGTGATGCAGCGGTAAAAAAGGCAAATGCCATTTTGGGCTGTATCAACAGGGGCATCACATCAAAATCACAAGATGTCATAGTCCCATTGTATACGGCACTGGTCAGACCACACCTGGAGTACTGTGTGCAGTTCTGGAGGCCTCACTTCAAGAAGGACGTAGATAAAATTGAAAGGGTACAGAGGAGAGCGACGATGATGATCTGGGGCCAAGGGACCAAGCCCTATGAAGATAGGTTCAGGGACTTGGGAATGTTCAGCCTGGAGAAAAGGAGGTTGAGAGGGGACATGATAGCCCTCTTTAAGTATTTGAAAGGTTGTCACTTGGAGGAGGGCAGGATGCTGTTTCTGTTGGCTGCAGAGGAGAGGACACGCAGTAATGGGTTTAAACTTCAAGTACAACGATATAGGCTAGATATCAGGGGAAAAAATTTCACAGTCAGAGTAGTTCAGCAGTGGAATAGGCTGCCTAAAGAGGTGGTGAGCTCCCCCTCACTGGCAGTCTTCAAGCAAAGGTTGGATACACACTTTTCTCGGATGCTTTAGGATGCTTAGGGCTGATCCTGCGTTGAGCAGGGGGTTGGACTAGATGGCCCCTTCCAACTATGATTCTATGATTCTATGATGGTCTGAAGTAGCAAAACAAAAACTGAGTCTGATGAGGAAGAGGGCACACTCTCGAAAGCTCACCCACTGAATAAATCTTTGTTGGTCTCAAAGGTGCTACTGGACTCCATTTCTGGTTTAATACAAAACTGAGTAACAACTGAATAAGCCACTGGTTTTTAGCTTGTTTTCGACTGTAAACCTTCTTCCAAGAATCATTTATAAATACTCAAACCAGGCTGGAGTTCACACTGGCTGCAAAAGGCTCAAGACGACCTGAAGGTGCAATGAAGCTGGAATGCCCCAGCAACCTTATTTATTGTTTTATTTACTTATTTTCAGATTTGTATCCTGCTGCTCTCCATTCAAACTCACAGCAGTTCACAGTAAAACAGTAAAAACTAGTAAACTCCTAAAAACATTAACATTGCATATTAACCATAAGACATTACAAGATAGCGATACAAAGAATGCTCTTGGTCGCCTTGTGATATTTAGGAGCCCTGGTTAAGCCTTTTGCAGCCAGTGTGAACTCCAACCTGGTTTGTGTATTTATAAAAGATTCTTGGAAGAAGGCGCTCAATAAATTTATTCACTAGTGCAGAATTCAAATGCTTTCCATCCAGGAATCCCTTGTTAAAGATGGGTTTGCAATTCTTGACCTATAAGACACATACTTAAGCATAAGTATTCACCCCAAATATACTAGGAGGAAGAAGAAGAAGAGGAGGAGGAAGAAAAAGAAGTGGTCTCCTTTCCCTTTGTCTCCCCACAACAGACACCCTGTGAGGTGGGTGAGGCTGCGAGAGCCCTGAGATTCCTGCTCGGTCAGAACAGTTTTTCCAACATTTCCGATTTACGTGATTGGCTGTTCAATTCACTGATTGACCACTCTTCAATTCAGCCATCACAATCAGCCCCATGGTATAAAACAATTAAAAAAGACCACTCTAGAGCATCATATTTCGTAAATATAACAACACGTAATCCTAGAATAAGAGCCTCTTGTGGCGCAGAGTGATAAGGCAGCCGTCTGAAAGCTTTGCCCATGAGGCTGGGAGTTCAATCCCAGCAGCTGGCTCAAGGTTGACTCAGCCTTCCATCCTTCCGAGGTCGGTGAAATGAGTACCCAGCTTGCTGGGGGTAAACGGTAATGACTGGGGAAGGCACTGGCAAACCACCCCGTATTGAGTCTGCCATGAAAACGCTGGAGGGCGTCACCCCAAGGGTCAGACATGACTCTGTGCTTGCACAGGGGATACCTTTACCTTTAATCCTAGAATGGCTGTAACATCTTTGTGGTTTGAAATGATGCCATCAGCCATGCTCTCTGGGGCCCATTATGCACGGTCGCTGAAACGGCGATTTCGGGTCACATGGAAAATGCGGAGGGGGAAGACGCGAAGCACACCAGTTATGCATGGGATTAAACTGAGTTTCAGAATCCCAGTTTGCAGGAGTAAGCAAACAGGTTGAAGTGTCTACATTTGGACATCACAGCAAACTGGAGGTTGATCAGACCAGGAAGTATGAATCTAGCTTGATGTAGAAATGGGGGCAAGAGCAAAGGCTGTTGGTATCTGTTGTTGTCAGAACCAGGTTGGTTCTGTCAAATGGTTGTTGTCTTAATGTGTATTTTTCCATCAACCCCCCCTCTCATCTTGTGAACAGTTATCACAGTTATCCGCATGCCTATGTTATTCAGTTTGTTATGGTTAGATGGGTTGACTGACTCTAGAGAATTCATTGTCCTTCCCTGCCTCCTCCATTCTGACCCCATTTGGGTTCTGTCCTTGGGTTTCAGAGATTTCCTAGCCACCTGGATGGTTTTTCTTTGAAGCTTCCCACATTAATTGGATGCCACGAGGAGGACTAGGCAAAGAGGTTATATACTGTGTAACTGCACTGAAATTTCAGTGCTGACAATGTTTATGCTTGTGTTCTCTTGCTTGCTTTAGAATAAAATCGGTCTTTTGCATTCAGTCAAAGACTGTGTTTTCTTGGCAACGAATTAACCTGACAGTTGTACAGCACTTGTACTGCATTTCCTCCCTCAAGCTTTACCTCAGATGGGTAGAGCACACACACTGATATGGTGGAACCACAGGTACAATTATGGGTGACAACATTGAGCCTGCACTGACTCTGAGGCAATGTCTCATAGACAGAAAACAGAGTTCCTTACCTGTAACTGTTGTTTATCGATGTCTTGTGTGCAGACACACACTGGGACTGCCCAGGCACAGACCTGCTGCAGAGAAAGATTCTCTAGCTTAAGCTCTGAAGGGGGCACCCATTGACTCAACTGTGCAGGTTTTCCCGCCAATCAAGTCACCTGACCTTGGAGTAGAGCATTCCCTTCCCTCAGTTCCCACTGCTGCAGCGAGCCATATGTTATCATGCAACAGACCCTCACTTCCCTTTCTCATTCATTAATGCATGGTCCTATTATAGATCACAAGTTGAGGGCTTGCAGCAGGGTGGGGGGAGGGAAAGTGTGTTTGCACAGAAGATGTCGATGAACAACAGTTACAGGTAAGCAACTCTGTTTTCATATTCTGTCTTGTATGCAGCCCACACTGGGACCTTAGTGAGCTCACATACCTAAGGAGAAGGGTCGCAGCTCTCAACTAAAAAGAGAGCGTAGCACCACTGTCCCAATGCAGCTATCAGATCTGGCTTGCAGGTCCAACACATAATGTCTAATGAAAGTTTCTTCTATTGACCAGGTTGCGACCCTACATATTTCATCAAGGGAAACTCTCCAAGAAAAGGCTTCCAGAATAGCTTGTGCCCTGACAGAATGAGCATGGACATCCAGCAGGCAAGGTAGTGACGACAACCTGCAGGACGTCTGAATGGTCGTGACTACCTGCTGGGCATTGGATTGTGAGGTAGCCACCCTACCTTTTTAGGGCCCCAGTAACATAAAGAGAAACTTTCCCTAAATTGCCTAGTCCTGTCAATGTAGTAAAGTATCGCTCTGTGGATATCTACTGACTGTAAAGATTTTTCAGCCACAGAGTCTTTTTTGGGGGGAAACTGGAAGCAAAATGTCCGGTGACAGGTAAAATTTAGAAACTACCTTGGGTACAAATTCCCGACTGGGGTGCAGCACTACTTTTAAGGATATATCTTCATGTAAGGTGGGTCTATCCGGAGTGCCATCAGTTCACCAACTCTCCTAGCAGATGTTACAGCTACCAGAAAATCCACCTTCTTAAACAAGGAACTTAAGACATGAAGGGGCCATAGGCTCAAAGGGCGGTTTCATCAACGCATCTAGGACCACCACCAGGGTGGCACTGTCAATGTTGATGGAAAAGAGTGCCCTTCAATTTCAGCCTAATAAACAGGAATAGCTACAAGGTGTGTGCGGATCAAGGACAGCGACATTCTGTAGTTAGCCAATTCCAACAGGTACCAGACAGGATTTTCCCTCATTGACAATGAGTCCTAAATCCCTCCAGAGTAAAAAGGTGAACCATATCTGATCTGACAGATGTTCTAGAGATCTATCTACTAAAAGCCAGTCATCTAAATAAGGGTAGACAGATACCCCATTTAGTCGAAAGACAGCTACCACAACTGCTACACAACTGCCACAGAGGGGCCATGGCTAGACTGAAACGGAGGATCATCTGTGTATTGAAAAATCTTGTGACCTTGTCAAGAATAGATGTTTTATGAATTACCTATGGATCGCAATATGAAAATATGCATCCTTGCGATCTAAGACTATAAACCATGCCCTTTAGAGAGGTTCTCAATCATGAAGGGGAACCATATGGAATTTAGAAACCAGTAAACGTTTATTTAAATCTTGACGATCCAAAATAGGCTGGGATCCCGTGTTATTCTTATCAACAATAAAAAGAGCTCCCTTTGCTGGTCGGAAAAGGAGAAGAAGAATGGGTTCTTATATGCCGCTTTTCTCTACCCGAAGGAGTCTCAAAGTGGCTTCCAAACACCTTCCCTGTCCTCTCCCCACAACAGACACCCTATGAGAGAAGTGAGGCTTAGAGCCCTGATATTACTGCAGAATAAGAAGAGTTGGTTCTTTTATGCCACTTTTCTCTACCTGAAAGAATCTCAAAGCAGCTTACAGTCGCCTTCCCTTTCCTCTCCCCTCAACAGACATCCTGTGAGGGAGGTGAAGCTGAGAGAGCCCAAGGTCACCAAACTGGCTGCATGTGGAGGAGGATCAGGGAATCAAACCTGACTCACCAGATTAGGAGTCCACACTCCTAACCACCACACCAAGATGGCTTTCTTTTTATTAGCCACCAATTCAGAAAAATTAGGCAGTGCAGTATTTTCTACCTTAAGATACATACTATAAGTTGTTTTGTTCCTGTTGGGCCAAGATACACTAAGCAAGCTGTCCGTGTTGTTCAAAGCACTAATGTTACATCTTTACTTTCAGTGCATTTAAAGAAGCATGAACAGGCCTGAAGCTGCAGCCATGCATTGAGGCCAAACTAGGGATTACAGTGGCATGACCGAATTTCAATAAAACCAGGGGGAAAGAAAATGGATGGAAGGGTACCCAATTAACTCAGGAAATGGATTATTAATGGACAAACAGGGTTGGTGGCAAACAGGCTGGGATTTAAACTCTAGTCTGTAACCACTAGAAACAACAGACTGGACCCAAGAGTGCCTTATAATGGAAAGCCAAGTGACCTTGAAATGGACAAGCTCTCTGGGATACCGCTTGGAGCCAAGAGTCAGAACATTTGGCTAGAAGGTTTGTCCCTATGGGATAATGGTTGGCTCGATCTCATACATTGAGGGTGCTTCCTCTTAGGGAAAGTGCTATGCTGTTGCCAAGAAAGATATTGGAAGGTCAAAGTGGGTTGACACTGAGATCTGTAGAACGAGGAGAAGCCTTGTTGACATTTGGCCAAAGCAACTGGAGAAGTACTGCTGAGAAAGTGGGGGTGGCAAACTACTAAGGTAACATGCAAACTGCCTGTTCTGTGCAGCGGGCCTGCTCATGCGCAGTTCCAATGTGGAGCTGCCCAACAAAATGGAAATGTGCTGTTTCCCGCAGAATAACTGACCAAGTTAGTACATAACATTCATATGAGCGCATCCACAGCCTTGCAGGCCAATGTCAGCAATATCTGTTCCACAAAATATATTTCTGGTAAGGCCTTGGAGGAGGAGCATGTCTCATGGCTTAAGTGCCACTCAGCGCCATCCCGCCCCTGAGTGCCTCCTCCTCCACCTGTCTGTCCAGCAGCCATCCAATCTCCTTCCATCCCCCACTCCTTCCTCTTCCCTCCGAGGCTCAGAGACTGCAGATCCCTGCCATGTGAAAGCTGCCCCTGCCAGTGAGCTCCCTTCCCAGGGGCCTCCATCCTGCCACCTTCCCAGGTCCTGGGGGAGGGGGAAGCCGTCCACAGAGTTCTTCCACCCCCCACCCTCATATATTGTAAAGGATTTTTGATGTAAACCGCCAAGAGCCGGCCTAGCCGAGAGTGGTGGTATATAAATTAAATAATAATTTTGCTTGAAGCTTGTTCTGTAGTTGCCCTGATCAGCGTCCCCACATTTCTTTGTGCTGTCCCATAGCAATGATGGGAATAACATATCACTTGTGAACACCTGGATATAGCACAATCATTTACATGCAGCAAAAAGTTTTATAATTTGTTCGTAGTAATTTTAGAAATTGCTCATAGCACTGAACGAACCAACTTCTGAATTGCAGTAGAAAAAACAATCAGCAGCTGAGGGGGCAGCACAGTAGCCAACCCCAACAGTTCTGCTAAGGAGCACCAGGTGCCAGAGCAGAGCGGAACCCAGTCCAGAGTATGTGCAACTCCGACTGAGGAAGTCACCCACTTTCCCCTTGCTTTGACAGCCATCTGCCACTTCAGCATCTCACTTTCCCTACCCCTTTGCAGTGAAGAACCTCAATTTCTCTGATGTGCCTGCAGATGGCAGGGCTTCTAGCTAAAGCTGTGCCAATGGCAACATATGGGCCTGGCCCCCCACTGGGCAAAACGAGACGAATGATCCAGCGCAGTCCCCAACCCCTCTTGCCTCCTCCATAGTTTTGTGGCCTAGAGCCCATTTTTTAAACCACACCAGCAGCAAGAGTCCACTGAGACAGACCACCTCAAAGTCATCCTGATTGAGGAACTGAATGGCACCCAGCACAGAAAGTATTTAATCTATGCAACAGACCCATTCTTCAGAACACTGGATAGAATTTCATCTGCAGCTTACCTGTGTTGCTTTGTCTCTCATGCAAGGTGCTGCCTGTCCGTGATTCTCACGAGGCCACTGTCCAGCAAGGTATGGAGCGGCTAGTATGTCTAGGGAAGGTGTGCGGCGAGAAACACTGGAAGGGCTTGACGATGGCGGCCGTTGTTTCTCAACTAGAAAGAGACACATCTCCGTAAGTGAAAGTGAAACTCACACACACACCCAGATCTTGCATAGTAAGCCCTAGTCTGGTTTACAACTTCTTCTATAAACCCCTCAAGAGTCACTTATCTCTTCTACAAGGATTCTTACTGATAAAATCAGCATTCTGTTCACAGATTCTTCCGGATGTTTATTCTTTTGAATTTTCATCCTGTTGGGTTTGGTCCAACCTTCAAGGACAGGGGCCCCCAACTTGAGGCCCGCAGCCCACATGCGGCCCCGACCTCTTTCTGTGTGGCCCTCCAACCTGCTTGCCTGCTGCTATAACCCACAGGGCATTTGCCATCGACCCAGTGTTCTTCCTGCCTCAAGAGGCAAAAAGACAACAGCAACATTGTTTGTTTGGGTCTCCATGGTTCCTCCATAACAGCATTTTGGCCATTCTAGGCGCTTTGCTCGCCAGCACAGCTCCAGCACCCAGACCACTCCCCCTCTCCATGAATTGCCATGCTGAAGCCACATATCTATGTAAGGAAGGTAAAGTCACTGTGGGAATGGAGATGTCAGGTCTGCTGTTGCAAAAAAAGGCAGGAAAAAGGACAGTAAAAGGCCTGGTAGTTCTGCCAGAAATGGATACAAGGTGTTCTGCATCCTGAACATTTCTAGAGGCTCCACCCACCCAAGCAAGTGGCTTCCAAAGTGACTGGTGAGGCTGCTGCTGCAAACAAGAGCATTCTTCCTTCCACAACAAGGGCTGGTTGCTCTGACTTCTGGCCTTGCTTGCTTCTGCCTCTCCCCCCTTCCTCTCTCCAGCTAGGAGACTTCTTACACGTCTGTGATTGCAGGAGCCGGTGAGGGGCCCCTTGAATAAGCTCATGGCCTTGCCCTGCTCACATCCTCCTCCAGACCAGCTCCCCTCCCTCTGGCTGCCCACGGACTTCTCCTGACTGAGGCTGGGCTGGCAAGCAGTGATGGGCATGAGCACCCTGCGTATAATCTGAAGCCAACTTAATGGCATCTCCTCTGCTCCAGGTGGAAGACTGATCTCACTCACTCTTTCGGTCTACTTGCCCTTTTTGGAAGGGCCCCCAATTTTACTGTATTAAAACATATTAGCAGGTGCATATTTAAACTTCAAGGGACCGTGTTTATCTTTATCCATAGTTCCTCTTAATATTTGTGAAACAACCTGGTGGTGTCCAAGTTGGAATAGGACCAACCTTGACTTGGACATCAATGCCTTGGCTAACACAACAATCACTCTGACGGTTAAACATGTGTAGCTAAATAAAAGGATTCCACAGTAAAATACTGTTCCAAAATGGATTGCATTAAAGTTAACATTTCTTCATTTACCTTTGAATGTTTACTTTTGATCTAAATAAGTAGGTTAATAATTTTATTACATTTTGGTTTAAGTTGTGGCCCTCTTCAGGCACTTACACCAATACAGCCCCCAGGTGCCAAAAGGTTAGGGGCCCCTGCTCTAGGGCAACAGAAAACAACCCTGCTCCATCCTCTAAGGGCTGTCACATAGCAGAGTTATTTTCCAAATGTTACCCTAAAGGTAGCCCATAATGGAAGGGTGCCTCACACAGAGACACCATCATGCACAGAAGCCCATGACTGGACTCTGAGCAGGTTGGCACACACAGAAACCTGCCTGGCAGAGACTGACTATGGAGTCAGTAGGTTTGAGCTGGACTAAACCATTTCCTCCTTGCCCAACTGACTGAGCTAAATGTGCACAGTATCTAAATCACCCCCCCCCCCAGCCAAAGACCATTAGACTATCTACAGGAAAGGAATATCCCTTCAAGGTACTAACTGCAACTTCTTTTGTCTCTCTTGTCCAGTGTAATTTCTGCCTAGCAGCATCTCTTATCCCCAAATGTCTTCCCCCAGTCCTTCCTGATAAAACAGACAAGGCCATTAGCAACGCATTACACCTAGCCAAGGTATTGTTCTACTTGATGAGATTACTTCACACCTCCCACTCTAGTGACCTCACAGTTCAAACTCACCTATCAGGTACTCATATTATCAGAGACCAATCATCAATCACGGACCTCCTAGTGGGCAGTCCCTGGGGCTGCCCCAGGAATTTCAAACATTATATCAAGCCTTGCACACACCGTGTGTGTGTGCGTGTGTGTTGTGCTGCTGTTCCCTCCACACCCGGCATCCTGTCCACTCCTGATGTCATCAACCTTGTGTCTTGGCTGCTTGGATCCAAGAAAGGTACAGTATCTTGAACTTGTCCCCCCTGTAGAACTTAGTGTATGTATGTTTTTGCTTGTGTGTGTTTTGAGTGTACCCCAATATTTCCCCCAAATAAATCCCCTGAGTGTAAGCTTAATTGTCTTCTCCATTTAAGAAGGGTTTTTTCCAGGGAAAGGACCCCGTAAAAATTGGTAGTAAGATCCTGCGTTACCCAGCCTCTTGCTATATTCATGATTCCCCAACAATTTGGGTAACACAGAAGGCCATACCAAAGAATTTCCATCGAAACATCCAGAAGAAGTTCCTGACAAAGCAGTTCCTCAGTGGAACTGGTTTCCTAGGGAGGTGCCAGGATCTCCTTCTTTGGAAGTTTTTAAGCAGAGGCTAGATAGCCATCTGACAGAAATGTGGATTCTGTGAATTTGTAAGTGCGTGGATAGAAAGGACTGTGTGGGTGCTTAAGCTCTTGTGGCCATTCCCTGCATTCTACAGGGGGTGGACTAGATGACCCTGGACATCCCTTCCAACTCCATGATTCCTAAATCACAGACAGTTATTATCCAAGCACCAACCCTTCACCTAAGAGATTCAAAACTACCTGTCATCCAGTCATCTTGTTCACTTATACAATTGGAGAGTGTTTTTTTTTTAATGCTGGAGATGAAAATTTGACACTCGTCCAAATTTAAGCAGGAACACTGAATACCAAAGGACTGAATTGAACTGCAGATAAAAGTAGAATGAGATGTGATACTCTCATGACACAATTACAAAGTTACTAATGATATCTAAGAAATTAATGATGTTTGTAGTTTGCTAAAAGAACTTGCCATTTAAGGAACACAGTACTAACCACTGAAAACAAAGTGTAACTATTTGCACTTAAGGGTAGCAGCTAAAAGACACCAGCCTTTCACCAGGCACACACTTGGGTTCAAAGGTGTTGCTGTGCACCTGAGAACCATATCTGCTCGTGGACGGCAGTGTGCACCCACACTTTTCCAATCGAGTGCATATAGCATACCCCCTATTGCCTCAATGTTCCTCCAACTAGGGATGGCCACAAATCACCTGACAAAGTTCACCATGGATTTTGGCCGGTTTGTGGTTCACGAAGTGAAGAATCATCACGAACCTTCACACATTTTTATGCAGGTTGTTAAGAGCAACCAGCTGAGTCCCCCGTCACTCAGCTGTTTGGAGGTTTATAAAATTATGCATGAGGTAGAGAAAGATTTCTAGAGCTCAAACGCTAGAAGTTGGATACCCTGCAAAATTGATGAACAGCAAATTCAGAACAGGCACGTTAGTACTTTATCATGCAAAGGGTGATTAGCTTATGGAGTTCACTGCCACCTGATACAGCAATTGCCATGAGTTTAGTGAGCTTTAAAAGGGGATTGGACTAATGCATGGACAATCTATCCATGGCAATGACTACATATGGGACCTCCATTTCCACAACAATAGAACTCAGTGCTGGGGGCCTTGGCTACTCTGCCTCGCCTGCAGCCTTCTGAAGGTATCCATTGGCCACGGTGGGAACCGGGATGTTAGACCCAATGGGCTGATCATAGCTGCTCTTGTGTTTGACCCACAAATATACTGGGCTAGTTTTTGAAGGCTAAGTAGTTCTGGATGCATCCCTTTTGAAAAGGGTAAATTATAACTTCTATTCTACATTATAACTGCTCTCTGTATACAGTCCTATTTGGAAACTCATGAAAATCATCAGAATTTAATACAGCCAGGTCTAAGTAGAAGAACGCCCATTTGCTGATGCTTTTGCCTTCAGCAGAAGTCATCCTTTTGCCTGCCTTGCTGGTGGAGTCACACAGTGGCACGAAGACTACAGTATCTGGGGGTGGGGGGTAATGACCACAATGTTGCCAAAGTAGCTGCCAAAAGGCCAATGGCCTTTCCCAAACCTAAGCATTTCAGAGTCCTCACCCACTCCCACCCCAGGAAGCAAAAGCTGCAGTGGCACAAATTCAGGAGAGCACTAATGGGCAGGACAAACCCCCTCCCTCCCTCTCCCCCTATAAAACTTTACGAGCACCCGAAACAAGCACCAGTACTAATAAATCTACACATTGTAGCAGTGTGCATTTTACTGTGGCAGTGTATGTGGTTTTGTCTGATGTGTCATTGTTCAGCAGAAAAGAAGACCAGGCAATCTGCAACAGGTTAAATGGCATCAGCTGTTCTATGGCTGGGAAAGATTATACTCACTGGGCTTCAACTGTTGAACTAACTGAAGGGGGAAATGGAAGCCAACTCTGCAAGACCAACCAGCTGCAGACAGACCCCCACCCCCCAAAAAGCAAGCTATTTGGCTAAGAAGCACTATTTGTTTGGTGCACGCACACATGCACACACGCACAAATACACACAGAGACACCCCACTCTCATCTGGTGTATCATTTGACTTCTTGGGAATTCTGAAAGATCGCTCTAAGCAAGGCAACTGTGTTTTGCATCTAGCAAATTCTTTTTGTGGCAACTGTGTTTTGCATCTAGCAAAACCTGCTTTGCATCTAGCAAATTCCCCATCATGCACACCACATGATAAAAAATGGAATATGCTAACCAGTATGAGGCACCACTCAAACGAAAAGTATCAAGTAAAATAAGTTTCCCGAAGAAACATATGATCAAGGCAGGTTTTCTTCATGGCTATTCTTAATGCTGCTTGGCCAACCATCAGCACTCCAAGGGCCAGCCGCCTTTGGGTGAGGGGGGTTTCTCTCAACACACGGGGTGCCGTTTGGAGCATGGGGTGGAATCATCCGGTTGATTAGAATCCAGTATTCCACGGGAATCCAAGAGGCGCACCATTCTTGATGTTAACAGGTCAACATTAGAACTGTTTGTATTTCTTAAATCATATTTCAGGCAATCACCTGATACTTCTATATGCATCAACCAAACCTCATTAAAACAAAACTTTTATTTGTTACCTTGAAAATCAGAATCCATTAGCCAGGTACCAATATATATTTTAAAGGAGAACCAGAATTATAGATAACTATGCTAAGTTGCCTTGATTTAAAATCAATTTCCCCTGCTAGCTAATGCAGCATCCTTAGCTCACAGTCCCATGGAATAATCAATTAAAACCTCACTAATTAATTGTAACACTGAAAGACTCAAAATATTCATCTTTTCAACAAATTTGTCTTAAGACCATTTTGGAAAACCAAAATGCAGATGAAATGAGCTGCCTGAGAAAGTTATACCTGTAATAGTATCAACATCAAAGCACCCTTTCCTGAACAGGAAAATGCCAGATTGTCACAGAATATGCCCCCTGCAGCATATACAATAAAACCCAGGACCTCATTTAGGCACAAAGGGGGAATCCCCCAGCCCATCTAATTGCTAGAGATCTTTAGATCCACCACCTGTAAACCGCTCCTGTGGAGTGGTAGAAATAAAGTCGTAAGGCCAGTGTGGGTGGAGAAAGGGAGAGTCCGTGATAAAAACTTGGCGGGCATATTGGGAGCCACACACTCCGGGGCCAAGCGGCCAATCAGGAGCCGCGCATAGCACAGCTCCTGATTGGCCACTTGCCCACTTGCCCCATCGTACACTGGAGGCTGAGGGGGGCACCAGAAGACGCTTCTCCATCACTCCTTTCCCGCCGCCAAAGCCGGGACCTGGCCCCTGTGATGACGACTCGGGAGGCACACAGCGCCTCTCGAGCCGCCTTCCCCCCATGCCGCCATTACCAGCCGGCCCACCGCTCCCACAGCCAGCCGACCCCCATGGGCGGCATGGGCGGGCAGGCAGCAGGTGGAGGCGGTGCCTGGGGGGTCTCTCTCGCCCCTGCGGAGCTGCCCCGCCCACCAGGAGCCAGCCCAGTCCCGGGAGCCTTCGGCCCCAGCAAAGGGACAGTCCCACCTCATCACTGATGCGCCGGCCCTATCCCTTTGCCACCGAGGTCCACTAGCCGAATCGAAGGTGCCCACATGAGCCAGCCCCACGACGAGCCAGGAGAGCCTCGGCCAGGAAGCACTCTACACGCCAGGTAAGCTCTTCCGCCGCCGCCGCTCCCCAAGTCGCCCCCACGAACCGCCACTGCCTCCCCACACTCCGCACACGCCGAACCATCCACCCACCGCACGCTTCTCATGCCCACCCCCCACCTCAAGTCGCCCCCATGCTCCCCTGGGCTGCAGATTCCCCCACCCAACACACCCAGCCACCCACTGCCCTCTCCCACCGCAAACCCCCAAGTCCCCCCTTGCCGCTGCCGCTTCCACGCTCCCCCCACATGCCGACCCACCCACCGCATGCTTCCCACGGCCACTCCTCCACAAGTCCTCCCCACAATCTGCCGCCGTCTCCCCCACCACAAACACCCACACACCCCTCTCGACCCCATGCTCTTCCCCCTCAACTCCCCCTCCCAATTCCCCCCTCACCACTCCCCACCCAACCCCCAAAGACCCTTCACATACCCCTGTCCCATCCCATTCCATCTACCTCGCTGCCTGCCTTCCTTCCTTCTTTCTTCCTTACTGACTTCCTCTATTTCTCTATCTACTTCCTGCCTCCTTCTCTCTCTCACTTGCTCTCTTTTTTCAGGAACTTCTGGATGTTTAGACAGAATTTCTTTTGAATTAATTCAATTTCATTGTCTCTCTGGGGCAACTCTGCTCCATCCTCTACATGGCAGCCTTATAACTGCTTAGAGATTTTATTTATTTATTCATCTTCTAGACCATTACTCCTTGCAAGCAGGCTTGGGGCAGTTCACAACATATTTCCACACATCAAAAATCACAATTAAAATAATAATAAAACCATATAATGCTTGGCTTCTTATCTGTCAATCTATCTGCCACTTTCCACACTACATCTTCTAACTCACTTTAGCAGAGGGAAGAACCTGGAGGTTAACTGCTTACACACCACGAAATTTATTGTACACACATGCATGGTTGTATTGGACTGATGCTGAGACACATGCAGACGGCCCTCTGTCCTCTTGCAACTCTATGCCTGTATTAAGGCAATAAAGTAGAATCCAAACAGGCACCCTCTGATTTAGCTACTGATGCTGCTCCGGAATATTTAATTAAAAAATACTATATGTAGCCTCGGCAAACTGTGTGGTCTTCTCAGACTTATTTTTCTGCTCTCATGTGACTGTGTTTCCCCCACCACCACCACCACCACCACCACAACTGCTCAGCTGCTAGGTTCACATGATGTGACCTACATAACAAGAGATGCACTGCCTTCAAGATAGCAGTTACAACAGCTGGGCGTCTGAACAATGGTGCCATTTCAGAGCCCTGATTTTATTAGATTTAATTACACCCCAGCCAGGGGTTCAATGCTATGCAGCTTTCCTATACTTCAGGCTGCTATGCAAAACAGTACTTATTTCAATATACATAAGCATCAGGGTACAACACTAACAGAATGCTTTCAGATGTCCATGTCTGAGGGTAATAAAGAACCCAGTCATTAAGAGTCTCAAAATATTAGCTTTTTTTTTTTTGCAATTCAAAGTAAAAACTTGTACACAAAAACCATACGCAATTTCATTCAGGCATCAAATGGATTAGAAATCACTCCTCAATATCAAATTGTCCTCTTTCTCTCTGTCTTAAGGTATTCCATATTAATGAGACTTGAAAATCAATCTAAGGTTACCAGTTTTGGTACTCCGCAGAAATAGAATGTAGCATGGTTTTAAAAAAATGTATGCATGTGCCATCAAGAAAGTGAGTGCCGGAAAAATACAGTTAAATTCAAAATTGGCACTCATTTCCTATGGCAAATAACTAAACTGTACACCAAATGCTGACTGGCAGGCAGTCTCCAAGATCTCAGCCGGAGGAAGGCGTCTCCTGCCACCTGTGGCCCGAGACTCATTCCCGACATCTCCAAGGGAAAGTACCAGGGACTGTTCCTGTGCTGGACATGGATTCTGTTATTGAGCCACTGTCCTGTATATAAAGACAGGGGAGCTAACGAATGGGTGTGTTAGGGTAACATTTCCTTAGAGGGTGAAATAAGACCATACTCCCCTAGACAAAGCATCAACAGGACTGACTAGAACAGGGGTAGTCAAACTGCGGCCCTCCAAATGTCCATGGACATCTGGAGGGCCGCAGTTCGACTACCCCTGAACTAGACCAGCCTTTCTCAACCAGCCTTTTTGTGAAACCCTGGAAGGGTTTCCTGAATGAATGGGAGTTAATTAATTTTATAGATCTTAAAATTTGTTAACCATTCATCAGGTGATATGACTTCATATGGCCATGTTGACCTGCCCTCCCCTCCCCAGAGGGCTGCAGGGGGTGGGAAGGGGAGGGGCCCCATGTATGCAGCGATGCTTCCCAATCATATTCTGCAAGAAGATCGCACCACTCCTGGGGTTGATCCTTCCCACCGTGGAGAGAGCGAGGGAGTGGGCCCCAGGGACATTCAGTGAGGGCAGTGGCCCTCTGAACTTCTGGGCAAGGCCGAGTATGCCCAGGAGTGCCTGGAGCCCTGGCTGAGAAAGCCCAGTCCGGCTAAAGACCTCGTTAAGTGATCTGGATACTGTCAGGCAGAGTTCCTCACAGACAGGAGGAACTATTTGCATGGCTTAAGGCTGCTGAACTCTCTCTGTCCTGCTGGGGCAAACTACAACAGTTTCAGTGCAGAGGTTGACAGTGCAGTCCTCTACAGAACTACTCTGGCCTAACTGCACTGAAGCTCACAGCTTGAAGTAGAATTGCTTTATCAATTTACTTTTCTTCTCCACATTGTCCTTTGGATCAGTGGTCCCCAACCTGCGGGCCGCGGCCCAGCGCCGGGCCGCGAAGGCCATGGCGCCGGGCCGCAGCTCCCTCTCCCCGCCCCCCCCCGCAGTAAAAAACTTCCCAGGCCGCAAGCTTGCGGCCCGGGAAGCTACTTACTGCGGGAGGGCGGGAAGAGGGAATCAGGGCCGGGCTGCGCCCATGCAGGCCGTGCCCGTGCGGCTCGATCCGCGGGCGTGGCTTCCGGGCGCGGCTCGATGCGCGGGCGCGGCTCGATGCGCGGGCGCGGCCAGAAGCGTGGGTGCGGTCCCCGCGGGCGCGGCCCGATGCCCTGCCGGTCCCCAGCCTAATAAAGGTTGGGGACCACTGCTTTGGATGATTTAATACAGTAGTCCCCAACCTGCAGGCCGCGGCCCGGTGCCGGGCTGCGAAGGCCATGGCGCCGGGCTGCGGCTCCCTCTCCCCGCCCCCCAGCAGTAAAAAACTTCCCAGGCCGCAAGCTTGCGGCCCGGGAAGCTTCTTACTGCGGGAGGGCAGGGAGAGGGAATCAGGGCCGCGCATGCGCAAATGCGCCATGCGCGGCCGAAATCTCTCTTTTGCTCAGAAAGGTTGGGGACCACTGATTTAATAGACAACATTGTACAGTTGCCATCAGCCTTCCAAAGAAAACCCAGCAACACTTTCAGTATAAAACAGCAGAGACACCCGGTGACTCGGGAGGCATGTGTGGGTCTCCTAAGCATGATCCCGCAATGTGGTAGCCTCAGGAAAGTGACATGGCAGGGCCTGTGGCTCGCTGCTTATCAGAGGAAGCCTCCTGTGGTGCAGACCTCACTCTGAGGATGGAAGTGAACACAGCTCTTTGGATCATTGTACGTGTGGATCTCTGCAGTCTGCCTTGAAGTCTCAGAAACTGGGACAGTTCAGCAAAGGGCTGGCTCATTGGGACAAGGGAAATAACGGTATTAAGGCACCATGACAAGGAGCTATGGGAGCCCTGAGGCAGCAGGTGGATTAGGCTATTCCAGGTGATACAGGTGAGAGATCATGCTTCAGATGATACAGGTGAAGGATTATGGAATGCTCCCTTCTGGTAAATATTAGATGAAAACAGAAAATCAGCACGGCAGAGGAACGTTCTCCCCTCTTCTTTGTTTGCTGTGCTCTTTCTTCCTGTTTGCTTGTGATTTTATATACAAAGGAGTGTTCAAGGCAGTGATCTACCCCCTACAATCTCAATTGGGACGGTCCATCTCGCCACCGAATGTATAAATCTGACCTGGAGATAGAGCTGAGCTATCTTCTTACAATCACCCTCAGCTCACTTAAAGACCCAAGCCCACAAATACAGGGATTACTATTCTCTTTACTGCTTAAAAAATGGAAATAGAAATAGGCAAGTCCAATCAACTGCCCTTTCCATATCTGCACATTAAGCTATTTCAAATGTTGGCTCGGTTCTCCCCATTTAGAGATAAGGCAAATGCCCAGCTATCATGTCTCTAACAGCCCAATACGGCCCAAATGAGGATCAAAGTCTCCCCACGGAGGAACAAAGGGCATTTTTCTGGATCCACAGAAAAAGACAAGGATGGTTTTTCCCCCCTTTCAAACAGAGCATCTAACCCACACGCGCACACACACCAGTGATGTATGTGTTATGTGAGGGAAACAAACCCTTTGGGTTACATACTCGGTTACTATAGCAACCCAGAATAGTACCCAAAATCAGAACGTAAGTGGGGTGGGTAGTAGGCGTGGATAAAATAGGAAAACAGGAGGGGAAAGCACGAGTTGTGAGAAGAGAGGGGGGAAACAGTGGGGCACACAGCTGTAGGCAGAAAAGACAGGCCAGTAGGGCAAGAGGCCGGGAGGGAAGAAGCAGAGATTAAGCTAAGGTGGGAGCAGCATTTCTCCTCCCCCATGAATCCTTACAGCCCCCCCACCCCCCCCAGCAATATACTTGGAGGCAATAGATTTCACCTTGGAGGTGAATGGCGGGAGGCCCATAGCTTTTATTGGCTATTTGAGATTGTTCCAGCTTCAACCAAAAGCCTGGTGGAAGACTGTTCTTCTCTGACTGCTTGGGGGAGACCAGAAACTGTAACGCTAATCCCTTTCCCCCCCAATGAGGACCCCAAAAAGGCTTTTACAAATGACTTTTACAAAGAACTTTTTCCAGACTAAAATATAGCCGCTGTACAACAACCAAAAAAGCAGCATAGAGCATGTGGTGTGTTTTGAAATTGCAGTAGGCCTAACACCAGGAAAGAGGGGTCTGCTCATATGCATGGGGGGGGGCACTAGGGACGCAGTTTGGGAGCCAAAGCGGCGGCAGCCCGAAAAAGTTTACAAGCCACTGGTTGAATGAGATCAACTTGATCAGTTCAGAGAGGGGCACAGGCAGGGCTTGCAAGACACAGTTCAGGTTCCGTGATCGGAAATGATGGACAACGGGCAACTCTAAAGATGCGGCTCCTTTCAGGAATCGGACTATGTGGCAGTGCTGTGCAAGCTGAACGTTCCAAGTGAGCATTGCAGGTAGTGCAGCCACCTGTCGGTCATAGACCCCGTTTAACGACATCTTGTAAAACTCTATTTTGTAACCCCAATGAACGACATCTGTAGCCCACTGGTCGGATTGTGTCATGAAACAGTACAAGACGGCCTCCTACTGGAACCTCCTTGTAGTCAAGGCTCTGTTCTGATTGCTGTCTCTGCCTCTCTTATCCTGGCTGTTAGGATCCTGTTTGTTAAACTTATAGTAACGTCCTCTATGAAAGGACTGACTATTATAGCCCCGTGATACTCTCCTGTTATCCCGAAACCTGGGAAGAGTATTCTGGGATCTGGAAGAAAAACTTTAGTATCTCCAAATAAATCTTAGGAAGCACCTGCCTTCTGTCTTGTTTCCAACAAAATCCTATTTAAGGCTTTGCCAAACGACCATTGAACTTACCAAAGATGGTCCTTCTCCCCTAGAGTAAGGAGGACATCTGTCAGGATGGGTTTTCCCTTCAGCTGCTCAGGGAGCCAGGGTTTGATTAAATCACCCTCCTTCTGGTTCCTGTCCTGCACACTGCGTCTCAATCCCCAGTCAGGATACTCTGAGAGCCATGGAATACAACAACTGAAGCTAAAACTCATCAACTATTTACGCATTATGTTACTTAACTTTTTTTTGAAAGGCAGAAGAACAGGAAGAAAGGAGAGAGATGATATTGCATTTATCAAACCCTCTATCCTTTGTATTTTTTTATAATCCACTCAGGTCCCTTGAGTGGTTTATAACTATCTCTCCTTCTCCATTTTATCTTCACAACCCTGTGATTGGCGCAAGGTCACCTGATCAAGATTCCATGACAGAGGGGGTATTGTGCACTCAGATGGCAGCTCTCCAGGGTCCTAGGCAGAGGATTTCATGCCACCTACTATCTGGTCCTTTTAACTGACAAAGAGGAGAATTGAACCTGGCACCTTCTGCATGCAGAGACTATTCCAATGAGCCACAGCCCTCCCCTCCTGTGGCTCTCTCAAAATCTGCTCTGGAAGATCCATTCCCCAGACTCTCTAGAGCCCATGTCAGGGTGAAGCACAGTCACTGCAAGTTACTCAGTGGAGAAAAAAAGAGGGGCCTCTAAATCCATTTCTTTATTTTTTGTACACTACACAATCACATCCAAAAGCTATTTTGAATTTTAAAATGCAAGCAGGCTCTCTACATAAGTGTTTTAACTGATCACTGAGCTGTTCCCCTAAATTTCCTCTCTTGGGGGGGACTGGGGGGGGGAGGAGAAAGGAAAAAAGGTTACTACGCACATCCAAGGTCTTCCTGTATTTCAAGCTCAAAGAACAGATTCCTTGTATTGCGATCGCCACCAAAAGCTTTGTGGATGGAAAATATACTTCTCTCAGTAAAGGAATAAAATTTAATCACAAGAAGCTATCAGTCTAAATGATCTAGCCCTCAGAGACCAAAAGTATGAAAATGTATATTCTGAAGATGGATTAAAGTAGGCTGCTCGTGATTTTAGAAAGTTGTCCTAACTGTATGCTGAAAACTAATCTATACACGGAACATTCCAATTTACCCACTCCTCTACAATGCACGGCCTTGTATATTCTGGTTTGTCTTGTTTCTTTTCCTTCCAGGCAACTTAAAGCGGACAATTTCAAACTTGGCAGAGAGAAGAAATGCTATGGCAATTCCAGAAAACACACTGATGCAAAAAACACACACACCATATTACGTAGTTTAACATGGACAAACCTCATTATATTGCCACCCAACTGGCTTTCCAGAGGGAGCAACTGACAAAGGGCACAGAACTGTCTCCCCTCCAGATTCACTTTGGAAAGCCACTTTATGTGCCTTTAAGAACAGTCGCTTTTCCTCCACCTTCCTCCTCCTCAGCTTACATAGAAGGAAATGCAACATTCCAATTCATCTATGAAACCAAGGCCAATCCCTTTCTCACTATGTACTAACCAGAGGCAAGAACCCAGTAAACTGACTCGAATCTTGGCCCTTTTAGAAAGGGACTAAGCAGAAGGCAGAAGCCCTGAGGAACAGCATGCATGCTACTTAGCCAAAGTCCAAAAGTCTAGCTGCTAGAAAGAATATCCACGGGTGGGGAGATGTATTCAGCATCAGCATCATCAGCATCAAGCATAAAAATGAAAAAAGTATACACCCAGATGACTCACAGCCTCCCTGATTGGTCCTTTGGGCAAGTGACACCTCTGAGGGCCAATCAGGTAGGCTATGCATCATTCCCAGCCTCTGCTCTGCCTCCTCCTTCTTTCAGCCAGAAGAACAGCTGCGGAAGGTAAGCCAGTGGGAGAGCAGGGGCTGGGAAGGAGAGCCGGGGACACAGCCTGGGCCCAAACATGGTACCGTCCGTTGGGGGGGGGGGATCCCTACATGTGCCACATGCTGCCCAGACTGAGGTGACGCTGGCGTGCACAGATTGCTCTGAGGGCTGGCAGCCATTGAAGCAGCCTGTGCACCCAGCACCACCCCGGTCGGGGCAGCACATGGCATTGGGGGAGCCTCCGAGGGCTTTAACAGTGCACAGGGACCCTCGGAGCAGCCTGTGCATGCCGACCCAGTTCCAGGGGGGGAACCCTGACAAGGGGGTAGGGGAGTCTCCCTTCCTTTCTTCTTCACTCCCTTCCCCTTTCTTCCTGTCATTTTCTCTTTTTTCTGTCTACCTTCCTTCCTCCCCTTCCTTCTTTCCCTCCCTCGGACGACCTAGCATTTGCTATATTCCGGGATACAACGGGCTGTGTTGCTAGTTTCATACATATTGCCAAAATCCTACTGAAAAGTAGGGTCCTTCCCACATTGATAGCCAAACTGTACAAAAGATGTGTCAAATTATATTCATTCTTTAAGTTGTACTTTTTCTAGATTTGCAGGGCAAGTTTGCAACCCAACAGTCACATATGCCAGACTTGCCTGATGATAGATCCCATCCACCTTAAAAGGTAAAAGGTAAAAGTATCCCCTGTGCAAGCACCGAGTCATATCTGACCCTTGGGGTGACGCCCTCTAGCGTTTTCATGGCAGACTCAATACGGGGTGGTTTGCCAGTGCCTTTCCCAGTCATTACCGTTTACCCCCCAGCAAGCTGGGTACTCATTTTACCGACCTCGGAAGGATGGAAGGCTGAGACAACCTTGAGCCGGCTGCTGGGATTGAACTCCCTGCTGGGATTGAACTCCCAGCCTCATGGACAAAGCTTTCAGACGGCTGCCTTACCACTCTGCGCCACAAGAGGCTCTCCCATCCACCTTAACTTGACCCAAAAAGATCTCCCACCTTCAAACCTATAACTTTCATCCTTCCTCTATCCTATGAACAAGGCCATTCTCATTTTGAGAGCTGCAAATTAACCAACCACTTTACATGGAAAATCTCCATGCCACTTAACTGTTAATGATAAGCTTCCAGTCATGAAATGCAGTTAAAGTGCTAGGTAGGTCAACATTACATTACTCATTTTCCAGTGAATTCTGATTCAACACTATCAAGCACACATACTGATGAAAAGAAGCCCTCAGGCCAGGAGATTTCTTAACAGTAGACTCAAGAGTAATTTTCTGTGTGACCTCTTCAAGCATATAGAAAGCTGGAAAACAAGACTGATCTATTAAAATTGATCATCAGTCAATAAGATTGTCTTGCAAAATATATCATTTACACTGACCCATAAAAGTCAAGCCAGAATGAACTGGTTTAACTGGCAGAGATGGTTCCAGACATAAGAAATCTGCACAAGTAGTTACAGCATCCCCTTGACTCATTCTTTTAGTTTTTCTCAAATGCATAAACCATGGAAATAAAATCTACTCTGCGTAGCCATGCAACATGAGCCTATGTGTCCTGCCTGGGAAACAGTCAAGAGGTTCCTAATAATAATACAATGAGAAATATTAAACTGGACGGGTCCTAGTGACATCTCTGAAGAAAGTTGGAACTGGGCAGTTAATGTGGCACTTCTGATGTCCTTTTACCTTTCAGTATTAGAGACCTGAAGAAAGGTATTTACATTGAGTGAAGATGTAGTGGCGCGCACGCACACACAGTAAACAAGTCAGCCTTAATAGCTAGCAACAACATGGCTCACACATACCTAATTTGGATAGTTGTAGACTCATGTCAAAGCAGGGAAAGGGAAGGGCCAGCTTGCCTGGAAGTTGTCCTTACTCTCCGCAGGTGACCAGGCATGTGGATTACATACAAGGCTGCCCAGGACTGTTTGGCCTCCACACGTGGATTGTCACAGGAATCTGCCTATTCTTTGAATTCACCAGGCCACATGCAGGTCAACCTTGAAGGGTATGTCAGGACTATCAAGAAATGCAGAATCCCTAAAATATTCATTGTTTCCTTCAACTCATATTTATTATGTATTTATTATATTTATATACCGTCCTCCCTGAAGGCTCAGGGCAGTTTACATCAAACAGGAACAATACAAATAACTCAGTTAATAATAATACAACAATAACAACATTATGAACAATGGAACATTGGGGAGAACAATAAATCAACGCTTACGGTTGGCCCAGTGGGATGGCTGAGTCTGCAGTGATGGTTGCAGAAGGGAGGCTGGGGGGGGGGGGTGAGAAGCGTTGGTTCTCGTCAACCTCAACCAAATGCCTAGCATAAAAACTCCCTTTTGCAGGCCTTGCGGAACTGCTCGAGTTCCGTCAGGGCCCTGGTTTCCTCTGGGAGCTAGTTCCACCAGGATGGAGAAAGCTCTGGCTCTGCTGCTGCAGCAAGCAGGCTTCCTTGGGGCCGGGGATCACCAGGAAAACGCTTCCACCTGAGAGCGTGAGAGAGCATCCACAATGGTCCATCCCCATTCCCCAACTTTAGTCATCACAGTGAACAGGCAAAGGTCAACTTGTGAGGTTTTATGGTACTTCTGAGGTCTTCCCAGCCCAATAGTCCAATACTGGCCTCTGTTTACTGATTGTGAAAAAGCAATTGGGCAATTTCACTTTCTATGGTGTTTTTGTTTTCCTGAGGTTAGTGTCTGTCACACTAGGCATCTAATCACTCTTTGGGTCTACCATCACCCTGCCCCAAACCGGATAGCCCAGGCTAGCTTGATCTCATCGGATGTTGTAAGTTAAGCAGGGTCAGCCCCAGTTAGTCTGTGAGGCAAGCCCATCAAAGATGTCCAGGATTGCTCTGCAGAGGCAGGCAGAGGCAACGTCTCTTCCAAGAGTCCCCAGAAGTCACTTGCCACACGATCCACCATCACGATCTGCCATCACCATTCTCACTGCAGACTGAAGAGCACAACAAACTATGGCGTCTGCCTTTGTTTTCTAACCTGCTTCTATCCTCCAAGAAACTCGGGGCACCTTATGGTTCTTATATTATCCACACAACAAGCCATAAGGGAAATCAGGCTGAGGGAGGGAGGATGGCTGGCCCAAAGACACTCAGGAAGGTTTAGGATCCTGTGGGGATTCAAACTCAGCTTGCTCTCGTCCAGGACAACACTCTAACCATTACATCAGTTAGTTCCCAAGCTTTTTCAGGCTGCTGCCCCACTAGCTCCCAGGACACATTCCTGGTGTCCTCCCCCCCCCCCCCCACACACACACATACCTTGTTTCTGGTATTAGGTCTACTGCAAATTCAAAACATACTCCATTGCCTATGCTTCTTTTTTGGTTGTTGTGCAATATTGGCCATATTTTAGTCTGTTTAAGAGATGACAGGTTAACAGGTCTATCAGATGTAAAATAGGTTAACTGGCCACAAAAAGCCCTACATTTCTTTCCCCTGCTACATTGTAATTTTAAGTTGCCACAGACAAAAGGGGGGGTGTCCAAAACCAAGAGTCCCGCTCTTACAAGCTACTCTGGCTTCCATTTTTTTCTTCAGTGATGCAGAGCAAAGAAAGGCTGGCCGACTCCTTAGCCTTTTGGCAATTTTATCTGAGCTGCCTGCCACATGGAAATCAGAACGGATCTGGGTCCAGTAGGACCGACTAAGCTTAATTGTGGGAATAAGCGTTCATGGCCATGGCCACTTCAGTGTGCATGGAGATCCACCCGACATGTCTAGTCATGCCCTTTCGCACCTCTGTTTACATTTCACGCTTTCCAGGCCACGAAGTCGGTTCCTTTGCAGCATTTCACAGGCGCTTCAGCACAACCTCCCAGCAAACCTCCTCCAAGGGCCGGAGAAGCCCGCGAGCCTCGAAGGCAGGGGCGACCGGCCCGAGGGAGCAGCGCGCTCTCCCCCCGAGACCCGCTCAGGGGCCGCAGCCACACGCGGGGCGCCCCGCGAACAAAGCGAAGAAGCCGCCTGAAAAGGGCTCCGCGCGCCGGAGAAGTCCCCGTCGGCCTCGTGGCCGCGCACGAGCGAGCGGGCCCAGCCGGGCACCTTCGGGGGTGGGGGGCGCGGGGGGGGCTCACCTTTGCCGGCGGGCGAGGCGGGGCTCTTCCTCTCGGGGGAGGCGCGGCTCTGCTCCGGGGACCGGCGGCGCTGGCGATGGCGGAGTCTCCCCCCGGGGAGGGCGGCGGCGGCGGCGCAGGCGGAGCTCTCGGGCGGGGGCGGCGAGACGGGCGAGGCGCGGGGCGACGGGGGGGCGGCCGAGGGGGGCGGCGGCGGCGGGGGGGGCGGCGGCGGGGGCAGCGGGTGGGGGGCGGCCCGGGGGGGGCTCCCGCGCGGCGGCGCAGTCGGGGCGGGGGGGGCGGCCCCCCCGGAGGGCGTCTGCGTGGCGACGGCGGGCGCGCCGAGGGGGAGGGGGGCGGGGGGCGGCGGCGGGGGGGGCGTCGTGGGCGGGGGGGGCCGCTCTGGCGCCGCTGCGGGTGGGGCTGCCGTGGGGCGGCTTGAGCTGGAAGGGCACCGTGGCGCGCATGGGCTGCAGGCGGCTGCTGCTGCCCCCCCCGGACGCCCCCCCCCGGCGCCGCCGCCCCTCCGCCCCCCCCGGCCGCTCCCCCCCCCAGCGCGGCGGCCGTGGCGGGCGTCGGGGAGCCGTTGCGCCTCACGCGCGGGTGGGCGGACATCGCGAGGGGGCCCGCGGGGGCCGGACCCCCAACCAGGCCGCCGCCGCCGCCCCCCTCAGGCGCTGCCCCTCCGCACGGCGCTCGCGACGCTCCTCTCGCCTCTGCCGCCGCCGCCGCTCCGGCCGCCTCATCAACAATAGCGCCCGCGTCGGCCTCTCCCATTGGAGGCGCGGCCGCCCCGTTCCGGCCGCTACAGGGCCCCGATTGGCTGAGGGGCGGGCGCGAGGGGGGCTTAAAGGGACAGGGGGCGGGGCGCCGCCCGCGCGAGACCTGCACGCGCGTCTCTCGCGCGCTGTCGCCAAGGGGACGGGTGCCCGCCCTCCAGGCGCCGAGGCCGCGAGGCCGGTCCTGCCCGGTTGCCAACCTCCAGGGGGCCTCAGGGAGAAACGGCTCCTCAGGAGGGCGCGCCTCCGGTTGCCAATCTCCAGGAGGGGACTGAAGGGTTCCCAGAATTATAGATGAGAGTAGCCTCCCTGGAGAAAATATATAAATCAATCAATCAATCAATAAGATGGCCGCATTGGGAGATGGGCTCTTCATTGTGTTGGAATAATGGGCCCTGAGTCTGTGGCAAAAGGGTGGGCCACAAATAGAACAACAGCTGCCTTGCTGGAGCCTGCCTTCTCCCCAAATCTCCAGGAATGTCTCCGCTCAGCACCAGCAGCCCCGCATTAGACTCTACCGGGGCCCTCCCAGTCACAGGCCCTCCTGGCCCCAAACGTCCCCTCCTCTTCCCAGGCATTGTCTAACCCAGGGGTAGTCAAACTGCGGCCCTCCAGAGGTCCATGAACCACAATTCCCAGGAGCCCCTGCCAGCGAATGCAGTCCATGGACGTCTGGAGGGCCGCAGTTTGACTACCCCTGGCCTAACCCCAGCTTCTGTATTTCCGTAGCCTGGACTCTGTTCTGAGAGGCAGATGCACAAACAACACCTCTAAACCACAACAGTTTAGGCCGGGGGGGGGGGGGCAAACGGTGGCCCTCCAGATGTCCACGGACTACAAGTCCCATGAGCCCCTGCCGCTGGACATCCGGAGGGCCCCCGTTTGCCCAGCCCTAGTTTGGGCCAAGGGAAGACAAACTGTGGGTCCCTAGATGCCCCTGGATTTCAATTCCCGTGAGCCCCTGCCAGCACGGGCCTCTGGAGGGGCGTAGTTTGGCCACCCCTGGGTTAGGCCATAAGAAAGTGATTCCTCTTTACTAACAGCCCTTCCGGGCTGGGCGCTGCCTGCCTCTGCCCTTTCCTGGCCCCCAAAAGCTCTGCGACACCTTTGAGAAGCGAGGCCTGTGCATATCTTCTTCCTCAGGCACCATAACACGCTCGGGACTTTCACTAAGAAAGAGCAAGCCATGTGGCTATTCCAGTTCATTTCATAGGCCACCCCTCCCCGCAAACAGGCTCAAGGTGGCTTATAGTGAAATTTTAATAGGAACACAAGTAAAAACTATTTTAAAACATTGCACTTTAAAACTATCTGTTGCTATTCCCTTCCCCCTAGCTCCCTGGCATTCTATATCCATTTTTCTGGCCTATGATGGGGGGGGGGGGTCACCTAGTTATACTGGGAGAAGCTGAACTAGGGAGAGGTGGGAAGCCCATCGTTGTCCTCATTTTGTCCTGGCCTCAACTGTAGGCCTGATGGAAGAGCACCATTTTACAGGCCCTGCAGAACTTCACTAGCTCCATCAGGGCCCACATCTCCACTGGAAGCTCATTCCACCAGGCAGGAGTCAAGGATGAACTGTGGCCCCAAGTCCCACCTGGAGGTTGGCATCCCTAGAGCGGGGCTTGGTCCCCCAGGCTTCATTGTGAACAAAGCTAGCTGCTGAGCAGGATTTTGTTTCAGGGGCCCCCTTTGTCACAGCATTGCCTTTTTCAAATCTCCCCCCACTGACTCCTCTTGGCCTCTTCACTCCCTGCGAACTCACTTGCTGGGGGACCTCCTTGTTTGTCTTTCTGATTCTCACGCTCCTCCCTATCCCAGGGATTAGGAATGCAATTGTACATTTTGGCACCTGTAGCCAAACACAGAAATCGATCCCCTCCTTGTATGACACCAGCTCCCCCCACCCGGTGCTACAGACCTTTCCCACATTAAATATTTGCCTAGAGATGAGCCCTGCGGCCAAGGAAGGGGCGTGGGGCTGGGAAAGGCACAACGCAGAAAACCTGCAGGTTTGAACCTGACCAAATAGCAACTCCAGAGATTTCCCACACTCAAGCACAGACCCACCGGATGCCTCCCCCCAGCAGCATGAAGAGAGGAACACCCTGCCCGGTCAAGAGGTGACACAAAGTGACATTTCAGCGTCCTTCTGTGGGAAACTCACAAGAACCCCACAAAGCAGCATAGGTAGGAACAGAGGGACAGTGTTGATGGAGCAGACTGTGGACTCCTGCAGCCACGTGTGGCCATGACTCAGAATGTGAGTGCATGGGACAAGTCCAAAGGATTTTACCCTGCCCCACTTGTAGCAAAGTATCATAAATTGGCTCCCCATAGAGACCTTAAAAGGAGCGGGGGGGGGGGGGGCAGATGCAAGGAAAGTCCTGGAGATTTGGGCCGGGGGCCTGGGAAGGGCAGAGATTGAGGCAGGGTGGAAATTCGGCAGGGTATAGAGCCCAGTCTCCAAAGCTACTATTTTCTTCAGGGGAATTGTAGTCTGGAGATGAACTAGAATTCCAGGAGAACTCCAGGCCCCACCTGGAGAATGGCTAACCTAAAGGGCAGGAATATCTGTGCTATTTGTCCTGCTTTCAGCCACCAAGTTCTTCTTCTCCTTGTTCATAGAATCATAGAATCATAGAGTTGGAAGGGGCCATAGAGGCCATCTAGTCCAACCCCCTGCTCAACGCAGGATTAGCCCAAAGCATCCTAAAGCATCCAAGAAAAGTGTGTATCCAGCCTTTGCTTGAAGACTGCCAGTGAGGGGGAGCTCACCACCTCCTTAGGCAGCCTATTCCACTGCTGAACTACTCTGACTGTGAAAAACTTTTTCCTGATATCTAGCCTATATCGTTGTACTTGAAGTTTAAACCCATTACTGCGTGTCCTTTCCTCTGCAGCCAGCAGAAACAGCATCCTGCCCTCCTCCAAGTGACAACCTTTCAAATACTTAAAGAGGGCTATCATGTCCCCTCTCAACCTCCTTTTCTCCAGGCTGAACATTCCCAAGTCCCTCAACCTATCTTCATAGGGCTTGGTCCCTTGGCCCCAGATCATCTTCGTCGCTCTCCTCTGTACCCTTTCAGTTTTATCGATGTCCTTCTTGAAGTGAGGCCTCCAGAACTGCACACAGTACTCCAGGTGTGGTCTGACCAGTGCCGTATACAATGGGACTATGACATCTTGTGATTTTGATGTGATGCCTCTGTTGATACAGCCCAAAATGGCATTTGCCTTTTTTACCGCTGCATCACACTGCCTGCTCATGTTTAGTTTACAATCCACAAGTTCTGCTGTACTGATACTTTGTGGGTTTGGCTTTGGGTTCAGATGGGTAGCCATGTTGGTTTGAAACAATAGAACCAATGTGTAGTCCTCTGGCACCTTGAAGACCAACCAAGTAGAAGCTGTCTGAAAAGAAGTGGGCTTGCACACAAAATCTTATACCCAGAATTAAACTTCCTTGGTCTTCAAGGTGCCACGGGACTCAAACCTATTCTTTGGCTTTGGTTTTAGATCATTAACTTTCTCACTTTTAACTCCTTTTATTTTTCCTTCATTCTGTGTGGAGGAACACCTAAAATCCTACGTAGAATGTTGCCAGAACATATAAAGAGTATAAATAATCATTTGGTGTGGACAAGTTAATGTTTAATAGCAATAAATTAGAGAGTTATGAGGTAAACGTGAGCTATTTTCACTTGGATTGCAGGAGTAAAACTGTACATCCTGTAGGCTCAGGGAGCAATTTTCTCTCCGAGGTTTTCAGGGAGCCTCCCTCATGTTTATATGGGGCAGGATTATAAATTCACCACCTCTGATTGGCTAAATGTTATGTTTGGTTACTTGGTGGATGTTTGAACCATTTCCATTGGCTGTTAGCTTTGAGCCAATGAAACGAGGGCCTGAGATAGAGTAAGCTCTAATTCAGGGGTAGTTAAACAGCGGCCCTCGAGATGTCCATGGACTACAATTCCCAGGAGCCCCCTGCCAGCGAATGCTGGCAGGGGACTCCTGGGAATTGTAGTCCATGGACATCTGGAGGGCCGCAGTTTGACTACCCCTGCTCTAATTGCTTGATTTGTCTGGCAGGAGACTATCCTCTCAGCCCGGTGATAGTGAGTGAAGCTTCTCCAGTTGCTAGTGATGCCTGAAGGAAGGAGCTTCTCCGCGAGGGGAATGGTGGTTCGAGTCAGAAAAGCCTTGTAGGACCAGCGAAGGAAGTGACAGGGCCCTTCTGGGGGCAGTGCCTTGGTGTCCTCATCCCAGCAGCTTCAGGCAACAGCCTTAACTTCCACGAGTGAGGCTATTGACCTCAAGGTGTACAGAATAAGCCAAGGAACATTCTTGAACAGGAAGACTTTATCAGCCAGTGTACTAAATTTCACCCCACCCAGTCTCGCATCTTGTGGTTCTGGGAAAGGTAGTTGAAAGGGCCACAGCTCCTGGCTTACTTGGATGAAGCTTCGGCGCTCGACCCATACCAGTCGGGGTTCCATCCTGGCCGCAGGGTGGAGACAGTGTTGGTCACCTTGGTGGATGATTTCCGGCACCAGCTGGATTGGGGCGGAGCGGCAGTATCTGTTGGCTGCATTTGATGTGGTTGACCACGAGTTACTGGCCCACTGCCTTGCCAGATCTGGGATACGGGGGACAGCCTTGTGATGGCAGTGTTCCTTTTTCTGGGAGTAGACACAGAGGGGGGCTGTGGGGGAGTCACTATCGTGTCAATATGGGCTCCCTTGTGGGGTACCACAGGACGCAGTACTCTCCCCCATGTTATTTAACATCTTCATGCGTCCCCTTGGACAACTGGTCCGGAGCTATGGGCTGGGTTGCCATCAATATGTGGATGACACCCAGCTCTGTCCACATGGATGGCCACCTGGACTCCTCCTGGATACGTTTGCCAGATGTTTGGAAACTGTTGCTGGATGGTTAGAGCAGAGTCACCTGAAACTCAACCCCTCCAATCCGGAGGTCCTGTGGATGAGCAGGAAAGGTGCAGGACAGGAAGCATGTCTTCCCACCTTTGCAGGGGCACAAACTTAACATCTCGCCCACAGCAAGGAATTTGGGGGTGATCACAGAATCACAGAATCACAGAATTGTAGAGTTGGAAGGGGCCATACAGGCTATCTAGTCCAACCCCCTGCTCAACGCAGGATCAGCCCAAAGCATCATAAAGCAATCCTAGATCCTAGATGTCTCACAATGGAGGCACACCTCACAGGAGTAGTGTGCATAGCATTTTATCATCTTCGCCAAGCACGGCTATTAGCTGCCCCCAGACTGTCTGGCCACAGTGATCCATGCAATGGTCACCTCTAGACTAGATTTCTGTAACTTGCTGTATGCTGGCCTACCCTTGACCTGGAAACTCCAGCTGGTGCAGAATGCGGCTGCTAGGTTCTTCACTGGTTCACCTTGGAGGACACATTTCCAGCCAGTGCTGGTTGCCAGGTCTGACCCAGATCAAGTTCAAGGTCTTGGTTCTGACCTTTAAAGTAATTCGTGACTTGGGCCCAGCCAATCTGAGGAACCAGTTGTCTGTTTATGCCCCACGCAGGAACTAATCTGTTGGTGGTCCCTGGCAGCAGGTAGATGCACCTGGCTTTGACCGCAACCAGGACTTTTTTGGTCCTGGCCCCAACCAGGTGGAATGAGCTCCCGGGAGACCTGATGGCACTGACTGAGCTGACTGAGAGTTCTGCAGGGCCTGCAAAATGGAGCTCTTCTGCCAGGTGTATGGTTCTTCTTCATATGACCCTGTGGCGAAGCCTTCCTTGTCCAATACGGCTTCTTCTTTCCTACCTGCGAGTCCCATGCCTCTTCTCCTCCTCATACCCCAGCCTTGCAGCAAAGCATTTCCCGTACTCTTCTGCATGGTACAATGCCAGCCTGATTCCCCACCTCCGTTTCCCACTATCCACACGAGGTTGCCATGTTGTTCTCTCCAGCTCGTTCCTGGCTGTTTCGATTGCGTGCCTGAACTTGAGCTGCACACCTGAGCTGTAGAGGTATGCACATTATCAAGCTTCCCACACAAGTCCTGCACTGACAAGCGTGGGAAGCAATGAGAATCCAGACAAATGCAGGATCAGGTATAACACAGGGAGGTGGGAAGACTAAGCCACTGACTGCATGCTCCTCCTTTAGCAATACAAACGCCCTCTTGGCCTCCACGTGCCTGAGGCTGGCAACCAAGCCACCTGCCAAGCGTGTCCCAAACGGATGCCAGGGCAAGAGAGAGAGATGCCAGCCACAAGGCCTGCTGGCCCTGTGCCACTGCAAGCCTAGACTGGAGTGGATCAGGGGCACGGAGGGGCCAGAGTGCGGGTCTGTCGGCTTCCTCGGCCTCTCCCGCCCTCCCGCCCATGCCTGTGCCGCACGAAGCCTCCCAGATACCCACAGAGGCCATCTCAAGTTTAAAACCCCCAAGTGCCCTCCTAGCCCACCCCCAATGGCCAGCAGAACATCACTGGCTATGGGTGTTTTCACACACACTGAATCAGGCCTTTCCAGCACCTTGCTGGGGTCAGGGGAAAGATAGGGACAGGTGGACAGCAAAGACCCTTATGCTGGACTCCCTCCTGTTTCCTTGGCCTGGAAGATGAGCTTCACTTTCTTCCCAGCATTGACTTCAGTAGCATTTGAGCACACAGCCTCAGTCTGACACACGGGTGCGTTTTCCGAGGGAACATATAGACTGAAATGTATTAGAAGAAGAAATAACTGAAGAAGAAGAAGGGCTTCCAATTGCCTTCCCTTCCTCTCCCCACAACAGACACCCTGTGCGGTGGGTGAGGCCAAGAGAGCCCTGATATCACTGCTCAGTCAGAACAGCTTTATCAGGGCTGTGACTAACCCAAGGTCATCCAGCTGGCTACACGTGGGGGAGCGCGGAATCAAACCCAGCTCACCAGACTAGAAGTTGGTGCTCCTAACCACTACAGCAAACTGTCCCTCTTAGGTCCATATGTTTGTACTGATGGTATTCCTTTTTGACTGATATGTGTGGGGCCTGTAGGGAAAAGAAGTGTTCCTTTTCAAAAGGGTTTAAAATATTTGTAATTACCTTGAGCTGTATTTCAACTATGTTTATACTTTTGTGTCCCTCAACCTTTTTGGCTCTCACCACTTTCGGATTTCTGACCCCATGGGGGAGGGGCACAGGCACAAAATGGCTGCCCCCGGAGGCGGAGCCAGGAGGCTGCTGCAGTTTCCCTTCGGTCATACTTTAGTAAGGATATGGGGGCACCCCAGGGGGAATCCCTGCATTAGCAGCAGCACAGGTCCTCTGACAGCATTAGCACAGAATCAGACGCTTAGGCAGGGCTCTCCGGGACTTGTTTGTCTCCATGGAGGGCAATACTCATGGCCACTTCCCTGGCTACACCCTGCAACGCATTTGTGAACAGTGTTTTGAGTTGTGTTGACGTTTCTATGTGCCCAGGGCTTACCTAATGAAATGAGGTTAAACTGGGCTGGCTTTTTAAGGAAGAAATGCCATTTTCACCCCTAACATTTAAAAAGGCATTAAAACTCTTTGGCTGTTGTGCATTTGTCAAGTTCTTTGTTAATGGCCTCTGCAACCCTTTGTGGCAGTGAATTCCATACATTGATGATGCCTCGTGTGATAAAAGACTTCCTGGTTCCCGGAATCCTCATCCCATTTAACTTAATTGGATGACACCGTGTGACATTATTTATTTGGATTTTTATACCACCTGTTCTTTACAGCTCTGGGCGGTTTACATGGAACATTATGAAATTTTACATGGAACATTATAATAATTTAATCTATAACATACAGTTTCAATACAACATCATAACAACCAAGTAACAATTTATAACACAACATAAACAACAACAGAGATCAAATTAGGGGAGATCAAATTAGGTGAAGGTAGGTGAAGCTGAGGAATAGGGGCTGATCCAAGTTCTCCTGGAAAACTTCATGGCGGGATGGGGATTTAAGCCCAGGACTCTCCAGTCATGAGCTGATCCTCTAACCCAGCTTTTTCCAACCTTTTTATCACTGAATAATCTTCAGGCTTCAAGTAACCCCAGAAGTGATATCAGCAGGCCACATCTTACACACACACACACACACACACACACACACACAAAGACATGGTAGTGACAAGTCCCTTTTTCTTTTAGATTCCTTTTTAGCATGGTTAATTTCCTAATATGAGGAGAGCTGGGACAGAGTTCTAGTTTAACTGATATCAGCTGTTCTGGTGGCGAGAACAAGGCAAATCCAGGCTGCGGTGGCAGGTGTGAGCTAGGAACCTGTTCCCACCCCCAAAGTGGCCCAGAGGCTGCCTCTACCCACCACAGGGAGAAAAATCGAGGCCAGCCCCCCCCCCTTCCTGGCCCATCATTTGGGGAGGGAGCAAGCTGGCCTTGCTAAATAAGGAGAAAACCCAGGGTACATTTTTAAATAGTTTTAAAATGCATTACAAAATTAAATCCCCCTCAAGTGGCATAACCCTCCTTGGGAGACACTGCTCTAACCGCTACCTTCCGTTGCCTCTCCTTCTTATCTTATCTTGACCAATCAGCACCCCAAAGTGTCTCTGCGTTCCAGGAGGGATCGGCTCTCTTTCTCCGTGCTCTCGCAGGGTATTTAGGACAGTGGTTTCAAAATCTCCCCCAAGCTCTTTGTGGGAACCTTATCAGGGCTTCCTCCACGCAGGAGGTCAGGCGTGCCTCTCTGAGATAGCCTGTCCCTCACTGACCAGCCTCCTCTTGCTGCGGGTCGCTGTTGAAGGGAGCATCGCATGTGACTCAAAGCACACTGTCAGTTCCCACGGGATCATGGCCGCCCAGCACAACCGGCTAGCTGCCTTTTCTGCACACCTTAGAGCAGGGGTAGTCAACCTGCGGCCCTCCAGATGTTCATGGATTACAATTCCCATGAGCCCATGCCAACTGGCAGGGGCTCATGGGAATAGTAGTCCATGAACATCTGGAGGACCACAGGTTGACTGCCCCTGCTCTAGGGCACGTCTGGCCTTCACCAGAGAGAGGAGCCTCTCTAGGCAGTTCTCCAAACGGAATTGCTGCTCTTTAAGGAAAATCTCTGAATGTTGAGCTAGCATTAGAACAGGAAGGAGGACACAAATGAAATGGATTTTAAAAATCCACAAGCTTGCTACGGAGAGTGGATGACCCCCCCCCCATACACACACACACACTTGGTGAAAGGAGAGATCTGGCTTGCTTAGTGCCTTAAGAATGGGAAGCCTGACAGAAGTTTTTTTTTAGAAAATTGCAGCCTGGTTAATATGTGAGACTGATATTGTGACAGTGGAATTTTACACACAGCCATCATTTCCACATAAAATATAAGGTGCGCTTCAAGTGCTTGGAGTTATTTTTTTAGTTTTCAACTTATTATCTGCCATTCCCAGTTGTTCACTGGCTTAAGGCTGGTCACAGTACTTAAAACCCCACAGTAAAAATACACTTTCAACCCCCACTCCCTTAAAACTCCCAGCGGCATTCAATCCAAGGACACCCCCGCCTCCTTCCTGTAGCAGGAACATCCCTCTATCCATCCCGTGCCTCCTGTGTGTGTGTGAAAGAAAGAAAGAAAGGAAGGAAGGAAGGAAGGAAGGAAGGAAGGAAGGAAGGAAGGAAGGAAGGAAGGAAGGAAGGAAGGAAGGAAGGAAGGAAGGAAGGAAGAAAGAAAGAAAGAAAGAAAGAAAGAAAGAAAGAAAGAAAGAAAGAAAGAAAGAAAGAAAGAAAGAAAGAAAGAAGGGGTCAGCATAAAGTGCAAGTCTCCATATTCTCTGAATTACAAAGCCACAGTTCATTTTATATAAGAATTTAGGACTGGACTGGTAGTCATCCCTTTGACTATTTTCTTCAGCTGTCTTTTCCGATGTAGGCTGTTGAGATTGATGGGTTGCCAGCTTGGGAGGGGGGGTGGAGCCTGAGGAGGGAGGGGTTTGCAGAGGGGAGGGACTGCAATGGGGGTCTAAATGCAACCTTCCCAAGTGGCCATTTTCTCCAGCCCCTACTTGGGGTGGTGACCCTATGAAATTGGCCCTGTACATTCTGAACATGGATGTGCCTTTGAACCACATAACAATACTTACTACTTTAAGGACACACTAGGCTGACTATTACTATTTCCTGGGGTAGCAGATAGTAGTGTAGCTATTTAAGTTTTTGCATATGGTATTTTGCGCTGAAAGGCCAAACTATGCGGTTAGATGGATTGTGGAAGTAGGTTTTGCTTTGCTTTTTTCCCACTGAGAAACACCCAGGGAAGGCTGCTGGGGGGTGGCAGGGGCGAAAGGGGATGCTGGAACCTTTCCTCTCCTCTTTGTTGTTTCAGAGTTGCCCTGTCTACGCTATTCCCTTCCCTGCTGCTGCTCCACTTCAGAATCGCAGACTCCAAGGCTACTTAGAATCATAGAATCATAGAATCATAGAGTTGGAAGGGGCCATACAGGCCATCTAGTCCAACCCCCTGCTCAACGCAGGATCAGCCCTAAAGCATCCAAGTAAAGTGTGCATCCAACCTTAGCTTGAAGACTTCCAGTGAGGGGCAGCTCACCACCTCCTTAGGCAGCCTATTCCACTGCTGAACTACTCTGACTGTGAAAATTTTTTTCCTGATATCTAGCCTATATCGTTGTACTTGAAGTTTAAACCCATTACTGCGTGTCCTCTCCTCTGCAGCCAACAGAAACAGCATCCTGCCCTCCTCCAAGTGACAATCTTTCAAATACTTAAAGAGGGCTATCATGTCCCCTCTCAACCTCCTTTTCTCCAGGCTGAACATTCCCAAGTCCCTCAACCTATCTTCATAGGGCTTGGTCCCTTGGCCCCAGATCATCCTAGTCGCTCTCCTCTGTACCCTTTCAATTTTATCGATGTCCTTCTTGAAGTGAGGCCTCCAGAACTGCACACAGTACTCCAAGTGTGGTCTGACCAGTGCCGTATACAATGGGACTATGACATCTTGTGATTTTGATGTGATGCCTCTGTTGATACAGCCCAATACAGATATTTGCCTTTTTTACCGCTGCATCACACTGCCTGCCCATGTTTACTTTACAATCCACAAGTACCCCAAGGTCTCGTTCACACACAGTGTTACCTAGAAGCGTATCCCTCATCCAGTAGGCATGTTTTTCATTTTTCTGACCCAGATGCAGAACTTTACAGTTATCTTTATTAAATTGCATCTTGTTCTCATTTGCCCATTTTTCCATTGTGTTCAGATCTCGTTGAACTCTGTCTCTATTTTCCGGAGTATTTGCCAGTCCTCCCAATTTGGTGTCATCTGCAAACTTGATGAGTAGTCCCTCCACCCCCTTATCTAGATCATTAATAAATATGTTAAAAAGTACCGGGCCGAGCACCGAGCCCTGAGGTATCCCGCTACTTACCTCTCGCCAGTCTGATGAAACACCATTGACAACAACTCTTTGAGTGCGGTTCTCTAACCAATTCCCTATCCACTTAACTATCTGAAAATCCAGATTGCAGTCCTTCAACTTATCCATCAGAACATCATGGGGAACCTTGTCAAAAGCTTTACTAAAATCCAAGTTAACGACATCAACTGAATTTCCCCGATCCAGCAAACCTGTTACTTGGTCAAAAAAGGAAACCAGGTTGGTCTGGCAGGACCTGTTGGAGACAAATCCATGCTGACTTCCTTGGATCACCAAATTGTCCTCCAGATGTTTGCAGATTGCTCTCTTTAATATCTGCTCCATTATCTTCCCCACAACAGAGGTCAGACTCACTGGTCTGTAGTTTCCCGGGTCATCCTTCCTCCCTTTTTTGAAGATCAGAATAACATTTGCTCTCTTCTTGTTACAATGGGCTTCCCTGGCCAATCTTAGCTCACTCTCAGTTTTGGCCTTTCTGATGATTGATCTACAGTGCCTAGTAACCTGTAGGTACTCTTCTTTAGAGCTCTGTCCTTTCCTCCATTTCCTGAACATTTTCCTTTTCTTTCTTAGTTCCTCTTGAAGTTCTCTGTTCATCCAAATAGGCTTCTTAGAGCTCCTGCAGTGTTTTCGTCTTTCTGGGATAGTCATCGATTGAGCATGCAATAGCTCTTGTTTGAGTAGCGCCCACCCTTCACATGCTCCCTTCCCTTCCAGCATTCTCGTCCATGGTATGACACTCATCATGTCTCTGAGTTTATTAAAGTTTGCCCTACGAAAATCCAACATCCGCGTCTGGCTACAAGCTTCCTTGGCTCCCCATCTCAAAAGGAATTCTATGAGGACATGATCACTTCCTCCTAGGGTCCCCACCTCCTTCACCTCATCCACCAACTCTTGCCTGTTGGTCAGTATTAATTCCAGTATGGCTGAACCTCTTGTGGGTTCATCTACCATTTGATAAATGAAATTGTCAGCCAGGCAGGTCAGAAACTTGCATGACTAAGGACGCTTTGCAGAGTTTATTTCCCAGCACACATCTGGGAAATTGAAGTCACCCATGATGACAAGGTCCTGCCGCTTGGATATTTTCTCAAGCTGCTCACAAAGTGCAGCATCCACATCCTCTCGTTGGTCAGGCAGTCGGTAGCAGACACCAACTACCACACTGTTTTCCCCTCACTTATTTTCACCCAGATGCTTTCCACTGTAGATATGCTCTCCTTCACTAGAATTTCCTGACAGGTAAGCCCTTTCCTCACATACAGTGCCACTCCTCCACCTCTTCGATCTATTCTGTTTTTTCTGAACAGTTCATATCCATCCACCATTACATTCCAGTCATGAGAATCATTCCACCAAGTTTCTGTGATGCCTACTAGATCATACCTTTCCATCAGCATGAGAAGTTCCAGCTCTTCCTTTTTATTGCCCATGCTTCGGGCGTTAGTATAAAGACATCTGAATCCTTTTACTTTTGGTTCCCTATGAGCTGGCCTTGCCGGTTGGGCTGCCTTCGATCGTTTTCCTTCAATACACTCCCTATGTTGAACGTCTCCTTCCCCTAGTGGCTTTAGTTTAAAGCTCTCCTGATGAATCTCCCCAGGTTCCTGCCAAACACATTCTTCCCCAGTTTCGATAAGTGCAGTCCATCAGGTGCTAGTAGGCCTTCCTCAAGAAAGCCTATCCCATGGTCCCAGAAACCAAATCTCTCCTGCCGGCACCAACTACGCAGCCAGTGATTCACCTCCATTATCTTCCTCTCCCGACGCATTCCTCTTCCCTTGACAGGCAAGATTGAAGAGAATACCACTTGTGCCCCCATTTGCTTGAGCTTCCTCCCCAGATCTTGATAGTCTTTTTTAATAGGAGCGATGGTATTCAGGGACATGTCATTTGTTCCCACATGGACCATCACAAATGGGTAGCGATCCGTAGATTTGAGCAGTTTGGGCAGCCGTTCTGAAACATCTTTAATTTTCGCCCCTGGCAAGCAACACACCTCTTGGGTTAGGGGGTTGGGCCCAGCCACATGGCGATCCATTCCTCTTAGCAGGGAGTCTCCAATTACCAGTACTCTCCTTTTTTTTTTCTTCTCAACTCAATTTCCTTCTGTTCCCGTGGCCTCTTCCCTTTGTCTTAGACTTTGTTTTGGGACCTCTTACCTTGTTGACACTTGCACCTCCTCTGCAAGGGCCTGAAATCTATTCTGGAGCTCCAAAGGCCCCGAGAACTGTCTCGCTCTTCGCTGTTGAGTCTTTTTCCGAACTGTCTGCAGAGGCTCCCTATTGTGGTCAATCTCCTTATCCTCTTCAGGACTGGTTGTATTCTCTTTATTCTGAGTTGCAGGGCTCTGGTCTATGAACTCCTCCCCTTTCTTACTTTGGGTCAGAGTAATAATTCTGTTTTCTAATCCCCTAATCTTTTCCTCCAAAAGTCTTACCAGCTTACACTTGGGGCAGCTGTAGTCCATCTTGTCTTCTGGGAGGAAGGCAATCATGTCAAACTCACTGCAGATGATGGGATGAGTGTTCTGGAGGTCCATTGTAATGTCTAGGCAGTGGAAGTACTAGGGAAATATAATCTACTGATATAATCTACTGATTCTAATTGCTCGGCCAAGAACCCCAGGCTAAGCCACAGGCCAAGAGCCCTTTGTCTCTCGCCCTTCGGCTCGCGCCAAAGGCTCGCGCCTCTGGCGAGGAGCAGCCCTTTTTAATCCTCCCAACAATTACCCAGCAATCACCTCACCCAGGCAGCACAATAGCCTCACCTGGTCAGCAGCAACTCTCCCCAGTAGCTCTCTCCACGTGCTCTCAGTTGTCTGAGCTACTTTTCTGTTCAAAAGCAAACACCATCAGAGGTGGGGTCTTCTACCCCTGCTATAGGGTATCCCAGGAAACTCTCTGGGCCATTACGCACAATAGGCAATGTTGCTAAATCTGAGTGCTATTGAAAAGTGCTGCAATCAAAAGCGGCAGGTCTTGTTAACGCACACAGCCGTTTCTATCGATATTTTTCCACGCTTCCTCCCGCCCCTGGCCGTCAATCAAACAAAACAGCCAATTAACTGTTGTGTTCATGCTTCCCTTTAAAAACTGTTTTTTAAAAACCTGAAAACACCAGTAGCAACGCATATTCGTTCATTCGATGTATCAGAAAGACCTTTTTCGCTGGCATAGGAGTTGGCGCTTATTCGTTTACACGCTCTTAAAATGAACTTCGCCCCCAGTGCAATTTCTGGCCGAAATTATGGGCAGTGTCAAACAGGGGGGTGTATTGTGCTTGGAAACTTTACAGACAATTGCTTGTTGAAGGATTTCTGCCAAAGAAGCATCGCTTATTCGTTGCTTTTGCTGGTTTAAGGAAACAAATGGTGATTGTGACACCGGAAGCTCAGGTGTGAGAGCTTAGGGAGGGACATGCTTGCTACTGCTATACTGAGAACGCACATGTCTTTTTCGGATGTGTTTCAGGTTGTTCTCAAGAGTCTAGCAGTTTTTTAAGGGAGAATCCACTTTTGTGGATTCCCCGAAAAGCACTACAACGAAGCGATTTTTGCAGGAGTGTTGCAGATTGTGTATGATGTCGTGAATAACTAAAAATAGCGTTACACAATGGTAACACTTTGGCAACATTAAGGTTGTGCGGAATGGCCCTCAGAGATAGTTTCCCGTTGCCTGCCTCTGAGCAGCAACCCTGAGTAGCCTGGAGATTTGGGAGTCTGAGAAGGGCGGGTTTTGGAGAGGGAGGACTTCAATGGGGTATAGCGCCATAGTCCACCTTCCAAATTGGCCATTTTCTCCAGGTGAACTGATCTACGTTGCATGGAAATCAGTTGTAATCTCAGGAAACCACCAGACATTGCCTGGGCATTGGCAACCCTATGTATGTGCCCAGCTTTTGTGGTGGGCAACAGCTGCTGAGGTACAAAAAAAGTGGCTTCTTGGGGTGAGATCCACGCATTGCAAACATAAAGCTGTCCTTCTGGTTTGAAGAGGAGGAGCTGTGGAGAAAAGCCGTGACTGAAAGCCCAGCTGTGGTGAGAACTCACTCCGGAAACACCAAGATTTCGAGGCCCAAGTTCAACGCTAAACCACATTGGAGAGAGGCTTACTCTCCTTCCTTTATTTATCATGTAAGAATGAAACAAAAGGAATACTGGCTTGGTGCCCTAAACAAGGTTTTGAAGTTCTTCCAGACTTCATGTCATACAAAGATTATTATTGCTCTGGGACAGTCACTGAACTGTCTTGGCAATGTAAACCGAACCATAGACAGAATCGTTTATAATTAATTGCTTCTGTTACTTCTTTCCCACGTTCCTTTGTAGAAACACACACAGACAGAGTTGGGCTTGAACAATGGTTCTCAGGAAAACCTTCTTCGGTGGATTTCCCTCCCACTTTCAGCTTCCAATACCAGATCAAATGGATCTATGAATTTAGGACGGGCTAGCTGCCTAACAATTTGAGATAAGCAGATGACACCCCATTCCTGGCAGAAAATAGCAGAAGCTACTGTGGGAGTTTAAGGCAGAAAGTGCCAAAACAGGAATGCAGCTGAACATCAAAAAGACCAAAGTCGTCCCCATTGCTATGTGTGGGTGGGAAAGTTGGCCAACGAAGGAAGCCGGCAAGAAAAAAGTTGATCCGTTTCAAATGCGTTGTTGGAGGGCAGGTTAACGGATGCTGAGAGCAATCAGTGGGCCCTCGAGCAAATGAAGCCTGAACTCTCTCTAGAAGCTGAAATGACGAAGCTGAAGTTATCATACTTTGGTCACATTATGAGAAAACAGGAGTCACTGGAAAAGACACTAATTCTGGGGAAAGTAGAAGATCCAACATGAGACACATTGACTCTTGTCAAGGAAGCCATGGTCCCCCCTTTGCAAGTCCTGAGCAAGACTGTTGACGACAGGACATCGTAGGGGACAGTAATCCGTAAGGTCGCCATACGTCGGAAGTGACTTGATGGCACAGCACACACACAGAACTGCCCAACTATCCCTTGTAAGTAAGAAGAGTAATGTCTTGATGTGAAATGGGTGTTGAGGCAAGTGACTTGTCTTCACTGAGTCAGCTTCTCTCCAAATTCCAGCAATGAACTGGAATGGTAGGGCCATCATGCAGGGCCTTTTAAAAAGTATTTTGCCCCAGTAGTTTTCCATGATAAAACCTTACCTTCTGAGGAGTATGAATTCTGGCATGAAGACTGACTGGGAAAGAGTACAATCAGACAAAACACCTCCAGCACCCACAGTTTTGCCAACTGTCCAACAAGGGCAATCCCAATGTCCCAAGGCAATATGAGCCACCATCAACAATAAGCGGCGGGACTTACCCCGAGCCGCCCGTTGGCGGGGGAAGGGCGGGCAGGAGAAGAGCACGCCACAGTGGCTCCCGGCTCGGCTGTGTGCTAGGGAGCGCCGGTGCAGCCGGCGGCGTGAGGGGCGGGGCCGGCAAGATGGGCTTGCGTGTGGCCCCGGCTTCCCGCCACTCGCATCCTGGGCGGGCAAGCGAATGGTTGTTTCCTTGCCTTGTTGGGAGCGGGGCCCTTGGGAGGCGCGAGCGAGCAACAGCAGCGGGGAGTGAGTGAGGTTTGGAAGGAGGGAGGAGTATTCTTGGCCCTCCCCACCGGCGCAATGTTAGAGTGGACCCCCCCCCCCGCCGGCCGCGTAGACGGTCTGGTGGGTGGCGTTTTGGGTGCAGCAGAGCAAGGCTTTAAAAAACGATGGTTGAGGCTGGGGTCAGCGAATCAGGGACATCGCTCCCCCCCCCTAGGAGTTGGAGTGTACGCTACTCCCCTATCCTTTCCTCTTCACCTCTTTGATAATTGGGGGAGGGATGGGATTTTTAGCTGTCATGTCAGTAGATTGATGTTTTAATGGTAATTTTAATGTGATTAGTTGTTGTGACCCACCTCGAGCCTGTCGGGAGAGGCGGGATATAAATCTAATAATAGTAATAGTAATAGTAATAGTAATAGTAATAAAATAAATAAATAATAAAGGAAGCCAACTCGATGGCCGCAAAGAAGAAGGCCGGGATGGGGAAAGGCACTAGGTCCCAGAATGCGGCCGGCAGGGCAGACACGGAGCGGGGTGAGGCTGCAACAGAGGGCCACCAGGAACAGCGTCGAGCCAGCGCATCCAAGGCGCAAGAGGCGTGGCTTTCGGCAGTCCCCCACACCCTAGGCTTCAGGGAGCGGGGCGCAGTGGGACCACAGGGACCGGGTATCGGGGGGCCAATCAGCGGGACCCCATGGGAGACAGCAGAGCCCAGACCTGGCAAAGGGAAAAGGCCGCAGCTGGGCCAGAACCCGTGGCGGCCCATCAGGCTCAGGGCGGGCCAGAGCCAGGGCCTCTGAGCTGATTACACGGCAAAGGTCAGGCTCCAGTGGGAAGAAGGGAGCCGGGCGGGCGGCAGCATGCAGCAGTCCAAGTAAGGAGTCAGGTAACCCGTAGGCTTCCCCGGTACGGCGGCCATCATCCCGAGGGAGGCGCAGGTCCCGCCACCCTCCAACAGGAGCATCTGCACGGTCCAGGGAGCCAGGGCCGGGCAGCACTAAGTGCAGGGCACGTGGGAAAGGTCAGCATTCCAGCCGGTCTTCATCAGGGACCTCGGAACACTCTCCATCTCATAGTTCCAGCAGCTCTGCAGTGGAATCGGTTTCAGACCAGGGATCAGTAGTCAGGTTGCCGCGTAACAGCGCAGACTACTGGCAGGGCCATGCCAGGGCATTGGAACGTTTTTCTAACCCCAAGTCTATACAGTGCGGGACTGCGCAAGCTAACTCCTCTTCAGAATCCAGCACAGGTGATACCTTACCTGTTTGAGCCCAAAGAAAGTGGGGAAAAGAGCATGGATCCAGGCGCGCGAGACACCAGGGATCAGTGTGACTCAAGCGTAAGCGATCCACGCATGGTAGTCCCTCCACGGGTGAGTCCTCCTCCAGGGATGGGGGAATTGAGGACAGAAAGGAGGGTTGGTATTGCCTGGAGGGAGCCTATGTGCCCGGGATTCTGCCTTGGATGGATGCTAGGCATTCCAATTCCCACCGCCTGTTGGATGAAGCAGGGATCCCTGAGAAAGATAGGTTTCCACCCATCAAGTACAAGGCGCCTGAGGCGCCTCCAGGGGTGCACATGCAGGCAAAAATACGAGAAAGGGCCTTAGAGGGCTACTTCGTGGACTTGTTCTCATTAATTCGAAGGCAAGCTTCGGGGGGCGACACCGGCAGCCACCGTGATAGGAAAAAGAAGAGGGAGGTGGCCCCCTGTGACAGGTCATTTGATAACTGGATGAGGGGATTCACGGAGTACCCGGCCCTCATAGTAGGATCCTATCCGGAGAGGGCGTGGCACTTGGTGCGGTACCAGGCTCACATTTTAGAGACTCGTGACCTAGCAGGCAATGACACCGCTATGGACTACGACCGCGTTTTCCGGGAGATGACATCTCAAAACCTGGATACTAGGTGGGACCTAAAGGACACAGATTTGTGGATGGTATACGTGGGTCCCAGTGCTCGACGCCCGGCGGAGAGGAGTAGCTCCAGGGGCACCTCGAGGCGCTCGTCCAGGCTACCGTGCTGGGACTTTAACAACAAGGGCTGCCGGAGGCGTCGCTGCCGCTTCGACCACAAATGCGAGTCTTGCGGTGGCGGTCACCCCCTTCCTTCGTGCACGAAGCCTAACTCCCAGGCGCCCTTTCGAGGGGCCCGGCCTGTTGGGAAGAAAGACGGAGGGTCGGGAGCAGCTGTTTCTTCCAACGCCACAAAAGCGGTCTAATGACTGGCCAGCTTCGCTTTGCTGTTTGGCCTTGACACTGGTAAGTCTGGCAGAATTGGCAAAACAATTGTTGCATTATCCGGACAGGGAAGCTGCAGATTACATCTGGCATGGGTTTTCCGAGGGCTTCCGGATCCCGTACGTGGGGCCGCGGGTCGCCACTCAGTGCGTCAGTCTGAAATCAGCAGTTACCATGCCAGCAGTGGTAGCTAGAAAGATTCAAAAGGAATGCGCTGAAAGCAGGATAGCTGGGCCATTTGACCAGCGTCCCATTTCCCATCACAGGGTGTCCCCACTCAGGATGGTGCCCAAGAAAGCACCTTGGGAATTTCGTTTAATTCATCATTTATCGTATCCTAAAGGGTCTTCTGTGAATGATGGCATTGACTACGAATGCGCGGTTCGCTACACCCCATTTGATCTTGCCGTTAATTTGGTACGAGGCCAAATGCGACATACAGTCGGCATTTAGGTTGTTACCAGTGCACCCGGATGATTTTGACCTGCTGGGGATGAAGTTTCAAGGGCAGTGGTTCGTGGACAAAGCCATGCCTATGGGCTGTTTGAGAGCCTGTGCGGCTTTCGAGGCATTTAGCACGTTCCTTGAATGGGTGGTCCAAGAGCTGAGCAGTTTTCAGGAAGTCACCCATTTTTTACGTGCCCCAGGAATTCTGGGGCCTGTGCATTCCGCCTGGCCACCTTCCAAACAACGGCTGCCACCTTGGGGGTCCCTTTGGCAGCCGATAAGACTGAAGGCCCTATGACACGTTTGTCTTACTTGGGGATAGAACTTGAATCCATGCAAGGCACCTCCAGGTTGCTGGCAGAGAAGATAACTGAATTATGGCGTCTGCTGACCAACATGGAGTTATGGTTGAAATGCACATTGAAGGAAATGCAGCGGTTATTAGGGCATCTTAATTTCGCATGCAAAGTGATCAAACCGGGGAGGGCCATGTCAGGGGTCAAGAAGCCTCATCACAGGGTCCACATCACGGGACATATCAAAAAGGACCTAAAAGTTTGGCAAGAGTTTTTGGAATCGTTTAACGGGGTGGCAATATGGCAATCGCCGTTAGCTCTGGCAGACTGTCTTCGGGTCCATTCGGACGCCTCTGGAGCCATGGGGTTTGGCGTGATATACAGAGACCACTGGTGCGCCAAGCGATGGCCCGAGTCATGGAGGGAGGGGATCAGGCGGGATGTCACGTTCTTAGAGCTTTTCCCCATTTTAGTAGCGATAATGCTTTGGGGTCGTTGGATCGGCAACAAACGGGTTACTTTCTGGTGCGACAACCAGGCGGTCATCCATATTGTGAACAAGCAGACAGCCCGTTCCCCTCGTGTCATGAAATTAGTGCGCAGGTTAGTGTTCACATGCCTGCGACTCAATGTCACGTTGTGGCATCGCAAGTGGCGGGGGTTTGCAATGAGGTGGCTGACGCCCTCTCTCGTTTTCAGGACGAGAGGTTTCGTCAGCTAGCCGCCAGAGTGCGCCAAGACCCAGACGACTTCCTGGAAGACCTTTGGGATCTTGGCATCGAGTGATCCTACAAGGCGTCGCAGAATCCCTGTCTCCCTCCACACGAAGGGCGTATGAAGGAGCCGTTCGGAGTTTTCGGGCATTTGCAGCATCATTGGGCCATATGGATCGTTGGCCCATGAATGAAAGACTTTAATCCCGTTTTTGGCCCATTCCTTAGGACTTTCATTTTATAGCCATGTCACAGGGGGTTGGAACCCTGGATCATCCTTTTTGGCCCGGAGGGCTGTGAGGGGTTGGGCCAGGGTATTACCAGCTCCCCCAGATGTGCGGTGGCCCATTACCAAAGAATTATTGACTGGTATTTTAAGGGCATTTCTGTGCTGTAATTTTGGTTATGTAGCCTTGGTTATCATCCAGTGTAGTTTTAAATTAATTTCTCTTTCACATGCCTTCTCTGACCCTTCAACTACAAGAGGCCACACAAGTGGGCCTTGTTAGATATCCACAGATTTTAAAGTTGCTAGCACTCTTGAAGATCTTTATCGGTGGCTGGCTTCCTGGCTTTAAAGAATATGTTACCGGTGGTTAAAATGCATATTCCTCTTCCCCACTGGAGTGTAGCTGGCATGAGTTGGAAACTGAGGTCGATGAACTGGAGATTGACCCTGCAGTTACTATAATGCCCATGGGCGTAACTCATCTTAGGATGTTACCTGAAGATATAAATAATACAATCTTAATAAGGTGTGATCGAATCCAAAAGGCTCTTACCCTGCCTTGGTCAGTTCTCAACATTGTACTGGAAATGGCCTCCAATGGCTTTTTCTGTGAGTGGTCTGGATGGAGAGAGAGAGAGAGGGAGAGAGAGAGGGAGAGAGAGAGAGAGAGAGAGAGAGAACGAACAAAAATGGCGGCTCAGTGGGACACAGTTGCGTTGCACACCTATTTTGATCCCCTGCAATTTCCAGCATTTTTGTACAGGGATGATCAGAAAGGGAAGAAAGTGTTTGTGAGGAGGCGAAGTAGAGGATAAGGGAAGACGCCCCCATTGCCTCGGCAACCAGATAGATGCATTCTGCTCTGTTGCAACGTGACAAAAGAGTGACCAATCAGCCCATGTGCTTATCTGTGCGTGAGAGTTATCTGCCTGCGATGGATTGTGCTGATGGGCATCCATGTATGCATTCCAAATCACATGCATCTTCACTGTGGTTCATTTGCCTTATGACGTCACTGCAGAGCCAAATCCAGCTGGTTCTATGAGCTGCTAAGGGATTCCTGAGCGTGCACGGGGGGGGGGGGGGGGAGAACGGCATCCAAGGGAAGAGCAAACGGCAGAAGGGGAGAAGTAGCAACAGTCATCTGAACATCACTGTCATGCATTTGCAGGAGGAAATTCAGCAGTGCTGTGGTTGCCAACATTTCTCCAAGCAGGAAGAGGGTGGGGGGCAGGGGGGGAAGACAGACATGCTCAACTGGCCAGTTTGAGTTCTTCACCAACACCCCCCCCCCCATTTCACTTGATGCAGATTATGATTTTAGCAGGTTCCAGGAAGAGTCGAAGAAAATGCAATTGACTTAATTTGTATTCTGGCTAGGATTTAAAATAGCTTCATATTTCAAAGGGCAACTTTGATCATGGTAGTTTTGTGGCAGGATTTCTCTGGGTTGTTAAGCTTGTATTTATCAGTTGTGGTTTGGTCTTTCAGAGTCTGAGATAGTTGGCCTAGATGGGCAACATCTTTGACTGCATAAGGGCCGGGTTGTTTTAGCATTTCTAGGGGTGGGGAAGACCCCCAGGAATCCTCAGAAAGGGTGGCCATTTGGGAGCTCTTCCACCCATTTCACTCCCACTTACAGAAGTCTGGCTAAAGATGTGTCTTGGGGGGGGGGGGACGGAAGCTGATCACCGGAAAGTCTGGCAGCAAAGTGGGGAATATGGCAGAGTTTTTCGAAACAGGAACTTCCTTCTCTCCCCTGCCCCTTCCCCCAGCTCCAAGACGTCCCAAGGAACAGGATTTTGTCTCAGCAACTGCTCTGAGGATCAAGGTGGTTTTATCACTGGTTTATCACTGTCATAAACGGGTGTGGATTTTAACAGCACTTGGTGGTACAAAGTGCCTTCAAAGACCAGCTGACTTGGGAGGGGTTGTTGAGGCAAGAGCTGTCGAGGCAAGAAGTCGTTTTGCCATTGCCTCCCTCCCTGTGATGATCTGGTATTCCTCGGGGTTCTTCCATACAAGCACTAACCAGGTGCAGAAAGCCTGGCCCATCCGAGTCAGGGCTTAAGGGCACTTCCTTGTAAGTCATTGTAATGATTTTAGGAGTCAGTGATGTTCAGCCCAGCATGTCATGCTGCTTAGGAGACTTCCATATGCTTCTCACAGACCTCTCTGCCTGGAAAGTTACTTTGTGGTGGTCCACATGTCGCCAGGCTGTCAGATCCAGTTGTCTTGGAGACTGTTTGCTACCGGACCCTGGAAGGATCGCTTGAGGCCAGAGTTTGGGTTTACTAAATCCATGAGGGCTTTCAGGAGAGCTCAAGCCCCTGCCGTGTTACAGAGGAGGGGGAGCACAGCAGCAGGCCATGACCAGCAGGACTGGGATTTTTAAAACTGCTGCCTAGGTTGAGGTCAGTTTAACGTCCTTGGGGCCAGGGATCCTGAACAAATGTTGCTCACTAGATCTTAATGCTCTTTGGGGGACAACCTGGGCAAGGCAGTCATGGGAGTTATGATGGTCCCAGACTGTTTAGGGCAGGGTCTGCAACCTGAGGCCCCCGACCTCTTTCTGTGTGGCCCTCCAACCTGCTTGTCTGCTGCTACCGCCCTCAGGGAATTTTCTCTCAGACCCATCCTGTTCTTCCTGCCTCAAGAGGCACTATCTACTGCTGTTCATCCTGACAACAGCAACATTGTTTGTTTTGGTCTCCCTGGGTCCTTCTGTCAGCCCCTTCTGTTCTTATGCTCCATAATAGCATTTTGGCCATTCTAGGCACCCAGACCACTCAGCTTTTTCACTCCCTCTCTCCATGAATTGTCATGTTGAAGCTACGTATGTATATAGGTAAAGGTAAAGGTATCCCCTGTGCAAGCACCGAGTCATGTCTGACCCTTGGGGTGACGCCCTCTAGCGTTTTCATGGCAGACTCAATACGGGGTGGTTTGCCAGTGCCTTCCCCAGTCATGACCGTTTACCCCCCAGCAAGCTGGGTACTCATTTTACCGACCTCGGAAGGATGGAAGGCTGAGTCAACCTTGAGCCGGCTGCTCGGATTGAACTCCCAGCCTCATGGGCAAAGCTTTCAGACGGCTGCCTTACCACTCTGCGCCACAAGAGGCTCTTACGTATGTATATAAGGAAGGTAAAGTCACTGTGTGAGTGGGTTCAGGAGATGTCAGGTCTGCTTTTGCAGAAAAAGGACAGTAAAAGGCCTGGTAGTTCTGCCAGAAATGGATACAAGGTGTTCTGCATACTGAACATTTTTAGAGGCTCCACCCACCCAAGCAAGTGGCTTCCAAAGTTACTGGTGAGGCTGCTGCTGTAAGCACAAGCAATGCTTCCTTCCACAACAAGGGCTGGTTGCTCTGACTTCTGGCCTTGCTTGCTTCTGCCTCTCCCCCCTTCCTCTCTCCAGCCAGGAGTCTTCTTAGACGTCTGTGATTGCAGGAGCCGGTGAGGGGCCCCTTGAATAAGCTCATGGCCTTGCCCTGCTCACATCCTCCTCCAGACCAGCTCCCCTCCCTCTGGCTGCCCACGGACTTCTCCTGACTGAGGCTGGGCTGGCAAGCAGTGATGGGCATGAGCACCCTGCATATAATCTGAAGCCAACTTAATGGCATCTCCTCTGCTCCAGGTGGAAGGCTGATCTCAGTCACTCTTTCGGTCTACTTGCCCTTTTTGGAAGGGCCCCCAATTTTACTGTATTAAAATTAAAACATATTAGCAGGTGCATATTTAAACTTCAAGGGAAAGTGTTTCTTAAGAAAGAAATCTCATACTATTCAATGTATTTAGGACTGCAACTCTACCATCTGGTAGACCAGATTCACAATCCATTTTAAAAAATTGTTCCTATTTATTATATAGAAGATTGTTATACTGCCCTTCCATACAGCTCTAGGCAGTTTACATAAAATGCAGTAGGGTAATTACATAGAACATCATAACAGATATAACAACCGTAACAACATAAAAACTAGGACAATATTTCAACAGGAACGGTAACTTGACAGATTATTCAGTCATGGAGGGGGTGTCTGAGGGGGGACCAGCAGATGTTATTGGTTGGTCGGCCTCAAGCAAATGCCTGGTGGAGGAGCTCCCTTTTGCAGGCCCTGCAAGGTTGTGGGAATTTGAACAGGACCCTGATTAGGCTTGTGCACCAGGGGGCGGATCCGGACGGATTTGACTTTGGCATCCCTTAAAGTCAATGGCACCATTGACTTCAATGGGAAGTCCAGCGTTCCCGCCTTTCCTGAGGCCTGGGACGTTAGAGGTTCCATTACAGCCTCCAAATTTTCCGGGCAGCTCTGGAACGCTCTTCCTTAACCCCCCTCCGAATTTCACAATGATTAGACCACGGGGTCCATGTCCAGGGGTTCCGAAAGTGGGTGTCCCCATCTCTGGAGAGTCCGCCGGTGCGTCAGGCAGTTGGTACACCAGCCAGATAGCCAAACTCTACTCTGTGTCCCACACCAGACCCACACATTAAATAGCTGGCATCACTGGCATGGGGAGTGTCCTAAAAGAGAAAGACTCCCAGATCCATGTCGCAACTCCCTCCCCCTCAACCTTTTGTCCACAGTTGGTGGAAGACTGACTAACTGGTTAGAGCTAACTCCTTCAGGGTGATCATCTTGCGTTTCCACACTCAGGCCTCAGTAACAGATGCCAGGCCTATATTCTGCTGTGCAAGGCAGCTCTGCAGGGCTTGTCCTTTATGGACAGAAGCTGAACACCGCACAACACCAATGTCAGAGAAAGGTTCCGAACCCCACCACTACGACTGGAAAGGGTGTAAGCATTTCCATATACCCCACCCCTTCATTTAAACCATCTCCTCCCACAGCCATGTTTCCCATGTCCCCCAGTGGCAGGGATTCCCGGCCCCTCACTGACCTCCCCATCCTCAATCCACCCAACCCCCCATGATTTCCTTCCCAATAGCCCCCAACAAACAATGTAACAATAGAACAGATAAAAACTCCCTCCCAGTCCCCCCCCCCAGCAGTAAGGAAATGGAATGATCAGATGCACCCTCCCTGCAAGTTTTTTAAGGGGCCCCACTCAAAATTCCTGACAGCTGGTGACTCTGAAGCCTGAGCAAGGACCTTCAAGGCCATATGCGGTCAGGGCCCAGTGTACCTGAGGCCTTTCTACCTATGCCCCTCAAAGAGCTTTGCGCTCCACCACCTCCAACCGGTTTCTGATCCCCGCCCCAAAAGAAGCCCACTTGACCTCAACCAGGGCCAGAGCCTTCTCTGACCTGGCCCCCACCAGGTGGAACAAGCTCCCAGAGGAGATCAGGTTCCTAAACAGAAATTGTGCCACATGAAACCTCATCCCAATTTGACTCTATAGATATTAACAGTTTGGTGTAGTGGTTAGGAGTGTGGACTTCTAATCTGGCATGCCGGGTTCGATTCTGCACTCCCCCACATGCAGCCAGCTGGGTGACCTTGGGCTCGCCACAGCCCTGATAAAGCTGTTCTGACCCAGCAGTGATATCAGGGCTCTCTCAGCCTCACCCACCTCGCAGGGTGTCTCTTGTGAGGAGAGGAAAGGGAAGGCGACTGTAAGCCGCTTTGAGCCTCCTTTGGGTAGGGAAAAGCGGCATATAAGAACCAACTCTTCTTCTTCAGTGATCTCAGGGCTCCCTCAGCCTCCCCTCCCTCACAGGGTGTCTGTTGTGGGGAGAGGAAGGGAAGGCGATTGGAAGCTGCTTTGAGACTCCTTCAGGTAGAGAAAAGCAGCATCTAAGAACCAACTCCTCCTCCTCCTCCTCCTCCTCCTCCTCCTTCTTCTTCTTTTCTTCTTCTTCTTCTGTGATCTCAGGGCTCTCTCAGCCTCCCCTCCCTCACAGGGTACCTGTTGTGGGGAGAGGAATGGGAAGGCGACTGTAAGCCGCTTTGAGCCTCCTTCCGGTAGAGAAAAGTGGCATATAAGAACCAACTCTTCTTCTTCTGTAATCTCAGGGCTCCCTCAGTCTCCCCTCCCTCACGGGGTGTCTGTTGTGGGGAGAGGGAAGGGAAGGCGACTGTAAGCCGCTTGGCGACTCCTTCGGGTAGAGAAAAGCGGCATATAAGAACCAACTCTTCTTCTTCTTCTACTTATAGCTTTGCCAACAATCTCATTGCTTACCTACAAAAATGCCTTGACATTTCTGTGCTTGCCATTGGGGGTATACTGAGATTTTTAATGGAAAAACAACCTTCCTTTCAATTGGAATGCAAACCTCCTGCCTACTCACCAAGGGGCAAATCTCACTCACCATAGGTGACTGGATGTTTACAAGCTTGACTTACGACTGGTAAATGTGTTAGGAACAACCGGCAGACTTTGCATGTGGGTCCCACATATACCTCTAGTGTACCTGGACACATTTTGCCAACTCATTTTTTCTGTTCTCAGAGCCAGAATAACTATAGAGCAGGGGTGGCCAACCTGTGGTTGTCCAGATGTCCATGAGCCCCTGCCAGCACCATGCTCATGGGAATCGTCGTCCATGGACATCTGAAGAGGCCACCCCTGCTATCAAGAAACGTGTGTTTCAAATAGGAAGCAGTGACATCTTCTGAACAGACACAAGGGCCACCAAAGCAAAAACACAAGCACAGTTTCATGAAGGTGATTTTTAATAAATGGATTAATGCATCATTTTACAGCAAGCCTCCCCCACCCTGACCTAAAGAATAGGTTTTTTTTAATGTTCTGATCCAATCTCTTAGTGTCAATACAGTCTCCTTATATAGGTTCAATATATACCAAAGCATTTTGTTACAAGTATTCATAGAAAACTCTGTAGTGGCTTTTTAACCATGTCAGCATTCATAGTGGCATCCACAAATGATTAAACAAAAAGAAAAGCAGTAAGTTTCATTCGTAGTCACACTATTCTGTAATACACAAATTAAAAGAGCACAGCAAGGTACTGGGCAGCTTATACAAAAGTAAGTAAGATGGATTGTTGATAAATTTAACATTTCAGCAGAAACACGAGAAAGGCTTCATACGAGGGATTGAGGCCTCTGAGGAGATGAACATCCTTCCTCCCCTCCGGACGTCTGGTGGCAGACGTGTGACTGGTACGTAGCTTCAAATTTTGCACAATTAGAAGAGAGACAGAGCACCATAGTCCACCTTTTACAAACATCAAAACCTTTATAAAGAAAATTAACATTTGCTCATTGCCTTCATTCCAACTTCCCTGGCAAAGAGAGGACCCCGCATGCGACAGCCACTGAGAGCTGAGCCTCACCCTCATGAGCATGCCAGTACAACCCATTCCCTCCAAGAAGCTACTGGACACTTGTGGGAAGAGGATGGGATTGGTATTTGGGTGGGTCAGATTCTTTTGCAATTAAAACGTGGGTGCTGAAGTGGGTGAAATGGTGAAGTGCTGCCAATCTGGCTGCAAACCACCAACAGAGATGCTGTGTGGGCCCTCTGTTTCGCTGACAGACATGAAGGCTGTAGGTTACCAAATCGGAATCAAGTGCTTCAAAACCATCCAGAAAATATGGGACCCCTGAAGCAAAATTCTGGAAGGGAGAATATTTCCATTGCGGTTCATAGCAGAGTTATGACCTGCTAAATCCATTGAGGTCCATGGTCTTAGCAGGATGTAACTCTGTTTAGGATTGCACTGCTCTGACCAGACTATTTGTGATCTTAGGTTTCGGCCCAGCTTTGTCATATTCAAGTATCACATTCCCTAAATCCTATTTGCCTTTTGGCCCTGAGTGCAAACCTAGCCTCTGGGTAGGGTTGCCTGAGCCAGGTTGGGAAATACCTGGTGATTTTTGGGGTGGAGCTCAAAGAGGAGGGGAGGGAGAGTCCACCTCCCAAGTGGCCATCTTATCCAGGGAACCTGATCTGTCACTTGGAGATGGGAGAATCTTTAGAGACCCCCAGGAGGTTGGCAATGCTACCTCCGAAAGTTCCTGCCAGAAGACGTGTGTCTATTTTTCATGGAATCATAGAGTTGGAAAGGCCATCTAGTCCAATGACCTGCTCAATGCAGGATCAGCCTAAAGCTTCCATGAAAAGAACCAGTCTAGCTGCTGCCTGAAAACTGCTGGGGGGGGGGGGCTCCAGGGGTTTGGCTGTTGTGCTCCACCTTAGAAAACAGATTTGTGGGTAGTTTTTCAAAGTGATCCTGCAGTACAAGCTATACTGAGGATAACATAAATGGGTAAGCGTCAGCAGGACACGGAAGATTGATATCTAATTTCCGTCCAAACATTTTGTTAAAATATTGCTCAGATGGTATGAAACTAACCCACCTTAACTAGGCCAGCTCCTGCCACCCCAAATCTTCCATTTCACTGGTTGTTATAGAAGCAGGAAATATGAGCAAGCTATTTAATGAGGCTCTTCAGAACTGCTTTGCATTTTGATTAAAACAACTGCTTGGGATGGAAGAGCTTGGTTAAGCTTTTGTTTCTGTTATACTCTCTGCTTATATTACAGTTTTATGTGATGAGCTTACAATATGCCCATGAGGACAACAAAAAATGGGCACTTATTTTTGGTTTTGCCCCAGAGGTCCCAGTAGGGACGTCAGTCCCCAGGAGGGACCTGAGGGATACCCCCCCCCCCCGCCTGGAATTCCAGCTCCTCTCCAGACTACACAGACCAGTCCCCCTTGATTATCGAAGTGTTCTTTCTTTTTGAGAAAAAATTGTTCTATTACTTTTACAACTTAAGCACAACTATGACAGTGCAATAATAATAATTAAACACTTGTGGACCATTTCCCTTTCCCTAAATTACAGTACAACTAAAAAGGTTTTGCCAGGGAAATTACGGGGGGATAGCAATGAGTCTGCCGCACTAGAAAAATAAATCTTCTCTGACTTCTTTAGAAATGGGACTTTGACACAACCCTCCTCTCCATTTGTCCAAATCTGTCAGCACAAAGTGGCAAAAGAATGAACCTTGCGGTGACATATTTCCTGCAGTCAAAATAGCAGCTCTTTTCGCTACACGTGCTTCTTTACAGAGTGCTTTCAGCATCATTTTAAAGGAGAAAGGAGACATATTTTAGGGGGGGGAAGACTATGTCAAGATTACCCTGCAGCTAAATGTAATTTTCAGAGGAGGGAAAGAGATAGTTTAACTCAGGGGTCGCCAATGTGGTGCCCACCAAATGTCTTTAGAAAATGTATGTGAGCCAGGTGGGGCCACTGGAGATTTGACTGGATTTGCAGATTTTTAAAAATATTGCTTTGGTAGCAGCTGTGTGATCTTTGCTGTGTGACTGAAGGGAAGCTGCAGCAGCCATTTTGTGGCTGTAGCCACCATACTGGGTCAGAATTCCACAGGTGTCTGAAAACCCAGAAAGATTGGGGACCCCTGGCTTCACTCACCCACTTGAGCAATGTTTCAGGCCTGATGCCTCCAGTGGGGCAGATGTGTAGATGTCAGCAATTTTATCATCGGACCAAGGATTCATTGTCAATAGATCTCCACATGCAAAATATGTCCAGAGACCTTTAGATGTGTCAAAAATCACTCAAACGTCTTCTTCTACAGCAAAGACACCCTCTGCTCTCCTGCCAACAACCATGATCAACTCTGTTCTTACTTTTCCCTCCCTGGCTGCAGAATCCTTCACTTAGGAACATTCCCTTCACGCTGGGCTGCGTTGGATCACCGAGGGCAATATTTACCGTATTTGCTGGCGTATAAGACGACTGGGCGTATAAGACGACCCACCAACATTTCCACTCAAAATATAGAGTTTGTTACATTACGTTACACTACTATGGGCCACTATGGGCAGCTATGTCTATCCCAACTGAAGTGCACCCGACGTATAGGACGACCCCCCCCCCCTACTTGGAGGCATGTTTTTCAGGGGGAAAACGTAGTCTTATACGCCAGCAAATACTGTAACCGGAAAACTGTAGGCTCATGATTATTCCGCTCGGTCCTGATGAAGGGCAACAAAGATGTGAACCCCCAGTAAACGTGAGGCTCACACAGACCTGAAAAGGACTCCAAAGGATGGGCAGCCTATTTACTGAAGCCCCAGCCTCAAGAAAGGGGTAGGGAAACCACCAGAGAGGTAATATAAACAGGAAGTGTGCCTATGACAGAATAATGTGAGCAAGAAAGTGAAAGATGATAATAAAAATCACATAAAAGAGGAACATGAATGTGTGTTTTTTTTGGAGGGAACTATTTGTAGGATTTCTGCACAAGATGCAAACAGCAATCTACGACCAAGACCATTTCACCAAAAATTCTAAATACTACCCTTATTTACTGTGCTGGATCACTGGACCCAGGTCTTATTCTTACTGAAACCCATTTAAGACTACTCTAGTGGGTCTGAAAGAAGAAACTTATTCTGATGCCAAACGGAAGCAAGCCCCAGTCCAGCTGTATGCAGGTGACAAACGCAGAGTGCAATGCACAGGGCTCTTAAGAGTGTAGAAGGGCGGGCAAGTGAAGAATCAAGGAAATGTCCTGAAGGACAGTACTGAGGCCCCTTAGAACCTAGCGTGGGGACAACTGGCTCTAGGGAACTGATTAGAGCAGGGGTAGTCAATCTGTGGTCCTCCAGATGTCCATGGACTACAATTCTCATGAGCCTCTGCCAGCATTTGCTGGCAGGGGCTCATGGGAATTGCAGTCCATGGACATCTGGAGGACCACAGGTTGACTACCCCTGAATTAGAGAACAACCTTTGCAGAAGTGTGTGGCAAAAAATACAGCTCAATCTCTCCTTTCTAGAACAGTATCACTGAGATGACTTAGCCATCTCTCTATTTTTAAGGCCTGACCAACAGCTAAGGCAAATCCTTCAGAATAGGACAAGGACCAGTACAAAGTGTTTATGAGTTTCTGTCTTCTGATCTTCAAAACTGGTACTTCAGTGGGGCCAAGCATTTTAATAGCCATGCACCAGTGGAGCCAATGTATGTTAGTGTTCAGGATATATCCTGATTGTCTCCCCCTAGAAAAAAAAATCTTGATATGCTCTTGTGACAGGATGAAGTAGTTCTCTGAAGACACACTGAACGCAGAGGGGTCTGGAGGAATGCGACCCTTTTCACGACACTCTCCAGCCAGCCGGTCCTCGTGCACAGGAGCCACAGAGCTCTGGACAACCCCCCCCCCCAGTATTCAGCTTTAGGCAACAAAAAGCCAATAGAAGCATATTAACTTATCACATGACTATCATACCAGTGAATCCATGTTTTAGCTCTTCTATGTAAAAAGAATCTACCTACGGTAAACGTTTTTAAAGATAACTTATATCCAAATTAGGTAAAAATGTACGTATCAATATACACTGAAAGCATTCAATTAAGGAGAAAATGTACATAAATACAAACCGTATTTAAACCGTGAAAATTGCATAAAAGATAAAACAAAAAATGGAAAGACGTTAAGGCCAATTTCACTTACAAAACAGTTGCAAAGCTCATAAGGATCTTGCTTTTGGAAGAGATTACCACAGAATTGGACACCTCGGGGCCCTGACCTGGACCACCCAGGCTTGCATTTGGATGGGAGGCAGGCAATGCCCCCCCACCCATCCCCCCCCCTCTAAACACTCTAGGGGGTGGCCATAACTCATGGTGACTGGATGGCAAAATAAATAAATAAATAAAAAGTTATCCCGGGTAAAGCTTTGATATCTTGTGAAACTGCCAACAGGAGGCAAGCTTATAGAGTAAAAGACTTATTGGGCAGATCTCATAGGTTGTACAAACTGGCCCTCAATATATTATCTTTGTTCAACACTGTATTTTTTAAAAAGGGTTTTGCAGACCTGCATGATTGACTATGGAGAAAAATGGAAATTCCCTAAGCTGGAAGGATGAAAGAAGGACAAATATGTTTATTATTATTATTATTATTTTTAAAGCCCTTTCAAGGCAGGGAAAATCATGCACTAACTGTGACCTTAGAGTTATGCACACACGCACGCGTGCGCACACACACACACGCACGCACGAACGCACACACACAAAGCTGGACAACAAGCAGCCACCTCAACTGATTATGCTGGGCAAAGGTCATTGTTGAGGGCCACTACTTGCTGAATTGTTGGACTTTTCTTTTTAAAGGTTGTAATTCGAAAAGGGAAAACACGTTTAGAAGAGTCAGAAACACAAAGCCTACTGCCAACTACAGACTATTGCACATTTTAACGTAACCCAAGTGAAAAGGGGGATTCAAAAGGTAACACACTCATCACACAGAAACATACAAACAAGCTCCTGCACAGAACTCAAAAAGGTGAAAGGCAGACACCACTGCAGCCAAAATCCTCTCACTGATTGGCTGACACGTTTAGTGACCTTTAGAAACGGGTCTAAACTGATTATCAGCAATACATATTTTTTGTTTTCGTTTTTTAAAAAAAATATTTTGAGACCACAGCATTTGATACACATATATATAACTCTGTGGTCAGAACGGACAGATGTAATTTTTGCAATACTAAATAAAAGTGCAAAAACAAAAGTTAAAAAAAAATTGAAACAAAATTAAAAATATGGAAGCATAAGCTAAAAATTGTCTGCATAGCTGAAATCTATTTAAAGCGAATCCTCGGTAAAGGGGCGCTGACAGGAGAAAGCAGTTTTTGGGGGAGAAAGTCTTCCGCACGTTTAACTGAATGCAAAAATGTCGTTTTTTGTCAGCTTCTGAACAAGTCACAGGCAGTCCACTCCTGCATCTTTAGACACCATGGTGGTGGCCGTACCTCCTTCCACGAGATAGACGGCTGTGCTGGACTTTGAGCTGACCATCCTATCGCGACCGTTGTTGTTGACCTCACAGTCCAGGGGCTCGGTGGAGATGACCCACGTTGAAGGGCGCCAACGCTTCAGGGAATACGGCGTTTTCACGCGTTTCTTGATCTTTTCGCCTGAGCCAGCTTTGCCATCTAGGGATGACTCGCTCACTAAAGGGGGGGTGGGGGGTGGGGGGAGGAAGAATATACAAAGTGTCACGTAGATGTAAAGACCACAAGACAAGAGGCGCCAGAAGCAAAAAAAGACAACATCTGGGTCAGAAGAAATAAGTGATGAGGCAGATCGGAGCCCCCCAACCACGGGCACCCTGGGGGCATGTAAATAAAAGGCCCATTAGGTATACGAGAGTCCTCTGATGAGGCCTGTTGCAAAATGCATGGGGAATGTTTTGGAAATTTTACCTGAGTAATAAAAAAATATTTTTACCCGATTCTGTACCATCGGGCCTTGGCCTTATTTTTATCACCTTTGGCTTTGTGGTGGTGGGAGCAACTTCAAAGTGTCCAGGAGTGATAATAACAGCAATGCTTCAGGATTTTGGAAAAACGCTCTAACAGGATGTCTTTGAAAGTTAAAACAATGTCTTGCTTTCTTAGAGCCACACAGTCTTTCTGCCGTGGTGGCTAGCACATAACCAATCTACATAACCAGTCTGATCTCTAGTGGCCAATCAGAAGCCCAATCAGAATATCCCCACTGGCCGCTCCCATGTTCCAAAATCACTTGTTGGGCACCAGGAAAGGTGCCAGTGGGCAACCACCTCCCCCCCCCCAAAAAACCCCAACAACCCCTAACCAGTATTTTTCAGATTCAGTTATACTGAACTTGAAAAACATCGACATTTCCCGATATTCCCAAATCTCAATACTGGTCTAGTATTCCATTCTAGTAAATATTTGGGAATCCCTAATTTTTCAGCTTGATTATACCTTATGGAGACTATTATAATCAACCCATGGGATACAATGGAGAATTGATCCAGGGATATCTGGGGCTCAGGGAAGGGGTGTGCTTTTTGAAGTAGAGGCACTAAATTTGCAGTACAACTGTTGTTGCCTTTCCCCAATCAACCCCCCAGTTTCAAGAAGACTGGCACAGGGGGTCCAATTCTATGAGTCCCCAAGTAAAGTTACCCCATTCCTCACTGTTTTCAATGGCATGTAAAGGGAATGTGGTCTCTTTAAACACCTTTTGCAAGCTGTAAGTAAACTCTGAATGCCTTTAAAGGGCTCACTGTCCCTTTAAATGCCTTCTGCAAACCACAGGTTCACCCAGAAGGCATTCAAAGAGACTGCAATTGCTTTGAAATCACCTATCCAGCCTTCCTGAAAAATCCTGAACATTTTGAGGATTTTTTGGGTTTGGCCATTTCGGACTGCTGAAATTAAGCCCCTGAAAGAATAGCCAGAAAATACCGATACAGTATTTTCCTGGTATTATTTTCCCGCTCAGATATTCTGCATGCACACCCCTCGTGCCATGGCACCCACTGGCCACGTTGGGGACCTGATGTGGATAGGGTCCAGCACTGACCTATTTCGGTAACCAGTAATATCCAAGAACCACAGATTACATGAACAAGGCTAGCTTATTTGTATGCACTCTCACACTGGATTCCAATACCCCAGTTTAAGCCCACTGTTTACCATGGATTCAAGACTGGAAGACTCACACTGCATACTAAAGCCATCCAAAATATTTGTGGCCGACAGATCCAGAGAGTTCGGCCTCTGTGCTCTCCTAGTGTGGGTCTGTCCAGAATTTGGTGCTGTGCTCTGGTTGCTGGGGACAGTCGCGGCTTGCACGGGACATGGGTTGCTGTTGTTATTGTTGGCGTTAGGTCGGCCATTATCCAGGGATCGGTCTCTCCTATCGACCAGGCGATCCAAAACGCCCTCGTCGTGGCTCACTTGCTGCTCTCTTCTCAGTAAGGGCTCGTGCTCATCAGGGCTTGAGTTGATATTCAAGCGACTGTCCTCTCCGCTGAACTGGTTCTGCAGCATCTCCTGGGCCCTGTGTGCCACCGAGCCGGTTGCTTGGCCAGAGGGCACTGTGCCATTGACATACTGGGTTGGAACAGCGTGAGAGTTCATGGCATGGCTCCTCCCAGCAACTTCATTGGTGGTAACCGTGACGACGTGAGGTTCTGCAGCATTGATAGTGTTCATCTTGGCAACTCCAGTTTCTACTTGCTTCAAGTTTGATTTGTGCTTCCCTCCAAATTTCAGCCGAGGCTCCTTTGTGGAGTTTTTGGTGTTTAGGGGTAGGCTAGTAGGCCTCTTTGGGAGGTTCTGCTGCTTGGGAAGAGGGTACACCTGAGCAGGCCGGACATCTGGAATCAGACATGCCTGGCCGTTTCCAGCTTGTGCGAAATCTTGTTGCCCTGTTGCTTCTACTGCTAGCTTTATCAATGGGTACAGCAAGCTGGAGCTAGTGCTGCTGAGAGGATCTGGACCGCTGAACTGCTTAAGGGAGTGCTCCATCAGATTCTCATCAGAGCTTTCCTTTAAGTTCTTGTCCACCTCCTTGGGATCCAGCTTGTTGGTCTCCAAGTCTTCCTCCGTCAGCTGTAGACAAACTGGAGTGGGCCCAAGCGGCTGCAGGCCATTTGCAACACCAAGGTTTGTTTCGCCTGAGTAAGGCAACTCAGATATGGTGGTCATGCCAGTGCTTGGAGTCAGGCCTGCTGTGTTGGTCGTGGTCGTGTTGGTGGACAAGCTTGTGACGCTGGTCTCGGGGCTTGGGATACGAGTTTGTGCTTGCTGCCGCTCATAGTTGATGGAGTTTCTGTTCTTCTCCCCGAGTGCCAGCGGCATTTGGGTCACTGAAAGCTCCGAGGAAATGTTCTTCACTAGGCTGTCGGTGTGATGAACCGAGTCCTCAATATAGGATGAGGAAGAGTAATCTTGATAAGGTCTGATCTTTGGCACACGTCTGTGGTGTGACAGATTTCTTTAAAAATAAACAAAAAGGAGAGTGGCGTTATCTGGGCAGAACCATTGCTTCAGTTTAAGTATCTCACTCAAATGCAAAACACGCAAGGAACTGTCTTATACTACCTGATGATACCGTTAATTCCCCCCTCTTCAGCACAGAAATAAGAAACAAGACCACAATTCTCCAGGAGAGGATCTTGGAGATATGCTTTGACCTGGCGCCCTTGACTGATACCTGGATGGTGAGCATGAGGTAATTCCCCTCCTCCTGCTTAATCCTCAGATACTTGATCCTCCATCAACATGGAACTGAGGAATGAGGTGGGTGAAGTGGCAATTCTCACCCATTTTTGCTTCCTTAGCCTGGCTTAGGGTGTTAGGGAGAGGGCGGGAGTCCTGTGGGTGTTCTGTTGGCCCAGCTCACCAGCAGACTCCCTTCTACCATAGCCAGTGGGTGAGTGAATGCTGCATTTCTCTAGACTGCTGGTCTTGGGAGACTAACATCCATGCAGAGACTTACTTGTTGGAGCCCCAGACTTCCAGGCGGTCATGGCAACACTGAGACTCACCCAGGTTCTACTGACCACCACGCATGAAAGACAGGAATGGCAGGGTCATTTGTGAACCAGGGCCACCGTGTGACCACTTCCTTGCATGGGCCAGTTCAGGGGTGGCTGTTCTCCCCCTGCAGGGGTGGAGCATATTTATGCTCGCCTGCAGAGACAAATGGAGCCTAGTGGTTTGCAAAATGCTTGGCAGGATTGATGCAGACTTGCCCCCTGTTCCCTCAGTTAGGTGGCTGAGATCTGGAATAGAGGTCGGCAGGAAGCTATCGGTCGTATTGCTCCCCGACACCCTCAGCCTTTGTGGCTCCGTGGTACAATGAGGCAGTGGTTCTCAGTGTTTTTACCTTCGCGACCCCAACTTCGGCAGCAGTGTGCGTGTGTAGGCGTACAACAATCGAGGCGGCGTGGAGGCAGCCAGCAACATGGCAACCCTGCAGAAGGGACCAGGAGACCCAAAATAGGGTTGCGACCCCTAGGCTGAGAACCACTGCCTTAAGGGATTGCTCAGGTGGCTAGAGCAGAATTGGTGATGAGCTCTGGACAAAGCTGTAAGAAGGCTTGGTCCATGGACTGCAATTCCCACAAGCCCCTGCCAGCGTTCGCTCATGGGAATTGTAGTCCATGGACATGTGGAGGGCCACAGCTTGACTACCCCTGGTCTATGAGGTGACCACGTGACTATTTCGCTACCTCCAATATGCCCACTGGTTTGCATCCACCTCCATTATTCAGATCGGTTCAACAGCTGACCACCCCTTTTGGTGTGTCCCAAACCTATTTGGCCCTCAGATGTGGCTCATTTGCAACCTTTTTGTGTGGATAAGGTCCCTACGTTCTGCCTAGAAATGGCTGCCAAACTTCATAACAGCAGTGGGATGGTCCTTTGTAGGCCGGCTCATCCTTGCAGATGTTGACAGGATCCTGACAGCTGTGAAGCCAACTACCTACTCCCTGAATCCTGGTCTCTCATGGCTGGTACAATCATGCCACAAAGTGGTGGCACTGGGAGGCTGATTATTCATTTGTCTCTCGACTCTATGTCTTCCTGGATGAGACATATGCCCTCAACTCTTTTGGCATATAAGAACCAACATATTTTGGCATATAACATATTTATCCTCCTCCTCCTTCTCCTCCTCCTCCTCCTGGCCACTTGGTCCTGATGGGTCGCCTTGCCTCCCTGGGGATTCTCTTAGAGGGTTGCTATCAGGGAGGACAGGTCTTCCCAAGAGACCTGAATTGTCGTGTCCCATCAGGTTCAATCTTCTATCTGATGTAATTTAATATACATACAATACACCTTTCCAAGACCATCAAGAAGTTTGGAGCTGGGTGCCATCAATATCGTGATGACACACAACTCTTCCTCCTAATGGATAAGCAGCCAGGAGCCGGGCTGCTGCATTTCCCCATGTCTGGATGTAGTAATCTGATAATGGGCAATTGGCTGAACTTGCATCCTTTCACAGTGGAAGTCATGTGGCAGGGAAAGACTGAAACATGAGCTGGAGAGTCACTCCTGAGACTTGATGGTGTCTAGCTGACAGCTGTAGACTCTGTAAAGAGCCCTGAGGTGTGGTGGATTCTGCACTACTGCTGCCTATCAAGTGTCCGTAGTAGCAAGGGTGGTGATTGTTTCACATACATCAGGCCCTCCAGCTGACGCCTTATTTGCGTGGGTCAGATCTTGCCATACTGATCCATGCAATGAGCACATCCAGACTGGACTACTGCAATCCATCCTTTGTAGGATGAATTGGAATGTATTGAAATTGGAGACTGCAAGTCTCCAATATGCATTGAAAATGTATTGGAGACTGCAAGTGGTCCAGAATGCAACTCTCCGTCAGCTCATATTACTCTGATTCAGCAGCAGCTGCCCTGGCTACCAATCACTCTCCAGAATCAATTAAAGGTGTTGGGGTTAACCTTCAAAGTCCTTCGCAGTCTTGGACCCTCCCAGCTCTGGGACTGCCTCTTCCACTGCAACCCCCCCCCACTCGCTCTGGCCATTCTCTCAAGGGAGGCCAGCCTCAGCCTATGAGAAGGGCCTTCTCAACTGTGGCTGCACTCTTGGGGGGCTCCGTGCCCAATTTCCACACAGCATGGGAGGCTGAATGGTGCAGACGGGCCTCGGAAGTGTAATCGACATGCTTGGATTGTCTTTATGGTGCTGGCTGTTTAATAGTTTATATTTGTTATCTGTTTTAGAATCACAGAGTTGGAAGGGACCTCATGGGTCATCTAGTCCAACCCTCTGCACTATGCAGGTCACATCCCAATCGCTCATCCACTGTAACCTGCCACCCCCTTGAGCCTTCACAGAATCGGCCTCTCAGTCAGATGGCTATCTAGCCTCTGTTTAAAAATTCCAGAGGAAGCCTGTTCCACTGAGAAACCGCTCTAACTGTCAGGAATTTCTTCCAGCTGTTTAGATGGAATTTCTTTTGAATTAATTTCATCCCATTCATTCTGGTCTGTCTCTCTGGGGTAAGAGAGAACAATTCTGCTCCATCCTCTACATGGCAGCCTTTTAAATACTTATGCTTATCAGATCCCCTCTCAGTCATCTCTTCTCCAGGCTAAACAGACCAAGCTCCCCCAACCTTTCTTCATACGTCTTGGTCTCCAAACCCCTCACCATCTTTGTTGCCCTCCTCTGGATACGTTCCAGTTTGTCAACATCCCTCTTCAACTGGGGTGCCCAAAACTGAACACAGGACTCCAAGTGAGGCCAAACCAGAGCAGAGTAAAGCGGTACCATCACCTCCCATGATCTGGACACGATACTCCGTTTGATACAGCCCAAAATCCCATTTGCCTTTTTAGCCAGGGAGTCACACTGCTGACTCATGTTCAATATATGGTCTACTAAGACTCCTAGATCCTTCTCGCACATGCTACTGCCAAGACAAGTCCACCCCCCCCAATCTTATATTGGTGTATTTGGTTTTTCCTACCTAAATTCAGAACTTTACATTTGTCCCTATTGAACTTCATTTTATTCAGTTTAGCCCACTTCTCGAGCCTGTATTCTGCTGCTGTCTTCGGCTGTGTTTCCTACCCCTCCCAGTTTAGTATCATTTATGTTGTTCTAATATTGTACGCTGCCAAGAGACCCTTTAGGTGAGCAGCGATTGAAAATCTAATCAATTCCACATAATATATTTCTGGTAAGGCCTTGGAGCTGTCCTGCCCGAGTGCCTCCTCCTCCTCCAACCGGCTTGCCTGTCTGTCCAGAACTCTGCCAATTGCTTCCGTCCCCCCACCTATATTCGGGAACTCTACCGCTGCTGAGGCCCCCCTTCCCCAAATGCGGGCCCTCCTCAAGGTCCTCCCGCAGATCTCCATGGATTTCTCAACCCAGAGTGGCCAACCGTAATGGCCCCTCAGGTCTGCTGCGCAGGGGTATGGATCACGGTCAACGGTGAAATATCTGCTGTACATGACATCTTATGGCACACATGGCCCAGCTCAACAAAGTGACATTCATGTTAGATCCAGCCATTGTAACAGATGAGTTTGACATCTCTGCTAGAGTGCCTAACCACTGAAACGCTTTGTTTGTTGTGCCATGATGGCCCTGTGGCATCTGTGCAACACCCTTGCAAGTTCCCCTGCTGCAGCATCTTGTTCTCATATAGCACATGGGAAAGAATGGGGGACATTTACATTAAAAAAAAAACAAAGCACTGAAGTTCTTATCTGGTTAAAAGTGCAAGCACCTGGGACGGGGAGCACGGAGAATGGAGCCGTGTTACAAACAATCTTGTGTAGAATAAAATCAGAGTCCAGTAGCACCTCTAAGACCAACAAGGATTTATTCAAGGTGTGAGCTTTTGAGTGCAAGCACTTGAATCTAATCTTGTGTAGATGGTGGGGCACCTGTACAGCCACACTCCACAGAGCAGTCATACCACAGCTGGGACCGCTAACTGAAGGAGGAATTGTTCAAGACCAATGGGGACGGGAGGGCTGAGGAAAGGTGACACTTGCAACCAAAACACCCTGTGGGAAAAGGCATCCAGGCCAAATCAACACACAAGCTTGGCGTGGCAAAGTGACTGAACAGGACCTCATGAGACCCAGGTTCTAACCCCCACTCTTGACACGGGAGCCTCACAGGGCTGTTATGAGGACAAAGCGGAGGAGAGGGAAAGCAGTGTGAAGGGGCATAACTGCAGTGAACAGAAGTAAGTTTGGAGGCCTCGCCATGGGATTGAACCCTGTACGCATAAGGATGTGGTACCGACCGCTCATTCTGCATAGCTGTGGACGTCGGGTTCACGGTTGGGCTGACAGATTTGTTCCTTTCCCAGATCATCATGAGTTCAGCCATCCGCTCTTCGGCGCACTGGGCTGTCAGCCGAGCCTCAGCATCCTGGTCCCAACAGTCCTCGATTGTCTCTTTCAGCGACCTCACGGCCTGGAAAGCACAATGTCATTGGTGAACCTGACTCGCCTGCAATAGGCCTGCCAAAACTCGATTACAGGGTTACGCCGCCTAATTTCTGGCATGATTTCCTTCACTGCTAGGAAACTGGGAATGTGTCTTAATGTGTGTTGATTGGAAGGGAGCTTTGTGGGGGCATCTCTAGGACCATTACAAGTTTTCAACATCTGTTACATCAGCAGGGCAGAATGACAGTCATCATTCAAAATATGTTCTGATGACAAAAAATCCTACAGAAGAGGCAATGCAGCTGCAACAAGGTTAATCAGAGGGAAGGTGCTTCTGCAGGGAACGTTACTGTCCTCAGAGGCAGAGAAGGCTGAAGAGGATTTCATCAAACTAGCGACATGACACAGGGAGGCCATCCGCTTGTGTTTCGTTGGGATGGGCCAAGACAGCAACGACGCCTTAACATTACAGCCCCACCTAATGCCCAGCCATGGAGAGACTCATATGGCCACTTAACAAGTCACAGCAGCAAGTCAAAAAGTTAATGTTACTTCAAACTATATAGTACTTTTTATTTTCATAGCGTTTTTTTTTACCTGATAGTAGCAGTTACATTTTTTGGAACCCCAAACCAATGTTGCGGTTCCCTCCCCGTAGGATCCATATTGCAGAAGCCCACCTGTTATCCTCAAAAGGACAGAAAGGGATACTCAGTATTGCATCTCTCACCAAGCTGTTCTCTTTCCAGGCCTCTGGGAATTTGGGTCGTTGCTTTTCCCGGGAAACAAGGACTTGCATGTCTTCGAAAGTGGGATGGTTTCCAACTTCGGCTTGGAATGCTGTCTGGAAATCTGGCACGGCTTCCCCTGTTCGCAAAGAAGTACGAAAAAGAAGACAAGATCAAATTACCCTGGCCCTGAAATGGCACAGTAGGGCAGAAAGGAGGTGCCTCATCATGCGTTCTTTCCTGGCACCTGAACCAAGATTTGACACATAAGCCGAGATAGCCCAAAAGTGGGCAGCAAAGGAGCCTCTCTACCTGCCGGAGGGGTTAGCTGGTTGAGCAGCTGATAGCCCAGTGCAGCAGGCAGGATACTTATCCCTTTTAAAGTGTCCTGCCATACATCTGGGTCAGTGGTTCTCAACCTTCCCAATGGCGTGAGCCTTTAACACCATTCCTCCTGTTGTGGGGACCCTCAACCGTAAAATCATGCCAGGGTTCTTTCACAGAAAGTAAACCGAAACTGACCAAAGGCACGAAGATCCCTTGTTCAGGATTGGATATAAATGGTTTTCTTCTCCAGGGTTTCTCAGTTCAGTCCTGCCTCTTGGCCCACCATGCCGATCTCGCTCTTTGCTATCTCGATCTACCCACCTGCGGGAGAAGCAGCAACAGTGGTCGCGCCCCCTCCAGGCCAAGCTGCTTGCCCTGCCGCAACCCCTGTGAAAGGGTTGCTCGATCCCCAAAGGGGTCCCGACCCCCAGGTTGAGAACCACTGGTCTAGGTGATTTGACACAACAGACACTGTACCAAGGCACCATCAAACTCCACGTTGCCACAACAGACACAACTGCCTCTTGTTTGTGGATCCAACATATTCCTCCTCCCTCCTTGTTGTTGTTAGTTGCTAAGTCGTGTCCGACCCATCGCGACCCCATGGACAATGATCCTCCAGGCCTTCCTGTCCTCTACCATTCCCCGGAGTCCATTTAAGTTTGCACCTACTGCATCAGTGACTCCATCCAGCCACCTCATTCTCTGTCGTCCCCTTCTTCTTTTGCCCTCAATCACTCCCAGCATTAGGCTCTTCTCCAGGGAGTCCTTCCTCCTCATGAGGTGGCCAAAGTATTTGAGTTTCATCTTCAGGATCTGGACTTCTAATGAGCAGTCAGGGCTGATCTCCTCTAGGACTGACTGGTTTGTTCGCCTTGCAGTCCAAGGGACTCGCAAGAGTCTTCTCCAGCATCAGAGTTCAAAAGCCTCAATTCTTTGACGCTCGGCCTTCCTTATGGTCCAACTTTCGCAGCCATACATTGCAACTGGGAATACCATAGCCTTGACTAACCGCACTTTTGATGGCAGGGTGATGTCTCTGCTTTTTAGGATGCTGTCTAGATTTGCCATAGCTTTCCTCCCCAGGAGCAAGCATCTTTTAATTTCTTTGCTGCAGTCCCCATCTGCAGTGATCTTGGAGCCCAGGAAAATAAAATCTGTCACTATCTCCATTTCTTCCCCATCTATTTGCCAGGAATTGAGAGGGTCAGGATGCCATAATCTTCGTTTTCTTGATGTTGAGTTTCAAGCCAACTTTTGCACTCTCCTCCTTCACCCGCAACAGGCTCTTTAGTTCCTCTTCACTTTCTGCCATTAGAGTGGTATCATCTGCATATCTGAGGTTGTTATTTTTCCCTGCAATCTGGATCCCAATTTGTGACTCCTCTAATCCCGCCTTTCTCATGATGTGCTCCGCATACAACTTAAATAGGCAAGGCGACAGTATACAGCCTTGCCGAACTCCTTTCTCAATTTTGAACCAATCAGTGATTCTATGTTCAGTTCTCACTGTTGCTTCTTGACCTGCATATAAGGTTCTCAAGAGACAGATAAGATGCTCTGATATTCTTTAAGAACTTGCCACAATTTGTTGTGCTCCACACAATCAAAGGCTTTAGCATAGTCAATGAAGCAGAAGTAGATGTTCCTCTGGAACTCCCTAGCTTTCTCCATGATCCAGCATATGTTGGCAATTTGATCTCTAGTTCCTCTGCCTCTTTGACATCCTGCCTGTACTTCTGGAAGTTCTAGGTCCACATATTGCTGGAGCCTAGCTTGTAAAATTTTGAGCATAATTTTGCTAGCATGAGAAATGAGTGCAGTGGTGCGGTAGTTTGAACATTCTTTGGCATTGACCTTCTTTGGGATTGGAATGTAAACTGACCTTTTCCAATCCTGTGGCCATTGTTGAATTTTCCTCCCTCCTCCCCATGTGCAAATAAATTCCGTGTGAAAATGAACGCCAGTTGCCTGCGAAGTCTGAGGTGCTGGTATCTGGACCCAATGAATTTTGCTTGCTCTCAGCAAGTGAGGATTCTAAGCTCAGGTGTAAGAGGTAAAGAAATGTTCAGGTGCTTGCATCCAGATATCATGGGCAACCAAGGTTTTTTTTTTTAAGCACTCTGCACAACAAGGGATGGAAGCAGGAGCAAGGGGAGGGAGTGCGTGAGCATGATGTGCATGCTGTATTTGTACCTCTCCTGGCCAGCTGGGATTTGAATTGCGGTTTAGTGTGACTTTTGTAGTTTTGCTCTTCGGTTCTAACAAGGAAACTCCTTGCGCCTGGTTGCGATTTTCTTCAATAAAGAGGTTTCTTGTTTACAGCAGATCTGGTTCTTGGGAACTCAATAGAGGCTTCACAGCGAGCGGTACAGCTGCGTTTTTGGAGATGGGATCGACTCAAAATGGACTCCCAGCGCCTCCCAGTAAGCCTCTTGTGACTGTGCCCTTGATACCCATTCAACTGTGCTGCCACTAAGCGTGTAAGCTTCTCTTAATGCCTAAAGCTTATTGACGGGATTAATTTATTATGTCCAAGGCCACATTATTTCAGTGCGAGGCTCCTAGCACTAGATGGCGCCGGCTTCACTGTGATCAACCAACCTTGGAATTGGGCTTTACAGCAAAAACGGAGCTGCGTTTTAATTTTTTTTAATCCATCAACAAGCATCAAATGTAATCGGAGCAGGAGACTTACGGAAGTTCTTCCCTTACCTGGGAACAGATCGTTGCATCTCATAAAGATCTCCCAGTAGATCAAGCCTAGTGCATACATGTCCACTTGCTTCAGAGCCGATTCGCAGTCCCTCAGGTTCACCGCTCCTTCGAGAACTTCAGGGGCCATGTAGCGGATCGTGCCCACCTGCAACATACATTGCGTCCTTCTTACATTAATCCAGGGCCAAGTCAATTCTCCTTATTACGCAACTCTTTCTGCAGAAGCCAGCAGACACGTCCCCCGCCCCACCCCCAGTCACGTTTCCATTCACACTCAACCCTCCCGGTTCCCATGAATGGAAAGGGCTCTGATTCTGGCCCCATTTAATTACATTGACACTATAGCAGCCATATCATCCTTTTAAGGTACTCTCATGACTAGCAAAGTCTCTGGTGGAAGGTCTGAGATTCACAGTGAAACACAGAAAGGCCAACAGAGGAATCTGATATTTCCTTGGCCTTAGAATTAGCAAGAGCCTCTCTGATTTCCAGCAGGGGCGGAGGCAGGGGGGACAGCTGCACACAAGGCAGGGAGCCCTAAAGGAGTACCTTTTATTTTATTTATTTATTTATTTATTATTGGATTTATATACCGCTGTTTGCCAAAAGGTCTCACGGCGGTTCACAATAAAACCGCCTTTTGCATATTGAGTGAGGTGATGGGATCAGCTCATTTCCCTCGGCTCTCCAACTCTAATAGTAAATAACAGGAGCCGTTTCTCATCATTTTTAGGTGAAGGGATCTGCAAGGCATTTTTTTTACTGTTCTGCCAAGTGGTACTTCTGATCCGGTTCTCCGGAGCCAACTGCAAGAGCCAACAGCTCTTGCAGTTACTGCAAGAGCTGTTGGCTTGTGAGAGCAAGTAACTGGAGACACAGTTGGAAGGTCAGTTTATCACCACAATCCTCTTATGAATGGGCAACTAGTAAACGACATGCATCTTAAGTGAGGACCATCCTTTAAATTCGCTAAGCTCTACGGCAGTGGTCCCCAACCTTTATTAGGCTGGGGACCGGCAGGGCATCGGGCCGCGCCAGCGGGGACCGCGCCCGCGCGGGCCACGCCCACACTTCTGGCCGCGCCCGCGGGCCACGCCCGCACATCGAGCCGTGCCCGGCCGCGCCCACGAGCCGCGCCCGCGGATTAGGCCGCACCCGGAAGCCATGCCCGCGGATCGGGCCGCGCCCGCGAGCCGCACCCGCGGATCGGGCCGCACCCGCGGGCCACGCCCGCTGATCGGGCCGCGCGGCCGCGGCCTGCACGGGCGCAGCCCGGCCCTGATTCCTTCTCCCCGCCCCCCCGCAGTAAGTAGCTTCCCGGGCCGCAAGCTTGCGGCCTGGGAAGTTTTTTACTGCGGGGGGGGCGGGGAGAGGGAGCTGCGGCCCGGCGCCATGGCCTTCACGGCCCGGCGCCGGGCCGCGGCCCGCAGGTTGGGGACCACTGCTCTACGGCATCCATGACTATGATAATTAACAAGGCCAATGATACCTTTCAGGGGGGAATGCTTGGAAACATGAACACCTGAACCTGCCTTATACTGGATGAGATCTTCGGTCAATCAAGGTGAGGACTGTCTATTCAGACTGGCAGCAGCTCTCTGGGGTGTCAAGCAGATATGCTTTCATATCACCTACTGCCTGGTCCTTTTAACTGAGGGATTCAACCTGGGGAATTCTGCGTCCCAAGCAGATACTCTACCACTAAGCCATGGCTCCTCCCCAAGGGAGAAGAAATCCTTGTCAGTCACATCCAGTCAACCTCTGCAGAATGCAGGAAACTCACAAGTTCCTGCCCACCCACAGTGACCCCAATTCCATCCCCAGATGATTCCCCCCCCCAAAAAAAAGAAAACAAAAAACAAAAACAGAATCCTTGGCCAGTCTGGGCTTGAAGAAATTTGCCTCCTGACCCTCAAGTGTTGATCTACATTTCCCTGGGCCTGCAAGAAAGGTTTTGGAGAGCCTGCCGATAGGGCCTTTCCCCAAAACTCAGCCTTCAGCCTGGAGGAACAATCTGACCGGGCCTTTGGAGTAACTTTCTGGTAGATTTTGGCATGCTATGATGTTATGTGCCTCACCAAGACAGAGGAAGCAATAGGCATGTTCATCCATGTGCGGGATCTCAACCCCACAGCAGGAGCACTTTTTAAAGATAGCCTTTGAGGCCACAGGGAACAACGACTGTTCTTCACGGCTGCAAAAAAGGAACTGGGGGTATAGAGCGCTCTGCCTCTGATCACGCGTGGGTCTCGGTGGGCAACTGCGCACACGTCTTCAGAAAGGCCCATCAAGGCTGGACAGAAAACGGTCTTCAAAGCTCTCCCCATGACGTGCTCTTAAAGGAGCCACCCAGTGACCGAGGCTCTTGTTGAGGGGGCCAAGGAAAGGATCAAATGAGGCTTCCCTTTCATGGCACGTCGTTTTACCCCGTTCATCAATGCCACCTCTGTCCCTGCTCACCTCACTGATGGCCGCATTCTCCTCCTCCCCCGGGCGCACCAGCCTATTTCCTGTCAGCTTCATGGAAAGGCCGAAATCGCTGAGGACGCACGTCCCGTCGTTCTTCACCAGCACGTTGCGGCTGTTCAGATCCCGATGGGAGATGGCGGGCTTGTAATTGTCTGCCGAGCAGATGCAGAGATACCGTTTCAGAACGGCCACCACAAAGCCCAACACCAGCATTCAAAGAGAGCAAAACAGTCTCCGTGCTCATAATGAGAATGACAGACAGGAACATTTCCCTGCAGTGCTACTGCAAGAGGGGCTGTGCTGGCCCTGCCAAAGGGGGGCGGGGAGGGGCAGGGAGGACCCAGCACTGCCCCCCCCCCTCCACAAAAAAGAGCCAGTTTATGTTTTAATTTTGGGGGAGGGCAGGAGGTGCACAAGGCATTCTTCTATATTTCGTTTTGTAAGCAGAAGCCTAAGAGGCCTGTTCCCCATAGGAAGCCTTCCACAGCCACGACCCACTTCACCAGGCCAGTTATAGCGCCAAAGAGCGGCCAGCGGCAGATCTTGCTTGTGTCCTGTGTGGATGCAGATGGACACTCCTGACAGGAGGCCTGACAAACAGAAGGACTAAGCCTTGCCAAGAAGAGCTCTTCATTCATTCATTCATTCATTCATTCATTCATTCATTCATTCATTCATTCATTCATTCATTCATTCATTCATTCATTCATTCATTCATTCATTCATTCATTATATTTATATACCGCCCTCCCCAGGGGCTCAGTTCTTACATAAGAACAAACAACAATACATAAAACAATCTATAAACATGTGAATAACTTTACAGTAATAACTAATGGTTGTAACCATATAACCGTATAACAGATCTTGCCTCACAGTCGGCTTGCTGAGGGAACCGAAGCAGTGCTAGAACCAGGCAAAGTCATCAGCCCAGGAAGCAGCCAGCCATGTCAACAGAGACTGGTGGCCAAAGAGCTGCAGAAGTTCACTGTGGGAGCCAACCCCTGTGGGAACTCTTTCCCTCATGTTCTCCAGAGAATGCTGGATCTAGGCGGTTGGCCATTGCTACTTCTAGTAGATCTAACAGCAGTGTTTGACAGTCAGTCAGCGCCTAGCTGACAGAGGGAAAGGTGGTACAGCCTTAAAATGGCTACAATTCTTTCTCCAATAGAGGAGAGAACCTCCTGGTGAAGTACCCTGATATGTAGGGTTCTGCAGGAGCTATTCTCTCCCCAATATTATTCAACATCTATAGGCATCCCCTCACGCAGCTAGTCCAGAGGCTGGAGCTGGGTTGTCATCAATATGCTGATGATACCCAGCTGGATCTGTTTATGGACAGCCATCCATCTGCACCCCCAGATTTACGAGCCAGTTGTTTGGAGGCTGTGGAGAACCGGCTAAAGCTGAATGCAGCTAAGATGGAAATCCTTCGGATGGGTTAACGGGCTCCAGGTGAGTCAGTGCAATTCCCAGCTCTTGATGGAGGGCAACCACCCACCGTGAAAAGCCTGGGTGTGATCTTGGACTCTTCTCTATCAATGAAGGTCACAAGTGTTGCCCACAGGCATTTTATCATCTTCGCCTAGCACATCAACTAGAACCTTACCTGTCAGCATCCAACCTTGCCACAGTGATCCACTACAGTCACCTCCACACTGGACTACTGCAATTCACTTTATGCAGGGCTACTCTTGAAACTGCTACGGAACTTCAACTGGTCCAGAATGCAGTGGAAAGGGTTGTTGTTGGGACTCAATGGAGAGTACACATTTGACCTACCCTCTCCTAGGTGCACTCACTAGAAGACTGGATCAGGTTCAAGATTCTGACCTAGTCAAGTCAAGTCTTTATTATTACGGAACTAGACCAGTAGTCAAATTACAAGATACATAAAAACATCTGGCATTAACAAGATAAAAGAATCACTGATAACTAAAATATTATAAAAGATAAAAAGATTCTGACCTATGAAGCCCTAAATGGCCTGGGACCTTCATACCTGTGGGACCGCCTCCTGCCCTACGTCCCCCAAAGAAGCTTAAGGTTGACTGACCAGAACCTGCTCAAGATCCCCGGCTTTAAGGATGTCAAAATTGCCTTGCCCAGGGCTAGAGCTGAAAAAAGAAAGCAGAGCTGATCCACCAGGCCTACAGTGGGGCCAGAAATGGCATCCAAATTCTGGCCTCCGTGCCCAAAACATTGGCCAAGCTACCACCGTACTGAGTTTTGATACCTGCAGCTATACCTGATGTCCCCCATTGGGAAATCAAAGGCAGCTTTGAACTGATATTTATGCAAGCTTCCCCACTGTGACCTTACCTCCGCGAGGTAGCTCTGTGTGAAGATAGGCCAGGCCCCGGGTGATGGAGTGAGCCAGATGACAAGAGCTCACCCAGTCACTGGCATGGAGACCCAAGTATCTGCATAGAGAACCCTGGAAGGAGAATAAAGACAAGCCCTTTGTGAGGTGTGGTGGGCTCAGCTCATCCAAACCATTTATGAATGTGTTGAACAACGCAGGGCCCAGGACAGACCCCGAGGCACTCCACTCGTCACTCCTCTCCAAGAAGATGGTAAGCCATTTACAAGCACCCTTTGGGGGCGATCAGTCAACCAGTTCTCGATCCGCCTAACAGTAATAGGATCCATACCGCATTTTACCAACTTGTCAATAAGAATATGATGAGGAACCTTATCAAAAGCCTTACTGAAATCAAGGTAAACTATGTGCACAGCGTTCCCCTGATCTAGCAAGATATCAACTTTCTAAAAAAAAGTCTGACATGACTTGTTCTTGTGAAAGCCATGCTGACTCTTAGTAATTACAGCCATCCACTCTAGCTGCTCAAAGACCGTGTTTCACTATTTGTTTTAAAATTTTGCCATCTACAGACATCAAGCTGATGGGTCAGTAGTTACCCAGATCCTGCTTTTCCCCCTTCTAGAAGACGGGGACAATATTTGCCCGCCTCCAATCCTCTGACACTTCACCAGTTCTCCAAGAATTGTCAAAAATAATGGACAGAGGCTCAGAAATAACATCTGCATGTTCTTTTAGTATCCTTGGATGCAATTCTTCTGGCCCAGAGGATTTGATTTCATTTAAAGAAACTAGGTGTTTATGGACTACCCCTAGAGTGATCCTAGGCCACAACTCCCATCCCTCATCATGTGACATTATTTTGCCATGTTGAGCATGATTCCCCTTGCAAGAGAAGACTGAGAAGTAGGAATTGAGCAGTTCAACCCTCTCTTCATCACCTATTACAATGTCACTTTCTTGTCCCTGCAATGGTCCTACCATAAAAATCACACTGTTGAGATGAACACTGGAGCACACCACCAGGTTCTTCTTCTCCTTATGGCACTCAATTGCATATTGGGATAAAAATTCCCAGCTTCCATTAAAGGCTGATGGGGCTGAGAGGGAAAAAGATCTTGGGGTCCTAGTGGATGGCTATGTGAAAGTGTCACTACAGCATGCTGCAGCAGTGAACAAACTCTATGTTAGGGATTTTCAGGAAAACGACTGAGAATAAATTGGCCGACATTATACTATCCCTGCATAGATTTATGCTGCGGCCTCATTTGGAATACTGTGTCCAGTTCTGGACACTGTATCTCAAAAAGGACATTGCAGAGCCAGAAAAGGTACACAGGAGGGCAACCAAGATGATGAGGGGCTGGTTGGGACTTCTCAGTTTAGAAAAGAGATGACTAAGGGGGGACATCACAGAAGTTTGTAAAATTACGTGGAGGATGGAGACAACTGGCAAGGAAATTGGTATGTGTATGTGTGGATACTGTGGATCTATGTGTCTCTGGATACCACTGAGGGGCCAACCTAGGCACCACTTTCCAATCCCACCCACAGGCCTGGTGGTGGTGAGAAGTACCATTAAGTCACTGCCCACTCATGGCAGCCACCGGTACCATTTTCAAGGCAAGAGACATTCAGAGATGGCTTGCTCCTGCCTGCCTCTGAGTCCTGACGCTGGTCATTCCTGGTAGGTCTCCCATCCAAAGACTAGCCAGGGACGACCATCCTGAGATCTGATGAGATGAGGGCAATCTAGGCTATTTGGGCTACGCACTACTTTTCAATCTTATCCATAGGCCTACACTAGTGGTCCCCAACCTTTTTCAGGCTGGAGGGCGATTGCGTGAAAGTGCCGCGATTGTGCATTTTCGGCTGCGCATGGCGCATGCATGCATGCGCGGCCCAGCCCTGTTTCCCTCTCCCCCCCTCCCACAGTAAGAAGCTTGCCAGGTCGCAAGCTTGTGGCCTGGTAAGTTTCTTACTGCAGGGGGGGGAGAGGGAGCTGCAGCCCAGTGCCAGGGCCTTGGCAGCCCGGTGGTTGGGGACCACCGACCTACACAACATTGGCCCCCTCTGGGGGCCAGTGCAATATAGCAGAGCAGGAGGCTAGAAATAACTTAGCAGGGCTCCCTGTACTGAAAATGAGTGGCTTCAGCCGCTGAAAATAAAGCTCTCTGCGATGTGTAAAGCTCCACTGTTATTATCCAAAATATGTGACAATATATGTCGGAATATTAGCGGGCATTTTTGAAAATGCAAATTCATGCAGTGTTTTTTCATTAGCCATGTGTTCAACACAGCTCTCTTTGAACTATTACTTACATTAGGATAATATTCCATTACTAATAAATACTCTATCCGTCCTTCTGTAGTGAATCTCTCATCCCCGACAATGAAGCGGGCAATGTTATCGTGCTCCATCAGCGGGATTCTGTAGATGTTCCTTTCATTGATGAAGTTCTGGCGGTTCGTGAAGGAGAAGACTTTCACGGCCACAGGGCGTTCATCTAAAGAGCCTTTGTAAACAGCTCCATATCGCCCTCGACCAATCAGCTGTGAAGAAAAATATAAAATAATTGTTGGCTCTACTTCAAAGTAAGGCGGAATATGCATCTTGGCCACAATCCAAGGCGGTATTAAGTGTATTTGGTTTCAATGAGCTTAAACACATGTACGCCTGGGCTCAACCTTCAGTTAGAAAGTACGGCATTTCGCTGTTGCGTACACAGGATTTATTTTTGAATTTGGTGGCTGGAATCCAAAGAGCCGTATATGCAAAGCGGAAGGTACAAATGCCATTCCGTGTGTGTGTGTGTGTGTGTGGCAGTAGATGGACGCTGCTTTAGCCCTCTTGGAAATGACACACTGGTAAACAAAATTAAAAATGCAAGAGGTCATCCCATGGTTGCACTCAACCTGGCCCTTGGGTGTGGTAGTTAAATGTTGCACAAAGATCTTGGTAAACTCAGGTTGGACCACAAACATATCAGAAATAGAACAAGAAGCCCACTTTAAATATTGAGGTGTCACCTTCAGTGGTAACACCCTGCTCCCCCTCAGAACTCCACCAGTATGCTCTGGACCTGTTTGCATTGTTGCCCTGTTGCATTGTTTATATTGTTTATACTGTTATGTTGTTATATGGTTACAACTATTAGTTATTATTATTGTAAGGTTATTCACATGTTATAGACTTTTATGTATTGTTGTTTGTTCTTATGTAAACCGCCCTGAGCCTCTGGGGAGGGCGGTATATAAATATAATAAATATAATAAATAAAATAAAACTTATACTTCCTCAGCACAAACAAATTCCCAGTTTTCCCAGGGCAATCTACCTGCACCTATTGAGGCCTTTAAAGCTAAGGTAAACCCAAGTTCAAATCCCCCCTCTGTCATGGAAGCTTTCTGGGCAACCTTGGGCCAATCACACAGTCTCACTCTAATCTACCTCACAGGATTGTTGTGAGGATAAAAGGGAGGCAAGAAGAACAATGTAAGCTGCTTTGGGTCCCCACGATATAAATAAACAAACTTGTGAATATTCTAAAATTTGCTCTTTCTAACAACAGTGCAAACCTAATCTAGCTTCTCTCTTTGAAAATAACCCCCAGTACTAATTTTACAGAAGAGTGAATGCTTACTTCTAGGACAGCCTCCTAAATTATTATCAGCCTGCCTGATGAAGAGGTCCAGCCGTCATTCGCACTGAGGTTTCATGATCATCTGATAGCAAACAGGTCAGATCACACAGCAAAGCGAAGAGACCCCAAAAACTCCCAAAAGCAGAGTTACCTCCAGCATTTTCAGATTATCTAAGTCTAACGAGGGCTCAGACGTTGCTGCCTCCATCATGTTCATGCTGTGCAGACCCTGTTTGCGGTCGCCTGAGAAGGAAGAGACAGACATTCCAGAGGTTAAACGACCTGGTAGTATGCACATCCAAATGGCCGGGATGGAGCTCATGGTCCCATCACGGTCTCCCCCCACTAGCCTCCTGAGACCTCTGGAAGGCCAATGCTCAGATTTAGGGGGGTCCTGTGAACAAAACGCTCGCTCTTCCGCCAGCAGTTTGGGCAGATGTGAGAGGCTTTGTTGCCCAAGAATGAGGTGAAAGAAGTGCCCACCCGCGCCTTGCTGCATTTTGTCTACGGGGTTGATTTATTTATTCTGTGAAGGCTGCCCTTCTTCCCAGGAGCTCCAATGCCTTCGGCTGTCCCATCTTTGTCCCAAGGGGCTTCAACAGGATGAGAGGGGAGGGGGTCCTCCTCTTCCAAGCTCTGCTCTGCCTGATCCTTGGTCCTTCTGCCTCCTCTGGCAAGTCTCACAGATCCCGTCTCTCCTAGAATGTTTCTTTACTCATTTCAGATGCCATCAGTAAGATTCACTGCTGACATGGAACAAGACAGGAAGAATCCACATAGGGGGAGCAGGAGGAGGGAGGGAGACAGGCATGTTTCATTCTGCTGACGGAAGTGCCTTTCATTATCAAAGAATAGGGAAACTGAGAATGAAGACTTGGTTGCCATTTCTGAAAACTGACTGAAACTCACCTGCAAGCATCCTGTATCCAAAGAAAAGAGCCACCACCAAAACAGCCAGGACAGATACTGATGCCAGAACAATGACAATGGTTTCATCTCGCTGAATCGCATGGGGTGGGTCTGAAAGAAAGAAAGCATTCAGTGAGGACCTCTTCCCACAGCACAAGCACTCAGAAGGCCTCCGACACCCACTAGAGAACAAATACGAGCAATATGTTATCGTAGATTTTAATGCATTTTAGCTGCAAGGGAGAATCTAGCTTCCTGTCTTTACCAGCCCTACAAACTGACTTTGATCAGTCTTAAATATTTGTGACTCAAATACCACTTTAGCAAGGATGGTTACCTGACAGTCCAGCCTTTCTTGTTGCTGCTGTGCTGCCAAACAGACTTACTGAGGCCCCTCGTGGCGTTTTCAAGGCGAGAGACATTCAGAGGCGGTTCACTATTGCCTGCCTTGGACATTCCTCCCGTCCAGCCATTAATGGGGGCTGACCCTGCTCAGACTGGGCTATCCAGATCAGCGCTCCTCTAAATTGGCTGATGGGACCAGGGCAAAGATCATTTTGTTTGGCCAATGTTTCAGAGGATTTCATTCCTTTTCAAGTACCTAGCATATAACACAACTGAAGACACCAGCCACACAGAACAGCAATGAAAACCATGATTTAGGGGGAATTTAATAGCAGATGGGCTAATGCAGGCACAGCTCAGCCAAGGGAGCAAGGGCTGCGGATTGCCTTTCACCTTTCCCAGGATCTGACTAACATAAAAAAGTGAAACATCAAAATCACAAGATGTCATAGTCCCATTGTATACGGCACTGGTCAGACCACACTTGGAGTACTGTGTGCAGTTCTGGAGGCCTCACTTCAAGAAGGACATTGAGAGGGACATGATAGCCTTCTTTAAGTATTTGAAAGGTTGTCACTTGGAGGAGGGCAGGATGCTGTTTCTGTTGGCTGCAGAGGAGAGGACACGCAGTAATGGGTTTAAACTACAAGTACAACGATATAGGCCAGATATCAGGAAAAGATTTTTCAGTCAGAGTAGTTCACAGTCAGAGTAGTTCAACAGTGGAATAGGCTGCCTAAGGAGGTGGTGAGCTCCCCCTCACTGGAAGTCTTCAAGCAAAGGTTGGATACACACTTTTCTTGGATGCTTTAGGATGCTTAGGGCTGATCCTCTGTTGAGCAGGGGGTTGGACTAGATGGCCTGCATGGCCCCTTCCAACTCTCTGATTCTATGATTCTATGAAACAAAAAACTCTCCTCACTCACAGTTCATGAAGAATCGAGTCCTATTTTATTCCCAAGATAAGAAAATACTCTTAGGATTGCAGTGTTGAGTCCAATTTACTTTTCAAAAGCTAAACACAATGGATTTGTGGACTTCTAACTATCTTTTGAAGTTATTTATATTACTAGCCAAGTCCAATAACACGATACAGAAGTAACACAAGCAGAAATAACACAAGCAGCGCTTACTCTTTTCTCATGCATTTGGAAAAGGATCCCAGGAACAGGGTCCCCGTGTGGCTCCCCGCATGCACAGAAGAAGAGTTCCAGGGCTCCTTCCCTTGTGGCCCAGGGGAGGGTGAGCCATTATAGTGGACACAGCCTCCATCCACGCAACCAGATTGTACAATCCCTTGGCCACAAGGAGGTGGAGGGAAGTGCCATCAAGGTGCAGCCGCCTTCAGCAACCTCAGAGGGCTTTCTAGGCGAGAGGGCCACCGTGGGCCTGCCTCTGCACAGTGGCCTGGGTGTTTCTGAGGGGTCTTCCAAGCAAGTGCTAGCCAGAGCTGGCCCTGCTTGGCTTCTAGAGATCTGAGGTGATCAGACTCGTCTTAGCTGTCCGGGTCAGGGCTTAGGCAGAGGCATATTTAATTCCTCCCCTCCCAACACAAAATGTCTTGCTCACATGCTCACTCCTGCCTCCAGGCGGTCTGCACCTTGTGTGCCTTCCTTACATAGTTGGCACCGTGCAGTATAGGTGGGGCTTATGCTTTGCCCATCTGCAAAAGGAAGAGAAAGCACACTGCTTCTCCTTCTCCCCCCTACCCCCACTAGCTGTGGCATATGACCAGCTGTCTCCCTTCAGGCACTTTTACAGAGCATGGCTCCCATAATACGTATCCAGAAATCTCCCCCATCAATTACGTGCAGGAGGACACATCACCTGTTTGCTCAGAGAATTGTCCGCCTGCCATGACGAGAGGGACCAATGAAGGCCTGGCTCTGTGGAGGTGCCCGCTGACAAGGTACCATCAGCAAGGTACCATCTGACCACTCGGCCAGAACCTGCAAAGGAAGCCTTGTCCTTAGTCCTGGACATAGCTGCCAAGCCTCCGCCAGGCAGGACTCAAATCCAAGCCTGTAGCCACCCCCTCCCAAGGACCCTCTCCCACTCCACAGGACAGCAGCAACAGAAGGCCCCGGCCAAGGTGGCAAAGGGCCAACTGGCTGCATGTCAGTCAGCTGGAGAAAGAAGATTCCTTCCACGATCCTGGCTGGAGCACATCCCCACCTCAGGAGCACCAGCACCTGCCAGTGGTGCAGTCTGCGTCAACAAGTTCCCAGCCTATTTAGGCTGAGGTCAGGGAAGGCAGCCTTGCTGGATTAACCAGTTTGCCAGGCACATGCCTTGTCTTCCAAGCTGAAGCGCCATGTCCTCTTGCCCCAAGCTCCAGCTTCTGCCTAAGGGCCCTACTTCGGAGAAGCCTTGACTGGCCCTGACTTCAGAGCGCAAGACGTCCTAAAAGAAGGAGCTTGTCTCTCTTTGGACACGGATGAACAACAACTGCTTTGCTATCTTCCGCCAGACACTCCTATCTACTCCCCCCGCCTTTATGGTAATAAATATAACCCAGCATCCTCCCGTTCTTATCGTTTCCTTGGGGGCACACTTGGGGGCAACAAGGGCCAATCTTGTCCTCTGATCAGGCTGCCCAATTCTCTCACAATTCTCTCAGCACATTAATGTTCGATCGTTCAGCAAAGAAGTTGGGGCTACCACGTTGAAGAAGCCCGCATCAAACAGACCGTCATATGTGGTCAAGGAGGGTTGGACTCTTGAACGCTTAGGTCCAGGATATGCTGCTGGTCTCTAAGGTGCTGCTGGACTCAAGTCTACCTGCCCTCCTGGAACAAACAACACCTCACAGTTAGCTCCCCTACAAAACGAGGCTTGCTGAGTCCAAAGATTTATTATTGTATCATTGGCAGTATGAGGCCCAACACTAATGAGAATCTCAAAGGGGGGTGAACAGTATATGGTTTGTTCAATGGTTTATGATTTGAAAAAGAAGAAGAAAATAAAACTTAAACATATCCCTAATCCTTTCATTGTCTAACACTCGACGGCAGTAAGCCAGTCTTCTCGGGATGGAGAAACATGAATGCCCCCCCCCCCCCACTGTGACAACTTTATGTTCAATATCTGGCTAATCAACTAGCTGAAGAAAACTGTAGCTACTGTCAGAGGCCCTTCTGGCCTTAATAACCATCAGGAGCCCCACGCTTAGCAGGTTTAATTCTAATTGATTTTATGCTACAAATGCCAGAGGTTTTGTTAACTGTGGGTTAAGAGGCTCACAAAAGAGTAAGTACACAAGCTGAAGTCCCTAATCCAATTCTTTCTTCCAGCTTAAACATTCTCTGAAGCAGCAATGCTGGGAAACCTTTATTATTCAGATACTCTCTTTTGTGGATCAAAGGATTATTCTGACTGTAATTAAACGGAAGCCATTTCATTTTACTTACAGAATGTCCCAGATTGCTATTCATGATTATTGGTGTATACATATATTCAAAAGATGGCAGCATGCAGCATTTCCATGGGTAGTGAGAGATTTTTCGTATTCTTCCAGTTGTTATACAAACCAAACAATTATTCAATGTTAGCTATTTTAGGAAAGTTTCTCTTTGTGACAGGGTTTGCTACCCCGTGATTGTGGTAGATGTTGAGTTGCCAATTCTGGATTGGGAAATACCTGAAGTCTTTGGGGGTGGAGCTAAGGAGGGCAGGGCTTGAGGAGGGCAAGGACTTCAGTGGGCTATGTTACTACAGAGTCCACCTTCCAAACTGACCATTTCCTCCAGGTGAACTGATCTCTTATTGCCTGGAGATCAGCTGTAATCCCAGGACCTCTCCAGCCACCACCTGGAATTTGGCAACCCTAGGTAGAGACAACTGGTTGTATTTAATCAGCTTCACCATGTGAACCATGACAGAGGTACACTAACATGTCTTGAATCATTATTTCCCATTGCCTTGATCAATGTTATATGACCCCCCACATTAACGTCTCCTTTCATAGTTTTAATGGGAAGCTCCGGTATGCTCCAGACAAGCTGTATTTCTACAGGAAACTTTATTTTAAAATCAACATCATTATCATCATCATCATCGCTTATATCCTGCTGCTTCCCAAAGACTTCCAACAGTTTACAAACATAAAACCCCCATAGAAATCCCTGTATAAAACCCATTGTACCCAAGGGCCCTAAGATCCTCTACAACCACAGATTCATGGCTGTAAAAAAAAATAACAAAAACAACATCCATCTCCCAGGCAGACCTGTCTAGAGGTGGGAGTGTAGATGTCATACAGCTAGGCCTGAGGAGGGGCCATGATGTTCCTAGCACCAGCACTGGCCTCAACCAAAGACCTGGTGGGAGAGCTCAGTTTTGCAGGCCCTGCTGAACCGTGACAGCTCTGTCAGGGTCCTCAGCTCTCCCAGGTGCTCATTCCACCAAGTTGGGGCCAGGACAAAAAGGCCCTGACCCTGGTTGAGGCCAGGTGTGCTTCTTTCGGCCCAGGGATCTCTAAGAGATTTGCATCCACAGAGCAGGGTGTCCTGCAGGGGGCACGAGCAGCCAAGCATAGGCAGGGCCGAAGCCATGGATGGCCTTAAAGGTTAAAACCAAAACTTGATCCAGGCAACAACTAGCAACCGATGCAGCTGCCTCAGCACAGGCTGGATATGGGTCCTCCAAGGTGTTTTTGTGAGGACCTTAGCAGCTGCATTCTGCACCAGCTGAAGTTTCCAGGTTAAGGACAAGGGTAGGCCGGCCTGGAGTTACAGAAATCCAATCTAGAGGTGACCGTTGTGTGGATCACTATAGCCATGCAGTCTGGGGGCAGGTAGGGTGCTAACAGCCTCACCTGCGGCAGAAGGAAGAATGCCAGCTGGATACTCCCGTGACCTTGGCCTCCATAGATAAAGAGGCATCCAGAATCATACCCAAATTCCTTGCTGAGGATGAGATGTTCAGCTGTACCCCAGCCAAGGTGGGCAAGTGCACTTCCTGCCCTGTCGCCTTCCTGCCCAGCCACAGGACCTCCGTCTAGGAGGGGTTGAGTTTCAGCCGACTGTGCTCTAACCATCTAGCAACAGCTTCCAAACATCTAGTGAATGTGACTGGGGGGGGGCATCCATGAGGAGATAGAGCTGGGTGTCATCTGCATACAGAGACAACCCAGCCAATAGCTACGGACCCGCTGTGCCAAAGGGCGGATAAAGATGTTAAATAGTGTGGGAGAAGGAACCACGCCCTTAGGCATGGGACCCCAAAGGGGAGTCGATAGGGGCATAATCATTCCTCTCCCACAGTCACTCTCTGTGTCTGGCTCCGGAGGAAGGAGTGCAGCCCTACCTGCAGGTTGCTACCAACTTGCTCTTTTGAGTCATTTCCATTGGGCATAAAAGCTCATTGGAAGCTCTGAAGAGGCACCATCTCTTTAACAACAGTTATACAAAATCATAAACTCAGCCCCAATTTTGAGAATACTGTAGACCCCTGAAAGGTAGATAAAGAAGCATCTCTCTTCGAAGAACAGGGAAAACCATGACACTAAATTTGGCAGGTGGTGCCAAATTAGCACAATCTCTCACACTACAGTATTATAAACGCACACAAACATTGGGTGTTGTGAACCAGCATTTCACTACTGACAATAATACCATAAAGAAGAATGATAGATTCCTGAGTTTATTGATCTAGACTTCTATCAACCGGGGGAGTGGGGAGGGAGGGAGGGAGAATGCCACAGATGCTATTCCCTTTCAACTCCGTTTTTTGTCACACAAGGCACTGGGGAAGGGGGGGAGGTGGTCCCCATCTTTCTAAAATGCAGTTTTATGCCATGCCTGCTACCTGCATACACAGCAATTTGAAATCATTCCAATCATATTCTAATCATTAATTTCCTTCTGACGTTTCAATGAGTGATTAAATTAATTACCGTCCTCTACAACTGTAAGCACAAGCTACTGATAAGGGCTTCAAAAATGTCAAGAAGGAAGTTAATCAGCTGGCTGGATGGCTAATGCTGCTCGTTTCATTCTTATTCTACATTGTTCTTCACGTACCTTGTTCTACTCCTTAGGGTCCTATGGGTGAAAGAGCTCTCAGCCTGAGTGCATGAGTGGTGGTCTGCACCTGTTTGTCCCTAACAGCTCTCTGTTCCCCATCGCGGAAGGTTCTGTGGAGGAGAAGCAGCTGGACAACTATCTATTCTACTGTGCAGTCAACTGTGAGCGACATTTACACAGATGACTGCTATGTTGAGAAGGCAGCCAAGACTCGTCAGCCCAAGATGTTGATGGATAGTGGGAGAGCCGGGCTAATCTCCCTCAAACTGGCATCTTCAGTTTGCTGCAGCCAAATGGCACATGGAGGGAAAGTGTCATCAAGTTGCAGCTAATCCATGGTCGCCCCACAGGGTTTTCAAGGTAAGAGATGTTCAGAAATGGATTGCCATTGCCTGCCTCTATGCAGCAATCCTGGACTTCTTTGGCGGTCTCCCATCCAACTCCTAACCCGGGCTGACCCTTCTTAGCTTCTGAGATCTGATGCAATCAGGCTAGCCTGAGCCATCCAGACCAAGGCAAACTGCAGACTTAATCTCAGATCAGCTGGGCTTGGAACTGCTATGAAAAGGACTTATTTCCTAGTTTTCACAAGAAAATGAAGAGAGAAAATCAGGAGACAACACTTGGGTTCTCAGAGACTTTCTGTTATTGTGGAGTAGGAGGGGGAAAGAATCCAAGCAGGCTGACATCGGGTTGGGCATTTTAATTTCATGATTCTACAAGAACGGGTCTGTGGGTGTGGCCGGGAGACAAACCAAGGAGGATATTAAAGCACTGATAGCTAATCTCAGCTCATAAACTGACAGAAATACAAATCTAATAACTGAATGATTTATGGATAACGAAAGAGGGGGGGGGCGTATGGGCTTGTGGCCAAGGATGAGACATGCACTCCCCCTTGCTACTTGACACCAGGGGAGAAGGCAAAAGATAAGAGTCTAATCTCAGCTAGAATATGAAGGTATAATGGGCCTCAAGCCCATTTGAGAAATTGCATGGGGAACAAGCACTTATCCAGAGAATCCCTGTTTTAAGAGGATATGAGATTTTAAATTAACTTCACAAAATCAGGAAGATGACACTGAGAGGCATGGAAGCTCTCAAAAAATGGAACACATATCCACATGCGTATGCACAACAGACTGCCCAGGCATTGGTGCCCATGTGCAAGGACGGAATCTAATATTTGAAACAGCGGAAGTACCAAAGAAGACAGTTATCAGGCAGGACGCATTTGTGAGCCTCTCGAATGAGATACTGAGACAAAACGTTGTGGGATAAAGGAAACGGATTACAGCAGGAGAGATGTTTCTTTTCATCATGGCTCTGGATTATCCAGAGGTGGTGAGTATATTTAAATGCAAACTCCATGACATTGCCAGTTCTGATATGCATCTATTAGATGACTGCATTAGATGATGGATGGAGACCACCAGGGAGGACCGGGGTTGCTATGCTGGGGAAGGCCATGGCAAACGACAACTCCTAAGAGCTTGGAACTTCATGCGGTCAGCAGGAGTCAACGGGGACCTGAAGGACTCTTTATTTTACAGAATTCTTTATTAACCTAGCAATTCACACTCAGCCAAGAAACCTGCTCACATCCAACATCTCCTTTTCAGAAACTCTTACAGCTGTTACCACTGGAAACCTGTAAATGAACACTGCATTCCATGGTAGATTCAATAGGGCATGTGGCCTTTCAGATGTTACCTTAGAACTAGGGGCCAAGCCTGTTGCATTCAGGAATACAACAGGTGCTAGATTGGGAGGGGGGGAGGGGAAGAAGTCTGCGGACGGCCTCCCCCTCCCCCTCCCCACAGGACCTGGAAAGGCTGCAGGCAGCTGTTGGGGAACTCACCGGCAGGGGCAGCTCTCATGTGGCAGGGATCTGCAGCCTCCGAGCCTCAGAGGGAAGTGGAAGGAGGAGGGGGTAGGCAGGGGTGGGGAACAGAAGCAGGCACTCAGGGGTGGGACAGCCGTCCTGAGTGGATGTTAAGCGCTGAGTGGCACTTAAACCATGAGACATGCTCCTCCTCCAAGGCCTTATTAAGTGGAACAGATGTGTACTGCACAGAATTTTTCATATCTATATAACCAAGGGGTGCAGGAACAATTACAAAAGACTGTTATCCCAACTTAAAATCCTGGAATTGATTCCTTGACACAATCCAAGTCTCAGTATCACTGGTCACTGCTCGTGGCCCTAAAAGAGAGGTTCCATAGGCCATTTCAAAGAAAACGTACAAAGAAAACGTAATGCTGGGCAAGGACTAATGTCGAAAGTAAACCTGGAGTACCAATGGAATTTATACTATTATGCAGAGTATGCAAAGATCCTTTGAGGTATATAGCCACGGGAGACATAAGCAATGCCTCAGGAAGCTGAAGACGGGAGCAGAAATTGATATAGCCATGTAATTTCTAAATACCAGTATCATATTGAAAAAGCAAAAAAAAAAGTTGCAGTTTTTAATAACTGATTTTGATGTCACACACAGATATTTAGGGTTGCAGGTACCCTCTAGCCCCTGGCAGGTGGGGTAGGACTAACCGGGAGCAAAGAGAGGCCTAGGCTGGTGTTGCCAGTGATACAATGATGTCATTTCTGGTGTATACCAGAAATGACATCATCACATCACCAATGGTGCAGGGACACTCAGGTATTTGCATTAAATTCTATGCTAATCATTTTTATCATGGAGCATCTCTGTGGTGCCAGCAACACGATGGTGCGTGCTGAAGTGATACTGTTATGTTGCCGGCAATGCAGCCTTAGGCATACTTTTGCTTCTGGTCAGTCTCCCACCACCCAGCTGCTCAGTGCTGGAGGGGCCCAGAGCGTGGGTTCCCCCTCTCGCAAGGGGTCGGGGCAAACCTATAGGATACTGAATGACAGGGCATCTATTTACTGGGACAGATGGACATCCTATCCAACTGAGACTGACCTATCTATGGTCAGGTAGCCTTCTTGAGTTCAAAGAGATGGGGATGGGGCAAGAGCTGAGTCCAGGAGCACCTTAGAGATCAACGTGACTTGGGAGTGATAAGCTTCTGAGTGGCCAGGCTCCCTTCATCAGATCTTCTAACTCTGGTTTTGTGGGCAGAGATGAGATGCCTAAGTAGCCTAAGAAGGAAGAGAAACAAGCCACACTTCTGCTGTCCTTTTAAGGAACTATTTGTACATGATCCATACATATTTGAGTAACTTTTTCAAACCCAAAGGTGCTGAAAGATAAAAATAAAACCTAGAACTTCTTGGAAATAAAATGTAAATTGTAAAAGTACAGCAGCAGATATCACAACTCTATATTACAAACATGAGTGTGTGATGTATTTTTGGACATTCCCTGGTTTCTAGCTAGCACAACTTAATTATAGAGGAGAACATTTTGAGACCTAACAAAGCTACTACATCTGGGTCTTACAGAAATAACATACTTTTGTGGTCCTATAAAAATGTGGTGAAGTTTATTCCAGTGCAGTTATCACGTTATACTTCACTAAACAGAGCCTTAGTTAAGCCTTATCTTTTCCTTACTTATTGGTATTCTGAAAAGGGAGGCTGTCTGAATTCAAGCTGTTGGAAACAGAGGCGGCGTCTCCTCTGTATCACTTTCCTTGAAATACAAAACATGCAGGAAGCAATAACAACAAAGTGATTCTTTCAAAATCATCAGAAAAATATTACACTGCCTTCTAAATGTGCCCATGTGCAGGCACGACACATTTGCAATATGGCAATTATTGTCCTATTAAGATCTGCTCCAGGGATAACTGGCCCATGAAGGACAGAGAGCCCAGAATACTGTTAGTCCAGATGTGTGTACGAGTGTGTGAACAGCTGTCCTGGAGCAATTTAATTTGCGCTATGCAGTCTACCCACTTTGAGGAAACTAACCCGAGTGTTTTAATCTGGAGTAGCCTGAATTTATAAGAGCCTCTTGTGGCGCAGAGTGGTAAGGCAGCGACATGCTGTCTGAAGCTGCCTGCCCATGAGGTTGGGAGTTCGATCCCAGCAGCCGGCTCAAGGTTGACTCACCCTTCCATCCTTCTGAGGTCAGTAAAATGAGTACTCAGCTTGCTGGGGGGTAAATGGTAATGACTGGGGAAGGCACTGGCAAACCACCCTGTATTGAGTCTGCCATGAAAACGCTAGAGGGCATCACCCCAAGGGTCAGACATGACTCGGTGCTTGCACAGGGGATACCCTTACCTTTACCTTTAGCCTGAATTTTTTATAAAACACATCCTACTAATATTTTGTTTATGTACTGTGTTCTGCAATGAACATTTAAAAGAATGCTGAATGCCAAAATATGAAAAGGTACCAATTTAACAAAACCCGATTCAGAGATTAAATAATGTTAACCAGCAGAGCATTTGATTTAATTAAATCAGGTTCTCAGATCATTACCCTGGACTTATGACTCAGCTCTCTCTAAGGTCAGATTATGGTTACCTACTGGGGCATTGCATAGCATTTTTCTTCCATTTAATCATGCAAGCTAATTTGGGCTCTCTTTAATTAAGTGCTGTTCATTACTAAGCAGAACGTCAAGAAAAGCACAGCTAAACTGGCTACAAGTTAGATGGAGTTGCTGAAAAAATACTGGCTAACTTATTTAAAACACACACACACACATTACAAATATCATCTCATGTCTTGCACTTTCATTCCAATGTGTTCCCTCAACCAACAGCACAGCCCTAGGCTACAAGCCAGGGGTAGTCAAACTGCAGCCCTCCCAAAGTCCATGGACTACGATTCGCCGGCAGGGGCTCATGGGAATCGTAGTCCATGGACATCTGGAGGGCCGCAGTTTGACTACCCCTGCTGCAAGCTGTCCGAGACAGGCTCCAAGATTTCATACTTACTGTACATGGATGATTTGAAAACTTAAGGAAAGACACCATTAGGGATTCACTCTTAGTAAATTCGGTTTGAATATTTAGCCAAGATATAGCTATGGAATTTGGCCTTGACTAGTGTGCAGCATTAGCACTGAACAGAGGAAAGGTTGTTGACTAAGAAGAGCTAAGATGCCAAACAACATCAAAAACTTTGCTTTGAAGAAACCTACAAATAACTTGGAATTTTGAAAGCTGACAACATCAAACATACCCTTGTTAAGAAAGATACAATCAAGGAATATTACTGGCGAGTTAAAAATATATTGCAAACAAAATTAAATGGAGGCAACACAGTAAAGGCAATTAACCCGCGGATACACAGTTGGCATTACTGACTGGAAACAAGCAGAATTAGAAGCAACAGATCACAACATTTGCAAGATAATGACAATGCATCTTTCAAAAACATTCTAGAAGTGATACTGATCATCTTTAGTTAATAAGAAAATCTGGTGGAAGAAATCTCCTGAAAGTTAAGCAAGCAGCTGAAGAAGAAAAACAGGCACCAAATTACTACACCAAGAAAAGCAAACAGAATCTTCTCGATGAAATGTATGACGCAGACTTATTTAAGGTTACAAAAACCAAAGAAGATTACAAAAACTTTGCAATTAAAACTCACTTTGACATCTGGAAGGGAAAGCATGTGCCCGGGCAACATCTGAAAGGCATCGAGAATAACCTTAATGATGAAAAATCTGGAAGTGGCTCCAAAATGGGCACTTGAAGATAGAAATGGAATGACTCTATCTAGCTGCACAAGAACAGGCATTCAAAACAAACAGTATGAAAGCCAAAATTCAGAAGACCCGTGATAGCAGCAAGTGTCAACTTTGCAAGTCAAAGGATGAAACAGTCAACCACGTGATTATTACCTGCAGTTGCTAAAACTGATGATAAAGAAGGTCACAATAGAGTTGCAACTATGTTGCACTGGACTCTTTGCAAGGAATCTGGCTTACCGTCAAGCAGAAATGCAGGAAGTATAAATCAGACAAGATCATGGAGAATGCTAATCAAAGATTCTTTGGGACTTCTGATTACAAAACGAGAAACACAATTATAGAAAAAATGAGAAATAGGGTTTGAATCATTGACCCTGCAATTTCAGGAGAAAGCTGAAAAGATATAGAGAAAGAACAGGCGATGACCAAGATCTATGAATACAGTTAGAGCCCCTTAGGGAGAAGAAGGTGACCAATCTGCAGGTTCCATTACAGCCCTTGGAGTAGTGCCTAGGAGTCTCCAGAAACAACTGGAAACTCTTGGCATTGAGCAAATAAAACCAGCTCAGCTCCAGAAGACAGTTGCTTGGAACAACAAGAATCTGGCAAAGATGCCTCTGCAGTTCCCAAGAATCTGGCTGGATTTTGAATCACGGAACCTTATGTACCAGTCAAACACCTGTCTGGGACAATTCATAATGCATTTTCAGTGGCAGCCCCACAGTTATGGAACAACCTTCCAAGGGAAGTGCCTGGACCTGTCACTCTCAACCCATAGGAGGGATCTGAAGAGAGTTTTACTCACAATGGTGCTTAATTCGTTTTAGCACTTTTGCCTGCCAGAAATTTTAAAATGATTAGTCATGTCTTGGGGACCTTTGCTGTCCCTGTCTGTCTTATCTGGAGAAGAGCTTATCTGTGCATGTGGGTCTAGATCCCCTGAGGCAAACCCTCCTCTTCTGAAATTGGGTCTAGATGGGTTCCAGGACCCCCTTCTAATGTCCGACCAGAACCCTGGAAAGGAATGTCCTTTCTAATGTATCTGGGCAAAGCCTTTTTTCTTTTTGCCCCTTGTTTCTACCAACACCTTTTCTTAGTGATCCTCAAATAGCTTAGCACCTGAAAGGGGTAGGCCATGAGGATGGTTTTGGAATAGTAATCAGCCTGCCAAGCCCATAGCTAGAGCAGGCTTCCAGCCACAGCTCTGTCTAAGGTGGGATCGGCTAAATAGGAGGAGGCTTTTAACAGAAAATTTGTTCCCTCTGAATCCATGGTCATTTTCTGGGATCAGTTGTAATAACTTATGGCAACAGGAGATGGCAATGGATGCTGTGAGTAGAAATATATATATACTAGTAATCAAGCCCGCTGCAGGGGAATGCAGCGGGCGCTAGGTCGTGACCTTAGTCGTCTGCGGCGGCGGCGGGCTGGTCGGCGGTGGCGAGCTTGTTTCGTTGGTGGCGGGCTAACGCGGCGAGAGGCGCTTCGCGCCTCTCGCCGCGTCAGCCCGCCAGACAGGGAACCCCCGGCAGCTCCCTCGGGCAGCTGCCTGACGCGGCGAGAGGCGCTTTGCACCTCTCGCCGCGTCAGCCCGCCAGACAGGGAACCCCCGGCAGCCGCGCTCCCTGGGTCGGCGGCCTGACGCAGCGAGAGGAGCTTTGCACCTCTCGCCGCATCAGGCCGGGAGGAACTGCGAGCCGCGTTCCTGGAGCTGGGAATCGGGGGCTTCCTGGTTCGGCGGCCTGACGCGGCGAGAGGCGCTTCACGCCTCTCGCCGCGTCAGGCCGGGAGGAACTGCGAGCCGCGCACAGCGCGGCTCACAGTTCCTGGAGCTGGGAATCAGAGGGGTCAATCGGCAGGCGCTTTGCGCCTGCCGATTGGTCCCTCCGATTGTCTGTCGTGAGGAAGGGTCCAATCCGGACCCTTCCTCATCACGGACTAATCCCACCACTACCCCCCTTACCGAATTATATAGTCCGTGGCGCCCGTGGCGCCACGGGCGGTTTAAAGATGCGCCATGGCCAATAGCCTCATAAACTCTATGTACAGTGGACTCAGAGTTGTCCATAGTATTCCCTCAGAATACCTTCTCCATCCTCTGAAACTAGTCCTGCAGACTGGATTAAAAATGTTCACGACCGAGAAAGATGTCTCAAAAGTTGCAGATTGTTTGAGATCCAGGGGGGATATTGCCTTTCATAACAAAAAATGGTAATCCCCTGCAATGAAAAATCTTTCAGACTGTTCAGGAACCTGAATGGGTTCCACTTCCTCTTCATACATTTCCCTATGGTCCTCCTGCTTATCAAAGGAGTCACAGAATCATAGAGTTGGAAGGGGCCATACAGGCCATCTAGTCCAACCCCTTGCTCAACACAGGATCAACCCAAAACATCCTAAAGCATCCAAGAAAAGTGTGTATCCAACCTTTGCTTGAAGACTGCCAGTGAGGGGGAGCTCACCACCTCCTTAGGCAGCCTATTCCACTGCTGAACTACTCTGACTGTGAAAAATTTTATCCTGATATCTAGCCTATATCGTTGTACTTGTAGTTTAAACCCATTACTGCGTGTCCTCTCCTCTGCAGCCAACAGAAACAGCATCCTGCCCTCCTCCAAGTGACAACCTTTCAAATACTTAAAGAGGGCTATCATGTCCCCTCTCAACCTCCTTTTCTCCAGGCTGAACATTCCCAAGTCCCTCAACCTATCTTCATAGGGCTTGGTCCCTTGGCCCCAGATCATCCTCGTCGCTCTCCTCTGTACTCTTTCAATTTTATTTACGTCCTTCTTGAAGTGAGACCTCCAGAACTGCAGACAGTTCTCCAGGTGTGGTCTGACCAGTGCCGTATACAATGGGACTATGACATGTTGTGATTTTGATGTGATGCCCCTGTTGATACAGCCCAAAATGGCATTTGCCTTTTTTACCGCTGCATCACACTGCCTGCTCATGTTTAGTTTACAATCCACAAGTACCCCAAGGTCTCGTTCACACACAGTGTTACCTAGAAGTGTATCCCCCATCCAGTAAGCACGCTTTTAATTTTTCTGACCCAGATGCAGAACTTTACACTTATCTTTATTAAATTGCGTCTTGTTCTCATTTGCCCAATTTCCCATTGTGTTCAGATCTCGTTGAACTCTGTCTCTATCTTCTGGAGTATTTGCCAGTCCTCCCAATTTGGTGTCATCTGCAAACCTGATGAATAGTCCCTCCACCCCCTCATCTAGATCATTAATAAATAGGTAAATAAGAACCGGGCCAAGCACCGAGCCCTGAGGCACCCTGCTATTCACCTCTGTCAGGATTGTAGAATCTCTGCCATAAATTAGCCTGAGTTCCTCCATGTCAGTTATATTGCTTGGCGCCTGGTTGCTCCAGGTCCTGTATTCTTGCTAGCCATAAAAGTGAATAATCTGTTTTTGTAACCTTATCACATGTTGTGGCCTCTCGGCTGAGCCTGGGTTTGTTGTCACCTCCTCAAGGCTATGAGAATGTATTTCTGTTTTAATTACACATGTGTCTTCTCTCTTGCTCCCCTCCCTTGGGAACTGTCAAGTTTTGAGCGGGAGAATTGTATTGATAAGCTGAAGCAAATCTGTACTCTAGTCAGATTTGACTTCTCAGTCCTTAGCGTGTAGTACTTTCCAATAAAGCTTTCTTTAATTAAGAAGCCTGTTGTGAGTTCTCTTCACGTTTGACAACCTCCCTCCAGTCTGATGAAACACCATTGACAACAAATCTTTGAGTGCGGTTCTCTAACCAATTCCCTATCCACCTAACTATCTGAAAATCCAGATTGCAGTCCTTCAATTTATCCATCAGAATATCATGGGGAACCTTATCCAAAGCTTTACTAAAATCCAAGTAAATGACATCAACCAAATTTCCCCGATCCAGGAAACCTGTCACTTGGTCAAAAAAGGAAACCAAGTTGGTCTGACAGGACCTGTTGAAGACAAATCCATGCTGACTTCCTTGGATCACCAAATTGTCCTCCAGATGTTTGCAGATCGCTCCCTTTAATATCTGCTCCATTATCTTCCCCACAACAGAGGTCAGACTCACTGGTCTGTAGTTTCCCGGGTCATCCTTCCTCTCTTTTTTGAAGGTCGGTATAACGTTTGCTTTCTTCCAGTCCTCCGGGACCTCTCCAGTCCTTAAAGAGGTCCTGAAGATGATGGACAAGGGTTGTGCAAGCTCTTTGGACCTGCATGGGCTAAATCTCCCCCTTTGGCGGGGGGCAGCTTAAATGGGTCAGCATGCCTGGGGGACTGACCCCAGGTAACTGGTCACAGTGTCCAGTCTATGGGGTGGGGGGGAGGAAAGGTGGCTATCAGGAGGTCCCTCAGAAGATATATCTCCCTGTGCATAAATATTTGAAATTTCCTTCCACACTGCCTGCCTTAGGTATAGAAAACTGTACATCACAATATGACTACCTCGTAATCGAGCATCTACTGCTTTATACATCATTGAAGGATTGTCTATATTATTTCATTGTACTATTCCTGTTCTACTGTTTTATCTTTTATTATTATGCCTGTATTCTATAGGTATAAAAACAGCTCAGGAGGCATATTAAAGGGGTTACTGTTTCCAGCCACATTACCACCACTTGAGCCCTTGGCTGATCCTTGTGCTTCTTGTATTCCCAGTTGCAATGTATGGCTGCGAAAGTTGGTCCATAAGGAAGACCGAGCGACAAAGAATTGAGGCTTTTGAACTCTGGTGCTGGAGAAGACTCTTGCGAGTCCCTTGGACTGCAAGGCGAAAAACCGGTCAGTCCTAGAGGAGATCAGCCCTGACTGCTCCTTAGAAGGCCAGATCCTGAAGATGAAACTCAAATACTTTGGCCACCTCATGAGAAGGAAGGACTCCCCAGAGAAAAGCCTAATGCTGGGAGTGATCGAGGGCAAAAGAAGAAGGGGATGACAGAGAATGAGGTGGCTGGATGGAGTCTCTGAAGCAGTCAGTGCGAACTTAAATGGACTCAGGGGAATGGTAGAGGACAGGAAGGCCTGTAGGATCATTGTCCATGGGGTCGCGATGGGTCGGGCATGACTTCACAGCTAACAAGAACAAGTGCTTCTTGTGGTTGTTGTGGGGTGGCAAGCTATCAATCCCCAATATGGCTCCTGCTGAGGAATGGACATGTAGACTTAGCCACTGTTGTAGTCTGCATGTGCTCCTTTTAGGGCTTTCTGGCAGCCTTTTTACGATCCGCGCACTCGCTCCTTTTGCGCTGCAGTCAGTACAGCCTGATTGGAACGGTGTCCACCACACCTGCTTTGTCCCTGGGCTTGCTGGGATCAATGAGGCAGGAGTCTCCTCAAGCCTTATCACAATGGTGATCGGCCATTAGATGGTTCGGATTGATTGTTGTAGTCACAAAATGAACCCCCGTCCCCTCAGCAAAATACTATCTCCTAACCCTGACCTTGATCTCAGAACAGGTGAGACAGACAGGAAAAAACGACAGAAGTGGAAAGAAATGAATGAGGTAGAAATTTAAAAAGTTAGGAAGCAATTTAAGAATAACAATACAGGATAGGCAGTCGAGCTTAGCTGCTCTCCCTCTTGAGGCAGGAAGAAGGCTAGAGATGGGTGCCTCCCACCTCAGGGGATAGGAAATGAAGATTTTGATCTGTGTCCCTCACCATGAGATGTGAAACACCCACCGAGATGCCCTCCTGTCTCAGACAGAGAGCAGCTATTTCCTTCAGGAGAACCTCTGTAGCCTGGGTATCAGTTGTAATTCTGGGAGATCTCCAGCTACTATCTGGAAACTGGCAACCTTAATTAAGCTAAAAACCAGTTCTAGAACTACAGTTAGGTGTGAATTCATGAAATAAGCCAAGATGTGCTTCAAAGCACTTATAGATATTAACTCTGTTGAAATCAGTATGCTTGGGAAAATTCATTATACAATTATTTCTTTTAGCAATGACCCTCTGTAACGTTACGGCAAGCAGATGCTGATTCAGAACAGACTACCTCTTTATCGTACAATCTGAGTGGGTGTTAGATGACGCCAATATGTTAGCACTTCATTCTTGCTTCCACGGCCACAGGGGAAAAACTAAGACGCTTGAGTATATTCAGCAATTTAAAAGCAAAATTTTTCAGTGTCTTAAAAGGCATCCTTAGAAAAAGATTTTTTTTTTACAATTTAATCAGATATAAAACCAAAACTGAAGACATGCCAAGTTTTTGTAATGAACTGTGTTTGCTAGATAGGTAGAAAAACTGGAGCTACCAAAGTTTACCTCTATTGCTAGTCAGATTTTTTTTTGAGATTTTTCTTTTTCTTGTAGACAATCTATTATTACATATTAATATTTATTTATTTATTTATTTATTTATTTATTTATTTATTTATTTATTTATTTAATCATACTTCTATACCGCCCTCCCTGGAGGCTCAGGGCGGTTTACATTATAACAGAGAACCATACATAAAACAGTATCTAATATCTAATAAATAATATCTAATAAACCCTTATTCTAAAGGCTATAGAGCCAACCTTATCAAATATTTGTAATCATATTTTTCTTCTGAATCTTTGTTCGATATATATCGTTCACACTCTCCACTCTGTGTCAAAATTTGACAGTTTGATTTATATACAGAACAGTTATCTGATTTTTTTTAAATCAAGGGTATATACCATATTGTTAAAATAATGCATTGTTGTCATTTATTTAATTTTCATATTTATTCTACTACATGTGAGATCAACGTTTCATATAAGGGGGAAAATATTATGTACCGAAGAACAGCTTTCATGGTTCAGAGCCAAGGGTAGTCAAACTGCGGCCCTCCAGATGTCCATGGACATCAATTCCCATGAGCCCCTGCCAGCAGTAACTGGCAGGGGCTCATGGGAATTGTAGTCCATGGACATCTGGAGGGCCGCAGTTTGACTACCCCTGGTTGAGATGACTACCAACCCCTCTAGTGCAGCATCCTGTTTCCCACCGGAGCAGACCAGGTGCCTTGGGAAAGGGGGCAGGAAGTGTGGGTAGCATTTGGAGCGACCAAAGCAAGGCTGGATATAAGAAACTCCTCTATTACTAGGAATGAAGATGCGGAAGAAAGGGAGATGAAGATCCGCAAGGGAGCCGCAAGGGAGTGGCGGGTAATAAATCGAATAATAATAATCATCATCATCTGCTCTGAAGGAGTCAAACATACGCTGGGAGATGCTGGGAAGTTCCTATTTTGTCAGTGGGAAAGAAGGAACTGTGGGTAGGACACTCTTCATTTGGGCGAGAAAACATTATAATAGCTCTGAGAGTGTTCAGCATCCCCCAATGCAATGTTTAAAGCTAGGGACAAAATCTCTCTGCTACAGTTAGTGCATTTATACGGTCACTGACCAGTAAAGTTTCCCACGCAACACAGAAAGTTCTTACAGGGCCCTCGGCTCTTACGGGATCTCATTCCACCAGGTTAGGGCCAGGACCAAAAAGGCCCCAGCCCTGTTCGAAGCCAGGTGAACTTCCCGGGCCCTGGGTACCAACAAGAAGTTAGTGCCCACAGCGAATAAAGCTCTATGGGGTGGGGGTGGGGCATAAAGTGACAGGCGGTCACTCAAATATGTGGGTCCCACACCGTGAAGGGTCTTAAAGGTCAGAACCAGAACCCTGAACCTGATCCTGGCCGCAACCAGCAACCAATGCAGCTGCCTCAGCACAGGCTGGATGTGGGCCCTCCAAGATGTTCCAGGGGGGACCCTAACAGCTGTATTCTGTACCAGCTGCAATTTCCAGGTCACAGACAAGGGTAGGCCAACATAGAGTGAGTCTATGTTGTAGACTATTCTGGAGGTGACACCATGTCAGGTACTCTGAAGGCCAGGAAGAGTAAATGGACTTCCTGACTTGCCCTCTTCCTTCCTAGCCATAGGACCTCCATCTTGGAGGGGTTGAGTTTCAGGCGACTGCTCGAGCCACCCAGCTACAGTTTCCAAACATCTGGTGAATGGTTCCTGGGGGGAATCTAGGTGGCCGTCCATGAGAAGATAGAGCTGGGTGTCATCTGCCTACTGATGACAACCCAGCCCAAAACTTTGGACCAGCTGGGTGCATAAAGATGTTAAAGAGTGTAGGGGAGAGCACAGCCCCCCGTGGGACCACAAGTGAGTTGAAAGGTGTGTGTCAACTCATCCTCCACTGCCACCATCTGTGTCTGGTTCTGTAGGAAGGAGAGCAGCCATTGAAGGGCCATCCTGGAAAGGTGGTGGGCCAACAACTCTGTACCCCATAGCCAGGACAGAAGCCCAACTGGTATGGGTTGAGTGCCAAAGTTTCCTCCAAGAATACCAGCAGCTGGTCCACGGCGACCCTTTCAACCACCTTACCCGGAAACGCAAAATGCAAGACTGGGCAGTTAGCTGGCCAGGTTTTGTGGATCCAGCAATGGTTCCTTTAGTAAGGCACGCCCCACTGCCTCCTTCAGCGCCTCAGGAAACTCTCCAGTAAACCGGGAGAGACTGATAATATCCTTGAGTGGGCCTCCTACCCACTGGCTGCTCTCCTTGAGCAGCCAAGACGAACAGGGATCTAGGGGACAGGTGGTTGCCCTCACAGACCTCAGCAATTTGTCCACTTCAGTTAATGAAAGTCATCTGAATCCATCAAACATAGCTTCCAAAGGCTTCCAGTTCCCCACCTGTATCAACTGTGGTGGGAAGGTCCTGGCAGAGCAACAAGACTTCATCTGTGAAAAAGTTTGCTAATCCGATTTACTAAACTTTTGGTGCCTCAAGAGCGGTAAGAGACCAAACTACCTTAAACAATTGTGCTGGGTGACAGCTTGTGGATACAATTTCCGTGGCAAATAAATTGCATTTTGCCATTTTCACTGCCATCTCATACGCCCTCATAAGCGTGCAATAGGATGTTCTTGCCGCTTCATTGCACGTTTTCCACCACACGCGTTTAAGTCGTTTTACTTCCCTCTTCCTTTCCTGGAGCTCCCTGGCGTACCATGGAGCTTGCTTGAGGTAAGAGCGGAGAGGACAACTAGGGGCAACCTTGTCTATAGCTGTCAAAAGGCAGGAGTGCCAGTCCTCCACCAGCGCTGTCAACAAATCACCAGGAGGCATCGGGTCCCGCAAAACATTCCGTAATCCAGCTGGATCCGTAAGACTCCATGGACAGGCTAACATGCACCCATTGCCCAAACAGGGGAGAAGTGAAATCTTGAGGCGAGCTCGCAGGGCAGTTTGGAGGAAGTGCCTGTGAACTGCTAATCAATAATTTGATACCATCCATAGATCTGACCGCTTTATTGATCACCTCCAATTGCAGATAACTTATGAACAAATTAAATAGCACCAGTCCTGATTCCAGATCCCCAGGGGGCTCCCTACTACTTGCTCTCCATTGTGAGAATTATCCATTTACTCTAACCTTTGCTTTCTATCAGTACACCAAATGTGAGAGCTGTTGCCCAAATGATAATGGACCTGTTCCATTGTAACTTTTCTTATCACAGAAAAAAGAAAAAAGCACTCATTAAAAACCTAACAATCACAATGCAGCATCTATAAATGGATTTCTCAGAAAGGTCTTGCAAGCAGAATGCTAAATTCCTGATCACAGATGTTTCCTGTAAAATCCATGTGGATTTCGCATTCTGGTATATTCTTACAAGGAAGGAAAGTGCTACTCTGGAATCAACACAAAAAGTCCTTTGGTTCAAAATATCTTAAACACTGTTGTATAAAATGTGGCAAATGCTGGAAGAAGAGAATTTCGTCATTGCATAATCTGCCCATTGCTGGGCAATTTCAGAAGGCTGTCGGGTACCATTTCTTATCTGAGTGCCCTTTTCCTAGCTCCACGAGGTCTGAGTAATGGAATTTCCTGCTGATGCAACTGTTGGGGAGAATGGTAGCAAAATGGTCATTACGATCACTTGGCAACAACACATCCTTCCAAGATTTCCCAGATTAAAATAGGTACCCTTAGACAGGGTGCGGTTTAGGCTGGGTCAGGGCAAAGGAAAACAGGCTTTAAGGGTGCCAAAGGCAGAAAGTGAGAATTAATAATGCACTTTAAGAACACCCAGCTCCAGATTCCAACAGCGTCACAGGAACAACACACAAAAGCAAGCCAAACACAACATACGCATGAGGCACACTGGCACTGGAAAATAAATGACCAGACCAAGCCCCGGGGTCTGGGTCTGTGTCAAAGACAGTAGGCTATGCCCTGATTGTGAAATCAAATCCACACACACTGCTTCTTACGGGGAAGTTCCTCAGCCGCCTATCACAAATCCAAAGTTACAACTCTTTGCATGGGGGGGGGGGAGACACGTGCCCCGAATGGAGTATTTGGTACATGCTCAAAGGACCATTGTTGTTATTATGCATTACCCTGATGCCCTGTCCTTGTTCCATCATGAAGATCAAGGCTGCTTAAATAGGTTTCCCAGGCGTTTCCCAACCAGGACACTGATTTGCACAACTTCAGGCAGGATTGTTGTCTCATGTGCCTCCCAGCCATCTTTTGGAATGTCCTACCCAAAGGAGTTTCAGGGGTAAGTCAGCCACAGAAGTAGTCTTTGCCCCTGCCAGCGCCCTAAAGTGGAACTTCTAAGACTGGAACCAGATCTGTGCTCCAAGTGCTGGATTCCCCCTACGCACCTCCCTCCTTCCTGCTCACTTGTCCTCCATTACAGAAGAGGAAAGCCACAAGAAGGGACTTCAAAGCTGAGATGGCATTTCTCCCAAGTGGTCTTGCTTCAATTTTTGCACCAGGCCCTACCTGAAATGTTCACTGACACTAAACTGGGGAAAATCTGCACACTCTGGCCTCATCCTGGTGAGCATTTTTGAACTTTTCGAACAAGGATCAATTGACTTCATTTATATCTTGCCCCTCTCCCCAAATGGCTTTTGTCTTTCTCTTCTCCCTTTTTGTTGATGTTGCAGCTAATTAAGAAGAAGAAGAGTTGGTTCTTATATGCCACTTTTCTCTACCTGAAGGAGTCTCAAAGTAGCTTCCAATCACCTTTCCTTCCCCACAACGGATACCCTGTAAGGGAGGGGAGGCTGAGAGAGCCATGATATTACTGAAGAAGAGAAGAGTTGGTTCTTCTATGCCGCTTTTCTCTACCCCAAAGCGGCTTACATTTGCCTTCCCTTTCCTCTCCCCACAACAGACACCCTGTGAGGTGGGTGAGGCTGAGAGAGCCCTGAGATTCCTGCTTGGTCAGAGCAGTTTTCTCAGTGCTGTGGCAAGCCCAAGGTCACCCAGCTGGCTGCATGTGGAGGAGGAGTGGGGAATCAAACCCGGCTCACCAGATTAGAAGTCCACACTCCTAACCACTACACCAAGCTGGCTCTTGGTGTAGGAGATGGAGCTTCACGCCATGAATATATGTTGTAAGACATACAACATGACGTCCCTTTGTTTTCCAAATAGATCTGGAATGCTTAAATTTGGGATCTGCTTTGCCTGAACGAGTCAGCCACCATTAACCTTCCTAAGAACATATGGATTTTTATAACCTATGAGAAATCAAAAAACAAAAACTCTGTGTGTTTAATCTGCTCGGTCTTTCACGTACATAAAGCACACGCTGTGCTCCTCCTAGCAGTTAAACCTGCTCCAGGATTCACAGCAAAGCAGGTCTGGAAACTTTAAACAGCTCGTGTGTGCTCATACACGATGGCCGGGCTTGTTGGAGCAGGCGCTTCCTTCATGCGGATCAGAGGGAGAGCCGCCGTCTGCCTCACTGGAGCCTGGGATGTGTCTGTTTACAAATCCTGGAGCCAGGCCGGGGCGCTGACTAGAGGCGTGCCGTCTGCTTCCCTGCGACACTCAGCCTTTGTCTGGGTCTGTGTCAAAGACAGAAACTCTGCCATGCTGCTGGCCGAGGAAGGGCTTGGTTCAATGCAGCAGCCTCAGCTCCCCCCCCCCTCTTTTTACAGCCTTCTTCAGAAAGGGGATTTAAGGATTACTCGACTTTTAAAAAGCACACACAAAATATCTGTCCCAGAGAAATGGGGTGGGGTGGGGGGCTGAACCGGCTTCTAGTCCACCGTGACTCCTAAAATGAATGCAGCCAACATTCCCGTTCACATTTGCATTCAGAGAGAGGATTTTCACCCATATGAAATCCTTTTCCCCATCATAGCTGCACATGGCAGGTTCACAAGTTTGCAACTAGTGGGGATGATAGAAGCTGAAATTGTATCTGAACCTTTCCATTTCTAGTTAAATCCACATTCTTAGAAGAATTTTTCTTTCCAGTTCAGGAGTAGCCTCCATTCATGCTTTGTTCTAGAACTGCAGGTTTTCCGCCTCATTCAAAGAGAAGTACTTTGCAGCCTGCCCTGCCATTGACACAGCGGTTTGGCAATCCAGCCATGGGCTGAAAACAGAAGCAGATGTTTTGACTTCTCACAGCTGTGGCCTTGGAATTCCAGAGCAAAACATGTGGGCTTGAAATCTAAGTGTGGCAAAATGGCACGGGATTATCAGATCCTGTTCTTTCATAACACCTTCTAGTTTTCTGCCGCTGGTACACAGTTCAGATAGGTGGCCGAGGGCTTCAAAGAAACACAAGTCATTTGTTAGCCTCTGAAGGTGCCCAGCCTGAGCTAAGCAGGGCTTGCCCTAGACGGTATTTGGACCAAGGAAGTCCAGGGTCGAGGTGCAGGGGCAGGCAATGGCTCCCCTCAATGTCTCTTGCTTGAACACCCCATGGAGTCACCACAGGTCAGCTGTGAATGGAAGGCCAAAAGGTGCCCCAGGGCTCCTTCAGCTGTTTTGAGGTGAGCAGATGAACATGGAAGCCCTCTAGAATTTTGTCAAAAATTAATTTAAAAATCCAGATGGCTGTCAAATGTCTTCCACATGAGTGGCACCCTCTGCTGAACTGCCCCCACAATGCCCACTGTTGTAACCCACAGATGGGAGCACATTCATGCAGAATTAAAGTATGCCCATACGCTTTAGCCTTCAAGCTGTCCTGGGCACAGACACTGTCTGCAATCAGGCTTTAAAGGCTTGCTCCTGTCTCTGGGCATTATTTATTTTTGGTACACCTCTTGAGTACATCGCTGATGCAGGCAGGAGACAGGGTTAAGCTCCAAGCCCACCGAGACCGCCAAGAGATGTAATTAGTTACGAATGGTCGTTCTTTTCCTTTTAAAAAGACGCTTCCAAGAAACGACACGGCACTGCTTAAATCATCTCAGTAATTAATTTGCACAAGGTGCCAGTTTTGTGTATGTGCAAAACGTGAACGGATTGGCAAGATCACGTAATTCATTGCTCTTATCTCAAATGGGCCCGAAAGGCTGCTGGAAGCATCTGTATGCTTTAGGGTTAAATAAAGGAATGCAACACAGGGGGATCTAATTAAGGGACCTCTAAGAACATCAGATGCAAATAATCACCAACTCTACATTAAAAAATGTATCCCCACACATTCTAATAATAGATACCGGCTTTCCTAGAGAAAACAAACAATCAGACATCACTATGCCATTTCTAACAGAAAACACAGCTAGCGAAAGTGCTCAGGCCTACTAAATGTCTCAGTTTCTATAGCAACTAAGCAATGTTCCTTTTATTTATATGTTTAAAATATTATTTGCAGATATACAAGGAAGAGACATACCCGGAAGGGCACAGTGCAGCGTGAGTTATGGAGATCTCTGGGGGACAAAAGTTCTTTGAAATTATGGAGGTTAAGTATTGAAATGCTATGGAAAATTAATGCAGCCACAAGAGAAGCTAAAGTCTTCCAAGTGAAACCCCTGGGACATTTTGAGATGATGATTTTTTAGCGAAATAAATGATATTTTATTTTAGAGTAGAAGCCTAAGAAGTTAAGGTAAGGCTAATCTTTTCTGCAATATTTTCTTCCTTCTGAATTCTAAGCACAATATTTAATTAATGGAGACCATACATTTCCCTTCCCTCCAGCTGACACATCAACTGCAGTTGTGACCACTGTGCTGAATGTGGTCACATGGTATGAGCAGGCAGAAGGGGACAGTGCCTGCGGCTTAGTCAGTGATAAGCACAAAAACTTTCCTTACACACACGAAGCTGCTGTACACTGAAATCAGACCACTGATCCATCAAGGTCAATACTGCTTACAAAGACCAGCAGCACATCTCCAAAGTCTCAAGTGAGGTCCCTCCTATCACCTGTCCTTTCCCCTGGAGATGCCGGGGGTTGAGCCTGGGACCTTCAGCGTGCCAAACAGATGCTCTGCCTCTGAGTTATGGCCCCTTCCACATTAAGCCAATGACATAATGTTACTTTTTCAAACAATTAGGAATGAGTGCTAGCTGTGCTAAAGTCTCCTCACTTTGCTCTGTGACAGTGATGTGCAAGTTCTTGTATTTGTTATATTTTAATTAGTTATTTTAAGGTACTATAAGGTACTATATCCATATATATCCAACCTCATTTCTATCAATTAGGATGTGATGGGATAAATCACATCTGGTTAGGATTGCCAGACCCCTTGGTGGAGGTGGGGGTCTCCTGCCATCAGGTCCTACCCCCAGATGCCAATCAGCTGCCCAGTAAGGGGCACTTACCAGGAGAAAGGAGAAGACCTAGCTAGGCCTTGTGGCCAGCACTACACAGGAAGTGACATAATCACACTTGCAACATCTGGGCAATGCTCTCATATTTGGCAAAAACTCTATGGCAGAAGTCAGTTTTATCACAGTATTTGCCCAAGCATTAGAGCATTGTCCAGATGTCACTAATATGATGATGACATTTCCTATGCCATGCCTAGGCCTTCCCCTTTCTACTCATAATTCCCCCCCATCCCCCGCCAGTTGCCAGAGGGACCAAAAACCCTACTGAAGTCATAGAATCATAGAATCATAGAGTTGGAAGGGGCCATACAGGCCATCTAGTCCAACCCCCTGCTCTACGCAGGATCAGCCCTAAGCATCCTAAAGCATCCAAGAAAAGTGTGTATCCAACCTTTGCTTGAAGACTGCCAGTGAAGGGGAATTCACCACCTCCTTAGGCAGCCTATTCCACTGCTGAACTACTCTGACCGTGAATTTTTTCCCCCTGATATCTAGCCTATATCGTTGTACTTGTAGTTTAAACCCATTACTACATGTCCTTTCCTCTGCAGCCAACGGGAACTGCATCCTGCCCTCCTCCAAGTGACAACCTTTCAGATACTTAAAGAGGGCTATCATGTCCCCTCTCAACCTCCTTTTCTCCAGGCTGAACATTCCCAAGTCCCTCAACCTATCTTCATAGGGCTTGGTCCCTTGGCCACAGATCATCCTCGTTGCTCTCCTCTGTACCCTTTCAATTTTATCCTGGGAGAGCTGAGGGCCCTGACGGAGCTGGCAAGTTCTGCAGGGCCTGTAAAACAGAGCTCTTCTGCCAAGTCTATGGCTGAGACCAGGTTAGCAAGATCAATGGGTCTCCCTCCAACTTTGCTATAATAATGAGACTTAGAGGAGGGCGGTATACAAATGTAATAATAGATAAATGTCTAGTGTACCCCTTGTCAGATGTCTGCGGGAGGTAAGAGAGATCTTGTTGTCTTAGTAATTTTTGGATTAATGCTGTTTTAGGGTTGGGTTTTATGGGAATACTTTTATATGTAACTTGCCTTCAGTCACAGGAGGAAGTTGGGATGATGATGATGATGATAATGTGTTGATATCAGCAGGGAAAAATCTGGACACCCTGCCTCCACTCTATGATGCTAAGAGGCTGCTTGTAGAATAGCAATTCTAACAGTTGATAAGTATGATGGAATAACTTGACCAAGGCCTCTTAGTGAATTCATGACAAAGGCATGAATTAATCTAAGGACTTCCATTCCATGGCACTCAGGCATCAGGCCAAATTGTAACTAGCCTACAATTTGCTGCAATAGACACAAATGTAGTTTATCTGTCCAACCTACACACCCCCGTAACTCTTCTTTCCCATCTTCAGCAGCATGTGGGGGGGGAAACAAATTCCCTATAGTGTGAATGTAGGAACTCAGGTTAATTGGTTTGCTTGCTTTCCCACATGCTGGAATTTTAATTGGCATAGAAGCCCAGCCAGTGGGGGAAACCAATTTAAAGTTAAGCACTCCATGTGAAAAGACAGGGAAAGGAGGTCAAGGAAATCATGCAGGTATGACAAATAAGCTGTGTTTGTGCCCATTGCACTAAACTGAAGTCGAAGTATACCTTAATGTGATGTCTGAATGCAGCTTCAGTCCCTTAGCCTCTGTGATAAATCAGTTCCCCATACAGAGTTCATCAGCGGTCTGGATGACTAGATCCCGCTTTTGAAGGGAGAGGTTCTGCCAGCATCCCAGCCAAGGTGAAGACAGACACTCATGGCTATACTTACTATATAGTAACAATTAGTTACTCTAGAGTCAAAGCAGAATTCGCAAGAATGGGTTCATCAATCCATCTGAGTATTGAAGCTCTTCAACTGAACTCTTACGTTCTCAGAGTAGACTTGTTACAAATCCAGATCCCCTAAGGAGTTTTCCCCTCTCTTCACTGGATGTTTTACAAGTCTGAATTATGTTTTTACTGGTTTTACTGTTTGTGGTTTGTTGATCTGTTATGTTTTGCCCTGACCTGGATAGCCCAAGCTAGCCTGATCTTGACAGATGTTGGAAGCTGAGCATGGTTAGTCCTGGGTAGTATTTGGATGGGGAGACCACCAAAGAAATCCAGGGTCAGTATGCAAAGGCAATGAATGTTAAACCACCCTTGAACGACTCTTGCCTTGCAAAACCTACGGGGTTGACACAAGTCAGCAGGGACTGGATGGTGAGGAAGGAAGGAAGGGAGGGAGGGAGGGAGGGAGGGAGGGAGGAAGGAAGGAAGGAAGGAAGGAAGGAAGGAAGGAAGGAAGGAAGGAAGGAAGGAAGGAAGGAAGGAAGGAAGGAAGGAAGGGTAGTCGCTGGCAGGGGCTCATGGTAATTGTAGTCCATGGACACCTGGAGGGCTGCAGTTTGACTACCTCTGGAGTTGCTAGTTATCTAAAACAAGTAAGTATTTAACTGGACTGGCATGACCAAGGGGGACAGAGAAGACTCCCCAGGCTTGTTCTCATCATGGCCAAACCACAGTGCTGCTTAGCATTACATCTGAAACATGAGACTGACATGACATTACGGGCATCATCACAAAGATTTAACTTAATTTTCTCCTGTGCTTTTCCAAAAGACTCTTATTAAAGAACCTGTGGGTCATTGTCTTACTAAGGCAAATTAACTGTAAAGCAGCCTCTAGAGCCACTTGTAAAACTAAGAGCCAACAAGGAAAATTCCCTCTTTTTAGTTTTAAAATATGTTTTCTGTGTAGCCCATATCAAAGCACTGCATGCTACAAACGGCCTGCATAATTACATGTTATCAAGAAAAGGCAGAATGCACTAAAATCCAAAGTGCTCTAGAAATCCAAATTGCAATCTCTTGGGTACAGGGATGCAATTACAATTTGTGTTTCCTTGTGCAACAGGGACTGTTTAAAGCAGAAGTAGTCCAACTGCAGCCCTCCAGATGTCAATGGACTACAATTCCCATGAGCCCCTGCCAGCATTCACTGGTGGGAGCTCATGGGAATTGTAGTCCATCAACATCTGGAGGGCCGCAGTTGGACTACCCCTGGTTTAAAGAATCAGTCTCATCTGAGCACAACCAAATATGATACTGGATCATATTCAGGCCAGGCTGGATTCCGGGGATATTTGGTGGTGTGTGTGGGGGGAATCACTTGGGCATGAAATTGGGGTCCTTGTGGGTGGGCAGGTAGTTCTGAGTCCCTGCATTGTGCAGGGGGGTTTACGAGGTGGCCCTGGAGGTCCCTTCCAACACTATGATTCTGTGATTAACAAAAGATACCTCCATTCTTTGTAGGACAAGAAAAAGTATATAACCTGACAGAATTCACAGGTTAGCAGAACATGACAGTCCTTTAATTTCTCATATAAAACTCAGATGATAGGTTGGACTGGCACCAATCAAAGCTTTCTCAGATTTATTCTTCCATCAGGATTATGAAGGTCCGACTCACTGAGAGGCGTTCCATCAGTAGGATCCGGTGGGAAGTTCTCCGTGAAGTTGACATTGCACAAGTCGGTGCTGCAGCAGCAAAATCGGTAAGTCCCATTCTGAACTAAAGACGGGGTGGTGGTTACTATGCACTCTTCCGAGTGACAGTCATGGGGATCTCCGATGTGAGACCAGCAGCCTGGAAAAAGAAGAGCATGAAACGGATTAACATGAGTTTCAGACACAGCTATCACAGACAACTCTTGAACCTTTCTCTTTGTTTTCAGCCCGCTTGGTGTAGTGGTTAGGAGTGCGGACTTCTAATCTGGTGAGCTGGGTTTGATTCCCGTCTCCTCCACCACATGCAACCAGCTGGGTGACCTTGGGCTCGCCACGGCACTGAGAAAGCTGTTCTGACTGAGCAGGAATCTCAGGGCTCTCTCAGCCTCACCCACCTCACAGGGTGTCTGTTGTGGGGAGAGGAAAGGGAAGGCCCAGAGGGACAGACCAGAACCAATGGGATGAAATTAATTCAAAAGAAATTCCGTCTAAACATCAGGAAGAAGTTCCTGAAAGTTACAGTGGTTTCTCAGTGGAACAGGCGGTTCTCCATCTTTGGAGATTTATAAACAGAGGCTGGATAGCCATCTGACAGAGAGGCTGTTTCTGTGAAGGCTCAAATGGATGGCAGGTGACAGTAGATGAGCGAAAGGGATGTGAGTGTCCTGCATAATGCAGGGGGTTGGACTAGATGACCCATGAGGTCCCTTCCAACTCTATTATTCTATGATTCTAAGGTGATTGTAAGCCGCTTTGAGATTCCTTCAGGTAGAGAGAAGCGGCATATAAGAACCAACTCTTTTTCTTCCTCTAAATGAGTCCCTCTCATCAGGGTCTTTACTGCACCTCTTGCAGGACAGTGAAAGATGCACAAACTCATGGGGTCAAGATTGCTGAGAAAGCTGGATAGTCACTGGAAGATCCGGTCAAAGGTAATACACTAATCTGAAGAAAACCTTTGTGCACAGGGCTTCTCTGTAATTTCTCTACGGACTGAACTACAAGCACTGCTATGTATCATTCCAGTAAGCAATTAAAACAGGCATAGGAGTGCTAATTCAACCACACTGAAGCAATCTCTGTAGCAAGAATTCTAAGGCTGCCAACACAGCTGCGGCCCAGTGAAAGCTTTCTCTTCCGGCCAACAAAACTAGTCCATGTGAATGAAACTGAGGGCTGATGATCACCTGCAAATCCATCCACACAGCAGAGCCTTCGAACTACCACAATGTGCAGCAAGAAAGGCATTTAATTTTGAGAGCCAGTGTGGGGTAGTGGTCAAGAGTGGCAAACTCTAATTTGGAGAACTGGAGTTGATCCCCCACTCCTCCTCCCCCTCCCCATGAAGCCTGCTGGGAGACCTCGGACAGTCTCTCAGAACTCGCTCAGCCATACCTGCCTTGCTAGGGGCCTGCTGTGGAGAGAGGAGGAGAAGGTGATTACAAACTGAAATTCCTTACGGTCGAGAAAAGTATGGTATAAAAACCTACTCTTCTTAATTTTAAAGCAACGCTGGTATTGTTTCAGCTGCTTTTGCATAACGGGTTCCCAATGCCCAAAGAAAGATTTTGCTCCAACTTATCTTCAGGGAGAAGAACAAAACACAGAGCAAGGCCAACAAGGAAAGTAGTGCCTGGCTATACATGTTAAGGCCTTCATGCTGCCAAACTGAACAATTAGCCAAGGAGGTATTGCTGAACTTTACCTTGTTTCACAAGATGTATTTCTCCTTCTCGTGTTTTCTCCCAGAGACCATAGCAGGTGCTGCCTTTCATACACAGAACAGTGCCGTTCTCTTGAGAAATCCGACTTTCACTAATGCCATGATCGTTCTGATACGGATCCCTAAAAGCACACGTTGTCTCTTCACTCTGGGCAGCTAAACAAGGGGAGAGGGGGGAGAGAAATTCAAAATCAGGATTGCAGCAATTTAAATCTAGACATAATTACCAAGATGTAATGGAGATTTTGGGCTTTCAGCTCTCTGGATACCGGTTCAGGACTTCGTGTTTATGTGCGATTTCTATTCCACTTTTTAAAAGATCAATTTGCTGTCCACGGGATAGGTCTGCTCCCTCATCATCATGCTGATTTCTCAGCCACCCCTCTGGCGGTTCCCATCAGCCACCAATGCCTCCAATGGGGCAGCCTCCCAGAAAGGTATCACTGGGGCCTAGGTCCACGTAGGCCCTTCACCCTCTGTGTTCCTGCGAGGGCGTGTGTGGGAGTTGCCTCTGTGTGGCTGATAATGGGAAAGGGGACAGAAACGAGAGCTCACCCCTCCCGTCAAGTAGTACCTCTCTCTCCACTGCTGTCAGCCCAAAACACTGGGTATAATCCCTAACTGCTGTATCCCTCTTTAAGGTCCCAAAATAGAAATTTGGGATTTTTTAACCTCCCATGGGCATGTGCAATATCGAATGGCTGCCCTCTACGTTTGCTGCAAGTGGACAGAAGGAGCTACCTAAAATCGCCTGAATTCTGAAAGCACCCCAAGATTTATACACTGCCCACTGGAATAAGAATTTACCCCAAGTCCCATTTTCAGAAGCATCAACATTCAAGTGGCTCTGAGCACTATTAAGGAGGAAAAGAACTTAAGGTGGACCTGCTGCACCACCACAAGCTTGACACTTTTTGCCACCGAGAATGCTTTAAAAATTCAGTACGCGAGACCGGATGAACCGGAATACATGCAGTCCCAGACCACATTATCTGTAAATCTTAGATCATCATAATTAGTCTTCCCAGTGAGCACACATTTCCCCTGAGCTATAATAGTAAAAGATCAAAATATCTTAAGATCCCATGAATTCAAAGGAATTTCACTACATTCTTTCTTTTTGATATACACTAGAAATTGGGGCATGGCCTGAAAAACCACCCCTTCATGATTTCATTGAGGGAAGGGGGAATTCCTTTAGAAGAAGATAACTGTACTGAAAGTGCTTAGACTTTAAACTGATTTAATGTATTTTTCCAAAATATTAATGCTGGGTCTTTTTTAATTTCAGTGCTCAGTAATGTACATCAAACCAAAAAACAGACAAATTATTGACCATCAACAGTATGACCATCTATGCTCCCTCTTCCCATTCCTCTACATAGATGTTTTTTGGGGGGTAGGGGGTTGAAGTCCGCCCTGGTTTTTAGGAATCTAATTTTATTGTATGTTATGTCCAAATTGTTTTACTGGCCTTTAATGGGGTTATCGGGTTTTTATAAGGACAAGTTGTAACCCGCCATGTGTTGGTTCCGGAGTGGAGGGTAATAAGCCTAATAATAATAATAATAATAATAATAATAATAATAATAATAATAATAATAATAATAATAATAATAATAATGTATTGCACTTATATACCACCATTCCCCTTGGGCTCACGGCGATTTACAATAAAATAGATCACACAATAAAATAAATCCCCTAATTCCCACAATAAAATTATTACAATCTAATAATAATAATAATAATAATAATAATAATAAACTGTCACAGGGGGAATGTACAAACACTGAATTATGTTTTGCCCTATATCCAAATTATGTGCTGCTTTCTAGCAACAAACAGATCATTTGGTGGGCTGTCCGTAAATACTAACATTGCAGGAGGCTTGAAATTATTGATCCCAACTATTACTGTTTGCCTGTTTGTGCTTCTCAATCATCCTCCTTCAGCAACTGAAGTCTGCTCCTTGCCATTTATTAACCCACAGTCAACACACCAGACTGAGGTCTGAAGGGGACTTCTGGCTTCCCCAGCATCGGCAAAGCGACTTGCTGTTTCTTACATCCCTCTGCTCTATTTCCTCCTTTGCATCTAAGAGTCAGCGACCTCATTTCTTAAAGCTTACCTGTTTTGTTCCCCAAAACTAGGTCACTTCATCATTCTGATTTTGTTCTATTATCCCTTTAATCTCTGAACATACAATATCCAACTATCCCAAAAATTTGAGCATCAGCCAAGTTGCTCAACCAAGTTCAAAATGTATCCTCTGAACACACAATGATTTCTATAGAGCCTGTCTTCTTACTGCTAAAGACATGGGGCCTGATCCTGCTTCAGTAGTGATATCCTAACAAACATAAGGAAACAAATCTTTGCTTAAAGGGGAAGAGAATTCAATTTTAACACTATGCATTAATAATTGGGGAGAGACCAGTCAGACTTGCTACTCCCAGGATAGGCAGGAAGACGACTGGAGCAGGGTGCCTCCCACCACGCAGGACAGGAAGTTGAAAATTAGTCCTGCCTCCCAGTTAAAGTGGCGGGAAACACCCACCGAGGCGTCCTCCTGAATGTCAAGGGAGAACAAATCTTTGCTTAAAGGGGAAGAGAATTACTGGTTTAATACCCTGAGCCACCACGCGGGGTCGGGACAGAAACAACCAATTTGGCTGTTAGAATAGCAGTTTCCAACATTTTTGTTATGGTGATCTGCAAGTCCAAATTTAATTGGTGCAGTGAACATAAGAAGAGCCCTGCTGGATCAGACCAGAGATCCATCTAGCCCAGCCTCTTGTCTCACACAGTGGCCAGCCAGTTCCTCTGGAAGGCCAACAACCAGGCAGAGAGGTTGAGGCCTTCCCCTGAGGTTGCCAAGGCACCAAGCACTGTTCAAAAGGCAAAACCTCTTTTTATTTTTTTTAAAGGCAGGCTGATGTTATTGAAATGGGAAAATATGGCTGGGTTAGGACAGGGAGATTCCTTTTCTTAAAGGGCTTCATGAGCAGTGAAGCAGACAGGCATTACTACTGGACATAATGGAATCAGAGTCCAGTAGCTACTTCAGGCCAGCACGGCTACTCATTTGAATCTACTGGACATAAGTATACCACATTGGTCAGACCCCACCTGGAGTCCTGTATGCAACCCTGGAGGCCTCACTTCAAAAAGGAGGTGTGCAAAATGGAGAGGATGCAGAGGAGAACAATGAGGATTATCCAGGGTCTGGGGACCAAGCCCTAGGAGGAAAGGCTTGGGAATGTTCGGCCTGGAGAAGAGGAGGTTGAGAAGGAACATGGCTGCTGTCTTTAAGTATCTGAAAGGTTGCCACTTGGAGGAGAGCAGGGAGTGGTTTCTGTTAGCAGCAAAGGATAAACGTGTAGAACTGTACTAGCTAGATATTGGGGGGGGGGGATTTCACAGTCACAGTAGCTGAGCAGTGGAATCAACTGCCTAAGGAGGTGGTGAGCTCCTCTTCACTGACAGTCTAGACCAGGGGTAGTCAAACTGCAGCCCTCCAGATGTCCATGGACTACAATTCCCAGGAGCCCCTGCCAGCGAATGCTGGCAGGGGCTCCTGGGAATTGTAGTCCATGGACATCTGGAGGGCCGTAGTTTGACTACCCCTGGTCTAGAAGCAGCAGCTGGACAGATACTTATGGATGCTTAAGGCTGATCCTGCATCAAGCAGGCGGTTGGACTATATGGTCTGTATGGCCCCTTCTGAGTCTGTGCTGAGAAAAGATGCATTCAACTAGTTCTTTAAAACTTGCTGCAAGCCAGAAAGCAGGGGACAGCATTACTCCTTGGGGACAAAACAAACCAGCAGACTAAGCTCTATGCCAGGGGTAGTCAAACTGCAGCCCTCCAGATGTTCACTGGCAGGGGCTCATGGGAATTGTAGTCCATGGACATCTGGAGGGTTTGACTACCTCTGCTCTATGTGCTCCTGTTGCAACATCACCAGCTACAAACGGGGCTTTCTCTGGGGGAGAAGTGTACGGTGTCCTGTTCAGCTCAACGATAAAATAATATTTGCTATGTTTCTTAAGCAAAGGATGCTCTGCCCAGGATACACATCCTGCAAGCAATAATGACAGTAATATTCGATCGCACCAGAGCTATATAATCTGCCATCTCTTATGTCACATAATCATCTCAATTACCTTACAAAAGGTTAAATAATTCTGCTAAAGCTCTTCTGACTTTGCTGTGATTTATGTTTAAATGCTAGGGAGAAGTTTTCTCAGCTTATTAACGTTACCTACCTTCCCCCTTTTTCTCAGGCATCCCCAAGGACAAAAGGAATCATCTACCAGCGTGTGTTTGACTGAACAATAATTGTGTGTTTCATGCACATAATTTTATTCTCGGGAACAGATGCTTTGCGCCTGGAACGCTCAGCTGTCCCAAATTTTCTGATTCTTGGCACGGGACTGCCAAAGAAACAAAGAGAGGATGTTGTTTCTATCTTGAGAAACAAAGAATGATTCAGTGCCGACTCAAAATGCAAGGACCACTGCTGCAGCTTTCAAGGGGGGAAACAAATTATGCGGTGCCTGAAATGCAAATTATTTGTCCCTTCTGCACTCCTGGTGATTCTAAAACGGCACACAAAGAGAGCGGAAGTCAGGAGGAGCACGCCTGATCCTAGGCTTGCTTGTTGTTTATGGGGCTAGCCCGTCAGACATTTTACATGTTCCCCAGTTGATACCGTCTGACCATCCTTGCGAGGAGGAGAGTTGTGTGGCTTGACTCATCCACAGCTGCAGGCTCCTAGAGGCAACCTTGCATCGTAGCAGCAGCAGCAGCGCATCTCACAGCTGCTGCAAGGATGGGGGCTGCTTCTGGGCAATTTCTGGAAGGGGAGGGGCACAGCACAACATTCTGGATTTGGGCTGTTCCCTTCCCTCTGTGCATGACACAAATCACTGAGAAGGGATTCTGTCTGGCCTGATTCATTCAGTTCATACATGTGATTCTTAACTTTTTACATAAAAATGCATCAGATTCCATGTTGAGCTTAGTTCTGGTATTACGTGTTTAGCTTGCCAGTTCATCAGGATCAGTCTGTTTCAGCAGTTTGCACAAGGTTTATTGGGTAAAATAGAGGGGGGGGGAATCATTTGCCTTGGAAGCACAGAAGCTTTGTGCAGGACCCCCAATTTTCCATGTTTCCCAATTCAGGTTACAATGGTGTGCCAGTAAGGGTAAGCTGACTCAAATGGTAACAAGAGAAAGAACTTTTACTTACAAAAATAGAATTTTAACTTACAAAAACAGAAGCATTTCTTACATGACATACTCATCTAGGTACATTTTAATTTATTGTGAACAGTTTAACTTTAAAGAGGTTAACTTGCTATAGCTCCATGCCCAGGGAAGAGAGGTCCTACATAAGCTGAAAATGGCAAGTCACCAACTGCCGGAGCCTCAACATCTGACCAATGAAAGAAGGGCAGGGCCACCTGCCAAGTGAACCCTTACGGACAGAGTTATGATAGTCAACAAGGTTTACTAGAACATCCTAAGTTCCAATCTTCTGCCCTCATTAGGTGTAATCACCCAGTCCGTACATGTTCTGTGCTTCTCTTTCTCCACTTATTTACTTCCTACAGCCTACCTGAAAGCCAGTTTGGTGTCGTGGTTAGGAGTGCGGACTTCTAATCTGGCATGCCAGGTTCGATTCTGCGCTCCCCCACATGCAGCCAGCTGGGTGACCTTGGGCTCGCCACGGCACTGATAAAACTGTTCTGACCGGGCAGTGATATCAGGGCTCTCTCAGCCTCACCCACCCATCAGGGTGTCTGTTGTGGGGAGAGGAAAGGGAAGGCGACTGTAAGCCGCTTTGAGCCTCCTTCGGGTAGGGAAAAGCGGCATATAAGAACCAACTCTTCTTCTTCTTCTTCTACCTCACTCCATCACTCCTCCTCATTAGTGGCTAGAGTCCATGCTCTCACTTCATTTCCAGTCTCCGCTCACTGGGCCTTCAATGGTCTAGAACAGGTAAGCGCCCTTCGCCCTTTTAGCAATCCTACTCCTCCATTTCACCAGCTACAGGAGGCTCACTGCTCACATCTGGAATTCCCAAAGTCTTGACTACTTTAAAGTCGCATTCAACTGTAGGGAGAGCCTGCTTGCCAGTCTGATGAAAAGCTACTTTTATCAGACCAGTCCCAGTTCCCTCAGGACTCTCTCAGCCCCACCTACCTCACGAGTGGTGGGGAGAGGGAGGGAGGGCAATGATAAGCTGTTTTAAAACTCCTTAAGGTAGAGAACGGTTGAGTATTAAAATCAACTCTTCTTCAAATACCCTTTGGTAAAGGGTAAGGACTAGCAAAAATGGGTGTGTGCCGTTGGATATAAAAACCACATTTGGAAGGCAGGAATGGTTCATTTTGAGATTGGGGACAGGAAAGAAATAGCCAATGGCATTTTAGAATTGTGTGCTGCCTTGATATTTTTAAAAATTGCTCCTTTTTAAAATCCCAGTGTTAATTATATAGGAATAATTTGCATACAACTACAAGACTAAGAATAGTTCGCTAAGACTGTTTACGCACTGGAGGCTTCATGCCGGGGTGCAGGTTGGAGTCATGGCAGGTTGCCCCACCTCTTCTTACACCCATACAGGGGAGCTTTTGGCCCTCATCTGCTCCCAATTTGTGCTCCTGAATGGGAGCTGGGGCAGTGAAGTTCCCAGTGCGTAAACGGTCAAAGATATGGAAAGCTATGAAAGTCATGGCACCATCTGTCTTACCATTTGATTTGTTTGTTTCCTTTTAAAGCTTCCTATAATTCTGAAAAGGAAACGTGGAAGACATAATGTAAAATCTAGGCCTGAGTTCTTGTTAACTCCAAACACAAAGCCTTTACTGGCGTAACTCCAAAGATATCACTGCATTCCAGTTTTGACCAAAACAATTACTCTTACAATTACTTCTTTGACTAGTGAGGCATGATGTGCTCTTAACAAACAGCAAATGGTGGGTTGCTAATAATGCTCAAGGCACATGCAAATTAACGGCTCCTCTGTTTTTCTCTGTTGCTTCAATATCTCCCAAACAATAACAAAAAGTAGCTTATCATTCTTCGCACGGTTGTCCTATCCATTTCCACAAACCTGATACCCTGTGCAATTTGGGAAAGCATGCCAGCCATGTACTGGGGTCTGCCGGGGGTTTGACAGCCTTCCTGCCCCAAGTGTGCAGTCCTAGAGGGAATGAAGCTCAAGACGTGAGCACAAGCAAGCGCTTGTGACCCATCGTCCATTCACCAGTGGGCTCCCTAATTGTGCTGGGCCGACTACACACAGTCTTTGAAGGGCTGCCCACTCCAGATGGGGACATTTCTGAAGATCTGAGAGGTGGAGCCGGGGAAGGGACTCAGCAGGGCATAATGCCCCAGCTTCTACCCTCCAAAGCAGCCGTTTCCCAGAGGGGCACTGGACTCTGTAAGGAGTTCAGTTCCAGGTGGACAGCTGTGTTGATCTGCAGTACAAGAGCAAGATCCTTGAAGATAGACAAGATTTCCAGGGTATGAGTCGATGCTCTCTTTGCACCCGAAGACAGCTTTGTCTCTCTAAAATACTCTGGAAATAATTAGTTCTCCATTGTCACAATTTGGTAGCTGGGCTGCTAGGCTGGGTCCCATCAGGGATCTGCTACAATGGCTTTGTTGTTGCTGCCTGTCTGGGACTGTAGAAAGGGCCAGCTTGCCTATGTCAACCACAAGACAAACCCAGAGCCCTGCGACTGTACGGAGCGAGGAGATGGTTATATTGCTCTTCTCAGCAAAGCAGGTTGTTTCTGGTTGCTTTTATGCAGCATGAGAAGAGAAGTCCATGCCTTTACATCATCTAAAACGAGAAGAGCTTGTTCTCACAACCTGTATTTTAAATGCATTTTGAGGGCAGTCCTAAGTACAGTGTGAATAAGTCCTGTGGGGGATTTGCTTAACCTCCTAGTTGCATTTCTGAGGGAAAAGATCTAGACTTGTTGGCCCTGGCAGGCAGAAGCAGCACAGTCCCCATTTAGGAGATCCTAAAGACAAGGTCGCTGACCACAGGGTAGGTGCAAACTAAACCCCAAACACCATTATGAACGACCGCTGATGCCAAGGGAGTGGCTTTAGAACTGCAGCTTTTGAATTCAAGCCAGATTACTGCATTTTGTTTCATAGATTATTAATACTGCAACTGCTGTTCACCATCTTCACGCTTACAGGGGACAGCGTGTTGCAGAATTTCAGTGCAAGCTCCTTCTTCCAGGAAGGCCTTGGGCTGCCTATCCCAAGTTTCAAACACAGCACCCAAATAGCCAGGACAGACATACAAGCCAAATGCAATGCAGAATTATTTCCACAAAAAATCTCTTTCCTAAAGAGAACCAATGATGACCAACACAGCACTGCATCTATTTATATATAAGTAAACCATTTTGATTTCAAGGACAGAAGTCAGAAGGGTGTTAAGATAACAGTTCCTTGTGTTTCTAAAGCTCAAACTTTTTTCCATTGATAATTCATTCAGTTTATTATACTTTGTTATACATTTTTACAACCAACCAACCAACCAAACAAAAAACATTTATGCTGGGGTAGATCTGCCAATGATTTGTCAAGAAATTTTTCTCCAACAAACAGCTCCTCCATAGGAGGAGCAGTTTTTGGCTCATGGACCCCTTCAAGGAATGGTAGAGGACAGGAAGGCCTGGAGTATCTTGTCCATGGGGTCGCAATGGGTCACGACTTCGCACCTAACAACAACAATGGTCTAAGCTGTTTCATATATTGTTATTTTATTTTATGAGTAAATCCATGTTTTGGGCTATTTTGTTTTTTGTAACTGCAAAATTGCTAATTTTGACTTTGCTGGTCTGTGGCCATAAGAAAGATATGTCTATGTCAACAAACCCTTGAAAAGACTAAATGGTTACCTTAAAATTCACCAAGACCTGATGCAAAGACTTCCATAATCATAATGGCAGGGTACATTTTCGTTCATTCCTATGCACAGGAAACTATTCCAGGTGTCATAATATGACGACAATAACAATCGTTTGTTCCTTTGCCAAGTGCAATAGCATTCCATACCACCCTACACTTGTTTGGAGTCAAATAATATCTTAATATAATTTGACATTGAAATATATTTTCCCCACAAAGACAATTTTCAAAGTAACAGGAAGGAAACTGAAAAAACCCCACCCCGCTGAGTCACAGGTCCCCCACTGGTCTCACAAGGTGCCAGTTGTAGGGAGATGAGGGGAAGGCAATTGTGTCTAAAAATACAACAGGCGCTAGGCCCCCACCCTCACCTTGCGCAGGCCAGCCGAGGCCTCGCGAAGGAACAGGGTCCCCAGCCCCCCAAAAAGGCCTGCCCAAAGTGGGGATGGGGCCTTCCGCCCATTGTATTTTTAGATACTAGCTTTTTTGTTAGTAAGAGCATAAGAACGTGAGAGAAATCACGGTGGATCAGACCACTGACCCATCCAACAGAGGTCCACCATTCACAAGAGTACAAAAAATGAAATACCAGAAAGAGAACTCTCAGTGGAGCCAACTCAGAGGATTAAATTTCGAGTCTCTGCTGCAAAGAGACATGGAAAGTCAGTAGGTCCTCCATTTGTATCTGGTAGATCCAGCCAGGCTCCATGGCACAGAGCTCCTATACAGGGGTAGCATTTGCTGGCAGGGGGCTCATGGGAATTGTAGTCCATGGACCTCTGGAGGGCCGCAGTTTGACTACCCCTGTCCTAGAGCCTCAAAAGCCTTCAGTTTTGACTGCACATTTCTTTTTATACTGCTGTCCTTATAATTAGTAGCATTAGTAATTTTTCTTGCATCTTCTGCTTGCATTTACTGGCACAATCAAACGGCCATCAACAATTTACCTTAGCCAGTACTGCATGACTTGTCCCGCTGTCTGCAGAAATCAGAAGCAAGAATATCACAGCCCACCCCATTTCCCAACAACAATGTTCCTGGGTCATGGCAGTGGAAATTTTAATAGCACTACTCGCCTGATTCATAAGGCAAAGCTAATGCAGATGCCGGGTTAATAAAAAAACATGAATTTTTCTCCTTGTTGGGAATGACTCCACAAAATTAACTAAGCAAACATTTATTAGTACATATGGAATAATTTGCTCAGTTGTGGGAATGGGCATGACACACAGAAGTCTTGTCATTATTGAAACGGCTTTGTTTGAAACCCGTGATATAAATTATGTAATTTTAAAAAACTGAAGTCCCTGAATTCATCACATGTTCAAAAATAGGCCACAATATTGGCCAAACATTCAAGTAATATTCATGCTGCAGGAGAGGCTGTACATTCTGCAAAAATCTACTCCATTTCAAATGACCATTTCAATTTGGGGGAAAAATTAGCCCAATGGCCATCTGGAAGTTATGGACTGCAAAATACCAACACACACTAAAATGCACAAGGGCAAATTAACAGGAGTTTCCCCACCCCAAGACTGAGGCACGCCTTTAATCAAAATAGCAATTTCCCAAAAATGTCAGATTGTCAGTAACTTGCTTAGCTTTTGATTTAAGCTCACAGATATCTCTATGCAAATATTCCCATCTTGGTGAAAGTATAAGATACATATTCCTCCAACAATTCAAATAATATCAGTTTAGCACTTCAAAAGCATTTATAAAAATATAGACAAAGATCTTTTTGATCAGAAGATGTTGCACATAATTAGTGGCACCAAGTGAATCCATATATTATACAATTTATTTCAGTTCAGTGGGGAGAGGCTGAGGAGACACTTAAGACAGAGTGGATGAACAGAAATCTCAAAGCACATCACTCTCAAATATGCTAATCCATTAGCATGAATAGTTCTCCAGAAAAATGAGGAAGACAACATGAGATGAATTAATTCTATAACGGAAGCCACAACTCTCCGTTTTCAAGACCTGAGCAAGGCTGTTTGGGGGGACATTAATTAACGGGGTCGCCATAAATCGGAAGCAGTTTCACAGCATTTCGCACACATGCATGGGCGTGCATGCACACACATCCGATAAAGGAAGCTTGAACTCCCAAAAGGTATATAGCCACTATATAGCTTGTTTGTTTCTAAGTAGAGTTGCCAGGTCCCCCCTGCCCAATGATGGGGGAGGGGGGAAGTTGGGAAACTCCTGGAGATTTGAGGGCAGAGCCTGGGGAGGGCAAAGGACCTCGATGGGGTACAATTACATAGAGTTCACCCCCCAAAGCTTCCATTTTCATCAGAGGAGATGAGCTGTAGGTCCCACCTGAGGGCTGGCATCCCTATCTCTATGGTGCTACTGAAATTTATTCTAGCTATATTCTGGGTTGGATCCAACAGAAGATTTTTGCATGCAGAAATGCAAGAAAAAGACCATGGCAGGCATTTATGCTAAATGAAAATTATTATATCCCTACTTACATATATGTTTACTTAAAGCCATGTGTAACCAACCTCTAGCTGCTATAATATACAATGGACTACAATTCCCATGAGTCCCTGCAGCACATGCTGACAGGGGATCATCGGAACTATAATGGACACCTGGAGAGCCAGAGTTTGGCCACCCCTGGTACATAGGGAGGAAATCTCTAGGTGTTGCATAAGAACTAAGTCTGTCCACGCTTCCACTTGCGCATTGCCAGATCCAAGTTAATGTCTACAGAAAGGAAGAAATAATTTTATAATTTGAAGTTCACATTTTTTTTCATTTGTAAAGTATTTATTTGTATGAATTGTGAAAACAAGTCCAAACCAATATTCATAACGGTCCTCCTCATGTATTACATTCAACATAAAATTACTTCTCATCTCTATTTTCAATATAAATTGCTTACTATTTCACCTGAATCTAAATAAGCTACAATAAAAATTCTTGTTTACAACCACTCTTCCTTCTAACCCTGACTCTGATCAAAGTAACTAAGTTTTACAAAATATATTATAGATTGACTTACACAAACATGCTTAATGTGTGTATCTCTGATTGTCAAAGTCTTATATCTTAATTGTCATTCTTTGTACATTATTGCTTGGCTTGGTAATTTAGGAGCCACTTCCATTGTTCAAGGAATTTTCCTTTAAGTTCACATTTTTAATAGTAACAAATGATATCATGTTCACAACATGCAATCCAAGCTGGAGTAATTCACTGGATTCACAACTGCATCGAATTCTGCACTTGGCAAGAATTTGGGACAGCCTTTGAAGACCACTGTCCAATAAATAAGGTTCCAAAAAAGCATTATACATATTGGGTAGGAGTCATGGTTCAGTGGTACAGTAGCCGTTCGGCATATAGAAGCCCCCTGGTTCAACTCCTGGCATCTGCAATTAAAAGGATTTGGCAGCAGGTGACTTAAAAGAGCCCCAGACTGACACCATGGAGAGCCATTGTCACTTTGCAGACTATGGGGTTAGACCAAGGGTCTGATTCCTATATGGCAGCTTCAGATGTATACGTATAGACACATACATTACTTTCAGATTTAATTCATTCCACAGATGTTTAGCATAATCAGCTTTCTTATTTTTAAGAAGCCTCTTATACTGAGCCCTTAACCTAATGAGCTCTAACATCCTGTATACTTTGACGGGTCAACCTCATGCATTTGACTAGCTTTTTACATTCTTGGTCAAACCAGCCAATATTAGGGTAAGATAACAGCTTTGGAGGTTTGTTGTTGATAAGCAGAGGTTTGATGAAGCTGATTATTTTGTCGTAGTGCCAAATTACTACCCAACTCATACCCTATTTCCAATTTTGATAAACTCACCTACCTGTTATCAGATGTCGACCCCTCTGTTTCATACAGGGTGGCACTTTTCACTTTGGCTGCCAGCAAGATTCGAGCCAGAGCATTTGTACAGGAGGCTCCACCTTGACCGTTTATGCACTGGAGGTTTCATGCTGTGCTGCAGACTGGAGTTTTAGTCATGGCAGGTTGCCACACCTATTCATGCCCCCACACAGGGGAGCATTTGGCCTGGTGCACCTCATCCACCTCCTATTTGTGCTCCTGCACGGGAGCTAGGGCAGTGAAGTTCCCAGTGCATAAACGGTCCTTGACACATCAATTTTTAAATCTTACTGTGACTCAGTAGACCAGAATTACAGTTCTATGTATGTAATGCTGGAGAAATATTGTTTTATTTTCATTTGCATTCTACTGTTTTAACTGTGCTTTGTAATGGCCTTTGGCTACATACAAATGTTATTGAATCGTAATGTATCGTTACTATCAGAATATTCAGAATAACATCTCATCACGGAGGGATTCCTTCAGTTATCCTGTCCTTTCCTAAGAGGCATCAGATTGTCTTCATTCTAAAAGCCACCTGTCTGATTTCTAATGCATTCTAACATCTTGCTAATGGTAAGGGATTTCTCGAATTTCAGTTTCCAGCAAAAGATGTTCTACAATCTATGATGTAGGTATGTAACAAAGTGATAAATTCAGGCTACATTTTTCTAGCACTGAGACCTGTCGCATGATGTTCCACATCCCAGAAACAGAATTCACACACAGTGGTTCTGCAGAGACGGTGGACGGCCTTCAACAATTCTGCAGAGAGTGTCTACGTCGCTATGGAATCACTTGATATCAATAAACTCCTCACCTTGGCATGGTCACTTTTTTAGTTGAATACACAGTTAAACGGCTCTGATGCATCATAAGACACCAGCGCCCGCCATGGTAACTAAGCTACAATAAACTGTATGTTATTCTCTAAATAACCGATTTTTCTACAGCATCTACATGCTATCCAGTAACAACCTGTGGTCCTCCAGATGCCAGCGTTTGCTGGCAGGGGTTCATGGGAATTGTAGTCCATGGACATCTGGAGGACCACAGGTTGTCTACCAATGGAGTAACAGTTTCCAGCCTTCTGTTTCACTATGCTTTCTGGTGAACATTCCAAGAAAATTCAAAGTCCTCTTCACTATTTCTTTCTAAATAATGAGTAACTGATGCTCCTAAAATCTGAATGCAGAAGAAGAGTTGATTCTTAGATGCCACTTTTCTCTGCCAGAAGGGGTCTCAAAGCAGCTTCCAGTCGCCTTCCCTTTCCTCTCCCCACAACAGACACCCTGTGAGGGAGGGGAGGCTGAGAGAGCCCTGAGATTCCTGCTCTGTCAGAACACCTCTATCAATGCTGTGGCAAGCCCAAGGTTTGAAAGTATGCAACAAAAAATTCCTAAAAGTAGCCATTTAAGATGCTTACATCACAGTACAGATAATGTTGCAACCAGATACACTTCACAATGTCTTATGTCCCAATAAACTCACATAAACAGGATAACAGCAGGCAAAGCTAATATATACTAACAGCAATTTCCTAGATGTCTCAGCAAGCCATCAGCAGCTTGACTGGATAACTAAGCAAAATAATTGGCCATATTATACATAAGCAAGGGGGTCTTAAATTTTAGCTTGGCTTCATTATTGTAAGTTGTCAAGGCCCCTACCCTCCTTCCCTCTGTGTGTCTCCATGACACTGGCGAGTGGAAAGGTCTTGCTTTGTGCTGGACAGTAGAGAGATGAGTTCCAATGTCACATTTTCTTCCAGATTTAGGAGGAATCAGGTCTCATCTCTCATGCTCAGCTTCAAGTGACAGTCTTCTCAGTCACTTTTGTGACAGATGGTAAATTGGGAGGTGGAACTTTTAGTAGGAATCAATAATTAATACACATTTTTACAGTGCTTTAAAGTGGTCCAAGTGCTTTGCATGGCTTAGCTTGCAATCCCTTGCAAAGCACTAAGGCAGATCACGATGGCTGCGACATGGCCTTTCATGCTGCTTAACTAAGTCTGCAGGCATCCTCCGTCTAAACGGCTCTTCCACTGGAGAGGAAGCCACTCAGGACAGAGGAAGTCCTCTAACTTTACAGTGGTATGATACAGGTCATTAGTATTCATTAATTATCTCTTTTTTCGAGAAAGTGACTACCTTGCTGGATCAGGGGAATGCCGTGGACATAGTTCATCTGGATTTCAGTAAAGCTTTTGATAAGGTTCCACATGATATTCTTGTTGACAAGTTGGTAAAATGCGGTATGGATCCTAATTCTGTCAGGTGGATCGTACCCAGAGGGGACCTGTTAATGGTTCAGCATCTTCTTGGAAAAGAGTGACAAGTGGAGCACCCCAAGGATCTGTCCTGGGGCCTGTGTTGTTCAACATATTCATAAATGATTTGGATGAGGGATTAGAGGGGATACTTATTAAATTTGCAGATGATACTAAACTGGGAGAGGTAGCAAACACAACTGAAGACAGCAACAGAATACAGGATGATATTGATAGGCTCGAGAAGTGAGCTAAACTGAATAAAAGGAAGTTCAATAGGGACAAATGTAAAGTTCTGCATTTAGGTAGGAAAAACCAAATAAACCAATACAAGATGGGGGAGACCTATCTTGGCAGTAGCATGCGCGAAAAGGATCTAGGAGTCTTAGTAGACCATACATTGAACATGAGACAACAGTGTGACTCAATGGCTAAAAAGGCAAATGGGATTTGGGGCTGTATCAAACGGAATATTGTGTCCAGATCACGGGAGGTGATGGTACCATTTTACTCTGCTCTGGTTCGGCCTCACTTGGAGTACTGTGTTCAGTTTTGGGCACTCCAGTTGAAGAGGGATATTGACAAACTGAAATGTGTCCAGAGGAGGGCAACAAAGATGGTGAGGGGTTTGGAGACCAAGATGTATGAAGAAAGGTTGGGGGAGCTTGGTCTGTTTAGCCTAGAGAGGAGACGGCTGAAAGGGGATCTGATAACCATCTTCAAGTATTTAAAAGGGTGCCATATGGAGGATGGAGCAGAATTGTTCTCTCTTGCCCCAGAGGGACAGACCAGAACCAATGGGATGAAATTCAAAAGAAATTCCATCTAAACATCTGGAAGAAGTGGAACAGGCTTCCTCAGGAGGTGGTGGGTTCTCGATCTTTGGAAATCTTTAAACAGATAGCCATCTGACGGAGAGGCTGATTCTGTGAAGGCAAAGGGGTAGCAAGTTACAGTAGATGAGCGATTGGGATGTGAGTGTCCTGCACAGTGCAGGGGGTTGGACTAAAGACCCATGAGGTACCAACTCTATGATTCTTGGATTCTATTATCTTTAACCGCTCCTGCGGAGTGGATTAAATAATTCGTTAAGGGCCCCTCTGGACTGACAATCGAAGGGCCCAATTGGCAGGCGCAAAGTGTCTGCCGATTGGCCCCTCTGATTGTCAGTCCACCGACAAGGGACCAATCACGAGCCGCGCACAGCGCGGCTAGCGATTGGTCCCTTGCCGCCGGACTGACAAATCGGGAGGCGCTTTGCGCCTCCCAATCCACCACCCCACCTCGGACCCATGCGGCCGACCACTATTACCTCCCGAGCCTCGGAGCCGGCCGGTCCACGACTGGCCGCGTGCCGAGGAGCACCCGCCGACAACACTGGCCGCGAATACGCCACTTCCCCACAAGCCCAAGCTCCCATGACCCCGCACCCCCCGCCAACAGCGCCCGAGCAGCTCCTGCCTTCCCCGCGGCTGCCGCCCCACCGGCAGCCGCGCCAGCGCCACGAACACCTTCGCGGACGCCATGTCACTGCCGGCCTGTCCAACACCAAGCGCCTGCTGCCCGCTCCAACCCCACCAACGGCACCGCAACCCCCTCCAGCCCCACCCACCCCAACTACGGTCACAGCGACGGGTCGCACCAGACGCCGCCGCACCAACACCGCCGATGCCCCCACCCGAAAAACCATCTGCTCTACTTACCACCTTCTGAAATGGCCCGCCATTTCTCAGCTGCCCTGCTACAACTCAGGTACATACCGCACCTCGCCCGAACATGGAGGACCCCGCAGAAGCCGGTGGCCCGACACAGGCCAGCCCATCCCTGGGCTACGGTGCGCGGCCTCGCCGTCGCGAATTCACACAGCCCAACTAGCGCCCGCTGCATTTAAACTGCAGCGAGCTTAATTTCTAGTTCTATATAACTGGAATGGCCAAACTGTAGGTCTCCAGATGTCCATGGATTTCAATTACCATGAGCCCCATAGTAATTGTAGTCCATGGACATCTGGAGACCTAGTTTGCCCACCCCTGCTATATTGTCTGTAAACTCCCATGAGCCAGGTAGGCAAGAGTGGTGGTTAACAAATCGAAGAAAATGAATGAATGAATGAATGAATGAATGAATGAATGAATGAATGAATACAAACAAACATACATACATACATACATAAATATAAAGGGCAGACAGAGAAAGCAGCTTGCCTAGGCACCCTAGTGATTTGGGAGGGCATTCATGGTGTTGGACTCGGATCTTGGAGACCCACATTTGTGCTGCTACTGTGCCACCAAAGCTCACTGGGTGAGGCCAGTCACAGAGTTTCACTCTATCCTACCTCACAGGACTGTCAGGATTGAACGAAAAAAGGGAGAATGCTGCGAGCTGCCTTTGGATCCCTCTGCAGAGACAGCAAATGAAGTAAATAAATCCCCAAATGCAAGTCTTCTGGTCTTCCTACTGTTGTTGTTGTTGATTTTAATTAACAGCAACAAGATTTAGACACTCATCATTCCAATACAACATTTAGTCAACTCTTATGGAGTAGACTGATTAAACTGAAGATGGATACGTATTAGAGTATTTTTTTTAAATGGATGGATATTTTCAATTTCTGCAGAGCAATCAGTTTGAAGGAAATCTATGTGATGGCTGTCTTCCAATAACTATTGTTATAAATCAAATTTCCCCTCTGTGAGCTATTTTTCTTACATTGCTCAGACAAGCAGAAATAGACTTTATGTATATAGCTGTTTATTTAGTTCAGATCAATTTTTTTCTTGGAACACTTTCGACTTGTGTTTAAAAGATTCCATCTAAAATCCTCAGTGCCTGACTCCAAAGGCCTGTTTTCTATTAATAACTAAGCTGTTTGATTATGTACATGTCTAAAAAATGGAGGCTGCTTCTAAAAACCTATTGAACTACCAGAGACCTTTTCCCCGCAAAGCGAACAATGTATTCTAGGCTATATTTACTGTTATTATTCAGTATAGGCCATGCTTTCAATCATTTATTATAATTAGGTGCACGTAATAAAATTAAAACTTTGATAAAATCTCCATTATATTCTGCATAATCAATCAATAGTAACACATGGAACATATAAGGAAGTAAGACCAAACTTGTTTAGACCCTGTCTTCCTTGGTGGTCAAGTAATTTAAAATGCAAATATACAATAAAATAACATTAGGGCTTGCTGGGTGGTAAAAAAAAAATCCTGAAAATAATATATCAAAAGATATAATGAGCACTTATGAAAAATGTTTTATAAAGTAATTTTTACTTATTGTTATCAACTAATATAAATATATATAAATAAAAGTGGTTACTTACTATAGGGTGATGCTCTAACTAATATGTATTGTATATAGTGTTGTTTATTATGGAGCCCACACTTTGAAATATTATTCAAAAAACCACCACTCTGTAAACTAGATAAAAGCTGAGTAGTACTAATTCAAATTTTAAACGTTAGTTCAGAATGCCCATATAATATATTTATATTATATTTGTATATTAAACAAAAAAAGATTCTGCAGCTCTAGGTTCCTAACTTGTCTAGTGAGGTTGGGGTTTTGTTTCCCTTTTTGGTTTTTCACGCTTTCAAACATGTCAGGTTCCAGGACCATGAGAGGATCTGAATGGTCAAGTTGATGCTGAGCACTCCTGTTTTAAGGGCCACTCCCATCTGAAGATGGTGGAAACTGGTTCCTTGTCCTAACTTCACATATTGTTGCACCATGGAAGAGGCTTTCTGGGGTGAAACGGTTGGCAGGCCTTTGGTTGCATGGGAGGTCTAGACTTTGCTCAGCACTTGCGGGTTCCTCTGCATGCAGCTGGAGACCTTCAGTCTTGACAGCTACAACCTAAGTAGTGGGACAAGCCACCTCCAAAAACTTCTACTGAAGCAGCACCGTGTGCGCTCATAGCAAACTGTCTGCACAGTGTTCAATGTGTAACATGCTACATGCTACAAGTGCAGAAGCCACCCGTGTGATGTAATTTTAGTGGGGCTTTAATGGGAGTTTTATTGAACATGGTGTGGGGGGGGGTGTTACCCTATAACCCGCCATGAGCCGGTAAGCTGAGAGTGGAGGGTAACAAATTGAATAAATAAATTAAATAAATCAATGTGTGCAGTGTTAATAGCCAGTGGAGTGTCCTGGTTGGGCTGTAGCTGGGGAGGCCGAGGTGACTTTGGGCCATCCCATTCTCTCAATTTTTCACTTTTCCAGATTTGACTGCATTTCTGTCTGAATTATTAGTAAAATGGATTAATTTATAACTCTACAAAGCGTAATGATGTCTCAAATTATAGCAAGAAAATGGATCAGCACGGAAGTTTCTTACAACAACATGTTACTGAATGTTAAAATTTATGAACATTTGTAAGTTAAGTAAACTAAGAAGATTTAAAAACCTCAAAATGAATTTATTACGTAAGGGAAGGGAAGGATTCCAAAGGATATTTAAGTAGTTAAAAGTGTAGGGTATGAATCTAAGAGAAAGTCATTTTCAATTCAAATAGTGATCCAATCTTGGCTCAGTTAACCAGTCTGAGAGGCACTACTAGTTGTAACAAGCACCTGTATTCTTTTAGTATGGGGAGATCTCTCATAGGACAAACAAATATATTAAACTACATCATTACTATTTTATAGACTAAACCACAAATATGGTTTTAGTGCTTGCAATACCCCACAACTATATATAGATCATCCCTTGAAAGACAAAAGTCTGACATTTCATGTTTGACATCATTGCACCTGGGCCCCTCTATATCTGGCTTTAGGTGGAGTATAATTCCTCGCTCCTTTTGAGAATCATGCCAAGAGCAGATGTGGAATCTGTAATGAAACAGAGGATCCTGAAGACTTAGGAGTATTACAGCATCTCTTCTAGCTGCTTTGGTTGGAACTGAATGGGTTACCTGGTCATAGTGAATTGAAGAAGGTGGAGAATAACAGGTAACAGGAGGATGCATCATCATTGGAGGCAAAGACATAGCTAGCACATTTACAGCAGACCTCTGTTGACAGAATGACCATTGGTTAACTTATCATGATATGGTCCTTCTCCTTGAGGCCAGGAGGACATCTCGATGGGTGTTTTCCCGTCACTTTAACAGTGAGGCAGAACTTAAATTTCACTTCCTGTCCTGCACTGTGGAAGACACCTTGCTCCAGTCTGATGACAAGCCTCTCAAACTCAAAAACATCAGCAGAGTATCCAAAACAACTTGCTTATAAAATAACAACTGAATATTGAACCTCTCTGAAACTAACTGTGCTGCACTAAAAACTCTGCAGGTAAAGTTATAATAATGAAACGCATGATCAAAGATGCTCAAGAGGTAGGACAAGATGCCCTCCTGGCCTCAAGGAGAAGGAACATATCACAGTAAGTTAACCAGTGGTCGTTCTCCCTTGAGATCCAGAAGGACGTCTTGGTGGGGCATAAAAGAGCTGTCCCGAAAAACCACTCTAGTAAAGAAATTTGGTAGTACTAACTCCTGACTGATATGAAAAGCCATGGAAACTATGGGTTTAAAGGTAGGATCCGTTCTCAGTAGCACTCTGGCCTTATGGAACTGACAATATTCCTTCTTAATAGAAAGTGCTCCTAGTTCAGAGGTCCTCCTAGCAGATGTGATTACTACCAAGAGGGTTTTCATTCTTAAAAATTTTAGATCAATTTTATCCACCAGCCCAAAAGGAGCCTTTGTCAGTGCTGACAACACTAAATTTAATTTCCACATGGGGAACCTATGAACCACTGGAGGGTCATTATGCGTAGCCCCCTTTAAAAACACACACAATGTGAGGATGCCTAAATAGAGGAACTCCCTTCTCAAGGGGAAGAACAGAAGCCTAAGCTGCCGCCTGTCTTCGCAGTGTAGTGGCACTTAGACCCTGTCTTCTGCCTTCTTGCAAGAACTCCAGAGTACTAACTAAAGGGAACCGAGTATAATCTGTCTTTTTCCTTTGCGCCCAACACACAAAGGCCTTCCAGGAACCAACAAAGATTTATTCAAGGTGTGAGCTTTCGAGTGCAAGCACCCTTTGTCAGACTATGATCTTCTTAAATGACAGGGATCACGTAAGAAGATCATAGTCTGACTAAGGGTGCTTGCACTCGAAAGCTCACACCTTGAATAAATCTTTGTTGGTCTTAAAGGTGCTACTGGACTCTGATTTTATTGTGCTACTTCAGAGCAACATGGCTACTCACTGAATCTATCCTTATGGAATGTATTCTGTTAGTGGATGACCTATGGCAGGGGTAGTCAAACTGCGGCCCTCCAGATGTCCATGGACTACAATTCGCTGGCAGGGGCTTCTGGGAATTGTAGTCCATGGACATCTGGAGGGCCGCAGTTTGACTACCCCTGACCTATGGGATGCCAGAATAACTTCTGACACCTCTTGAGAATATCCTAGACCCCTGAGTCGAGACCTTCCAAGCGGTCAGACACCACCATTCCGGGTTGGGATGGACGATGGGGCCCTGCTGGAGAAAGTCTTCGCGAACTTGAAGCAGCAGATATGGGGCTGGCGTCTGTGAAAATCTGTTTTTCCTCTAGGATCAAAAAGGTTTTGCCTTGACATAAATTTTTGGAAACAGTCCAGAATGCTTGGTGCCTGCAGGGACTGTCAATGACATGTTCAGCTTCTTTGAGATTCTGAACTGATAAGGGTGAAGAAGGTCCTGAAGAGCCCTGGTGTGGAACCTTCCCTATTCTATGGCCTCTATGAGGAATATTAGCAGACCCATGAGGCTTGCCAACTGTAAAACATGGAAGTGTCTTGCCCTGAAAATTGAGACGGCTAATCTTTTGGTCTTTTCCACTTCTGATTGGCTCTACAATCCTAACCCTATTGCACTGTTTATTGAATGTCCCATCTGTTTATTGTGTTTACTTGTCTTGATTCCAATTGAGAAGGGATTATACATAATGTAAATAAATAAAAATACATGCACAACATCTGACTATTCATTGCCTTATACTGCAAACTCAGAGCAGTACAGTTTATATCAAAAGTAAATGAATTAATTTTGATTTTCCAAGACCAAAGCAAATAAGTAAGACAAAACAACCAGCTACTGTCCCAACCAAAGTTCTTCTAAACAGGCTTTTACACATTTTTAGTTAGCTTATCAAGCCATCAGCTTTATGCAAGGTGTTTTGTTTTTTTTAATTACTAACCTGAAAATTTTAAGTTACTAACCTGAGCCTTCGGGGAGGGCAGTATATAAATGAGATAATAAATAAATGAAATGAAAAAAGGGTTTCACTTCTGCAAAATGTTCCAGCCAACTTCATTAACTGTCATTAGTTTACATTACAAAGAAATGTTAAACAATAGGCTGCCCACGGAGTCCCCCCCCCCCCCCGCTTACTGGAATTAGGTTCCCTTCCCAGAAAACAGAAGGGCTCCTGTTCTGCTCCGGCCTCTTTTGCATGGAGGCAGCCTGGATCACTGGAGCAATCTGCCACCAGGCAAAAAGCAACCCTGTTTATCCACACACAATTCTTGTAATGACAGCTTATCTTGTCCCAACAACTTGCACTAACTTAAGGCGAGAGAAGGATCCTCTGAATTTGAACAAAGCTAATCATCACATCTGAATGTACATTCACCAGGGAATAATTTGCCATTAAATGCACAAATGACATTTCATCACTGAAAAGGCCTCTAAATTGTTTTAGATGCATAAACAATGTGCAGAGATGTAGCATCCCAGAGTGAGGAAGTGACAATCAATTTCAAAGTCAGTAAATACAAGATGCAAATTACCTGCCCGGTCATTTATGAATGCACCATGTGTTTTCTTTAAGTATTATGGGCTCCTGAGGTAGCATTACAATTAACAATCCTCACCCCAAATTTCAGACGGCCTCCCACTGTTCCAACTGTTCTGAGGAGATAAACCTCCTGAAAAAAATGTTCTCTTAACACCAATTCACAAGTCTTTTCACCCCCTCCCAAAAGCCACTTCTTAAAGCTTAAGAAAGATTTAGGTTTCTAATTTGCAAAACAAATCAGCTAACATAAACAAATACCATCTCCTGCAGCTGCCTAACATCACACTGTTGCCAATTATGCTCTCCCCTCCCCACCCCCAGTCCCTTGAAAGCTTTTCAAAGCCAAGCATTAGAAGTCAGAGAGAAGAGCCAGGGAGGCTTATCCAAGGAACACACTCCTCAAGCTATTCAGGAGGCTCAATGCACACTTTTTAAAAAGCATCGCACAGCTCCTGGCCCTTTGCATTGACTGGGCTTTAGTGTACAGTTCCAGTTCCACAGGCGCTCCATCCAAGCATCAGACAAGGCCAAACTCTGGGATAATCTTCTGTTCAAATCATGATTATTTTGTCAACCCTGTTGGAAATGAACAATCTGCAACTTGCCTTCTATCAGCTAATGAAAAAGGCTTTGCCATCAATGCACAGCTGACTTATAGCTACCTTATTTGTTTGTTTGTTTATAATTGTATTTGTAGACCGCTACTCCCAGACCAGCCAGCTCATGGTGGTTTACAATAAGAACATTAAAACCCACATACGGACAGCAAAAAAACCACCTACCAAAAGGCATCTACAAAAAACTCCCCCATCCCCTCTCCTCGTACCTTCCAGCAGCAGTCACCCTCGCCCCGGAGGTTGTTTGCTGGCATGTCTGGCCTAGGGGTCTATTGAGGGAGGGACCCAATTTTTCTAACCCGGGTGGAAGAGCTCTGCCTTACAGGCCTGAGGGATGCTGATAGCTTTGTCAGGGCCCTCAGCTCTTTCAGGAGCTCATCCCACCAGGTCAGGGCCAGTACCAAGAAGGCCCTGGCCGTTGTCAAGGCCAGGCGTGCCTCCCGGGAGTCAGGAAGAACCAGCAAATTCATACCTGCAGAGTGAAGAGCCATGCGGGGGGCATAAGGAGACAAGCGGTCCCTCAGGTAAGTGGGACCCGGATGGCCTTAAAGGTCAGAACCAAAACCTTGAACCTGATCTGGAAGCCAACTGGGAACCAAAGCAGCTGCCTCAGCATAGGCTGGACATGGGCCCTCCAAGATGACCTTGCGAGGACCCTAGCAGCTATGTTTTGCACCAATGGCAATTTCAGGGTGGGAGACAAGAAAAGGCATGCATAGAGCAAGTTAGAGTTACAGAATTCTAGTCTATAAGTGACTATTGCATGTATCACCGTGGCCAAGTGTTCTGAGAACAGGTAGGACACTAGTAGCCTAGCTTGGCACAGGTGGAAAAATGCTGTTTTGCTACCTTTGTGATCTGAGCCTCCATAGATAAGGAGGCATCAAAGATCACTCCCAAATTCTCAGGTAAGCTATAAGCTGCACCTTGTACACGCAGGGGAGGCGTGCTTCCTAATCCTGTCCCCTTCTACCCAGCCACAGGAAATCCATTTTGGAGGGGCTGAGTTTCAGATGACTCTGCCTGAGCCATCCAGACACTGCTTCCAAACATCTGGCAAATGTTTTTGGGGGAGAGCCCGGCCGGCCATCCGTCAGGAGATAGACCTGGTAGAGTTTTCAAGGCAAAGACCTTGCAAGGTGATTTCCCAGTGCCTGCCTCTGCTTCTGGTAGTCCTTGGAGGTCTCCCACCCAAATAGTAACCAAAGTCAACCCCACTTAGCTTCTCAAATCTGATGAGATTGTGCTAGCCTGGGTCATAATGGGGGAAGGAGGAAGAAGGTTTCTTATAGAACAACAACAACCCCCCCCCCCCCCCCACACACACACAGAATTGCTCAGGGCTGACTTACATATTGCTCTGTTAAATATTTATTTTTAGGCAATACAAACAAAAAATCCTCATGTTTTCTTCTCATTCATTTAACTTTAAAAACTCATGCTGCATGGTCATTACTAAATCATTTTATTTACAATAAAAACAAGTTTGGACCATTGTTTAGACCCATTTTAACCTTTAGAGAACACATTTAAGTGGCCCACTGCCTTTTGAGACAGTTTAATAAATAAAGATATACATTTGTATATAAAGATATACAGAAATATTACTTGTGTGAGCTAGCGGACACCGAAATCCAAGACTGCTTCTAAAATCTTAGTTAAATCTAGCAGGCACAGTAATTTCTTGCTCTCCCCTCCCCCCTCCTTTGCTTCTCAGAGAAAATGCTGAGGTTTCATCCAATGTTCTGAATATCTGGCTAGAATCCAGGAAGCACTTACTAAGCCCCGGCAACTCCCCTGCATGACTGACGCCTATACAGAACTACAGACAGCCCCAGAAAAAGAACCACACACAAAGCTACGTGGGACAGAAGAAGCCTTTTTGCTCAAATACTGGGGGGAGACCCCAAGTAACAGACTATAACAAAGTACAAATTTACTCAAATGGCCTCAGTGTGATTTCAAATGTTTCTCTCCTACCTCCGCACTTCATGAACTCGAGACAATTGACACATTCAATAGTTACAGAAAAATAAAGAGAATAAACTCAGTGATGTATTGATGCCATCTAAACGGGTGGCATTTTGAGAGGCCCACGAAAACTCCACATTGCTTAGGATTGCACATCAGGAGCTAGCCAGTATTTTCACGGTCACGGGAGGGCAACAGGCATCTAGCAAAAGCATTGCTAATCAGGCCTAAAAAAATTCAAACATAATGCTTTGAGAGCGTGGTTAGGTGGGATGCAGGTGATCCGTGATCCGTTACCTCTACGCTGTGCGCCAGGGCAAAACGTGCCTGGTATTTTCTATCTGATTAAGAGGCACCACCCATATGGCTTCCTCTCTGAAAAACTAGATAAGAACTGCAGCTATGTTGCATGAAGACCTCATAGGAACCCAAAACCAGATTTCACTTTATCCTTGCCTTTCAAGGAATTGCATATGACTTGACATTTTATTTAAAAGGACCCTCCTGAGGACAGCTAATAGTTTGTATCTGGTCTTCTTCACTTCAAAAAGGACATGGACAAAACTGAGAGGAGTCAGAGGAGAGCGACGCGAATGATCCAGGACCCAGAGACCAGGCCCCAAAAGGAAAGGTGGAGGGACTGGGGAATGTTCAGCCAGGAAAAGAGGAGGTTGAGAGGAGACAGGATGGCTCACTTGAAGTATCTCAAAGGCTGTCACTTGGAGGATGGCAGGCTAGCTTTGACGGGGGGGGGGGGGATTTCAGAGTAGTTCATCAGGGGAAAGGGCTGCCTCAGGAGGTGGGGAGCTCCCCCTCACTGGCCGTCTTCAAGCAGCGGCTGGACAGATCCTTCTCCTGGATGCTTTAAGCGGATTCTGCACTGAGCAAGGGGTGGGACCAGGTGGCCGGGCTGGCCCCTTGATTCTCTATGATTCTATCTGGTGCCGGTAGACCAGCCCTCACTACTCTGTAATTAGAAGAACTAGATTGCAGCATTTTACAGACCAACAAGTTTTTTGGAGTATTCAAGAGTCAAAGCTCTCTTCATCAGATACCTGGAAATTAGTTAAGTACCTGAATCATTCTTTTCAATTTCCTTTATGTGTCGTTTTACAGAGCAACCACTGATAACAACAGTTTTCTTCAAGAGCTCTCTCAAGCTGCTTTTTGCAGGTGTTGAGCATGAAAAAAATGCACATGGGTTGCTTAAAGGAGGCCCTGGCTGCCAATTCAAGGAGGGAAGACTAAACTGCTTGTCTCAGAGGAGTCACAATAACTTTAGCATTCCTACCAGCTCCAAAATCACATAGCCGAAAAATACACACTGTAAAATCTGTACTACTCTTAGGTCCCAAACCTCACCATACCTAAAAACTGACGGCTTTACATTACCGTTGATTTATGTTTTGAGAGCTTTCTCCTACAGCCCCCGGCATCCACTTGCTTCTTATTTTCTGCAGAGTCCTTCCTAATCCCTTCCCGAGGCCCCTGCTGCTGTTTGGGCTCCTCCAGCCCAATCCTGCTCTCCCCTTTCCGACTCTTTCCTTTGCCACTATCCACATTGCTGCTGTCCCCTTTCTCTGCCTCTTTTCCCTCTCGTGAGTCACCTCGTGTCGTCCCTCTAGCTGGCTCGGAGGTGTGCTAAAGGGAATGGAAGAGAATGCAGCAGTGGCTCCAGCTTGCCTCATGCAAAATCTGAACATCAGCCCCAGCTGGACGCTGACTTTGCTGTTTGAGTGCCATTGCTTGAAGCCACTTTTGCCACCCTCCTCCCCACAAAGGAAGTGGGAGAGAAAGGAACTGTCACCGTAAGCAAGAAGAGTAAATGTGAGGAGTGCCAGAAGGGGCAAGGGGAAAGAAGTAGAAAAATGGAAGGTTTGCTTTTCCAGTCTCAGGTAGGAAAACCCATCCAAAGCTCCAACCACCTGCAACATCCACCCAGCCACAACAAGGAAAACTTCAGCTTGCGCAGAAGGCCCATTTCCTGGCAGATGCACTACTGGCAGTGCTACAGCAACTGCTGGAACTAGTTGGAAAAGCTTAAAATTTTGGGAAGAGCACCTCACTGGCTGCCTACATCTGCTAGGTTTGTCAGACAGTTGTACATTGCGGCCTCTGAGAATGTTGAGCCGGGAGATGAGGAAGTTCTGAGGGGACAAGACTGCTGTCTTGAAGTATCTGAAAGGTGGTCACTTGGAGGAGGGCAGGGAGTGGTTCCTGTTGGCAGCAGAAGATGGGACCTGCAGTTTAAACCATGTAGAGAATGGAATTGGTTAGAATTTTTTTTTCACAGTCCCAGTAGTTCAGCAGTGGAATAGGCTGCCTCAGGAGATGATGAGTTCCCTCTCAATGGGTGCCTTTAACCAGCAGCTGGACAGATATTCTTCATGGATGCTTTAGGCTAATCCTGTATTGAGCAGGGGATTGTACTAGATGGCCTATGTTGTCCCTTCTACTTCAATGAATCTCTGACCCAGGGGCTTGTGGTCTTCCCTGAAAGCCAGGTTTCTACCTCTGGTTTAAGCTTGGTTGGGAAACCTGGTTTGGCAGAAAACTACAAATTGCAGCTTAGACCCAGATGGGTGTGAGAGCAGAAATCGTCTGCTGGCTGAACACATATAAGGACAAGGGAGGGAGGGAAAAATGAAGTGGATATCCAAGGATTACTCTCTAAGACCAGCATTTGTGATTATATTTGAATGCCATTGTGCATCCCTCCAGAGGAGGTAAAATGAGAGTGCCCCACCACCAGAGAGAAGCGTCTGTCAGTCATTGCCCCAATATTTAGCATATTATAAAGAAGGGCTATGAAGTGACAATGATGGGAGCAGATCTTGTTGGCAGCAAAGGACAGAACTGCAGTAATGGGTTTAAACTATGTGCAGAATGGTACTGGCTAGATATCAAGAAGTAGAATAGGCTGCCTTAGGAGGCGGTTCCCCCTCATTGGCGGTCTTCAAACAGTAGCTGGACAGATATCATGGATACTTTAGGTTGATCTTGCATTGAGCAGGGGGTTGAACTAGATCAGTGGTCCCCAACCTTTTTATCACCGGGGACCGGTCAATGCTTGACAATTTTACTGAGGCCCGGGGGGGGGGGGGGTAGTCTTCTGCCAAGGGATGTCGCCGCCGCCTGACCCCTGCTCTACTTGCTTTCCCGCCAGCGCCCCTGACTTCCCACCACCCGCTGGGGGGCGCTGCCAGCAGCAGCTGCGCAGTGCCACACCAAGGGGGAGCCCCAGCCATGGTGGCTGCCGGAGAGCACCAAAGGTGAGCCGGCGGCAGAGTGGCAGGGCAGCCCCCGAGGCAGCAGCCGGGGAGGAGGACGAGGAGGAGCCGCTGCCCAGTACTGACTGATCCACGGACTGGTACCGGTCCCCGGACTGGGATGTTGGGGACCACTGAACTAGATGACCTATATTGCTCCCTCCAACTGTATGGTTCTATGAATTTATTATAAAGGCTACACCAATATTTTACCAGTATACTGGACAGTTCCTAATGTGCTGAGCAATAGATTAATAAGAAGTTTTTATACAGTATTTGCTGGTGTATAAGACTGCTTTTTCCCCTGAAAAACATGACTCCAAGTGGGGGGGGGGGGGTCGTCCTATACGCCAGGTGCACTTCCGTTGGGATAGACATAGCTGCCCATAGTGGCCCATAGTACTGTAATGTAATGTAACAAACTCTATATTTTGAGTGGAAATGTTGGGGGGTCATCTTATACGCCCAGTTGTCTTATACGCCAGCAAATACGGTATTTATGAACACTAGGTCACCAAGTGCTTAGACCATTCTCCCTATGTAATTTACTTATCGAGATCTCTTTTACTGTTCTTATAAACAATTTTCAAATATCTGCTAAGCATAAAATCAGTAACAGAATATTAACAATAGTAAAACCTTGAGAGCATCTTATCATGCCGAGTTCTCAACTATCAGAACTCATCCACAAACAAGGGGAAAATATTTCTTATCCCTGGGCACTAGTTGGCATTTTGGACAACCAACCTCAACTTTTTAAGAATGGGGTTGCAGTGGGTCGGACACGACTTCGCACATAACAACAGCAAGAGTCAAACATATAGTAATTTGGAAACCCATGCTTTGGAGCATTCCTGGACTTCCATACAGAATATAAAGACGCTGACTCAAATGCAAATGATACATCATCACACCAAACAAATATAAAATACAAACACACATTCATCTATAAAAAAAATAAAAAATAAAATACAAACACACATTCTTGCACTCTAACATCCTTCATATTCTTTACTTCTCCATATCAGATGTGGGGTTATTCCCCACCCCCTTCTCCAAGAAGCAGCATTGGATGGATGTGAAGTGTGGATGGATGAGGTGTGTCCAATGAACCATCAAAAACTATTGGAGCAGAAACACCTGCTTGGTCACTTTAGGGCTACACAAAGACTCTTACACTAAATTACATTGACACTGGCTAGAGATCAGTAGCTAGACTGGTAATCTGAACAAGTAGCTAAAATTTGGTTCCAGCAAAATGGATTTCTAATCTAATATCAACCATGACCAGTGTGCCAAGTAAGGAAATGGAGCTGTACAGAGGGAACAATTAAGACACCCAGAGAATCATTCACATGACCTCTACTTTTCCAGTAATTTAGCTGCACAATACTCAACCAATGTAAATGCCGCCAGAAAGCAGCGCAATCAGGCTTGACTTATCAAATCAGAGTCTCAAGGACCAGACATTAAAAGCATGACCTCTTATCTAAAGAATTTGCAACCTCTATCTCCCTTCAGATATTTAGACTTCTCTAATTCTATAATATTACTATTTATATTTATATGCTCCAGGAGATCATTAGCCTTCAATATTTATTATACAACTAGGATTAATTTTTTTTACTAGTCTACTAATTTCAGCAAACCCAGAAAATGCCATATCACGGGACCCCTTAATTAATGTCTTCTTGATGGCTTCAGTACTATGTCCTTGATATCTATTGGCAAATCACTTCAGCCTCTGTCTCTGACCTCCATGTGCACACAGTCCTGATCCAAGAGTCCATCTTGGGTCCCTGCACTTCACAGCTATGGCTGCTTCTGAGCTCCACAATACACTTCTCCTTCCTTCAGCCCTCTAACTTTGACAGAAAGCCATATTATACGGCTTGATTGATTTCTGATGGAGAAGAAGAGATGACCAATAGTCCTGATGGGCCAATAGTCCTGCCTTTTGATCCTTCTAAATCTCTAGTCTGATAGTTGCTTACTGGAAAACTGCTATGTTCAGAATAATTCTTTGACAGGTATAGAGACATGTCAGTATCCCAAGAACACAATAGGAACCCTGTTGGATCAGACTGAAGGGCCATATAAATCTGTTTCCAGAAATGAGCCTAGGAAGCTCACACCAAGACATTAAGGCCACAGCTGTCCCCAGCAACTTTCCCAGGAGTATTAACTGTACAGAGATTAATTTAGCCATGAAATATTTCATAGAGAGAAGAGGTCCTACTGCACGGGTCAAAAACACAAGATAGACTATTCAGGACTAGAGTAGACCAGCCCCACAGGTTTGCAGAAATAAATCAAGGTAATTTAACTGGAATTTTAAACTCCATCCCTTGAAGTAGACCATAGGTAAAGGTATCCCCTGTGCAAGCACCAGGTCATGTCTGACCCTTGGGGTGATGCTTTCTAGTGTTTTCTTGGCAGACTCAATACGGGGTGGTTTGCCAATGCCTTCCCCAGTCATTACCGTTTTACCCCCCAGCAAGCTGGGTACTCATTTTACCGACCTCAGAAGGTGGAAGGCTGAGTCAACCTTGAGCCAGCTGCTGGGATTGAACTCCCAGACTCATGGGCAGAGCTTTCAGACTGCATGTCTGCTGCCTTACCACTCTGCACCACAAGAGGCTCTGTGCCACAAGAGGATCTTAGACCATAGCATAAGTGCATACATAGATGTCATAAAATTAATCCAGCTGACACCTTGGAAACAAACAACTGAACACTTTGGGAATGGGGGGGATGACTGGGGAGGCTGGAAGGGGAAAGAAAGCAGGAGCTATGGAAAGTGGGGTTTCTGCCTGCCCTGTGTCCTCTCAGGTTACCCTGTCAAGATGTTAATGTCAAGATCTAGGTTTGAAGCATTCAACAGGGAACAGCCACATGAGAACAGGTCACAGCCAAGGGGTATGGCTGAATGCCAGGCAAGATGTTACAGAATTGGGACCCCACCAAGGCAGACCACCCCAGAGGGTAGGTGGCCAACATCTGTCTCCCTAGGCAATCGCTTGGGGAGAGCAGGACAAATATGCCCCCCATCCCTCAGCTGAGGACTCCCCACTTGTGGCAGCTGAGGAAGCTAGGTAGGCGACGGTCAGGGTGGCTAGAAGCTCTCATCTTAATCAGAAGTTTTCAAGATATGGCGGCAACCCTGCTAGGAAGGAAGTCAATCAGTGGATATCACAGGACAGTTGTAAAAAATACATTTACAATCTTCTTGTTAATATTCATGGGAGGGGGCAGAGAAAAGTATGTTTTTTAAACCAATGTCCTTGCAGTCAGATAATGATTCAAACCAGAATGTTCTACTGTGGACAAGAAAGAGGTGGGGAGGGCCTGAATGGTAGCAAGAAATGAAAATGGAAGCGGGGAAATGAGCAATGTTCTAGAAATCTGGCCGCAAGTCTCTTTCTTTCTTTCTTTCTTTCTTTCTTTCTTTCTTTCTTTCTTTCTTTCTTTCTTTCTTTCTTTCTTTCTTTCTTTCTTTCTTTCTTTCTTTCTTTCTTTCTTTCTTTCTTTCTTTCTTTCTTTCTTTCTTTCTTTCTTTCTTTCTTTCTTTCTTTCTTTAGGTCTACCAGATGTCATTGGTTAATTGTAGCAAAGGAAATATATTTGGTTGAAACTCTGAATGTAGCCCTTTGTTTTTATAAGGGAACTCAACTTGCAACCAGAATTTCATTACTGGATAATTGTGTGGCTGAATTTCTTTCTGCAGTTGATGTGAGCTTAAATTAGTTGACTATTTTGTGGAGTCAAGGAGCTTTTCAACCTAAAATAGCCTTTGAACCTGACCAAAGAGCTTGGCAACAATGCTTACATTAGTTTAATGAAGCAAAAAACCAACCGGATCAGCTGTAGCACAACCGAAGGAAATGGAATAAAATTGCTACCTGCCTCGCAGCAGCGATGATGGCACAAGGCCGTCCCAACAGTACTCAGCCGAAATAGCTGCATACAGAGACTCAATCAGTAGATTCTGTCTCCTTGTTAGCTGAAGTGTATCATGAAAGCTAGAGCCTCTTGTGGCGCAGAGTAGTAAGGCAGCCGTCTGAAAACTTTGCCCATGAGGCTGGGAGTTCGATCCCAGCAGCCGGCTCAAGGTTGACTCAGCCTTCCATCCTTCCGAGGTCGGTAAAATGAGTACCCAGCTTGCTGGGGGGTAAACGGTAATGACTGGGGAAGGCACTGGCAAACCACCCCGTATTGAGTCTGCCATGAAAACGCTAGAGGGCGTCACCCCAAGGGTCAGACATGACTCGGTGCTTGCACAGGGGATACCTTTACCTTTACCTTTATCATGAAAGCCACTTTTCATTTCCTCTTCTTGCACTGTTCTTCATCTGCTTTACAGCACCAATATTAATTTCCAATGTATATAATGACCCAAATTTTTAAAATGTAGTTAAATGCAAATATCGCTTAAACTATACTAAATGCACAGGAGTACAAAACTTGTGAAGGCGTCTCTATGTACTATAATATTATTATTTTCCTGTCAAGTCACAGCTGACTTATATTGACGCCATAGGCTTTTCAAGGCAAGAAACATTTGGAAGTGGTGGGTCACTGCTTGCCTCTGTGCCATGACCCTGGCCTCCCTTGTTGGTCTCCAATTCCAAATACCTGCCAGGGCCAGCCCTGCTTTCTGAGATCAGATGGGATCAGGCCAGCCTGGGCTGTCCAGGTCAGGGCCTAGGTAGTATTACTAGGAGGCAATTCAAATCAAGGGATGTTGGAACACAAAGCCTCATTCTGAGACACCCACAGACACACCGAACCCATTAACGTCTGTCAGCACTCACAAAAGGATACTGGCAGGCCTACAGGCAAAACACACCTCTGGGCAGAAGCCTTTGTTTTGTTGACCTCTCCATCCTTGACTCTTGCGACCTGTTCAGAGTATAATCCTTCTGCCATTTTTTCAAACCACTTCTTCTTCCCCAGAGCTATGAGTGTAGCTAATACTCACACTGGTAGGATAATGCAGTGAAGAGTTACCATGCGTGGGTATTTGTGGGAGTTAGGAATGAGGCCAGGCTTGCTCTACACACAAAGGCAACCCCAAAAGCACACCGTTCCAGGGCCAATCTAGCTCTGCTAGTCGGTATCTCCGGAGAGTCCATCGCATCCTGTGCCTTCACTGCTATAACGTAAGCTTGTTAAACAGCAGACACAGACGCTACACCGAGGAAGGAGGGCAAGGAAGACTAGACACAGAACCAACCCATGCCAACAAACTAAACTGTCATATATGTTTATGGTCTTCTTTTTTTTCCCTCTTTGGTAAACAACAGACCTCCAGACAGGAGAAATAAACTGAATCAATTCTGGAAAACCCAATGCATGATGGACCACCCTACTGGGTGGGACAAGCTGTCCTCCTGACCCCTGAGGAGAAGGACCCCTCTCGGTGAGTAATCAGGTGTCACAGTCAGAATAGTTCAGCAGTGGAATAGGCTGCCTAAGGAGGTGGTGAGCTCCCCCTCACTGGAAGTTTTCAAACAAAGGTTGGATACACACTTTTCTTGGATGCTTTAGGATGGTTAGGGCTGATCCTGTGTTGAGCAGGGGGTTGGACTAGATGGCCTGTATGGCCACTTCCAACTCTATGATTCTATAATATCTCAAAAAGGTCAATATAGATGCCCAGGTGGCCACCTTACAGATCTCTTCAACAGAGGCATGGTTGGAAAAGGCTGTTTTGGTGGCTGACTTCCGCACGAATGTGCATGATACCCTCTGGGATCCTTTGACCATTAGACATTTCCCCCCTATAAACATCCTATCCATTTTTCTTAAGCCTTTCACTTTAGAGCCCTTCTTACATCCAGGTTATGTCATAACTTATGTTCCAGGGCACTGGGATTATGGCAGAATGTGGCCAAACTGACTTCCTGAGAACAACGAAATTTTGATGTGACTTTGGGGCAAAAGGTAGGATAAATCCTTAGCACTACTTTGTCCCCTGTGAAATGTATAAAATTCTTTCTAGTTCTGAAACCCTCCTGCCCAATGTGATCACAACTAAAAATAAGGTCTTCATTCTAAATGTCTGTAAGAGAATGTCTCTGATAGGCTCAAACAGTGGTTTAGTAAAAGCTGACAAAACTAGGTTTAGCTTCCAGGGGGGGCGGAATCTATGCCTGGGGCGGGCCCTTAGCCACTGTTCCTTTCAGAAATCTTACTGTGTGGGAATGTCTGGGAATTGAGACCCAGAATCAAAGAATCATAGAGTTCGGAGGGGCCATACAGGCCATCTAGTCCAACCCCCTGCTCAACGCAGGATCAGCCCAAAGCATCCTAAAGCATCCAAGAAAAGTGTGCATCCAACCTTTGCTTGAAGACTGCCAGTGAGGGGGAGCTCACCACCTCCCTAGGCAGCCTATTCCACTGCTGAACTATTCTGACTGTGAAATTTTCCCCCCTGATATCTAGCCTATATCATTGTAGTTTAAACCCATTACTGCGCGTCCTTTCCTCTGCAGCCAACGGAAACAGCATCCTGCCCTCCTCCAAATGACAACCTTTCAAATACTTAAAGAGGGCTATCATGTCCCCTCTCAACCTCATTTTCTCCAGGATGAACATTCCCAAGTCCCTCAACCTATCTTCGTAGGGCTTGGTCCCTTGGCCACAGATCATCCTCGTCACTCTCCTCTGTACCCTTTCAATTTTATCCACGTCCTTCTTGAAGTGAGGCCTCCAGAACTGCACACAGTACTCCAGGTGTCGTCTGACCAGTGCCGTATACCAGTGGTCCCCAACCTTTTTATCACCGGGGACCACTCAATGCCGGGGACCACTCATCGGGGACCACTCAATGCCTTTTACTGAGGCCCGGTGGGGGAGGGGGGATAGTTTACTCCTCTACTCTCAACCACTGCCCTAACGCTCGCTGATCGCTATGGTAATGTTTAAACATCCCTTCAAAATAAGATACAGACACTCCACAACAATGAACATAAGGAACATTTTATTTTCATGGAAATTTAACTCATGACAATGACAAATCAATGGGAACCCTGAGCGTGTTTCTCTGCAACGAGAGAGAGGGAGTGATGGGAGACAATGACACCCGAAGTGTGTTGTAAAGGGCCGGGGGGGGGGGGAGAAGGCGTCCTTCGGGGCCCACCTCCAATTAGTCGAAGGACCACAGGTGGTCCGCAGCCCACAGGTTGGGGATCGCTACCGTATACAATGGGACTATGACATCTTGTCATTTTGATGTGATGCCCCTGTTGATACAGCCCAAAATGGCATTTGCCTTTTTTACCGCTGCATCACACTGCCTGATCACGTTTAGGTTACAATCCACACGTACCCCAAGGTCTTGTTCACACACAGTGTTACCTAGAAGCGTATCCCCCATCCAGTAGGCACGCTTTTCATTTTTCTGACCCAGATGCAGAACTTTACACTTATCTTTATTAAATTGCATCTTGTTCTCATTTGCCCATTTTTCCATTGTGTTCAGATCTCGTTAAACTCTGTCTCTATCTTCTGGAGTATTTGCCAGTCCTTCCAATTTGGTGTCATCTGCATACTTGATGAGTAGTCCCTCCACCCCCTCATCTAGATCATTTATGAATAGGTTAAACATTTCTAGACCGAGCCCTGAGGTACCCCGTTACTCACCTCCCTCCAGTCTGATGAAGCACCAATGACAACAACTCTTTGAGTGCGGTTCTCTAACCAATTCCCTATCCACATATCTGAAAATCCAGATTGCAGTCCTTCAATTTATCCATCAGTAAAATCATGGGGAACCTTATCAAAAGCTTTACTAAAATCCAAGTAAACAACATCAAATTAATTTCCACGATCCAGCAAACCTGTTACTTCGTCAAGAAAGAAAATCAGGTTGGTCTGGCAGGACCTGTTGGAGACAAATCCATGCTGACTTCCATGGATCACCATATTGTCCTACAGATGTTTGCAGATCGCTCCCTTTAATATCTGCTCCATTATCTTACCCACAACAGAGGTCAGACTCACTGGTCTGTAGTTTCCCGGGTCATCCTTCCTCCCTTTTTTGATTGGAATAACGTTTGCTCTCTTCCTCTGGTTCATAGAATAACTGCAGTCAGGTCAGCCACCTGTCTCCAAAGTGTGGCCACTCAGAGATCCTTGGAGACCCTCCTGAAGAAAACTAACGACCACACTTATGCTTGGGCGAAGGTAATCCAGTATTTTAACATGGGCCCACCTGACAAAGATCTTCCAGGTGTAATTGTAAATTCTTGTCATAGACTGCTTTTGTGACACAAGAATATCGGTCACATCCTCTGAATACCCTTGCTTCAGCAATGCTGACCGCTCAGAAACCAGGCAATCAATTTGAATCAGTTGGTATATCACACTGGGCCTTGTTGAAGGAGGTCCGACTCTAAAGGTAATGTCCATTGGGCCTCTACTGACAAGTGTAGAAGTTTGGAAAACCACAGTCTTCATGGCCATGCTGGGTCTATAAGAATTACTGTTGCATGTTGTTGTCAGATCTTCCTAATACATTTGGTAGGATGGGTATTACGGAAAATGCATACAGGAGCTGTTTTGGCCACTCTGATGTTAAAGCATCTGTTCCTTCCACCCACTGTTCATGGTACACTGAGAAGCATCTTTGAAGCTGGTTGTTCTCTTGAGACACAAACAAGTCTACCTGGGAACGTTTGAATCTGCTCCTCACCTGAGCGAAGATCTCTTTGTTTAATGCCCACTCACTTTCCTGGATAATCTGGTGACTCAACCAGTCTGCTTGAACATTAAGGACTTCCATTATGTGTTTTGCCCTTAGGGATAGAAGGTTGTCTTTAGCCCATGACAGGATCCTTGTCAATTCTCTGTGGAGCAAGGGAGACTTGGATCCCCCGTGATTGTTGAGATAGGTTTTTGTCAATTCTTATGAGAACATATCTGTTCCTCAATGTCTAGTTGAAATGTTGAAGGGCAAGGATCACCACTATTATTTCCAACAGATTGATCGGGAACATCATCTCCTCTTTGGACCACAGTCCTTGAGCTGTCTTGCCTTCAAAGGTGGTACCCCAATCTTTGATGATCACATCTGTGAACATCTGTAAAAACTTCTTCATTACATAGAAGTGACTTGTCTTTAGGTTCTTCATCTTTGCCCATCACCTCAAGGCAACCTTGACCCTTAAGGGCACCTTCAAGGTTATCTCCAGTTTCAGCAAAATCTGGAGCTGGTAAGAATGAAGGAATCTCTGTAGGGAGGAAGCTTGCTAGGTACATGAGGGGGGATTGTCTGCTTTGTATTACGCTGCTTGCCCCTTCCTGGATCTTGATAACATTCTTGTCTGCAAGAAAGAACTGATTCCAGGTCATGTTGATCACTCCACGGTGTTGTATCCTCTGCCTGGGAACAAGCTGTCTTTTCTCCCAGTTAAACTTTAATCCAAAACTCTCTAAGCAGTGCATAATTTTCTAGGGGTCAGCTAAGACCTGTGGGTAAGAGTCTGTTCTGATCAGAACATCATCTGAATAAGAATGTAAATGTTTTGAAATCTGATGGCCACCACCAGGTTCACCAGCAGCTTCATTAAGTTCCTTGGGATTGTGGAAAGTCCAAAGGGTAGTACCTATATTGCCAGCGGGTTCCCTCCATAAAACATAAGAACCTCCACTCCATCAATGTAAATGATCCACAAGAGCTAAGCCATGATAAGATAGAGCAGAACTATTTTCCTGATATCCCAGAAGGTCAGACCAGAATCAAGAGGTTGAAATTAAATCAAAAGAATTTTCAGTTAACCAACAGGATGAATGGTTCCTCGGTGGAACAGGCTTCCTCAGGAGACAGTAGGCTCTCCTTGTTTGGAGTTTTTAAGAAGAAGCTAGCTAGCCACCTGATAGTAATGCTGATTCTATCACTCACTGTGAGTTTACATAGAGCATGAAAGGGAGGGCAAGAAGAGGCAGCTGTGAATTTCCTGCATTGTGCAGGGGGTCGAACAGGATAAACCTTGGGATCCCTTCCAGTGCTATGTTTCTAAGATAAAGAGAAGGACTTAAAAAAATCATTATATTTCCACATAATTTTAAATCTGTGGTATTACTCAACGTTTCTCCTTACATCTTTAATGGAGCAGTATGTGATTCTGTACAAAAGTTACAAAACAGCTCTATACTTAAAGCACTAGTTATGCCTGTCTAAGTCCATTGAAGCCAACAGGCCTAGACAGGACTGCCCTATCATGATAATATCACACGTTAAAAATCATATTCATCTTAAAATTAAGACTATTTATTTATTTATTTATTTATTTATTTAGTCCATCAGTATTAAAGCTGGCACAGATAACCTACTTGCAGATCAGTGAGAGCTGGCCACATTTCAGATTAATGGAAATGGCTTATTATGCAGGGTTTTAAAAAAAACTGTCACCATTTTCCACATCCCAAAATAGCTTCACTTTGTCTTTTCTCTGGTTTACATTCTGTCAGAATTCACAAATATGTCACGGGGCTCTTGTCATCTGGTTTGCCAGAAATCTATGATATCTGTGTTAAATAGTGTTATGAAGTTCCCATGTCCCCATATGTAACATTTAATAATTGAAGTAAAGGCAAGTTATAAGCTCGTGTGGTCAGCAAAGTAAGTCTTCTCCAGATCCATCCACCAAAAGCCTGACTGCACACCCAACCAAACATGGAGAAGGCACCCTGAACTGACAAAGTGGCAGAGGGGGTGGTGAGTGAGGCAGAGAGAGGTGCACACACTCAAACTGCTGCTCTCTCCCTTCCAGAACAAAGCAAGCTCCAGGATCATGCAGGGATCTGGGAGGTGCCGGCAGCCAAGGAGAGTAAACAGATTGTATTTCCTAGTCAATTTCAGGTGGGTTTACCTGGGGCTTCCTTGCTTCTGTGAGCGGATCTGTCCACAGTACTGTTTGGGAACTTAAAACTGACAACACACAAAAAAGCACAGAACTGCAGAAGAATGCAGTTATGTCCTTGTTGATCAGAATAACAAATGGAATTTTAAAAAATCTTTTAAAAACCCCTAGGTTTTGGCACGCAAAAGGGTTAGCTTTGAAGGGCCTTTGCACTTTGTAAAGTTGGGCTACTGCACTTCTCTGAAGAGGGGGACGGACTCCTGCCCATCCCATCTTAACATAGAAGGTGCATTTAGTTCAGCAAAGTCTCCCTGCAACCAAGACAATCCTAATCAAAAGCCTTGCAGTTTAAAAGGGGTGTTGAGTTGCTCAGAAATTCATTTATCTTCCAAACAAACGAGGCCGTTATAAGTCGTACGAATGCTGTGTGCATTCTGTGTTCTCTTAGAACTAGAAATCTGTGTACCTTATATGGGATGGGGCACTGCAGACAGAGTTTGCATTATACAAATGTTTAACAGGAGTTTGGTTACATGTCAGAGTTAATGACACGGAATGTCCAATGGAAAGAACAGATGTCACGGCGCTGCTGCTGTTTTTGTGGGTGAGGAAATACATATGAGAAAGAGGCTGGGCAAGTATAAATTCTCCGATCACATCATATCTTGATTGCTCACCTGGCACAGAATTTCACAGTGCTTTAGTTTACCATTAAAAAGAAATCAGGAATTTGTCACTGCTTCCTTCTCTTAAACTGAAGGTCCTCCCCACAATTCTGAAATGTACATACTGTACACATGCCTGAAATTAAATTATGTGCACAGGATCCTGCCTATATGTTCACAAGCCAGATAATTTACATGCATGACTATTTTACACCCACCCTGACTCCTTCTGAGAATGGCAGACTATAAGAAAAAAATGTTCTTGTACCAACACGACATAGGAATTAGCATACTTAATTTTCCATAGTACACAGAATGAAACGAAGACAAAGGAATCTATAAAACACAACACTAAGCAATGCTTCTTCACTGTTCAGAGGCCCATTCCCTCAAATGAGGATAAACTACAAGCTGTTCTCCAGAGACAATTGATCTAAAGGTCTTTCAACTAAAAATACTCAATGATTCAATCAGAACACCAAGCTTGTCAATTAAAATGATTTTCAAAATGATTTTCAAATAAGCATAACTGTTATGTTCTGTACCTCTTTGACTGGGCTTAATAACACAAGGAAAGGAGTCAGAGGGAAAGATGTGGGAGGGGCAGGGAGATGCCGCTGTTTAGAAAACAGATGCACTTTCAGACACACTTGTAAAGGAGCTAAGAAATAGGTGTATCTTGTCAACTGTGCACATACTGTAATATGTAATTACTTTATTCATACACTGCTTCTCTCCCCAGTGGGGACCCACAGTGGCTGACCAGAGTTTTCCTCTCCTCTGTTTTATCCTTACAGCAACCTTGCAACGTAGGCTAGGCTCAGAGTGCATGGCTGGCCTGAGGTCAGCCAGCCTGCTTCCATGGCAGCATGGGGATTCAAACTTAGGTCTGCCAAGATCCTGGTTGGCCACTCTAACCATTACACCAGACTGGCTCTCATGTGGCAGAAGGTCCAGGTTCACCTATGCTTAATGAGTAAAAGGGTCCCAGGTAAAGGCATCACAAGAATCAAGCAGAGTGACTGGAAGTCAAAAGAAGATGAGCCAATTCAGCATAAGAGGGAGGAAGAAAATAATAAAATTAGAAGTCATGTTTTTTCCCCCCATACTAGCCATTGGCAATCATGGGAAAAGGGCAAAATAGAAAAGATGTGCACATTAGAGGCAGCAAAGCCTCTAGCCTTCATCATAGCAAACAGTTTGACAGTAATCAAAAATTGTGATTTCAGCAAAAGCAACCTGGGATTTTCATGCTCAGGCAATACAAGCTTCTGACCAAGTTGCCACTTAATGATATTTACTAGTAGCAAAGCCCGTTCATAAGAACGGGCTTTGAAATGCGCTCCCCCAGGCCCCCGCAGGGTGGCGGCTGAGTTCTGTGAGGCGGCGAGAGAGCTTGGCAGGCCCTAGGGAACATCCCCCCCCCGCCCCCCGCCCCAGCAAGTGCACGGGTGGAGCGCCGGGGACTTGTAGATGTGGTGGCTGCAGAAGCCATGCGCATCTGTGTGGCGAAAGGTGAGCGCTCGGTGAGGGAGGGAGCCGCAGAGGAAGGCCAATCAGGGGGCCCCTGATTGGCCCTATTCTAACTTGGGCACCTGGGCTCACTCCTCCCTGAGGTCAGTTTCACAAATATAAATTTCTGAAGGTCAGATCAATTTTCTTTGCTACTCTTCATCCCAGAGATATTTGATCTTAATGATGTATGAACATGACATTTTAAAAAGTAATGAATTAGAATCCTATTTCTCCAATAATACATGAACAGAAGAGAGGAATATTCAGCCTGAATCTGCCAGTCCTTATTGACTGGAAAAACAAGTCAAAGAATTTGACTTAAGGATCACAAAGCATCTTTATCTTACGTTGTTATGGCACAAAAATATAAAAAGACAGAAGGAGCGGCACTGATTTCTTTAAACCGGCTATGCATTAACCAGCTATAACCTTCAAACATCTCTCAATAGGAAGAAACCCAATTCAAAATGACAGGACAAGCTAGGGCAACTCTACCAAACAAAGGCAGGTATGTCTTTATTTCAAAGCGTTCAACATTCTGAATATTCTATGTCTTCAAATGGCAACTGGGCACTAACAAATTCTGGATGTGGAAATAAAACACTTGCCTGAACAGCATGAGTGAAAAAGGCAACTGGGTTTGGCTGGGCGATTGGAAACAGCAGCGACTGAGAATCCGGACAGCTGGGACCAGCAGATGGCTGGCCCTTTGTGACTCTCTGCATTCCTGAACCTCCGGACTCGTTTCCAGCCTTCAAAAGCACCTCGTACCCACAATTGCCCCTGCTGTGTAGAACTTCTGATATTTGACTTCTCTTCTTAAGCTCCTATATAAATCAGAGCATTTCCAAAACAAATTTAGTAACTGGTCTGCATTAATACAGGCCTACCAGATTTCCCCAGCTTTCTGATGATCTTTGCTCTCTAAAGAAATGCAATAAAAAGATACTCTGCATGTAATTAATTAATTAAGTAATTAATAAAAAATAAACCATGAATGTTCAGGCACTGTCCAATATCACTGAACACTGGAAGAGTCAGTGCCATGTTTTGGTTAAAGTGTCAGACTAGAGCAGGGGTAGTCTAACTGCGGCCCTCCAGATGTCCATGGACTACAATTCCCATGAGAATTGTAGTCCATGGACATCTGGAGGGCCGCAGTTTGACTACCCCTGGACTAGGGTTTAGGAAACTCAGGTTGAAATCCTAGTGCTGCAATGGAAGGTTACTCGGTAACCTTGGACCAGTCACACCCTCCTAGTCTAACCTACTTCACGGGTTTGTTTTGAGGATAAATGGAGAAGCTGATGATGTGAGATGCGCTGGGTCCCCACAGGGGGGGGGGGGGAAAGTCAGATATAAATAAAGTACAATAAACCATGACATTGCCAAACTTCTAAATGCCTTCTTCCATGCCTGAATGTAATGTTACATTTCTCCAAAATAAATATTTATTTATTCCTTGAGTTATTCATCAATTATATCTCACAGCAACCACAAAATAATTTCTTTTGATATATTTCAAAGGACAAGTCAAGTGGGAATACCGCCAGAGAGTGACAGAAACCGAATAGGAACACTGCATGTGCACCTCTGTCAATTTACTTCTGCCTGCCTGTCCCCAGAAAGATTTGTTCTTCTGAGAATAAGAGATAAAAGCCCAACTATCCTGGTGTTTGTGTTTAGCCTGAAATATGGTTAGACTGTTTTTGTTCATCTACAAGGCTTCAAAACAGTTAAGGAAGTGAAAGGGGTCCAAATCATTCAGACTAAGTCTATGCAGAGCTTCCCGTGAAGAGACCCAAACCCCATCCTTCCAGGAGCACACCTTTCTTTAAATAAAGTTCGAGTCCGAAGGCAACTTTATGACCAACCAAGTTTTATTCAAGGTGTGAGCTTTTGTGTGCATGCACACTTCATCAGACAATAGAACAAGAATCACAAGAGTACAGATATAAAGAGAGTACATTAGTAGTAAATTAGTAAACAGCATCACAACAAATATGCAGCATGCTAATGAAGATCGCATAGTTCTTTGCTAGAATAACAAAATCAGTCATTTGGGTTCAACTGTTATTCACAATAACATAGGGGGGATAAAAATGTTAAGTTTAGTGATTAACGACAGATCTTTTCCCAGTTGTGGAAAGGAGTAATTAAAAGAGACTTGTTGCTAGTCCCATCTTTCTCCACCCAAGCATGGAAGCATCCCCACAAGTGACAAGCCCTGCTGTGTTTGTTCCCCCATCTGTCCTTATAACTGTACTCTTGTGATTCTTGTCCCATTGTCTGAGGAAGTATGCGTGCACACAAAAGCTCACATCTTGAATAAAACTTGGTTGGTCTTAAAAGTGCCTTTCGACTCAAAATTTGTTCTGCTACTTCAGTCCAACATGGATACCCACCTGAACCTTCTTCTAAGTAACTTGTTATTGACTTGGACAGGAGAGCCCATAGGACGCTTCCTAACAAGTTTGGTGCAGTGTTTAGGAGTGCGGACTTCTAATCTGGCATGCTGGGTTCGATTCTGCACTCCCCCACATGCAGCCAGCTGGGTGACCTTGGGCTTGCCACAGCTCTGATAAAGCTGTTCTGACCGAGCAGTAATATTAAGGCTCTCTCAGTCTCACCCACCTCACAGGGTGTCTGTTGTGGGGAAAGGTAGGGAAGGCGATTGTAAGCCGCTTTGAGCCTCCTTTGGGTAAAGTGGCATATAAGAACCAACTCTTCTTCTTCTAGCCAGATCACTGGCAGTGGCCCCCAAAATGTTCAGTGCAGGTCAGGGGAGTTTATCTCAGGGCCTGGACCCTCAAGAGTTCCCCCAACTATGTAGATCCATATGTAACACCTTTTCATCCATACAGGACTCTTAGCCAATTGTATTCAAGAATGAGATACTCTGGACAGAGAACAAGTATCAGATACAGTCCTGTAAGAACTATTCATATCACAAGCACAGATATCAGTGTTTGAGGGGTGAGGCATTTAGATTCAGCGGTGTGGAAATTTTTGTTGTTTTTAATCACAGGAAGTACCTCTGCATTTTGAGAGATAGGCATGGAATCCATGTCTGGCTATGTACAGTCCTTCAACCGAATTATGCTTCCAAGAGACCAGACATCTTTTTGACATTTTTAAGAACTTTTTAAAAAAGCCACAAGGCAATGGCAGCCATGAGACACGTTGGTTCAGTTCAAGGGTAAAATTATATTCCAATCATGCCAAACACTACGAACTGCCCCTTATAAATATGTACTCAGCTCACTTCTGAGTTTGAATCTAGTATTCAATCCCCCTTCATCCGGTACCCTCTGGCAAGAAAGAAGTGCTTCAGGGCAAGTAGCAAAACTCTCATCCTGACTCACTTCTCAATCTTTCCTTTAGTCAAGTCCAATTTGCCGCTGCACTTGCCAGAGACGGAGCTTGCTTTGGACGGTTCCCATCTCTCTCCCCTTCCACCAATCACCCTTGCCCACTGCGGACACAAACTGCCGCTGATCCCAATGCCTCTGAGCAAGTGCATGCTTGCCTGGATAAGGAAGAGGTTAAAAATGGCCTGGGAAGGGAGAGAAATGACTGCAGACGTAGTCAGTTACAATTAAGAGATGCTAGGGAGTTAAGGGCAAACAGCTCCCTCCCACACACGGGAGATAATTGTGGTGATACCTGACAGGTGAAACCAGAGGCCACCCTGGCTGCCAGAAGTCTATAAATGAAAAGCCTTCCACCCTCACGTTCAGTTCTGGAAATTAAATCAATAAAATTAGTCTACAATGCCATGTTCTTATACGATCACAAGATGTTCTGGCATTTCATTTGTCTTTCTTCCAAGGATAAAAAATTGGTCCCTCCTCGTTTGGGACCATGTAGGTTTTAAACTTCTAAGAACAACCTCCTCAAGTCCTAGGGAATGATCTAGCTGAAATAAAGAACTTCTATACCAGACTGAATAGCAAAAAGCTAAATGCATGCTTAACTCCTTCCCATTAAAAAAATTAATCAGTATGACTTCCCCTCAAAGTGGCTCCCTTTCCTCTCCCCACAACAAACACCCTGTGAGGTGGGTGAGGCTGAGAGAGCCCTGAGATTACTGAAGAAGAAGAAGAGTTGGTTCTTAGATGCCGCTCTTCTCTACCCGAAGGAGTCTCAAAGCGGTTTCCAGTCACCTTCCCTTTCCTCTCCCCACAACAGACACCCTGTGAGGTGGGTAAGGCTAAGAGAGCCCTGATATTCCTGCTTGGTCAGAACAGCTTTATCAGAGCTGTGGCGAGCCCAAGGTCACCCAGCTGGCTGCATGTGGAGGAGCGGGAAATCAAACCCGGCTCGCCAGATTAGAAAACTCAGCTCTTAACTACTACATCTAGTCCAACCCCCTGCACAATGCAGGAACTCACAGCTACCTGCCCACCCACAGTGACCCCAATTTCATGCCCAAGTGATCCCCTCCCCCACCAAAAATCTCTAAAATCCAGGCTGGCCTGGAAAAAATTCACCCACTATCCCACAGTGATGATCAGCTATTCCCTGGTTATGTCATGGTAGTTAAAGCCTTCTGCACATTCTTTCTGCCCCACAGCCCAGCAGCCTGAGACAGCCCGAAGGACAGACCATTGTCTGCCACATCCACGTAAGCTGATTGCTCCTGCATCGGTAGAGAAGGGGTCAGGTAAGCAGGCCATGGCACTCGCTCCGAAGCCTGGCTTGAAGTTGCTATAAAGTGCTCTGGTGCTTAAAAGGGCACCCATGACTGTAAAAGTGACATCGTTCAGCCAATCAGAACGCCCGATGGCTCTTCTGGCAAAATTCTGTCTTTTTTTAAACTAGAAATAGATTGGTGATGAGATAAAATAATTAGAAACAGATAAGTGATAGGTAATAAATGTAAGAAACGCTAGAGAAGGTAGCCTTTCGAACTGCTTCCTGTCCAAGTTGAAGAAGCCTATCCCCCACCACCAAGGGGACAGGAAATGAAGTTTAATTCCACCTCCCTAAGCAAGTGGCAGGAAACACCCACTGAGTCATCCAGACTCATAGGGAGAAGGACAGATTTTGGTCTTGTGTAGTTCCAAAGCCTGTACAACCATTTATGCTTAATTGCCCTTCTCTCATTTTGCTGCTCCTAATGTTCTACTGACCCTAACTAAATGGGACTGAGACGGGCTCAGGGGGCCAAGGTGGGAGAGGCAAATCAGTTGAAAAGGCCACCCCACCATAAGAAACCCGGAGAACCCATGAATGCTGGGCATTTGAACTTTCATTAAATGACTGACAAAGCCAAATATGTCCGTGTCATCCATTCATTTGGCAGGTACAGAGATCCTTGCATACAGTGACATGCACAAAACTAACTGTTCCTGTATAAAATTGTGTTGATGCCTTTGTGTTTCATTCTTTCCACCACTATTTCGCTCCAGAGCACTGCCACAGTAATAAAAGAAAAACGCAATAAAATAAAAGGACGGGACAGGAAAACTGCCGTTGAATTTCCTTTTTCGTTAGCTTGTGCTCCAGTTCTGGTGCTGGTCTTATTGTTCTTTTTAAAAAGGTTTCCTTGTTTTGTTAGACCTTTAAACCCTGAGGAACTTCAGTACGTTCTGAACTCATGTTTTGGGTTTCAGTTCATCAGCAGCATGCTACTACTTGTGAAATACCTCGGTTTTTGTTTTCTAAATTAATCTGAGCAATGATTGGACAAGTCTATTACTTAGAGAGCACGCTGCCAAAAAATGCAGACTGACATCTTCCCTGTGGAGCTCTGTTAGCGATGAGAGCCCTTGGCCCCAACAGTAACCAAATTTCCTGCAAAGATCAATACTTTATGCTTGCAAGGGTCTCTCTAATAACTGACTTAGAACACTAGAATTAATGATAAAAATAAACAGAATTTTTGGCTTATTTATACTTATTAACCTCAGACTCATCAGCTTTTCCTTCCAACTAATAAGCAGCTGCCCACGACTACTTTGAAGATGGTGGGGGGGGGGGTGCCAGGGGGAGGGATGGCTAACTCTTATTTGCCCTGCTGGTCCCAGGCTACAGTTAGCTATATGGGGCTTGTCTGTTTTATTTTCATCTCACCCTTTCTTAAAAGAACTTGGGGCAGCAAACATGGTTCTCCCCACCTCCATTTTATCTTCACAACTACCCTGTAAGATAGGTTAGACAGAAAGTAACTGACCTAACATCATCCAGTGGGCTTGATGGGTGCTTGGGGATCTGTACCCAAGCTTTCCCCACACAAGTCTGGTACTTTCACCATTACATCTCACTGGCTCTTCAACATCTACATTTTATCCTGCTCAATGCAGGATCAGCCCAAAGCATCCAAAAGCATCCAAGAAAAGTGTGCATCCAACCTTTGCTTGAAGACTGCCAGTGAGGGGGAGCTCACCACCTCCTTAGGCAGCCTATTCCACTGCTGAACTACTATGACTGTGAATTTTTCCCCCTGATATCTAGCCTATATCGTTGTACTTGAAGTTTAACCTCATTACTGCGTGTCCTCTCCTCTGCAGCCAACAGAAACAGCATCCTGCCCTCCTCGAAGTGACAACCTTTCAAATACTTAAAGAGGGCTATCATGTCCCCTCTCAACCTCCTTTTCTACAGGCTGAACATTCCCAAGTCCCTCAACCTATCTTCATAGGGCTTGGTTCCTTGGCCCCAGATCATCCTCGTCGCTCTCCTCTGTCCCCTTTCAATTTTATCTATGTCCTTCTTGAAGTGAGGCCTCCAGATCTGCACACAGTACTCCAGGTGTGCACAGTACTCAAGCTTGCGGCCCGGGAAGCTTCTTACTGTGGGAGGGCGGGGAGAGGGAATCAGGGCCGGGCCGCGCGGCCGTGCGTGCGCGGCCCGATGCCCTGCCGGTCCCCAGCCTCAGAAAGGTTGGGGACCACTGCTCCAGATGTTTGCAGATCGCTCCCTTTAATATCTGCTCCATTATCTTACCCACAACAGAGGTCAGACTCACTGGTCTGTAGTTTCCCAGGTCATCCTTCCTCCCTTTTTTGAAGATTGGAATAACGTTTGCTCTCTTCCAGTCCTCCGGGACATCTCCAGTCCTTAAAGAGGTCCCGAAGATGATGGACAAGGGTTGTGCAAGTTCTCCGGAAAGTTCTTTGAGCTCTCTCGGGTGCATTTCATCTGGCCCAGGAGATCTGAACTCATCCAGTGCAGCTAAATGCCTCTCAACAGCCTCTCTGTCCATGTCAACCTGCCACCCAGACACTATCTCTTGGCGACGGCCATCTCTAGATGTGCCTAATCCCTTTGACTTGTGGGAAAAAACAAATGTAAAATAGGCGCTGAGTGTTTCTGCTTTCTCTGCATCCTCCGTTAGAGTTTTTCCATCTGCACCCAACAGTGGGCCTATTGCCTACTTTACTTTATGTTTGCTCCTCACATAAATGAAAAATCTTTTCTTGTTACAATGGGCTTCCCTGGCCAATCTTGGCTCACTCTCAGCTTTGGCCTTTCTGATGATTGATCTACAGTGCCTAGTAACCTGTTGGTACTCTTCTTTAGAGCTCTGTCCTTCCCTCCATTTCCTGAAGATTTCCCTTTTCTTTCTTAGTTCCTCTTGAAGTTCTCTGTTCATCCAAATAGGCTTCTTAGAGCTCCTGCAGTGTTTTCGTCTTTCTGGGATAGTCATTGATTGAGCATGCAATAGCTCTTGTTTGAGTAGCGCCCACCCTTCACGTGCTCCCTTCCAGCATTCTCATCCATGGTATGACACTCATTATCTCTCTGATTTTATTAAAGTTCACCCTACGAAAATCCAACATCCGTGTCTGGCTACAAGCTTCCTTGCCTCCCCATCTCAAGAGAATTCTATGAGGACATGGTCACTTCCCACTAGGGTCCCCACCTCCCTCACCTCATCCACCAACTCTTGCCTGTTGGTCAGTATTAAGTCCAGTATGGCTGAACCTCATCTACCATTTGAGTTTCAATGACCTTTAATCAAGCCACTTCTCTTTGACCAAAGATATTAAATCCTGTTAGCCCAAGGCAATCAGAGAAGCTGCATCATTTGGAGGTATAAATAATGAGAGATCCAGGCTCAGCTATCTTGCCCCCCTGCTGACTCCACACCTTGACTCTGTAAATTGTAGGGGAAAGGATGCTGCCCCTTCCTTGCCAGCAGGGTCCAAGACAATGGTAGAAATGCTCCGATACCCCAGATCAGGGCATGCTATTACGACAACATGAACATGAATTCAGTATGACTTCGGTAAAAGATTAGTACTGCTTTTAATTTTTAACGGTGCTCTGAAAAATAAAATTTAATTATTAAATAAAAATATAATTTGATTTAATTTGAAAGGTTTGTTAGAATACTATATAAAGAATCGAGCTCAAATAACATTTACTAAGCACAATGCAGTCAGCTAGATGCAGCTTGATCCTATACAAGTTTATCCTGAAGTAGGCCATACTAAATTCAGTAGGGCTCACTCCCAAGCATGCGGAGGATGGTAAGATTTGTCTGCCATTATTCAGAGCCTCTTGTGGCGCAGAGTGGTAAGGCAGCAGACATGCTTTCTGAAGCTCTGCCCATGAGTCTGGGAGTTCAGGCCCAGCAGCCGGCTCAAGGTTGACTCAGCCTTCCAACCTTCTGAGGTCAGTAAAATGAGTACCCAGCTTGCTGCTGGGGGGTAAACGGTAATGGCTGGGGAAGGCATTGGCAAACCACCCCGTATTGAGTCTGCCAAGAAAACACTGGAGAGCATCCCCTGCTTGCACAGGGGATACCTTTACCTTTATTCAGAGCCTTATTTTTGGTTTTAAAAACCTTTGATGACTTTTCTCAAAGTGTGATATGGTGATGAAAGAAACATTCCAGTCCAATGACAAGACACCATAATTTTGGACCATTTTAACATTGATAGTAATGAAGAAGAGCAGGTTTTTATACCTCCACTGTTCTCTACCCTTCTTCTCCCCACAGAAGGCACCATATGAGGTAGCCAAGGCTAAGGAAGTTCTTTGAGAACAATAACTGGCCCACGGTCACCCAGCAGGCTTCATGTAGAGGAGTGGGGAATCAAATCCAGTTTTCCAGACTAGAGTATGCCACACACACAATCCTGGAAATGCAAGGGTGTTCTTCTACTTACAATCAAATGGCCTTCACAACAAATACAATTAACTGTGGTGCTATCCTGGCCAGATGTACTGTCAGTCCATTCCGACTATTTTTTAATTGAGCTAATAAGGTTGTATTCTTTCAGAAACTGACAAATCACAACATTAATTACATCTCAAGGACTGTACAGAGACAATGAGTATAAGCTTACCAATACAACAGAATGCAGAAAAGCTGTTCAAGTGAGCATCAGCTGTCTGGGCCTCCAACACTTCCATCTGGAGGTTGAGAGATCTACAGCCTTGCTCATATGTATCTGCAAAGCACTTTTTCAAATTTAACCTGACCTGATAGACACGAAAGTTAGGGCCAAGTCAAAACTTGAAATCTCCTGCTTGCATCCCAATTGCAGATTCAAATAACCATGTGTGACTTGCAACCTTGCCCATCCTGGGCCTTCCCTCTAAGCTGTGCTTGTGAGCAGAGGCTCATTACAGGAAGCCCTCCTCAGCAGCAATCTGAAGTGACACTTGCACTGCTCATTGGCCATTTTAAGACAACAGCAGTGATAGCCTACTCAAGACAAGATATTAACTGCTCTGCTCAGGTGAGGGAGGGAAGAATTAGAGAGAACACTGAGTAGTTCCCCCAAGAATACTCAACATTCTCAATGTTAGCTGGAAATTCTTTAGTAAGACCAGTTGGTGTACACTATGAAATGTTTTCAGCATCCTAGGCTATGAAAGATCCTCCCACAGTACTTCAATTTTGCAAAGTTTCTATGCACACTGAAAGAAATTCTGCTTTGGGGCAGGGAGTGAATTTGTTGGAAGCATGTTTGCATCACTCTCCTGTTTGGGGAAAGCATTATTACCTTTAGACAATCCCAATAGTGTCAAATGTGCTTTTATTGATCACCTGTTGTTTTGACTTGATTCAGACACTTGAATCAAATGTTCATGGCTTTGTGAAGTCATTAAATTATCTCCCCCAATAGAAAACCTCCACTGAAAACTGCAGTTATGTTTCTGAACGAAAAATGACTGCATTAATGACATGGCTGAAACGAACCTACATGGAAGATGTGACTTTAAAGGTTTTAATGTTTATGTTATTAACAAAACGATTATTTTTATTGTTGTGCACTATCATGAGCCTGAATTGGAGGGCAGTATACTAATTAAATAATTAACCAACTATTCCAGGTAATGAGGCTGTCACAGGGCCAGACACCAGGGCTTGGTTCACAGCCTCAGCAGGGGACCTACAAAAGCAGGGGGCCAGCTTTGCTTCTGAAGGACTCATTACCATCCAAAGGAGAATGAGCAGAAGACAATTCAGTGCAGATTTTAGAATTATGTAACTGCACATGGACGCTGGACCAATTTACTGGTGTTTACAAATAAAGCCCAATGAAGTTTTATTTTGACAACAGAAGTCAGGATGTTATCACAACACACTCTTGCACACCATGTCCTGAAAACAATTGTGCCTTGTGTTGTGCACATTTAGCAACTAACACTCATGTTTTTGTCAGAAAAGTAGCTGTTCCACAGAATACAGACCTTGGTTTATAATGACTTGTGAAGATTCCTAGCCATGCCTTAGCATTTATAGGCAATGAATCATAGTTGGTAGGGTTCTTAAAGGCCATCTACTCCAACCCCCTGCTCAGTTTGGAAAATCCAGAGCTACAACATTCCTGTCGGCTATTTGAAGGATGGAGAGCCTTCCAACCCAGGAATGGGATTCTGTTGTCACACTGCTCTTCCTTTGCTTTAAAAGGTTCTCCTAATGTTCAACCAAGAGCTACTGTCCTGTAAAAAGTCCAGTCAATCTCACCTTTGCCTCCTTCAGCAGCACAAAGCAATTCTTTGCCCTCTTATATACAGATGTCAAAACAGTCCAAAACATTGCAACAGATTTTCAAGCTTTTCCTGTTTTCAGCACCCAAGGGGAAGTTACTGCACAAGACAACAGAGGTGTGCATAGCTAATGAATCAATAACAGGCCTTATAGTGCCTGCGGCATTTGCAATCCTTTGAATGTGGACGAATTATGCAACAGTCAGTCTGTGTTGTGGATAGTTAGAGGCGGCATGATAGCTTGTGGCTGAGAGGAGACACTGATGACCTGAGCTACAGGGCAAGAGACATACTTGACCTGCAGCCTCCTAATTTTTCCCTCTGTCAACTCTTGACCAAAAAAGGGCCAGGAAAATATGCCTCCTTTTACACAGTTTTTCTCATTTCAATATGATTGGGGGAAAGCCGGACTATGAAAATTACAACACCATGTCTGAAGTAGAGTCACTGACCATCCAATGCCTATATAATGCCTATATAAGCACTCCAAATGGTTGGGGCACCTAGCTCTCCCTTGGAAGGCTTACATGGCAATTTCTAGCAGAAAATAGGAAACTTAAGGTGGTGTAAAGAACGGAATAGTAAACTAAGGGGTTTTTTTTTAAGTGAAAGTTGGCCAGGGTAAACTAATGAAACTTATCTGGGTTAACTTCATACCCCAATATTTAACATGGGCCGAAGTAGCATGGGCCGAAGTACCCCAATGAGAAAATCAAATTGCTTGAGGGCTAAATTTATAACCTGAGTTCTTTTTTAAACTTATAGGAACAAAAGGATTAATTCTAATTATTTGTCCTTTGGGGATGTTGTTTGCCACACTACTAGTAATCATTTTCCTAAAAGAGCCAAGTGACCGAGACGTTAAGTTCAGAGAAAAGTGCATCTGTGCAAGTAGCCAAAGTCGAAACGACATTATTCATCAGTGGGGAGCTACTCTGAGCCCTCAGAATAGGGCACAATGTTCACCACTTCTTATTGTCTGAGGGCTTACTCATTAGTGCATTACAAAACAAATTCATGTTGAAAACACAAGGAAATCTGGCTGCAGCACTGAAAGCACCCTTTTATTTAACTACCAAAGCCAAGAACTCCTCTGTCCAAGTTTCCAAACGTGGTCAGGCTAAACCTTCAAACAGAAGGGGAAAAGATGTTTGTCATAGCAGCCTTAAGAATCTTTAAGAAATGTTAATTGTCATGCTAACTTCCAAATAACTGGTATTTTCTCCCCTCTTGCCAATATGGTAACCTGAAACCAAAAAAAGCCAGTGATTAGGCAAGCTGCTTCAGGCTTTCTGAAGGGGCTTAAGGGCCCAGCTAAATTTGGGCTGGGAAAGTGGTCCTCTGAAGTTCTGACCAAGCAGGGCCTTATCCAACAGCTGGGTTAATGACAGGAAGCCAATTTAGCTCACATATTCCAGATGAAAGGTCAAAACAACTATTCTGACATCCAGGTTATCTGATGATAATACATATATAAATAAGGTCAAAAGATCCCAGACCCTACCTTGCGTTCCTAAGGACTGTAATAGTGAGAGAGGATGGGTCTCCACAATGTTGTGAACCCAGCAAAGAACAGAAGTTAATTTGAACTAACGCTTTCCACTAAAGCCAATCTTAAACAACTAAGGGGAAAATGCCAACCCTTCCTTAAGAGAACCCTTTCTTTAGAGAGCCAGCTTGGTGTAGTGGTTAGGATTTCTAATCTGGTGAGCCGGGTTCGATTCTGCACTCCCCCACATGCAGCCAGCTGGGCTCGCCACAGCATTGATAAAGCTGTTCTGACCGAGCAGGAATATCAGGGCTCTCTCAGCCTCCCGTCCCTCCCAGGGGGTCTATTGTGGGGAGAGGAAAGGGAAGGCGACTGTAAGCCGCTATGAGCCTCCTTCGGGCCCTGCGGGATCTTTCAGCATTCCGCAGGGCCTGCAGAACCGAGCTCTCTCACCAGATCTATGGCTGGGGTCGGCGAGGGACATCAACTGCTCCCCCTGGGCTCCTTGAACATCGTTGACCTCCTTCTTCTTCGCCCCCCACCTTAGCAATGGGGGTAGGAAGGAGACTTTTTGCTTCCGCCATGTTGTGATGGTTTTAAGTCTTTTAATGGGAGTTTTAATGGGCTTTTGACCTGCCACGAGCAGCTTAGGGAGTGGTGGGAAATAAATTGAAAATAATAATAATAATAATAATAAACTGGAGTCCAGTAGCACCTTTGAGTGCATGCACTCGAAAGCTCATGCCTTGAATAAATCTTGGTTGGTCTTAACGGTGCTACTTCAGACCAACAGACCAACACGGCGACCCACTTGAATCTTACCAGGGTACAGTGGTTACAGAATTGGATCAGCTTCTCTCTCACCCTTATTTTCTTCACAGGGAAGTTGCAAGGACAAACTCAAGGAAGGGGCAAGCATTGGCAGCACCATTACTTGGAATAAGGGGGCAATGGAAAATCTTTAGTAATGTTACTATAGGTACTCCCAGACCATATTTTAGCTAAACTGCTTTGCTTTCATGGGAATCAAAGACTCAGCGACCCTGGCTCTAAGGACAGGAACACAAGACTCATTAAAACCATTTGCTTATAGAGAAAAGCTCTCCCTATTGATTCCCCTTTCATCCTTTTGATTTCAACAAGGAAACAGGATGTCCCCAGAGATCTTGCAGGGCTTTGCTGAGGGAGGCTGGAACAGACAGAGCATTTCAGGTCTACAAGAGCTCTACATCATCCCATGAAGCCAGGCCTATTAAGAAGTACAGCTAGCCCCGTCTTCATCTTATCCTCACAACCTACAGCATTTAAGGAACACACAGAGGAATCCCCTACCCAAGTTCCATGAGAGGTGGAACAGATCCCTCCCGACACCCAAAACAGCAGGTTAATCACAGGGCGTTATAGCTACAATGCCCCTAAAGAGAGATGGTGGCCAAACTGAAAGCATGCTGGCAGGGGCTGGCAGGTAACTGTAGTCCACGCACATCTGGACAGCCACAATTTGGCCACCTCTGAACTATACAATAGAAAAAGCTACGTTGAAAGATTTTTTTCAAAGCCAAATCATGCCTCTAGCTGTTCAAGAAGAAGAGTCGGTTCTTATACACTGCTTCTGCTTTTCTCTACCCGAAGGAGTCTCAAAGCGGCTTCCAATCACCTTCCCTCTCCTTTCCCCACAACAGACACCCTGTGAGGGAGGGGAGGCTGAGACAGCCCTGATATTACTGCCCAGTCAGAACAGCTCTAGTCATGCTGTGGCGAGCCCAAGGTCACCCAGCTGGCTACATGTGGAAGAATGGGGAATCAAACCCAGCTCAACAGATTAGAAGTCCGCGCTCCTAATCACTACATCAAACTGGCTCTCAAGACAACTAAGTCAACAGATGGCAAACATGGCATGTTTTCAACTAGGTGCCCACAGACCAAAAGAGAGAAAAGTGTAAGCTCCTCAGTGCCTAGAATTCATTTCTAAAAACACAAGATAATCATATTTGTGCTTCCTAACACTTGACTTGACAAATGATATCGTACATGGAAGCCTGCGCCCATTGTTCAAAGTAGCTAATCTTATCAATACAATCAATATCTGACCATTTCTTGCCTTGCCTTTCACCAAGATCCTTCATAATCTTTATTCTTTTTCTGTAGGAATATGAAACTCTCGCCATCCTCTATTATCAAGGCAACTCATTCTTTAAGTATATTTAACCCAAATTCATGTATGTAGCTGTGATTGATATAAAACATTTGATCTGAAAATGGAAGTGAACCGAAACAAGCAAAAATGAGACTGACAAGATGAAAATATCCACTCTAAGAGAATAGCAGGAAATAATAGAATTCTTAATGTATTCCACCCTTAAAACAGCACACTGAGAAACTTGTCCTAGATCTGCCTGCTCAAAGAAATGTGGCTGAGTTAGCATCCCCCCCCCCCCGCCACACACACGGGTAGTTGCCAAGGAGAGAGGTGATGAGAGAAGAAGCATCACACAGGAGGTCTGCCAGAACATCCTTGAATACACTATCCCACCCCAACCCCATTCTGAGAGCTTGCATCAAGTCATTCAACTTCCTCCAATATCTCAGAAGACTTCTGCTGCACTCCTAAGCACACTTTTTTGAAAGTACAGCCGACTGATTATTGCTTGTCCATGCATGTGCATACATAACTGGACAGTCATACATGAAACACAGAGGACCACCCTTAAGACAGTTATCTGCAGATATTCAGTTCTGTCAAGAATGACTTCCCTTTGGTTTTCCAATATATATAGTAAAAAAAGATTCTGAAGTTTGTCATTAGGCCTATTTGTCTGTTGATTATTTTCACTTCTTTTATACTGAAGACCTTTATTGCTAATAAAATCTTAAGAGATAAGGCAAACGCATGTATAGCATAATAGGTCTGAAAGAATAATCGATTATCATACTTGCAAAGAAAAAAAATGCAGAGTTCATTAGTCAAGTCTAAGATTCTAGAAGATTTTAAGAGAGTGTTCCACTGCAACAGGTAAATATGGGAACCTCCAAAGGACATGATTCATGACAAGAACCAAAGAACTGGCAACAGCCATTCAACTGGCTTCATCTCCATTCCTCCTTACCAGGCAGGTTCATTTTATTTATTTCATTTATTTATAACCAAGGCTTTCATAACCAAGAAATTAGGCCATGGGGAGGAACTAAATTCTTGGGAGACTACAATAGTCAGTGGAAAAATGTATTATGCTCATGAAGTTTTAGCACAAATATTTCGAGTCTCAAAGACTCATTTTTATTAAAGGTTATAGCTTATAAAACGACCAAAGGAAGACATGGCAGGCATCAATCAAGTATCAATGACACAGCCAAAAAGGTCAGCCTGCTCGTCAACCACTTCAGTTCAATATTACTCAAGAGAAATTATTACTAAGTATGAATAAATCATACTTCACTAGTCTTTGCATCATATTCAGGAAATGGACAGTGCAATTAATTCTAAATATTTTTACTCAGAGGAATAACTCCCCCACATAAACTTCTCTTGTCATTGGTTTTGATCCTGCATACAACAAACCATCAGTATAGTGCTTCAGCATATGGTGCTTCAGAATTATCAGCATTTCATATTTAAAATGAGGGGTAGATATTGGCTTAAATCCAACATCTGGAGAGGGGAACCAACCCAAATCATCACCCTCTCTTCCACAGACGGAAGCTCCCTCAAATCTCCGGAACTGTGTTGATGGATGTAAGCCAAAGCATTCATTAAAGAATCCAAGTAATTAAGCAGTTCCTTTCAATATAATTCTTGCAAAATCTCTTGCAAGCATTTTTCCTTTCATTCAAGAATAATACATGTAAAGATGGGTAATCTTTTCCCTCTGAGAGAAGGCAGAACCACATTGAGGCTTTCAAAACTCCTGAGAGCATTCACAGGAAAAAACGTTAATGCATAATAAAGCCATAGCAGTTCAGTGCTCTGGCACCTGAATCTTCCAAGGCAGCACCTGGCAGCAGCAGCAAATGTCTACAGTGACCAATGCAGGGTGCATTTTAAAAAGATGGCCAATATTCTGCCAGTAGCTCAAAAAAGGCATTACTTTGAAAACAGTGGAATGCATTTTACGGAAAATCACATTATTATAATATATATATATAAGATACACACCTCTATGCAAGTGTAAGCACAACCTGGCATCAATATAGATTTAAAGTTTGTTTTTCTTATTTCACGGTAAATACTGAGAGTTCCCTTATTTAAATCCCAGCGACCAGTCATTGTTCCATCTCCATGCCAAACCTCTATCAATTATGAAGAACCCTGACGAAACGGGAGGGCTGTGAACAAAGATCTCTTACACAAGGTGCTAATAAAAACGCACCGGCCCCCTTGCGTTCCAACCCTTCCAGCTTCTCCTCGGCTGGGGGATCCGAGTGAACATAAGCAAAGCCCCCCAAAATGTCTAAGCACAGACTGCTCGCACCTAGCCCAGAAGGGAGCTCCCGTCGGTCGGCGGCTGAGCCCGGAACGGGGTCCCCAACCCCTCCCCCACCCCCCACCCCCCCCAGGCAGGGCGAGTCCAGCGGCGGCCCTCCAGGGGGCCATGGACTACCATTCCCATGAGCCCCTGCCAGCATTCGCTGGCAGGGGCCCATGGGAATGGTAGTCCATGGCCCCCTGGAGGGCCGCGCCCCTCTGTCCGCCTTCAATCAGAAGCCCTCCGGCCACTTACCCAGCGCGGAGCCGAGGAGTGCGGCGACGAGCAGCGCCAGGGCCGGCATGTTGGGCGCGCAGGGCCGGCGGCGGGGGACGCGGATGCTGCTGCTGCTGCTGCTGCTGCTGCCGCCTCAGAGGGCCGCGGGGGCGCGGAGGGGCCGGCGGCAGAGGGGCCCAGCCGCCCTTGGCTGTCTGCCTCCGCCCCGGCCCGCCGCCGCCGCCGCCGCCATGCCCCGCGCTCCGCTCGCCCGCTCCGCGCTCGGCCCACCCACCGCTCAGCGGGGCCCCGCCGCAGGCCTCAGGCGCATCCCGCCCAGCCCAGCGCCGCCGCGGGGGGAGTGAGTGTGTGTGTGTGGGGGGTCGGCCCCGCCTCTCTCGGAAGGGGGGGGAGGGAGGGGGAGGTCGCGGGGCCCGCCCTCCGGTCGGTCAGTCAGTCAGTCAGTCAGTCGGTGCGTCAGGGAGTTCCCGGCCCGAATCGCGTCGGCGTCCGCATGGCGGCGGCGGCGGCGTCTCCCTCCCGGGGCCTCCTGCCTGCCTTCCTTCCTGCCTCCCTGGCGGCGCCTCAGCGGCCTTCCCCGTCCCGTCCCCGCCTGGCTGGCTGGTCTGAGGCGCGGCTCCCTCGGCCAGACACAAAGGGGAGTCGCCGCTCAACTGCCAGCCGCGGAGCAAGCCCCGCCCACGCCCGCGCCCGCGCCCCGCCCACCCGGCGGACACGCCCCCAAAGCAGGCAGGGAGGGAGGGACGGGAGGGGAGGAGCGGCCCGACGGACGGATGGCCACGCCCCCTCGGGGAGAGACGCCCCGCCCGCGCCGCCATGTTGCGCCGGCGCCGAGTTGGCCGGGGGGGGGGGGGAATGGCGCTGCCCCCCTCCCCCGGCCTCCTTGCGGGTTCTCGCGGGGTCTCCGCCTGCGACTCAGCCGGGGGGGGGGTGAACGGGGAGCCCCTCGCGGTCATCGCAGACCCCCCCCCCGAGTCCGGTGCCCATAGCGGGAGGGAGGGCGCCAGCTACCCCCCGGGAGGTTGGCAACGCAGGCCAGATGGCGTCAGGATGGCTGTCCCTGCCGGCTGAGGGCCCGGGCCCCGGTGCAGTGTGCAGGGGGTTGGACTAGATGACTCGGGAGGGCCCTTCCAGCCCTGGGGTTTTGGGGCGTCTGTCCGCCTCGTGCAGGGGGCGGCCCTTCCTCCTTGCCTCCTGCTTTTCCCGTCAGTGGGGTTGGCATCCAAGCATCATGGCTTCCGATGGGTCATATTGGCTTAGGGGGCGGGGGTCCCCAAGACGGTGCCCACAGGGGCCAGTCACCCCCTGGTCAGGTGCCCAGCATGGATCCTTAGCAAGTCGATGGGGCCGGTAGGGCTTTTTGCCAGGCAAAGGCCCAGGATGTGAATCAAAGCTGAGATGCAAAGTCAATTTTTACAATAAAATTCAGTTGCAGACTTACGAGACAAGCCCTGGAGTCGCTTTCTTGTATAAAAAGAGGGGCTGCAGGATATGTGTGTTTAACACAAAACAAAACCCCCTGGTACAGGGGTAGTCAACCTGCAGCCGTCCAGATGTCCGTGGACTACAATTCCCAGGAGCCCCCTGCCAGCGAATGCTGGCAGGGGCTCCTGGGAATTGTAGTCCACGGACATCTGGAGGGCCGCAGGTTGACTACCCCTGCCCTGGTATTTCGCCATTGCGGGTCTATCCCACCCCTGGGAGTCATCCTAGTGGAACTTGTGAGTGTGCCTGAGATTTGGCTGCCCACCATCAGCTGTGAGACGGGCACCAGATGTGGATATGGGCACCAGATGTGGATATGGAAGCCTGGAAAGATCACCGTTGTGGCCTCAAAAGGCCTGGAGGAAGCGGAAGAGCCTCTTCCGGGGGATCAGTTCTGGGGGCAGCTGGGTTGGTCTGCAGCAGCGGAACAGAGTTCGAGTCCAGGGGCACCTTGAAGAGCAGCTGTTTGAAGAGCAGGTGTTTGGAAGAGTTTAATTCTGGGTGTAAACCTTCACATGGACCTATCTGAAGAAGTGTGTGTGCATGGAAAAGCTTGTGCTCAGAATAAAACTTGTGGGTCTTTGTGGTATACACTGGCCTGACATACTGTGAGGGGGTGGGGCTTCTGTTTGGGCCTGCTGAAGCTGACATCTACTCATCTTCTGACCCTTGTTTTGACAGGGAAAGAGCACATGGGTGGAGAAAGACCCAGTTTCCCACCCCACATGCTTCCAGTCTCAGCTGCTCCATCTCTCTATGCATCATTGCATCCTCCAATCTTGCATGTGCCCAGGAAGGTCACATCCGGGGAACTGGCTGTCCTGGCAAGAGCCGTGTAAAGGAGCACCACAAAACAGTCCACAATTCTCCTAGAATCATAGAGATGGAAGGACCACAGGAGAAGGATCTGTCCAGCTGCTGCTTGAAGTGAGGGGGAGCTCCCCACCTCCTTAGGCAGCCCCTTCCACTGCTGAACTAGACTCCTAGAATCCCAGAGTGGGAAGGGGCCATGCAGGCCATCTAGTCCCACCCCCTGCTCAGTGCAGGATCAGCCTCCAGCATCCAGGAGAAGGATCTGTCCAGCCGCTGCTTGAAGAGGGCCAGTGAGGGGGAGCTCCCCACCTCCTCAGGCAGCCCCTTCCACTGCTGAACTAGACTCCTAGAATCCCAGAGTGGGAAGGGGCCATGCAGGCCATCTAGTCCCACCCCCTGCTCAGTGCAGGATCAGCCTCCAGCATCCAGGAGAAGGATCTGTCCAGCCGCTGCTTGAAGACGGCCAGTGAGGGGGAGCTCCCCACCTCCTTAGGCAGCCCCTTCCACTGCTGAACTAGACTCCTAGAATCCTAGAGTGGGAAGGGGCCATGGAGGCCACCTAGTTCCACCCCCTGCTCAGTGCAGGATCAGCCTCCAGCATCCAGGAGAAGGATCTGTCCAGCCGCTGCTTGAAGACCCCCAGTGAGGGGGAGCTACCCACCTCCTCAGGCAGCCCATTCCATGGCTGAACTACTCTTTACATGTGGATTTTTTCCACCTGGTAACTAACTGGTACCATTCTCCACATAGTTTAAACCTATTACTGCAGGCCCTACCCCCCCCCCCCCCCGCTGCCAACAGGAGCTGCTCCCCATGCTACAAGTGACACCCAAGTGACTTCAAGAGAGCCCTCAGGCCCCCTCTCAACCTTTTCTCCAGGCCCAGGTCCCTCAGCCTTTCCTCCCAGAATTTTATCCCCAGGCCCTGAGTCCTCCTTGTCGCTCTCCTCTGCACCCTCTCCTTTTTGTCCTTTATGAAGTGAGGTCTCCAGAACGACACACAGCAGCAAAAACAAGGCTGTGGTCCTAAGGACAATGTTCTATGGACTTGTTTCCATGTCAACCTGCTTCCCAAAGGGCTGCCCTGTTTCAAAGACCGGCGGTCCTGACACTTTGGTAAGATGACACACAAATCTGTATTTAATCAGTTCAGGGCCGACTTAAAGTTTTTGGTACTCAAGGCCAGTGTTTTCCGGCCTTTGTCTCACATCTCTTTCCTTCCTGTTACTCTTCCATGACCTGAATCACTCCTGCCAACTCTTCAGCCTCCCCTCCTCCCTTCCAGCTCTGACAAAGTGTGCCTGCACACAAATCTTATACCTGGAATAACACTTTGTGGGTCTTAAAGGTGCCCCCGGACTCAACCTTTGAAGGCAAGAATGTGAGGCATCAACATGCAGGACGAGGAGAGAGAGAATGTTTTGCAAAGGTCACAAGTGGCCCTTAGCGAGGGCTGGCCTGGGACCACTCCCAGAGGTTTCCTGACCCACTTCTGGGTCACGGCTCACCGGTTTGAAACCCTGCTCCTCCACAAAGATCCCCTGTGACATTAATGATTGTTGGAATTACCCTTAATATGCACCGCTTCTGATCCGAATGGAGCAAGCCCGTCCCATTAAGGTAGATCGTTCCGCTAGATTAGCCTTGCTTTCATTGCGTACTCTTTGAAGCCAACCTGTGTGCCTCTTTGATGTTTCTTATCACATCTGCTAACTAGTATTGTTGGTTCGCACAGCTGGTTAGCAGCTGGTATCTACCTATTTATTCCATCTAGCCATGCTGGAGACATCGCCCCAAACCGAATTTCCTTATCTCCGTTTCCTTTGCTCCAGATAGGGAAAGCCATGGTTCATTTGTTTCCTGTAAAATGCTTCTATTTTTTTTAACCCCTTGAGCCCCCCCCCCCACCGATCAGGCATAGAATCCTTTTAAACTAGCTTGCAGCTGAATTATCTAAAATAGTTTTGTCATTAGAGGGGGGAAATTAGTCGTAGAAGTGGACAAACCAAAAGATGAATTCTATTTCCCATGACAGAAAGGGGACGTTGCCCAGTCTCAGTTCAGGCAAACGTTTGTTACTCAGATTTTGTGCAGTTTTGCTTGCCAAAAACACCCCTGAAGCAGGAATAGTCAAACTGCGGCCCTCCAGATGTCCATGGACTACAATTCACATGAGCCCCTGCCAGCGTTTTCTGGCAGGGGCTCATGGGAATTGTAGTCCATGGACATTTGGAGGGCCGCAATTTGACTACTCATCTGTTGATGGAAAGAGATTTGCCTATACTTCTTTCGGCCACCCTGATTTGTTCACGTAGATTGGAGTGTGCTGAGAGTCCGGCTGCTTTGGGTGGCTGCTGGTTGGAATAATTGTTTGGGACTCTTCCTCCAGAGGGATGTGGCAAACTTTTAGACTAGGCTTTTGTGAGACTCGGGGGTTTCTGGACAGCCCTGGAAGGGTTTCCTGAATGGGTGGGAGTTCATTCATTTGTTTATATATTTTTAAATTGTTAAACATTTATTGGGCGATGTGACCATAGATGCTCATGTTGGCCCCTCCCATTGGCTGGAGGGGGCGGGGCCCTAGGTGGGCGTGTCCACAGCTATGCCTCCCAACCATGATCTGCACAAATCTGACTTCTGGGGTTTCTCAACGCCTGAAGATTGTTTCAGGGGCTTCTCATCATTAAAAAAAAAAGGTTGAGAAAGGCTGTTCCCTGTGTGGCTGGCTGTCTAATGGTGTTTCTGCCCAGACTGCCATCTGAAGTCCAGTTTCCATCTCTCGCAGGGGTCCCCAACGTAGCGCCTGTGGGCACCTGGTTGCCCTCTGAGGCATTTCCTGGCCTCCACCAAAAGTTGGCAGAAACTGGATGGGGCTCCTGGATGGCCACTGGAGAGCCCACTGACTCTGCAGACGGAAAGAACGTCATGTCAGCAGCAATTGCCCACAGGGTTGGTTTTATTTTCTTGCACTCCTCTTAACCATGATATTTTTGAAGTTGCCCCCCTTCTGCTCTCTATTTGGGCTTCCTCCACCTCCTGTTGTGGTTGTGGTTGTGCCTACCGTCCTGTATCCGAATTCCAAAGGTGCCCACAGGCTCAAAAAGGTTGGTTGGGCGATAATTCCAAGACTGGGGTGACTCTACTGGGCAGGTGTTTGTCTGAGCGATGTATGAAGAATGCCAGGCTGGGCTCACTCAGCTACCTTTGGCCCAGTTGGGAAGCTGAGCCCACCCTTGCATCTCTCAGACAGTGCACCTGCCGAATGTAAACCTCCCAGGAGGAGAAAAAGTCGTTTTAAATTCAGCACGTTCACTTTCCCACCATGTCTAAGACTTCCCCAAAACAAAGGACAAACGAGAGAGTTTGGCAGGGCTCTCCCACACAGACCAGTCCTCTGCCCATTTTCTCAAAAGTGGGCATTCATGTGTCACGGGACTTACTCTCAAGTAAGTGCCCATGGGCTTACAGGTTTATGGGGTAGCACCACACAGGCACGCAGCATGCTTTAAGACCTCTGGATTCTCCGAGGGACTAAAACGGCCTTGGAAAACTAGAATTTGCCAGAGAGATAACAAATGCATTATGCGCAGGGGCCAGACGGGAATCTTTATCTCCAGACCAAAATTAAATGACCTGTAAACATTAGACGGGGGGGGGGGGGAGGGAATCAGAGGCTTGATGAAAAAGCAAACGGAAGTATAATAAAGACCTTGTGCTGGGCCCTTCGATCTGACGGCGGAAGGTGCTGATGGCCGCGGACCTTTTCCATGCCTGGGTCCCCCCAGGAGTCTTTCGGAGTCTTTTAGGCAAGTTTATTCCCCAAATGGTGGGACGACTGAGGGGTGGGCTTTCAGGAGGCAAAGGAAAGCAGGCACACTTGTCCTTTCTACTTCTCCCATCAGTGTGGATTTCATTGCTGCTGCCCAACCCAGGTAGCCGGTCACAGAACCATAAAGGGGCCCAACAGGCCAACCGCCCCACCCCCTTGCTCCATGCAGGATCAGCCTGGAGCATCCAAGAAAAGTGTGTATCCAACCTTTGCTTGAAGACTTCCAGTGAGGGGGAGCTCACCACCTCCTTAGGCAGCCTATTCCACTGCTGAACTAGACTCCTAGAATCATAGAGTTGGAAGGGGCCACACAGGCCATCTAGTCCAACCCCCTGCTCAACGAAGGATCAGCCCTAACCATCCTAAAGCATCCAAGAAAAGTGTGTATCCAACCTTTGCTTGAAGACTGCCAGTGAGGGGGAGCTCCCCACCTCCTGAGGCAGCCTATTCCACTGCTGAACTAGACTCCTAGAATCATAGAGTTGGAAGGGGCCACACAGGCCATCTAGTCCAACCCCCTGCTCAACGAAGGATCAGCCCTAACCATCCTAAAGCATCCAAGAAAAGTGTGTATCCAACCTTTGCTTGAAGACTGCCAGTGAGGGGGAGCTCACCACCTCCTGAGGCAGCCCATTCCACTGCTGAACTACTCTGATGGTGAAAAATTTTTCCCTGACATGCAGCGAGTACTATTCTCCACATAGTTGAAAGCCATTGCTGCAAGCTACCTGTCCTCAACCGCTCCCTGCCCTCCTCCTTCCCATGAAAGTCATCCTGCCCCCCCCCTTCAATCTCCTCCAGAATGGCACACGGTACTCCAGGTATGATCTGACCAATGCTTAATACAGCAGGACTGTGACAACTTACCTGGCCTGAGACCTTAGAATCAACTTTCCCAGAGTTGGAAAGATCGGGGGGGGGGGGGGGCTGTGCTGGGCTTCAGTCCTGCCCCCACACATTGTGATAAGCTGTTGTGTTATCATTGCACTGTGGTTGTTCATTAAAGCCTGACAGACAAATGAGTGATGTGCAATATACTTGCATATGTGACCTCTCTCCTGAGTATGCACATTTCTTTGGAGCTGTGTTCCATTGTGCTCTGGGAATTCGCAAGTAACAGTAGACAGGGTGGAAAACTCAGGTTGGTGGAGTCTTTACAAGCGCTGGCTTCTAATCTAGAGAGCTAGGTTTGATTCCACGTTCTTCCACACGCAGCCAGCTGGGCAACCTTGAGTTAGTCACAGTCTTGTTAGAGCTGTTCTCACAGAGCAGTCCTGTCAGAGCTCTCTCAGCCTCCCCTCCCTCACAGGGTGTCAAGGAAGGCAATTTTCAGCCTCTTTGAGACTCTTTCAGGTAGTGAAAAGCAGGCTATTAAAACCAACTCTTCTTCCCTGGTAAATCTTCCACAAACCCTGCAGGCTGAATTCTTTCCTGGAGCGATTGCCTGGCGCATGATGTGTCTGGAGCAGAAGTGGACGGATGGGGCTCTGTCTCGTCTGAGCTGAAGCGCACATTGTAGCAATCAAGCCCAGTGACTCAAGTTCAGTAGCAACTGCAGATAGGCTATTTTTGCAAAGGCATGTTTGAATTTCTTCGGAATCTGTCTTCATTTTAAGATCTGAGTCAAAGAGCAGACTGACAAGGGACATTTGGGGGATAGGCCAGCGTATGTGTGTGGAGACATTAAGGCAATAGGGCAGGGGTGGCCAAACTGTGGCCGTGCTGCTGGCAGGGGCTCATGGGAATGGTAGTCCATAGACATCTGGAGAACTACAGTTTGGCCACCCCTGCAATAGGAGAAGGAAGTGGATAGCAGAAACGTTATTTACTATGATGAATGGCTCCATGGGGTGTGTAAGATGGAGCCATTCTGCTAGGCCAAGTGTGAGGCCCAAAATAACATCCGAATTATGCTGGCCTCCCTGCCAAGGCCCCAGACTATATGCCAGCTAAGCCCCCTCCCCCTCCTTTTCCAGCAAGTAGAAGATCTGGACAACAGACAACTCAGTTTTGTCTTTAGATTTTAAACATATTTAACTTAAGGTCTCTTATATTTTATCTGTATATTTATTTTTGTATGTGATTTTTATTATGACGTATAATGTACCCTGAGTCTCAGGAGATGGGGTGGAACATAAAGAATTATTTACAACATGCATTAGCCACCTTTCTGCCTTGTGGAACTCAAGATGGCTTAACAATGTAAAGAAAACAACCACCGTAATGAAAATGCGGAAAAGAAAATCATTTAAGGTCACAATTCAGGGCTGCCAATAGATAGAACAATTAGTCAGATGTGGCCCTAAAGAAGCAGCCATACAGAATGAAGGGATTGGAATCTGAACACGCCTGTCCTAAACAGAGTTACACACTTCTTAAGGCCTTCAACTCCACTCTGTTTTTTTTTGTTGAGTGGCCCCTGGCAGGGGATGGGGGAGATGTGGGGAGGGAGCCTGGGGGGGGGCAGGGAGCTCAGAGGGGGGGCAGGCCAGGGAGGCCTCCCTCCTCAAGTGGAATTGATCTTTGTAGTCTGGAGATGGGCTGTATTTCCAGGAAATCCCCAGTGCCCGCGGCCAGTGGAGGCGGCCATCTCTGTTTCTAAAAATAATTAAAAATAAAATCATATTGTTATCCATTTTGAACATAAAGAGTAATGGAGAAAGGTTTGTCGGTCTATATATCATCTATCTATTTAATACACAAATTGACCAACGGTGCCTGCTCACAAGGAATCCTTTCCCACTGATTGGACATTTGATCAGGCCTTAAACCAGGGGTAGTTTATGTCCATGAACTACAATTCCCATGAGCCCCTGCCAGCGCTGGCAGGGGCTCATGGGAATTGTGGTCCATGGACATCTGGAGGGCTGCAGTTTGACTACCCCTGCTTTAAACCAAAGGCCCGTAAAAAAACCTTCGGAACAGTCATGACTTCTCAATAGATAAATATGCAAAAAGCCGATTGTGCAAATGACGGAGAATCTTTTATGACTCAGGTGGGGGAAAATCCCAATGTGTTACGCAATAAAGCTGCTTTGGGGGAATCTTCTAGTGTCCTTCGATGTTTTCCCAGCAAGAATGGCAGATTTTCCAAAGCAGGTCACACCATTCAGGCCCCACGGCTATTATTTCTGTTGCCGGTGCAGGTAAGAGCAGCCCGCCTGCGAGGAAAGCACCCAGCTGGCTTGGCAGACAGGCATGCCTGAGTCTTCTGCAAGCAGGCCGCCTAACCTTGGTCGTGCTCCATAGATATGCGGAGGGTTCTTATCGGGTCTCCCTGACCTCCAAGGCAGCCACAATGGAATCTCAGGAGTCAGATGTGTTGAAATAATCAGCTACTGTGTTTTTCCACAGATACGAGCGGGACTGAGCTTGTTTCCTAGGGCTGCGTCGGCACGATTATTTCTGTAGGCCAGCGGCCCTCCTCCGCCATGGCTTCATTGACGCTGTGCCAAATTACTAGAGCGACAAAACCTGGCCCCTGCCTGCTGCAGAGAGAAAGAATCTGATTTCTCCCTGCCTTTTCTCCAGCCAGAGTGATGTAGTGGTTAAGAGCAACAGTCTCCAATGTAGAGAAGGGGCTGATCCCCCCATTTTCTCCACATGCAGCCAACTGGGTGAACTTGGGCCCGTCAGCTTTCTCAGGGCTCTCTCAGCCTCACCCACCTCACAGGGTGTCTGGTGTGGGGAGAGGAAAGGGAAGGCAATTGTCAGCCGCTTTGAGCCTCCTTTGGGTAGAGATAAGCGGCATATAAGAACCAACTCTTCTCCTTCTTCAGTAATCTCAGGGCTCTCTCAGCCTCACCCACCTCAAAGGGTGTCTGTTGTGGGGAGAGGAAAGGGAAGGCGACTGGAAGCCGCTTTGAGCCTCCTTCGGGTAGGGAAAAGCGGCATATAAGAACCAACTCTTCTTCTTCTTCTTCAGTAATCTCAGGGCTCTCTCAGCCTCACCCACCTCAAAGGGTGTCTGTTGTGGGGAGAGGAAAGGGAAGGCGACTGGAAGCCGCTTTGAGATTCCTTCGGGTAGAGAAAAGCAGCATATAGAAACTCCTCTTTTAACCCTTGAGCTGCCCTGAGTACTCTTTAGTCAGTATATATTATATATTTATTATTGTATTTTTATCATATCCTTACTCAAAGGAGGGTACCGTACATATCAAGGGTCCTCCACCTTTCTCTATTTCTGATATGATATGGTGGATTCTACCACAAAGTTTCTGTTATAAACTAGCTGCCATAGGAGGTGAAGCCAGCTGCAAAATGGCTGCTGCAGCTTGCCTTCAGTAACAATGCAGATCCGTGTGCTGCCAAGATGATTAAAAAAAAAATCTTCAAAGTCAATCAACTCTGCAATGACTAATCAGAAACCTCCTGGGCAAAAGGATCACTTGGCTCCACCCACTTCCTAAAAACACTTAGTGTGCCCTGGGGAAAGTGTCAACTGGGCTATAGCAACCAGAAGCAGCACATGGGAGATTTCTGATATAGCTTTTTGCCCCTCCTCCATTTTATCCCCTCACGAGGTAGTTCAGGCTTGAGCTGAGAGTTTCAAAATGCATTATTTCTATATATTCCAATACTCTACTAGCAACTAATGTACAGTCTCTCAGTCTTGGCCTTCTCTTATCTCAGGCCCCAACATGGGAGAAACAGAAAGTGGGTGTTACGCTCGCCTGTTCTTCTCAGGAACTACAACATAATAATTTTTTCCCATATTACTACACCGAGACAGAATATCTGAACCAACGTCACTGAGTGAGATTTATAACCACACGGAACTTGAACCTCGGTTTCCCCTGATCTCATCAGTCTGACATCGTAACCACTAGCCCACACGGACTGTTAGGAGGAGGAGGACGTCAATGGTTATCGTTATGGAACAAACACCATGGAAATGTATTCCCACCACGTATATGCTAAACAGGGACAGAATCTCACCCTTGATGTGGATATATTTTTTCCAGAGACACTACAGATTTCCATGAACTATATCTAGGATTCAAGGCTGGTTTCTCATATTGCTTCATGATTAATTGCAAAATGGCATCTTGTGGGAGATAAACTAAGCAGTTGACAATGTGGTGGGTGGGGGAGGAAGAAGCACAGGAAGACTTCATCAGATTAAGTTCGCCTCTCTTTCTTAAGCACTGACCAATGTTTAAACTGAGCTGCTAAGGCTACTCCTTCGAGTTGCCCAGCACTGGGTGGGGCTTGGAGATCTCCCAGAATTACGAGCGGACTACAGAAATCAGTTGGGGGAAAGGTCTACCTTGGAGGGTCGACTCTTCAACAAACTCACTGAGATCTCTGCTCCCAATCTCCAGGAATTTCCCAACCCAGAGCTGGCAGCCTATTAGAACTAAATGTTTATATTGTATTTTATTCTCTGTATGTGTTTTGTTTTGTTGTAACCCTCTGCGAGTTGCTAGAGATAGAACGGAAAAGAATTACAAATATAATAATCATCATATCATAAAGTCATGACCATATTTCCAACAACATGTAGCCCTCTGATTGATAGGTGGGAGTGCTTCCCGTCAAGGGCCAGTCAGAGGGGTTGGCACACAGTCAGGCAGCCTGGTAGGGCCTCTGATTGGCCCTCAGTGAGAGGGCTGTCCCCACTCAGGGCTATTCAGAGGGCTCCCATGCTCTCCCCAGGGCCCAGCATGAGTGCCAGAGGCTGTACCGCTCTCTGATGGCCCAGGACACCATGCCTGCCCTAGCGCCACTGGCCACTGGGCAAGGCTCCCCCACCTTCCAACAAACCCACCACACCATCCTCAGCTTGCCGCTGCCCTCTGTGACCTCCCTGATGCCTTCCCTCCTATTCTCAACACAGAGGACCTGTGGGAAAGACCTCCCACCCCCTCAAACACGACACTCCTGACTTATCCCAAGCTCTTGCTAGCAGCTGGGGCTGGGATGGGCAGCTGTCAGGCCTTTCCATCCCCCGGCTGTAGCCAGGATGTGGTGGGGTCTGTGGGGCCTTCATGAACAAGGCGCCTGCCCTTGCCAGCCACCTGCAAGGATCACCCGGTGCATCTCACCAAATGCATTTTGCCCAATGCCTGTCTCCCACCACCTCCCTGCCAGCAGCGGTACAAGCTGCCCACCTCCCCACAGAGGCCCCGTCGCTCTACCACCTCAGTGCCACTGACAGGAAAGGAGGTCTGCTGCACCCTCCACCACGCTGTGACCTCCAGACTCCCATGGCAAGATCTCGGAGGGGGGCAGGACTCCGCTAACAATGACAACAACCCACCTGGCCTACAGTTGAGGCAAGGATAAAAATAGGAGGAAAAGAAACCTTGATGGGCCTCCCCCCTGCCTTTCCCTCCCTCCCCACACGGAAAGATCATCCCACCATAAGCTTAGAACAGGGGTAGTCAAACTGCGGCCCTCCAGATGTCCATGGACTACAATTCCCGGGAGCCCCTGCCAGCGAATGCTGGCAGGGGCTTCTGGGAATTGTAGTCCATGGACATCTGGAGGGCCGCAGTTTGACTACCCCTGGCTTAGAAGAACAGCTATATACAGAAAGGCCAGGGGAGCTGTGAAGAAATAGATCTGCAGTGTTCTAAGTGATGTTTTATCATGCTGCATTACTGATATACCGTGAGCCACCCGGAGCCTGCTTGCGGGGAGGGACAGGCTGCAAATCAAAGTATAATATAATAATAATCATGCAATATCTGAGGAGGAATGTTAGACTGGCTAGCACAGGGCGGCATTAATGCCTCACTGCAAGGAGTGGCTCTGAAGAGGGTGAGAAGTGGCAGCGAACACCCTCCGTGGTTTCTCGGGGGCCGAAGTGCCAGTTCCTCTAGAGCAGGCACAGATGCGGAGGGTCTCAAGCGCTGCCAGAACAAAACAGGCCGGGACTTGGGTCAGGAAGGTTGCCGTCAGACGCCTTGTCGTCAGCCATCTCCGGTGCAGCGCCAGGAAGAATCCGCTCCCTGCGTGGGGAAGGTGGGGAGGGGAATCTCCACCCGGATGACAGAGGCCTCTGGTTGACCACAGACGAGAACCGTGGGGGCGGGAGCCAATGCTCCTTGGCCCAGGCCACGCGACTGGGAGCTCTTTTCAAGGATTCTGCTAAACTCAGGGGCTTCCTTCATCTGGGAAGGGCTGCAAAATCAAAGTGAAGAAATATGTCTTGTTTTGAAGATAGAGGAGCACAAGTGTGTGTGTGAGAGAGAGGCAGAAGGGAATCGACATGATTGTGTGTGTGTTTGTGTGTGCATGTGTGCATTTGCACGCGATGGGTAGGATCCAGCCAGCTTTTTCACTCAATCCCTCTCCTTTATATAGCCACGGAAGTAGTAGTTATACTTCTTCTGTGTCCATAATGAGAAAACACAACTGCTATTATTACCCAGTGCCCCATTTCCCAGTGGGGCTTGGGGGATCCCCCGCCTCCCCCGCTCCCATTGCCCCTGCTGCTCTGGTTGGCATGGGGAGATTTTTTTTTTTAATTCGTCCTGGAAATGCTGGGTTTTGCCATAGAATTCCCAGCGATTCCTAGAACTACCTGTGTACCTGTTTTTGTTTTTAACAGAAGTCATCTGACATGGCAGCAAGCTTTGTAGGCCGTCCCATATGCCTACTCACAGCCCTCCCCCTGGCTCCTACAGTCTTAGCCAAGCCTAACAGCACTCAGCATTGTGACAGTTCACAACATCTGGCCCACAGACAAAACAGCCAAGTCCATCATCAAACAATCCATAACACAGACCTCTGCACACTAAAGCCAAAGGTTCTGACTCGGTCAACAGTTATCACCAGACTTCTTTGTGAGTTCTGACCAGGTCACTGCCTTAGGTGACGTGCAAAATTATTCCTTGGGCATTGGCAGGATCAGATTGTTTTGGGGAAGTGGAGTCCGGGGACGGCCCAGCATTTTATTTCTTCACTTCCTGACCATTTATAACCGACTGAATTCCCAGGAGAACAAAGGAGCGCCTAAGATCATACCCAAGAGTTTCATCCTATTTCTACCTAATATGTAATCTGTGAAGAGCACGTTTGCGAGACCCCATTCCCTTCCAATTAAGGTCCTGTACATTTACAGAAATCTCTCACTGCAGGCCAGCCTTAGCGTTTTGCCTGCAAATGAAATGCCCCCGTGTGTTGACTGCCTCCCCCCCCCAACCCCTCCCCAGGGAGAATGCTTTTTGTTCCTCCTTTGAAGGCTATTACATCCATTAGCATTCCCAGCTAGTGCTTTCTAAGCAATACACAGTCCATCCGCAGTTTTTGAAGGAACAGGTACATCTAAAATAACCTATATTGCCTTTCTCTAATGACTGATCAAAAGCCAAAGAAGTACATCATCAAATTTATGATACTGTACAAAGTGAGAACCTTTTCCAGCCATAAAATGGGATCCGGAACACATCTCGGAAATAACCAGAAATGAGAAAGACTAAAGATAGATAACTGTTTCATCCAGGGCCAGAAGTGAAGGTGCTGGGCATTCTCTGCACCCATTGCACCTGGTCTAGAATAAGCCATGCTGGAAAATGGTTTCCTAATAGGGGGTTGTCAGGTACACTTTCAGATATCTAGAGTGTTCAAGACTACACTCAGGGTAGATTTATGATAGATTTGGGTCAGGGATGAACCTCACAATTGTCACGGGGACTGACCATAAAAATTTGGGAACAATAATATTTTGTATCCAGTGGTCATTTCACACTTCCCCTTCAAGATGCCATTGCAAGCACCAACCCCAGTCCTGCTTTGTGTAGGGGGGAGTAAAAAAATACAGCTATTGATGTTGTCCTCTTGTAGAGGCCCACTGAAAGACAGGGGTGTTTGGAAACCTCCTGGGATTACCCACATGATCTCCTGGCCACAGAAATCAGTTCACCCGGAGGGAAAATAGCTGCTTTGGAAGCTGACCCCTTGGCATTCCCCAAGCCCTGGCTTCGTCAAGGCTGTACCCCTAGCCCCCAAATTTCCAGATATTTCTCAACCTAGAGCTGGCCACCCTACCCTGAAGAAGAGTGTTGCCAAATGCTTATGGCATTCTTAGCAGAGCAATAAAATATATTTCTAGTTTTACACCATCGGCCCTAGACTCACATTTGTTTAATCCTTTTGTAACTAGCGCGGACCTTATATTTTCTCCTTTCTCCCGCTAGTGGTGGGACAAGCCACCCCAGGAAAACCCCAAAGGGGAATTGGTCCACAGGGGGAGGGGGAATCGATCAAAATCACATCCCTTCCACCTGTAGAAATCTCCCCTGGAGAAAACGGCAGTTTGGGACGGTGACCTCTGTGGCATTATGTCATAGAATCATAGAATCATAGAGTTGGAAGGGGCCATACAGGCCATCTAGTCCAACCCCCTGCTCAATGCAGGATTAGCCCTAAGCATCCTAAAGCATCCAAGAAAAGTGTGTATCCAACCTTTGCTTGAAGACTTCCAGTGAGGGGGAGCTCACCACCTCCTTAGGCAGCCTATTCCACTGCTGAACTACTCTGACTGTGAAAAACTTTTTCCTGATATCTAGCCTATATCGTTGTACTTGAAGTTTAAACCCATTACTGCGTGTCCTCTCCTCTGCAGCCAGCGGGAACAGCATCCTGCCCTCCTCGAAGTGACAACCTTTCAAATACTTAAAGAGGGCTATCATGTCCCCTCTCAACCTCCTTTTCTCCAGGCTGAACATTCCCAAGTCCCTCAACCTATCTTCATAGGGCTTGGTCCCTTGGCCCCGGATCATCTTCGTCGCTCTCCTCTGTACCCTTTCAATTTTATCTACGTCCTTCTTGAAGTGAGGCCTCCAGAACTGCACACAGTACTCCAGGTGTGGTCTGACCAGTGCCGTATACAATGGGACTATGACAGCTTGTGATTTTGATGTGATGCCCCTGTTGATACAGCCCAAAATGGCATTTGCCTTTTTTACCGCTGCATCACACTGCCTGCTCATGTTTAGTTTACAATCCACAAGTACCCCAAGGTCTCGTTCACACACAGTGCTACGGAGGTCCCTGTGCTCTGTAAACGCCGCTTCCCTAGGCTCCACCCACAACATCTACAGGGACTTCCAGTTGTGTTTGTAGTTTCATTCATTCATTCATTCATTCATTCATTCATTCATTCATATACCACCCTTCCCTGAGGCTCAGGGCGGTTTACATAAAAGAAAACAGTAAATGGGGCTTAGTTTTTCACAACGACAATATTAACATTAAGACTACAACAGGTAATGGACTATAACAGGTCCAGAGCAGAATGCATGAGTGGATTCCTGGGAGGGAGGGAGGGGAGGGGGCAGGGGCCCTGTAGATGTTGCTGGTCACCTGGTCTCAACCAAATGCCTGGCGGAAGAGCTCCCTTTTGCAGGCCCTGCGGAACTCTTTTGGCTCCATCAGGGCCCTGATCTCCTCCGGGAGCTCCTTCCACCAGTTAGTTCTGCCGAGGTCTAAGCTTGAGTTCCGAGGCAGGAGTGTAAGCCTACACTGTAATTGATTAATGCGCAGCTAGATCCTGGCTAGTTGGATCCAGTCGATTTAAAGTGAAACTGACCAATTGCATACACAATAGCAGGAAGATCAATTGTGTGGCATTTGTATATAAGCTGGGATTGGTTGTTGATTTCTTTGGTTCAGTGTTGGTTCAATTGTAGTTCTTGTAGTAACATGCTGGGGTCACAATAAAGAGCTGAAATTAATTCCCAATGTCCTGAACTCATTATGCATACAATGTGCTTTTGCAGCTGGATTTTACTACCTGGAGGTTGGCATCCCTACTAGCACTCCCCAGTAGAAATTGATGATGTGCAAATGAGGAGGGAGGCTATAGGATCCAGCCCTGGATGGCCAACATTTTCGAAATATGCTCGCTCTGGGACTACATGACCCTAGGAAAGTCCTTTTTCTCATGTTTGGGTTGGCTTTGAGAAGTAGGAGGAACTTTTGTCAGGTAAGGGTTTTATGGGGTGTGTGTGCATGTCTGTAGTGACTCTCCAGAGCTTCCGGCATTCTGCTGGGAATGCAAAACTGAGCTCTTCCACCCAGTCTATGGTTGAGGCTGGCGTGGCAAGGAAGATCTATATGGCCCCCTTTCAGGACAGAGCATTGTGTATGGTGGCTACGGGTTCCCTCTTCCCCCCTCCCTTTAAGTGGGGGAAATTGATTGATGGTTGGAATTGTTTTTTTCCGCTGTATCTTTTCTTGATTTTTATTCTGGATCTCTGTGTTTTATATCTGGGGTGTTAAGGGGAGTTTTATCGGGGCCACATGAGCCACTTATGAGTGGCAGGCAATAAACTGAAATAAATAAATACCTTCCTCATTACATACAAATGGCATAGTAATTTCAGGACAAAAAAAAACAACAGAGGCTGGGAAGGGCATTTTATCTGTGTGGGTACCGAGTCTGTAGTGACCCCCAAAAACATGATTGCGGCCTGATCTCCTCAGATCTCAGAAGCCAAGCAGGGCAACCACCAAGGAAAACCACCTCTGCTTCTCCATTGTCCTGAAAGCCCCTATTTGGATCACTGTAACACTTGCAATTTGATAGCACTCACGTACGTAACGACACAGATAGAGGTGAGAAGATGTAAGCAAAAGATAGTGCTCCTGCACACACAATTATTGTCCTGTTACATTGGATCTGGACTAAATTTCCCATTGATAAGAGCAGAACTTCCCTGACTCTTTCCCTCCCACAATACGCTGCTCATCTTCATAAAATGCTGTGTCCGGGGGAGAGAGAATGCTGAGTCACAACACGGGAAGTCTTGTGGGGAGGAGGGGGCTTGTCAGTGGATATTGCCAGACGGATCCAATCCAAAATCTTTTGCAATCCAGTTTCCTGCTCTGCATGTGGATTGGGCAATCCATTCTGTAAATTTCCCCACTGATGGCTTCCGGCCCCAGCTATCCTGTATTGCAGAGGACATGACATTCTGTTCAGAGCAAAGGAATTGTCTAAGCAGGGGGGGCCAAATTGTGGCCCTCCAGATGTCCGCGGATTACAATTCCCATGAGCCCCCAGGGGGTTTAAAAGGAGTGTTTTGAAAAGGAGTGTGTTTTGTCATCCATTTAAGTTCATGCCCAAAGTGTGCATAAGTGCGGTGGCTTGATTTCATGTGGTGTATTGGAGGGAGTGTAAATTTAACAATCTAAGGACGAATGTTTGCACTCGAAAGCTCTCACCTTGAATAAATCTTTGTTGGTCTTAAAGGTGCCATTAGACTCCATTTTTCTTAAAGGGTAACTAGGTCAATAAACCTGAGTTTTGAACCTGAACAAGTTTCCCCTGCTCAGGTAGTCCCAGTGTGTTGGGAGGGCCAGGGGAGGAAAACCAGGCAAAAGCGGATGTTTGCCAACTGGAAAGGGGTATTCCAGTCAGTGAGTGGTGGCAGTGACCCAGAAGAAGAGACGGGCCCCACCCAGGGGAGGGCTGGAACAGGGCCCACAGACATGGCACCCCTGGAGTGAGTGGCCTGTTCCACCACAGATGCCATCACAGGGAGCAAGAGGGATGGGCTACTGGATCTCTACTCCTGGGAGTACTTAGTTTAGTGGCTAATTTAGCCATGTCTTGTTTTCGACTCACATGTTATAACCTAGCAGGAAAGCCTGGGTTATATACACTAACATATTTTTAAAAGGTCATATGCCATTCTGGGGACCAATAGGTTATCTGCATTTTACTGAGAAGACCAGCCCGGATGGATATAAGAGCTACACAGTCTGGTAAAGTAATAAGTTCCTTTGTGATGTGAACAGATAACTTCATTTTGTAACGTTTCTATTTATCGGGATATCTTTTATTTATTCCTGATGATTGGAGTTTCATAACTTTATTTCCTTCAGATTGTTCAGTAGAAGTGATTTATAGAGCCAGTTCTGCACAGGTTTTCCCCCTTGCTTTCACTGTGCAGGTCTGTCTGGGTTTCTTTGACATTCTGCATTGATTCATTCTGTGCTCAGTTAACTTTTTAACTCACTGTTTTCCTGGGTTTTCTGAGAGTGCTTTTGTGCCAATTGTTCCTTTGTTTTACTTCCAAGTGAAAGAAAAATAGAATCCAGTAGCACATTTAAGACCAACAAAGATTTATTCAAGGTGTGAGCTTTCAAGTGCATGCTCTCTTCTTCAGACACTCGAAAGCTTATGCCTTGAATAAATCTTTGTTGGTTTTCAAGGTGCTACTAGACTCCCATTTGGATCTAACAAAAATAGAGTCCAGTAGCACCTTTAAGACCAACAAAGATTTATTCATGGTGTGAACATTTTAAAACAGCAAAATTAGAGTCCAATAGCACTCTGTGCAGGCACTCGAAAGCTCCCACCTTGAATAAATCTTGGTTGGTCTTAAAGGTGCTCTTGGACTCTATTTTTGTTGTGCTGCTTCAGACCAATATGGCTACCCACTTGAATTTTCCAAGTCAAAGGGCCGTAGGGAAGGGCTACAGGGAAGGGCGGTATAGAAATCTAAATAAAATAATAAATAAAGGTAATTCAAAAGTGTAAAGATACCCTTGGATTTTCCCACGGACCTTTTGTAGCCTCCAGGCATGCCGGGTTCGATTCTGCGCTCCCCCACATGCAACCAGCTGGGTGACCTTGGGCTCGCCATGGCACTGATAAAACTTCTGACTGAGCAGGAATATCAGGACTCTCTCAGCCTCACCCACCCCACAGGGTGTCTGTTGTGGGGAGAGGAATGGGAAGGCGACTGTAAGCCGCTTTGAGCCTCCTTCGGGTAGGGAAAAGTGGCATCTAAGAACCAACTCTTCTACTTCTTCTTCAGTAATCTCAGGGCTCTCTCAGCCTCACCCACCTCGCAGGGTGTCTGTTGTAGGGAGAGGAACGGGAAGGTGACTGGAAGCCGCTTTGAGCCTCCTTCAGGTAGAGAAAAGCAGCATATAAGAACCAACTCTTCTTCTTCTTCAGTAATCTCAGGGCTCCCTCAGCCTCCCCTCCCTCACAGGGTGTCTGTTGTGGGGAGAGGAAAGGGAAGGCGACTGTAAGCCGCTTTGAGCCTCCTTCGGGTAGGGAAAAGTGGCATCTAAGAACCAACTCTTCTTCTTCTTCTTCTCCCAAAAGTCACTCCTCACTCCCTCTGCATCTTCTGCCATCCTGCCTCTTTCATCAGTGTACAAGCACCATTTTCCCTTTGTTTATAATCTTTTTTACAAGCTGCATGAGTCTACCAATATGAGACTAGCGATAGTCTCAGATCACTGAATGAAATAATTAAAACAACAGGGGAAAGTTTAAAAGGAGCTGCATAAGGTTTAGTTTCCTGATGGAATTGATTTGAAAGGTGGACACAGAGCAGGCAAACAACAGTGCATAAAAAAGATTTAACTGCTGCGTGTAAACAAAAAAAATGTGTAGAGAGACACTGAGATGGGAAGCCTAAAGATCTGAAAACATTTTCCCCTTTCATATATTTTAAAATAAGATACATAAAAAATAAATATTTTTCTAACCCACCCCTCCTATGCAGCTCAGGGCAGGTAACAACATGTTTATGCAGCTTTTGATAAAATCATAAAACCAGTAATCGTTATTGTTTCCCCCAACTAATTTAGACAGGGGGGTTCAGAGTTAGAAGAGCAGAACTTCCCTAAACTCCCAGCAGTGGGAATTCTTTTCATAGTACATTTTATTTATTAAGAAGAAGGGGAGAAGAAAAAAAGTATAGCATCTATAACATATGCTAAAACTTGCATTATATTTTTTGCCATAGTCTTTGTTAATATCCATTATTCCTAGGGTTCGTTGTAAGATCTTATGATAGAAACATGAAAACAAAATGATGAAAACAAAAACATACTAGCATTCCTAATAAATAATCTGTCCAAATAATAGAATACATAATAATTAAAAATAAAATAAAATATTTTTGATAAAAGATTTCTAGTAAAAACTTGGATTGCCACTTTTAATAACTATACATTCCATGCCATCATTAAAATTATCATTAGATATTATTAGATATTGCATGTACATAATGTCAAATGCATGCTATGAGAAACAATTTATATCTGCCTTGCTCTTCTGATCTTATCAAAATTGCATTACAGCATTAATCACTTTAATATTAATGTAATATTTGACTACTGATCTCAGTCTCAGCATGAAATTTAAATATTTTGACTTTTTATTGTATATCTTGATAAACAATAAAAACAAAATAGAACCAGTAGACTAGAAAAGAAAAAGAAAAGAAAATCATTTGGCTATTATTCTTTGCAATCTAGCCTCCAGAGGTAAATCCCTTCTGTATTAAAAAAAACACTTTTCTAAGCTTAGCATATTTTATCCCTTAATATCAACCAGTATTAAACTTTCTGTCCTGTTTCATATATAGATTTCTCACAGAAATAAAATTTAAATTAGGCTGAAGAAAACAGCAATAAAAGCAGGTTGATACATCTATACATATGTTAGAGTATAGGGGATTATAGGAAACTCCATCCCCTTTTTGTTTCTTTTTAAATTTCTCAGATATAAAAGATTAATTGGAAGCAACAGCAAAATAAAAAACAAAAACAAAAACAATTTACTTCTGACGATTAAACACCTTCCCTCTTTAGATTTTGATATATGAATGTCTTATAATAGATCTGGTTTCATCTTTATAATAATAATAATCAATGCCATTCATCCAACTTAATATTAATGGCATAATAATATGTTCACCCTTTGTCCAAAAAGGTTTCTAGCCCCCAAAATGAATATCTTATTTGGTAATTTCTGTATGAAGATCTGAGAATAGAATCCTGTGTAAAATTTTTGTCATCCTCTTGTGGGTGAAAAAAATGTTTCCCAGATTCTTGTTTGGATCTAAAAATTCCTCTAGTTTCTCAACCTGGGCCACTTGATGGGACCTGATATTAGTTCTCAGTTGCAGTATGAAAATAGATTCTCCATCTAGGACTTGCTGCATAGTAGTTGGTGGTTGCAGATGGCGGGGGTCTAATGATGTTTGTTTCATTTCTGAGATCAAGGCCCTTTGGATTGCTGATGATTCTTGTGTTTCTGCTTGTTTTGAAAATGTTGAGTCATTTATAATAGCTGAATACGAGGCTGTTTGTTGCTTAAAATCTGCTGCAAAGATATTTAGTTATTTATTCAGTATTGCCAACAGTCTATCTGTTAACCCATCCATTTTATTCATTTTAATGAAGCTCAAAACAATATTAAGGCTGTTCAAAATTTTGAGTTTGGACAGAGTCCAAAAGTTGGCAAGATTCCAAGAAATTTCACATGAAAGTCAAGCAGCAGGACTGAAGACAAAACAAATTGGCCATTCCTGACTAGTTTTTGTTATGGTGTCTTTTATATTTTAAAAAATAGTTCAAAGATGATATCTGAGTATGTTCACAAGAGGTAATCGAAGAGATCGTTTAATAAAATGTTTTCAGTTATCATAAAAGTTTAGAAGTCTTAAAAAGAATTAGTAAAATACTTTTTTGTTCCATATGCTGCAGATCTTCCCATTTGCAATGAAATATTTGGATAGAGTCCAAAAAACCATTCAGTTGCAAAGAAGGAATAAAAAAGTAGGCAACAAAGAAAAACTATAAAACCAACAAGTTTTAGCTTTAGAAAGAGTGAAGGACAGATTAATCCAACAAACACCTGTCATACCTTTAAAAATTCTATCCTGGAATATTGCTGAGTGGTCTCACCACCTGGGCAACCAATATCTAGAAGGCTTTCTGAAGGCCTTTGACTATCAGTCTTCAGGAAACATGGACAGATGCTAACCTACATTTTGCAGATTACTCCCCTTTTGTTATTCCAGTACATAAACAGAATATTCATGGCCGACGGAGTGGTGGACTATGCACATTCATTTCTAAATCAATTAGCTCAGCCTTGATTGCTCTTGACTCCTCAAGCAGTTTTTTGGGCCAATATACACCTTATTATAGTCAACCTCTATCTTCCTTCTACAGATGCTAAGACCACCTTGAGCACCCAGTGGTCACGCTTATCCAGGTTCATTTGCCACCTGGAGCAAACATTTTCTTCTTCTATGTTAATAATTGGGTACTGGAATACAAGACTGGGAGCTGATGTTCATAAACTGTGCTGAGTACTTGAACTCAACTGCTGTGAGCTCCTATCTAATAGAATAACATTTAATCGTCTTTCCAGGGACACACGTGTCAACAAGGCTGCCAAATATATGGTGGAATTCTGTACTGCAGCTAATCTTGAATGGCCACTTTCCCAATGATCGCCCAGGGAATTATACGTACAACTCTATTAGGGGGTCTATTGTAATTGATTATGCCATCATATCTCCTGACCTAGAAAATTATCTTGATGATTTTGAGATTGGAGACTGCTCTGAGAGTGATCACAAACCGATCAGCTTAGTCTGAGGGTCAAGTGTGGGACCGTGTCTGTAACAATGCCTTCCAAACCAGAGATCCACCCCCTCAAATGGACAAAAATGTCCAGAAAAAAGGGCTGAGAAATTTTTCCAAGCTCCAACATGGCTCCTCATACAGAAGCTCTCGCAAGTCAGCTCCCTAGAGGAACTTCAGCAGTTGTTTACCTTGACATTCTCAGAATGTCTGGCTCAACAAAGCTGTCCCTCAGGTTCTCCAACCAGAACGTCTTGGTTTGACATTGAATGCTGGAAGGCCAAGAAAAGGCTATCTGCACCATACAATGAGTGGAGGGCCATTGACAAAGATCATCTACTATTGAGATTTTTACAAGTCAAAAAAGATTTTCAACAACTTATTCCAATGAAGAAACTTAACTAGAAACTGCAGTCTTGGGAGCAACAGAAGAGAGACCTCAATTCAAAGGACACCAGATTATTTTGGCACCTAGTTGCAGCTGGCACAAGAGACCAGACAATTCCATCTAGTCTGCAAATAGAGGAAACTGCTTAGATCAAGCATTTTTCTCTAGTTTTTTTGGACCCCTCTACTCTTGATTCTTCTATGGCTGTAGACCCTATGCCTGTTTGCCCCCTATGCCACCCAGCTGACCATAAAGAAATCGAAGATCTCTTTACATTGATAAAATGTGGTAAGGCATTAGTACCTGATCTCCGGATGCCATCAACATTTTTTCATCTGCTTGGGTATCTCTCTTGGCCACTGTGTTCACCAGCATTGATCACCATAGGCCAATTCCTGACTCATGGACTTAGTCCATAGTTGAACCCATAAATAAAAAAAGAGATCCAATCTGTTCAGCAGATTACAGACCAATCCGTTTACTCTCAGCAATGGGCATGCTGTATGCAAGCCATTTGGCATGTACACTTCTGGACTGGTTACCCTCAGTGTCTGGGCCCAAACAGATTGGATTCACCAAGGGGAAGTCAACCCTGGATCACTGTGCCACTCTCCTCCATCTGGCTGAAAAATACACCACTCGTGACAATGGGATTTTTTTAGATCTCAAGTGTGCCTTTGACTCGATCCTTCGACTTTGATCCAAACTATCACAGCTAGACATGAAAGCTTGTCTGTTATTTTTAACATGCAAGCTTTATTCCAACACATCTTGCCCAATCAGATTTAACATAGTAGGTCAACTGACCCCAACGTAAAAATCTAATAAGGGAGTAACGCAAGGATGGTTTATATATTGCAGATTTAAATGCAGAACTCTCTACAGTTAATAGCCATGGCCTGATGCTTTTAGATTGAAAGATCCCTATTCTTTTATATGCTGATGATGCAGTTCTGTTATCGTGTACCAAGGTTGGCTTGAAGTGTCTTTTCTACACTTTTGTCTCCTACGGTAATGAAATGTCCTGGCAATAAAATATAACAAATTTAAAATTCTAGTCTTTGGGAAGTCCAAAAAGAGATGTGTCTTTTGGTGATGTTCCTTCTCAAGCCACTATTGGTATGCTGTGTAGGAACATAAGAGCACAAGAGAAGCCATGTTGGATCAGGCCAATGGCCCATCCAGCCCAACACTCATGAGCCCCTTCAATAAACGGTTTTGGTTAATATGCCAAGTGTGTTAATGGGAAAGGTCAACAGGGGTCTGGCATAAAGAAACATCAGTCTTCCATTACGTCTGTCCCTGGCAGCCATTCTAGAGTTGTTCCTCTTCCATCTGCCTTCTGAAGATATGAGCATTTCTGACCGGAGTCTTTCAAAAAGCATTCCTTCAATAAAAGGTATCCTGCTATGTCTGACAGTCAAAGAAAATAACATTCCCCCAGCCGAGGCATCCTTTCAAGAGAGCACAGAAGCAGAGGGTGTAATTCATTCATTGCATCTGCTGTTTTCTGCTAAATTGAACCCACATGGGTTTAGAGCACAGGCTCCATAAATCAATGTGCAATTTGTAAACCTTCATTTTGAGCAGGATTCTCTATTGGCCCAGCCAGCTGAGTATAACATAGGGATTCCCCACCAGGGTTTGGGGTAACCCTGGGGCTACATGAGAGCACCCTAGGGCAGGGGTCCCTAACCTTTTGGCACATGGGGGCCGCATTAGCATGTCCAGTGCCTAGAGGGCCACATCTTAAACCAAAATGTAACACAATTATTAACCTACTTAGATCAAAAATAAACATTCCAAAGTAAATGAAGAAATGTTAACTTTAATGCAATCTATTTTGGAACAATATTTAACTGTGGAATCCTTTTATTTAGCTACACATATACTTACATAGTCAGTGTGATTTTTGTGGCTGTTTTGTGTTAGCCAAGGCATTGATGTCCAAATCAAGGTTTGTGACAGGCACTCCTAAAATGTCATGCAAATGTTCATCTATAAGCCTTGATCTACACTTTGATTTCACAATTTCCATCTTGGAAAAGGTTTGTTTCCAGATGCATGTGGTGCCAAGGACTGTGAACATGCCTGCAGCAAATTTCTTTAGGCTGATTAATATATCAGGTAGAAGCCCAGAATACAAATCTAACAGACTATTTTCTTTGTAAATGTCTCTGAGATAACTGGCTTGCAAATCAGTTCGTTCCATCTGAAAAAAGTTACGGGCATTTTCTGGTGCTACTTCAAATGGATTCTGAACCATTTTTATTTCCTTTCCAAGCTTACGGCAATCACTGAATCTGTTCTGAAATTCCACCTGAGGCAGGAAGAACAGGATGGGTTTGAGGGAAAATGCCCCGAGGGCAACAGCAGCAGACAAGCAGGTTGGGGGGCTGCACAGAAAGAGGTTGGGGGCTGCATGTGGCCTGTGGGCGTCAGGGTAGGGACCCCTGCCCTAGGCGCTATGCTGCCTTTCCCAGGAGTTCCGATGGCCACTGAGATCACTAAACCTTCCTGAAGTCTACTTCCCTGTTGCTCTATAGACCCAGCCTCTTTCTTCACAGTGGAAACAGTTAATGATCCATCGATTGGGTGGCGGCCTCCCACATCTTACTTCTGCAGCCACTTCTCTGAAAGTGATAGGCTTGTTATGGACCAGCACTGCTCAGTGCTTACAAGGGATGGGATGGAGTTTACTACAGTATCAGATTGGCATAGACATTTTATTTATTATTATATTTATTATATTTATATACCGCCCTCCCCGGATAAGACCCTTGTGTTATCCTCAGCAATACATGACTGTAATTCCTGGGCACAAGTGGTGCTTGTGGGTTATTAAGGCAGATGTGGGAGTCCCAGAGATTTGAGAAGAGTTTGCGTCTCTCCTATGGCCCGGTGGTTGCTCACAAGCCAGTCCCTAGACCTGATCTTGAACTCCAAAGAAGTGCAGTCTGAAGCTGGCAAGAGTCAGTTTGCCATACTGGTTGAAGTGGCAGCTTCTAATTCCCCACTCCTCCTCCACATGCTGGATGAACTTGGGCCAGTCAGGTTTCTCAGCACTCTCTCAGCCTCACCTCCCTCACAGGGCATCTGTTTTGGAGAGAAGAAGGGAAGGCAATTGTAAACCGCTTTGAGTCTCCTTTGGGCCATGAAAAACGGGATATAAAAAACCAGGGTTGCACTTACCTGTAACCGTTGTTCATTGACGTCTTGTGTGCAGACACACATTGGGCTTGCGCAAGTGCAGGTCAGCTGCACTCCCATAGGGGGCGCTCCAGCTCACCCTGAAGCATGCATGCACCAGCCTTCCTGCCTAACGCCCACCTGTTACGAAGGAGGGGCGCCCCCCTCCCTCAGTTCCAAAAACTCCGCTGTAAGCCTCAAGGTAGCCCAACAAACACCAGGGCAGGGCTCAATTCTACATCACCCTAAGCTCACGGACTCCCAGTGGGGTCGGAGGGAGGGAATGTGTGTCTGCACACAAGACATCAATGAACAATGGCTACAGGTAAATGCAACCCTGTTTTCATTATCCATCTTGTGCTGCAGCCCAATTTGGGACCTTCACAAGCTCTTACCAAGGAAGAGGGGTGAGCCCTCAACCAAACAAGGACTGAAGAACTGATCTACCAAATCCGGCGTCATTTCTATCATGTAGGTCCAGTGCGAAGTGTTTGATAAATGTGGTAATTGGTGATCCGAAAGTTAAGAGCAGAGAAGATCTTTCTGCCCAGGAGGTCTAGTCATCTACTCTCTCGGTCAACAGGTGTGGTATGTTGGCCCAGACGGTGACGCAGCCGCATAATAACCAAGGAAAAAACAGGGTGTATTGAGAGGTATCCTGCTTCATCCTGTAAAGATCTTCCAACTTCCTGGGAGGAGCTATACCAGAGGCTGGTTTGTTCCATATCGGAACTGTTAAGTCATCAAGCCATTGAATTATCAGAAAGGCAATAGATGTTGGGGTGTCTGAGTACAGGCAGCTCAGGATTTCATCCTTGGGTTTCGCATCAGCAGTTGAAACATCCAAGTTAAGGGCCTTGGCCATCTTCATAAGTTGTTCACCATGAAGACAATAGTCCTCACTGGGAGACGGGGGATGGATCTCCGATATTATCATCTGGAGACGGTTCAGATGCCATACTAGGTGTCTTCTGTTTTTGACATCTGTCCTCCTCTTCGATCTCTCCATACTGGGATGGAACTGTGTGGTGGTTTGTCCTCGAATCCCATAGGGAGTTCCTGGAGGACATGGGACAGCTGTGAGGCAGCATGCCAAGCGATCGGCTCTGAATGGGCTCTCGGTGGATCCTTACCAATGGTTTTCGGTTCCCGAAGCCTCAGAGCAGGGGTAGTCAAACTGCGGCCCTCCAGATGTCCATGGACTACAATTCCCATGAGCCCCTGCCAGCATTCGCTGGCAGGGGCTCCTGGGAATTGTAGTCCATGGACATCTGGAGGGCCGCAGTTTGACTACGCCTGCCTCAGAGTGTCTGTCAGAATTCAGGGAAGGAGAGCAAAGGCGAGGCAGGAGTGTGCAATGGGGCTGAGCCAAAGGAACGACGGACATCTCCAGGATCTTTGATGGAACCGCCACTGACTCGCAGCTAGAGGACTTAGTTGTGTCCTTATGCTTGTTCTTCTTGGGACAGTTAGCCGAAGGCACACCTGCGGGCGCCTCTTTTGCAGCAATAGACAGATCCGACTTTTTCACTGGAGGGGTAGTAGGCTCTGGTTCCGTACGTTGCACCTGTTTTGGACTCGAGATACGGATCGGTGCCAGAGAACAGACCAATGGGGCATCAGATCTGGGTGTCTGTTGTGACCAGGAAGGTAAAGGTATCCCCTGTGCAAGCACCGAGTCATGTCTGACCTTTGGGGTGACGCCCTCCAGCGTTTTCATGGCAGACTCAATACGGGGTGGTTTGCCAGTGCCTTCCCCAGTCATGACCATTTACCCCCCAGCAGCAAGCTGGGTACTCATTTTACCGACCTCGGAAGGATGGAAGGCTGAGTCAACCTTGAGCCGGCTGCTGGGATCGAACTCCCAACCTCATGAGCAAAGCTTTCAGGCGGCTGCCTTACCACTCTGCGCCACAAGAGGCTCTTTTAACCAGGAAGGAGTCAAGTCTTTATTATTACGGTAATAGAACAGTCGTCAAATTACAAGGTACATAAAAGCATCTGGCATTAACAAGATAAAAGAATCATTGATAACTTAAATATTATAAAAGATAAAAACATTCCAGCTATAAGAATCATTCTGGTTTTAAAACTCACAGGCATTATCTCAAGCCAGGAAGGAGTCGGTTCTGAGGCCAGCTTGGGTGGGCCCACAGATAATGCCCTCTCCCCCAGGGCGGCCTTCAGGTGAGACGATTGATCAGACCGTGCCTCGGGCGTAAATCGTTGGCAGATGGTACACGCACCCACACTGTGTACCTCTCCGAAGCAGAGGAGGCACTGCTTATGCTCATCAGCACGTGGCATCTTAACCCCACACTTCAAACATTTTTTAAAAATAGCCTTAGAGGCTATAGCTAGAAAGAGACGATCAGAAGCGGAGCGATTGAAAAGACGTCTTCCTCTTGCAGCAGCGAAAAAGGAACGGAGGGAAGGGGAGCACTCCTCCCTCGTGGGGGGCGTCAGGCGGGAAGGCTGGTGGAGGGGTGGTTGGGGGGCCAGAGTGCCCCCTATAGGAGCTTTACTAAAAGGTCTTCCGCAGCTGCCCTGCCCTTGCAGAGTCCCAATATGGGGCTGCAGCACAAGACAGATAATGAACCAACTCTTCTTCTAGTGTGGAGAGCCTCAAATCTACAGCCGATGAGGGACCTATGTGATCTCAGGATTATTTATTTCTCTTAAGGTCTGTGTGTTATACAGCCAGGGGATCCTAGGATTGTCTGGTAGTCAGGAAAGAGACATTTGGAGACGGTTAACTATGGCTTGGCCCTCCTCAGAGGCTGCCCCTCCTCGTGCTAGCAGGGCCAACTCTGCTTGGCTTCCTGGCCTACCCACCTTTGATTGCTTTAATGTTACTTGGCAGGGTTGTGTACCCCAGAGGTCCCCCACCAGGTGTTTTTTAGACAGTGGGTGGGGCTTTTGCCTGGCCAGACTTGCGATCGGTCATTGGAAAGTGCAAGGGCTTTGCACATTTATGTAAATGTTGCTTTGATAGCAACATGATAGCGCCAGGGCATGACTGAAGATGACCTGTATCAGCCAGGCTGTGCCCACCATGCAGAGCCAGAATTCTAAGCATCCACAGGTTCAGCAAGCCTGGAGACCCCTGGTACACTGTGTTTAACAGATCATTTTCACTTCCATCATTATGGAATAGATTGTGTATTCCTTCCTGGCCAGTGTTGACCCAGTGGGGAAAATGAAGATACTGACTTTTGAGAACTACACTTCAGTCTGATATGCTAACCGTGCCACCTCAAAAATTTGAGTTTTCTTTCTTTTTAAAGTATCAAGTTGCTAGTCCCTATGGCCATAGAGCTAAAAATAAACAGGCAATACTGAATTTGCAGTCAATGGCTTCTACTCCCCAACAAATGAAGTTATGTCCACTTGTATCTCTCATAGATTTCCCAAGATGTAACCAATGAAACCCCAACAGAGGTGCAAATTCTGTTTAGTGCATTCTAAAGTAGGGGTAGTCAAACTGCGGCCCTCCAGATGTCCATGGACTACAATTCCCAGGAGCCCCCTGCCAGCATTCGCTGGCAGGGGCTCCTGGGAATTGTGGTCCATGGACATCTGGAGGGCCGCACTTTGACTACCCCTGTTCTAAAGAGTGGGTATCAGGCATCCTAGAACAGGTGACTCAAAGGAATATACTGGCTGCTGACTTTATCCACTATGAAAACCAGGGGCCCCGCCCACCACCAGTCTGCACTGAAAACCACTTACTGCAGTTAGCAGATGCGGAATCTGTAAAGATAGGCCTTTTTATGTCCAAAGTTGTCAGTTACATGTAGAGGGCAGGGCTGGCCAAACTGTGGCTCTCCTGATTTCCATGGACTACAATTCCCAGGAGCCCCTGATTCCGAGGTCAAAGTGACTTATTGCAATCTTCACCAGTTTCAGAGGGAAGCCCTCTTGGCCTGCAACAGAACAGCTGGATCCAAGTCCTGCAGCACCTTGGAGCAGCGGTCCCCAACTTCGTGGCTGTGGGCATCCTGGCACTGGATGGTACTTTTCCTGGCACCCGGCAACTGCCCTTAAAAAGTGGGTGGGGCAAGTGCAGCTTTTCCCTAGGAAGGCTTCTGATTGGCCATGAAGATTTTTAAAAACATTGCTTTAGCAGCTGCCATTGCAACTTAAGGATCTTCACTGTGTGGCTGAAGGTAAGCTGCGGCAGCCATTTTACAACTGGCTCTGCCTCTTGTGGCAGCCATTTTGTGGCTGTACTTCAGCGCCGTTTCAAGGTGCCTGCAGGCTCAAAGGGGGGAGGCAACATGCCTGACTTCCAGGCCAACAATGTTTTGGGGGGTGCAAACTTTTGAGAGTAATCAGCTTTGAATCCCATTCCCTGAAAACATTTTTGGGTCTTTATGGGGTGACTGGATTCATCTCTAACTGTACCACCTGCTCTGTTGTCAGCAAAAGCCTATTTGCCACCAGTGTCACATTTTTCAAGGTCTGGAAGGCAATTCAAAGAAGTTCCCTTCCTCTGCATGTATCTAGACCAATAACAACTGAAGCTTGCGCAGGGGAATTTGGACACTGTATGACCATTTATGCACTGGGAACTTCACTGCTCCAGCTCCCGTGCAGGGGAAAAAACTGGGGGCAGATGAGGAGCACCGGGCCAAATGCTGCCCCGTGTGGGTGCAGGAAAAGGTGGGGCAACCTGCCACAACTAAAACTCCAGCCTGCAGCCCGGCATGAAACCTCCAGTGCGTAAACGGTCTATATTTGGAAATGTATATTTGCAGTCAAGCTCTTGCATGTCCTCCCCCCTGCCCCTTGTCACACTCCATACAATTAAATGGGACACGGTTACAGTTTCGGTTACGGAGAAAAGGAAGAAAGCTATGCAACAAAATAGCATTTTTATTCAGAATCCTTATAAAGGGACCTACAGTAGAAAAGTTATTTCCCCAGCTGAGATTACACTTAAAACTGGGGGCGGGTGGGGGAATGGGCTGCGCTCAGTTAAGGGGACACAATTTATCAGCTCTGCCAAGCCAGGGGGGAAATGATGTTTTTTAGACGGAGGGGTTTTCCCAAGCGAGTGTCCCAGGCGGCGGCAGGAACACAACAAAACCCATCCTGGGAAATTGCAGCTTCTGCCCTTCAGTCATCTTCCGGCTCCTCTTTGATTTTCTTCTTTTTCTTCTTCTTCTTCTTCTCTGTGTTCTGGAAAGAACAAACACAGTGTTGCTACACTTGGCTTATAACTGCACCTGGAATCGCAAGAAGCGGGTCCTCTTAGTTAAAAAAAAAGAAAGAAGAGGCAGCAAGATATTAATTTCCTTTCAGGGGAAAATGGCAGCAGCAGAGACATGCTTGACCTGCACTGCGCAGCTAGCCCTCTCTCGACGAGGAGCACAAAGAAGGGTGGGGATCCATGGTTACCACCGGTGTGGCCCTAATGAAGTGAGCCTTCGGCACTAGGCAACGGGAGACCGGCTCTTGTCCCTCCATACCTCTAGCAAGCAGCCACCCCCCCCCCCACTTGGGGAAAGGCCGTCTGCGGCAGGAGCAGGTGGGTTTCTGATGCAAAGCAGGGAGCTCGAGACGGCAGCCAGAGGGTCCCTGCCCCAACCCCAGAGACGCCCTGCTGCCCACAAATCCCCAGATAATTCAAACCTCGTCACCCCAGAATTCGCTTTTGAGGTGACAGCAGCCGAGGACATTTTTTTACGGAACTCAGGCGGCCTTTGGAAAGCCGAGTTCTTGCCTGGCTTAGAAAACATCGTACTAAATCATTACGGCTTTCCAGGCAGTGAGTGAATGCCATCTGAGCCGGTCATTTCGCCCGGGCAGGGCCGGAGGAGGGAGCTGTCATTCCATTTCTATGCCCTTCCCCTAGGTCTCACGGGGGCTTCCAACATTCAGCAAGGCTAAAATAATTGGAATCTAACGTTCAAAACAGCTGACAATAGAATCTGAGGAGCGCATCGAATTCACACAGCTGGGCGGGGAGAGCAGAGAGCAAACAGCTGGGCAGGGAGAAGGAGAAAGAGCCAGCTCAGGAGCTACTGGTGAGTGTGGCTTTCTTTCTTGCAGTGTGAGAGGGCAGTGGGTGAGGATGTATAGGTTGCAGCAGGGTGGGGGCTGTTTGAGTGTTGCTGTTTTTTGTCTCTTCCTTGCCTGGGTGGTGGGGGATTGCAGCTAATTGCACTAGCTGATCTGCATTAGTTGGCAGTTTTGCCTGGGGCTGACTGCTAAGCCCACCCTCTGCTGGGTGGGCCTTTGGGCTAGAAAAGACTCTTGGCTGGGTCTGCTTCTTCCTGCAATGGATCAAAGCAGTGTGCCTGGCGATGGACCAGAGGCTGTGACTTGCACTCTCTGTGGCGTGTTTGTATTCTCACCTCAGAGTAACCTTAAATACACCTGCACCAAGGGCAGGTTAGTAGCACTCCTGGAGGAGAAGGCACAGAAGCTAGAAGAACGCCTGTCCTCACTTGGTTCTCAAAAGGAGGGTGAAGAGTTCTTGGAAGGAAATCATGGAGCACTTTCTGGAGGGCAATTGGGAGAGGTGGGAAAAGTGTCTCACCAGTTAGAGGAGAACCAGGTACAAGAGGACAGCGGATGGAAGAACGTTACCCAGAAGTGTCGAAAAACAAGGAGATGTTCTGCCCCTCTGACACTCAGAAATCGTCCCCAGGATCTGCCTGTAGAGAGTGACTCTGGGCTCCAGGAACAAGGGCTGTTCTCCCAACTCCCCCATAGCTCAGGAGATGTTTCCCAGGCCCCCGTGGCTGAGAGGATTGGCTCTTCTGCTTTCCAACGTATTAGGACTAGGAGACGGGTGCTGGTGATTGGGGATTCCCCATTGAGAGGAGCAGAACCCAAAGGGTGTCGACTGGACATCTTCTGTCGCGAGGTCTGCTGTCTTCCTGGCATGAGAATCAAGGAGGTCACAGAAAGGGAGGAAAGACTTTTGAAGCCCAAGGACAGATGTCCCTTCCTGCTCATTCATATGGGAACCAACGATGCTGCCCAGTTCAATGTGAAATATATGAAACGAGACCATGTGGCCTTGGGGGGGGGAGGGGGGGAGTGAAGGACTTTGGAGCACAGGCTGTGTTTTCACCAGTTCTTCCTGTTAATGGCCAAAGCACAGGAAGGGAAAGAAAAATGATGCAGATAAACGCCTGGCGATGCCATTGGTATCATCGGGAAAGTTTTGGGGCTTTGGACCATGGATCACACTTCCGTGATGAGGCGCTTCTATCAGGGGATGGGTGGCACCTCGAGAAGGTGGGGGAAAATGTCTTTGCAAATAGTCTTGTGGACCTGCCGAGGAGGACTTTAAACTAAGTTCATTCATAAACTAATACATTCAAAGCCTGGTTTGATGGTGATAACCGTAGATGGGAACCCTGCAGATTTAAAGGGAGTGGCACAAATGCAGGGAACTATTAGCTTACAGGAAAGTTCAAAAACGAAAACCCCAGGGTATTCGTAGGAAGGATTACGATGTCTCTACACTAATGCGCAGAGTCTGGGAAACAAGCAGGAAGAACTTGAAGTCCCAATAAAGGAAGGGGGCTCTGATCTAATTGGCATTACAGAAACCTGGTGGGAGAACTACCACAACTGGAATAATAGGATTGAGGGATACAACTTATTTTAAAGGGACAGGCAAATAAAGAAGGGGGAGGAGTAGCACTATATGCTAAGAATGCATGCCATGTGATTTTCAACTTTATAATCTTGGAGAAGAGAAAAGCTGTACGTAGTCACACATACAGGCTGGACTTCAGGAGAGCAAATTTCATAACTAAGTTACGTTAGGTAGAATCCCATGTTCAGAAAAACTTAAGGAGATGCAAGTCCAAGAAGGCTGGGAGTTTCTCAAAAGTGAAATACTTTTTGTCAGCCCAATTGCTGACAATTCCCTAGCGAAGGAAAACTGGGAGAAATCTAAAGAAACAAGGATGGCTCCGAGAGTTGTTGTATTGAGCAGGGGTTCACCATCTGGAAATTGGATTTTTAATAGGGTTTTAATGGGGTTATCTGTTTTATTGTACTATGTTTATTGTATTATGATTACTAGACTTATGTGAGCCAGCTGGGAGCGGTAGGCTAAAAATCAAAACAACAACAACAACATCAGCAATAAACAAACAAACGACTAATTCTTGTAGGGAGAGTGTTAGAAAAGCTAAAGCACAGTATGAGCTTAGGCTAGCAAGAAATGCTAAACATAAGAAAAAAGGGTTCTTTAGTTATATCCAAAGTAAGAAAAAGAATAGGGACATGGTAGGACCATGGTGGGGACCAGAATGTGACATTGTAACAGGTGATGAGGAGAGGGTGGAATTGCTCAGTTCCTGCTTCTCCTCAGTCTTCTCTTGCGAGGGGAATCCTGCTCAACGTGGCAAAATCATGTCACATGATGAGGGAGGGGAGTTGTGGCCTAGGAGCACTCTAGGGGTAGTCCATAAACACCTAGTTTCTTTAAATGAAACCAAATTTTCTAGATGAATCATTTCCAAGAGTACTAAAAGAACTTGCACGTGTAATTTATGAGCCGCTGTACATTATTTTTGACAATTCTTGGGAGTACAGGTGAAGTGCCAGAAGTTTGGGGGCGGGCAAATGCCCCTATTTTCAAGATGATGTCTATAGCTGGCAAAATTTTAGAACAAACCGTCAAGCAGTCATTCCTTGAGCAGCTAGAGCGGATGGCTTTAATTCCTAAGAGTCAGCATGGCTTTCCCAAGAACAAGTCATGTCAGACTAAACTTATCTCTTTTTGGAGAAAGTTACTGCCTTGCTGGATCAAGGGAATGCTGTGGACATTGTTCACCTTGATTTCAGTAAGGCTTTTGATAAGGTTCCCCAGGATATTCTTATTGACAAGCTGGTAAAATGCAGTATGGATCCTATTACTGTTAGGTGGATCGAGAACTGGTTGATCCAGCCTGATGCACATTTGCAAAGACAATCTAAGCCGCCTCCTCCTCCTCACGGGTTCATGGCTCTCAGGAAGATCCCCCACTGTGTTGCAAGCCCTTCCCCGTTGGAGCCACTTGGGAGGGTGAAGCAGCAAAGATTGACTCTATAACCTCTGCTCCGGCTTGTTCGGTCCCCCCTCCTGCTGTGGAGTTCCAGCGACCCCACCACTTACCAAAAGCAACAGCATACGTCCCCGAGCCGTTAATACGGCATCAGCAATAGAAAGAGCTGAGCCAGTCTACTGGGCCCTCACCTCCCCTGCCGTGCTGGTCGTCGGCTGCTCCTCCTCCTCTTCTCCGACCTCTTCTACGAAGACCACCACCTCCTTTTGTTTCTTCTTTTTCTTCTTCTTGACGGGTTCCTCCTCCTCCTGCGGCTCTTCTGGCTCTTCTACAGAGGAGGAAGGAACCAGAAATGAAGGCTTAGGGGGCTGCCAGACCCTGATGGCCCAAACGAGTCAACTGCCGGAAACGAGCATGGCCCAAACGGAGCAGAATGTAAAGCCACCGGTGAGGCATAAGCTGAATGGACAATCCCGGGGGGTGGGGGTGGGAGCTGCAGCGCTTCATGTCTGGGGCTTCCTGCCGGTTGGCTTCTGGGCAGCTAGTGGTGCATCACTGGGGTGAATGATTCAAAGCAGCTGGCGCCCAGGAGCTAACCGACAAATCATGCCCTAGGGCAGGGGTGGCCAAACGGTGGCTCTCCAGAGGTCCATGGACTACAATTCCCATGAGCCCCTAGTAGGGGCTCATGGGAATTGTAGCCATGGACCTCTGGAGAGCCACCGTTTGGCCACTCCTGTCCTAGGCAGTTTGTTTTCCAATACTGTTGCTTCACTCTGCACTGCTTTGGACATCTCATACTGCCATAGCATGCTGGTTTTATGCCATACCTTACGTCAGGTCTCAGCCATCAATACTCACTCACTCACTCACTCACTCACTCACTCACTCACTCACTCACTCACTCACTCACTGTTATTTACAGCCCGCCTTAATCAACTTGGGTCTCCAGGCGGATTGCACAGTATGCATCAATGCAACGGATGGACAAGATGTCAGAGAAACCGTGTGAAATGATTAGGGCTGCAGAAACAGCCAGAAGTCTAAAAAACAAAGCTGAAGAAAAGGGTAAGCATTAACGAGATGTGCTAAATGGCGCACAATTCCATAGTTGGCGCGGAGTTTCAGCAGGCTCTACACGGTCTAAACCTAATCAGTTTTCCAACTCGCCTAGATCCAGTTTTCTTCAGAGATCGTCTGTGAGGGTGACCAAGGCCATCTCTACCCTGTGGCCAGGTCAGAAGCCAGACTGGAATGGATCAAGAGTGCCAAAAACCTTTTGTAGCCCTTCAGTGACCACCAGCTCAGCCACATTACGCAGAAACGGAAGATGAAAAACCAGGCGGAAGTTGGCTGGATTGGATGAATCCAGAAACCCCCCCCCACACACACACACAATGGCCTACCCACCGCCTCCTTCAGCCTCTCCGGGAGCGTCCCCAAAGAAAGGGAGAGGCTGATGATGTCCCGAAGGGAGATCCGAATCTCCTCACCATTGGCTTTCACCAGCGATGAGGGACGTGGGTGAAGGGGACACGTGCTGGGCCCAACTGCTGTCAGAGGTCTTGTCTACATTGGCTAAGGAGAAGTGGTCCCAGGTCAGATCTTGAGTTAGCCAAGGGGCTTTCAGTTTTCTTACTGTATTAACGTCAGTGATTAAATCATGAGAAGCGACCAGATTTTCACTACAAAAAGGTTCTCAAATGCCCCCAGCTAATGGCCATTTGCATCAATTTGGACTGTCCTGCAGTTAAGGACATCAGAGATCGGACCATTCCGGACACGGGCCAGTGGATGCAAAACGTCACAATGTAAAACAGGTTAGGAAGAAGCAAACATTAACCTTCCCAAGTACATGTCAGCTGCTACTGGTGCCAAAACCCAAACGCCAGAGGCATTCGGACAGGCAACAAAGGAGCAGTGCAGCGGTGTCTTGTGGCCTGGTCAGAAGGGAAAGTGGCTGGGCTGTCAGTGACACACTGGAGGGAGGGCAGGAACAAGGCAGCCGGCTGTGGGAGCCGAGGAAAAGGCCGGGGAAGGAGGGAGGCACGTGAGAGAACGCAGAGGCAGTGAGGAAGGATGCTGAGGCACAGCAGGGGTGGAGACGGCAGCAAGCCAATGCAGATTTGCTCCAGCCCAGGGCAAGAGAGAAGAGTGGCACAGAGGGAACTCACCTAATAGGGAGGCACTGAGGAGGCTGCAGGACCAGGGAGACCATGGCTGGAGCAGCAAGACATGAGGAGCTGCCCTGAGACTAATGCAGGGACAGGCAAGGCTGGCTTCGAGGGGCCCTTAAGGTCCAGAGGGAGTGGTCTTTTGGGTGCCCATAGGCCTGCTTAGGGGGCTAAGGGTGGTGACCTGTGTCAAGAGGAAGCGATACATGATGCTGGCCAGGGAGGAACATGGGAGGGCGACCCCTGCTGGTCAAACTGTAGAGAACCTGGGCCTGCGGCGACTTGAATGGGAAACGGAGGCTGGCTCCAAGGATGCTCCTACACCAGCATAAGGGCAGAAGAGGGCAGGTCGGTTTCCGAGGATTCCACCTTTCCACTGCAGACGCCCATTTTGCCCCACGTGGGTTAATTCATCTCCGGGAGGGGCAAGACCCCCACCTTGCCGACATCATTTCACATTATATCCAGCCTTGCTCAGAAGAAGAATGAACCACCCCATCACTCAACAGAAATGCCAGCCTGCGAGCTTCAGTTGGCTGTTGGCAACGAGCAGGCAAGGGCACACCCCTTCTCCAGCATAAGAGCGGGGAGCTAGACCCCCATCAGCCCCTGCAGGCCAGGAAGTCTCCAGCACAACTGACCTTTGATTTCCACCACTTTCGCCTTCTTGGCTTTTACGGGCGTCTCTGTCTCCTCCTCCTCTCCCACTTCGATTTTGCGCTTCTTTGGAACCAGGGGGAGGGTAGATTCCCCAGAAGGATCATAGGTCTTGACCTCGCTGGAATGGATGAAAGAAGTCAAACTGAGGGAAAGGGCACCGTGTATCTCATAGGCAGGGGCTAAAATAAAGGTTAGGATTTTGATTTGGGATGTACATGGAAATAACTACCTTTCAACAAGTCTATAGTGTCTAAGGCATGAAAGGATACATAAAAGCAAGACAACCCTTTGCATATAAACCAATCTATGTTGGGCAGGACAGGTTCAAAGGATAGTCGTCAAGTACTAATATGTCCTTGATTCAAACAGTCCTTGAATCAAATGCATGATTCAAATTAGTCACCCATGGCCTCTTCAGTGGATAGCTAAATCTGCAGATGGGGGCCATGAGGGCAAATGGTTTTTTCAGCAAACTTGGGCCATTCCCCAGGTTTGCGGGAAATCTGAAAATTATAAAAATGCACTGTGTGGTGGACTCCAGGAGCTGTCCAAGGCCCTGCTAAGGTCAAAAGTGGATTCTGGGAGCTCCTCCCAGGCACTTCTGCCACGGGACTACAAGGGTCAGCAATGGAGGGGGGCTAGGACCGCCCCCACACAAGTTTCACAGGGGCACACTTATTTTCACCTAAAAGAACTTTTGCGGCAAAGAGGAGATCGCCACTGATGGGACCATATGGTGCTTACAGATTAACTTTTAATGTTTTTTTATATTTTAATGTTTTATTTGAAAAACAAAAATGAGACTGGTTTGCATACATTATCATATATCAAACAGGATACAACTTTCACTTTATTAAAAGACAACTGCATCAAGTATTTTAATCTAAACTTACTATTTCAAGAGAATGGAAGGAAATGAACCCTGCCCTCCAGGGGACAGGAAGCTAGGTACCTCGTGGTACTAGTCAATCTACCCCCACTTCACCCCCAATGAGTTGCCAATCTGTTTTTAGACTGTTAGATGGACCTTAAGATGGTTGGGGGAAAAGGTGGGCATATAAATATTCTTAATACATGTAATAAATTAACGTCATGGCAGGAGGGCAGGCAGTTGAAGAGAAGGGCAAGGAGCTGAATCTGATGGGCTTCTGGGCCCGGCACATGCTTATTGGAGACATGTTGCTTCTGAACATGGCTCACGTGGGGTGCAGGTGAAGCAAAGTTGAGCAACCCACCTCTTATGCTGGTATTTGTCGGCCCGGGCCAGGGCTTTTCCTGTGCCACTTATTCGTCTGATCTGAGGGAAGAAAAAGCCACAGCTGTGGAGGGCAAATCACCAACAATTGGTGGGAACTACACAGCCCTTATGGCTGTCCACTCACAGGAACCATGGAACACACCCCAGGCGGAGAATCCTCCAGACTGCTCCATCCTGAGGCATTAGAGGGTTGTGCGCTTCGGCACGGTTTGGATGCCTCGGCAATCCCTGAAGCCCCACGTGGCGCGTAGGAGGCCAGTGCCACGGAGAGGAGGGGCAGTTGCAGGGCGCCCGCTGGCAGCTGCTGTGCCGCCAGCCCTCCTCTCCTCGCTGCTGGCCGCCTTGGGCTTTGGTGATTGCCGAGGCGGCTGAACTGCACCACCCTAATAAGAACCCCTCCAAGGCGCTGCTTCAAGACGAAGACAGGCAAAGAACTCTCAGCACAGCTAAATTTTGCACGGCCGCCATGAAATTGCGTACTGTGTATGTGGATCAGAAAATCTCTCTCTGATCCAATTTCAAAAGTACAAAGAACCATTTGTCACTGGCAATTTAAAGTATGTTTTAAATATTGAATGTAACATTTTAAAGTTTTTATGTTGTCAGATCTTAAAAATTTTGTATAGTACTATTACTGTTTTTTCTCTTTTTAAATTGTCTTAGTTTTTAATTGCATGTATTTGAATTTTGGTCTGAATGACCGTAAATAAATATTGATTGAGAACCCCTCCAGGTTTATTTGGCCACTCCTGGCGATATATATAGACAAACAGTGTGGCTTAGTGGCTCTCAACCAAAGGAAATGCTTCCTTATCTAGCGGGTGAATTAAGAGTGGAATTTGCTACTGGAGGATGTAGTGATGGCCACCAGGCACAGACTAGCTTTAAAAGAGGATTAGACAGATTTGTGCAGGATGGGTCTACTGGTGGCTTCTAGCCAGGGTGACTAAAGGAACATCCCTGTTCGGAGGCAGTTAACCTTTAATTACCAAGGAGGCAACATCAGGGGGAAGCCTCGGCCTCTCTGCCCCGCTGCTGGACCTCCAGAGGAACTGGTTGGCCCCTGTGTGAGACGGGAAGCTGCACTAGATCTTCACTGGTCTGATCCAGCAGGGCTCTCCTGATGTTCTCCTGAAGGCCTCAGACTGTATACCCTCTTGTTGGCCTTACAGGGGAACTGGTTGGCCCCTGTGTCAGACGGGAGGCTGCACTAGATGGACCAGTTGTCTGATCCAATTCAATTGTTGGCCATCCAGAGGAGCTGGTTGGCCTCTGTTTGAGATGGGATGCTGAACTAGATGGATGATGGGTCAGATACAGCACGGCTGTTCTTATGTTCATTACCAATACCAATGTACGTTTGTAAAACAGAAAAAAGTAAACCCACCCATACAATGAACATTCTCATACAATGAAGGATTTCTCTCCCTACTGCCCAGCCTGCCCGCAGAGTCACCCTCAAGGCGGCAACGCCAGACATCTCCCCCCTTTCATCCGGAAGGGCTCACCCCCTTCTCCTCCAGATGCCTGAGCCTCGTCTCCACTTTCAGCCTGTTCTCGGCCCCCATCTCGGCACTGGTGCTCTCTCCCAGGGCGTCGTAACGAATGGTCAGGGCGGTCTTGGCTGCCAACATCCGTGAGATCTGAAGGAGAGACGGGGGGGGGGGGGGGGGGCCACGGTGAGACCAGGGTGGGAACCGGTTGTGGGTCACGCAACAAGGAGGAAGAACAAAGGAAATTCCTGGTGGGGACAACTTGGGGAACTGAAAACAAAGTGGCGTAAAGAGCCAGTTTGGTGTAGTGGCCAAAAGTGGTGGCCTCGAATCTGAAGAGCTGGGTTTGATTCCCCACTCCTCCTCCACAATCAGCCACCTGCCTGACCTTGGGCCAGTCAGTTCTCTCAGGGCTCTCTAAGCCCCACCTATCCCACAGGATGCCCGTGGACCAACACTGGCACATCCCTTCCTGCCCACCCACTCACAATCTGCCTAAATTCACAGAATCAGCACTTCTCTGAGGTGGTTATCCAGCCTCTGCTTAAAAACTTCCAAATAAGGATAACCCACCACCTCCCAAGGAAGCCTGTTCTACTGTTCTACATGTTGGGTTCCTATTCTAGAAGCTCATAGATAACAACAGGTTGTGTGAAACTCTCTACACCGAGGTCCCCAACCCTTTTGAGCCTGTGGTCACCCTTGGAAGTAGGACGGAGCAGAGCCACAAAACGGCTGCCCCAACATGATTTATAAAAACCTCCACAGCCAATCAAATCTCCAATGGCGAATCAGAAGCCATGGTAGCCAACAGCACCACCTGGCCCCACCCACTTTTAAAAAACACCTGGCAAGAAAAATTTCAGCGGATACCACAGCGCCCGCAATGTTGGGGACCGCGCCCTACGCGCTCACTTGTGGAACAGACCACTGGTCTGAAAGGCCTTGAGGTAAATTATTGTGTTCAAAGGCAGTAGAGTAGATCCAAGAACATGGTTTCTCAGCTACTCATCCTTCTGGTTTCAGGGCAAATTAAAATCACTTATCACACACACACTGCTGTAGGAAGCTTCAGGCCATCTCTGAGGGAAATAGGACTTACGGATAAAACACGAGCAACTCACCTTTCCTTTGTTCTTGGCTGTCGTCTGCCCCACAATGGAGGCATGATAAATCAGGCCGAACTTGGGGGTATCACGTTTAGTCTTCAGTGCTCTGAAGAGAGCCTTCTCAGCCCCCAAAATCTGGACGGTTGAAGCTGGATGCTTCGCCAGATTTAACAGAGAACCTGTGGACACAAACCGATTGAATGTCAGCCTTCAAGAATTATCCGGCTACAGAACAGGTTTCAGACAAAAAATTCTGTCGTGTGAATTGCCACGCCTCACCACATCCCTTCAACATCAGCCCTTAACAAAAATGGGGCACCATGAGGTGTAGGCCCAGAAGTGTCTCAGAAGAGGTAGTGACTTAAGGGTTGCCTTCATATTCCAAGGCGAAATCAGGCAAACTTTAACATGGAATCATCACTGACTCCCTCTGGGCTCCTGGGAGTGCTTGTGGATCAGCACTCTCTCAATGTTCACAGCTCCTTTGGTGTTGTAAAGACACACAAGCTTGTCAGTCAGACCCTACTGGGCAGCTGTAAGCAGACATCAAAGCAGTTCTGGGTCCCTCCTACCTGCATGAGCGATGAGCCTGGCCCCCACCAGTTCTCCCACCATGACCGTGAGGTTTGGTGCGATAGCCATCATTCTGTTTTTGAGGTAATCGTACAACTGTGCCCGATAGTCCGAGATCTCAATCACCTGGAAGACATGGCAAGGCTGGTCAATCCTCACGAGAAGGAAATGCTTCCAAAGGAACGTGTGTGAAAAGATAATGGCAAAGACACATGTCCAGGGCTTATGTCTTGTGAACGCTTAATGGGAATGCAGACAGGTGGCCAAGCAAGAAGAATGATGAAGAAACAGAAGAACAGGTTTTTCTACTCTACTCTACTTTCTGTACCTTAAGGAGTTTCCCAGCAACTCAGAATCACCTTCCCTTCCTCTCCCCACAACTGATACTTTGGGAGGCAGGTGGGCCTGAGAAAGCTCTGGGAGAACTGAGACTGGCCCAAGGCCTCCTGTGTCTCAAAGTGTCTGAAAATCACCTTCCCTTCCTCTCCCCACAACAGGCCTCCTGTTTGCAGGTGGGGCTGAGAGTATTCTGAGAGGACTGAGATTGGCCCAAGGTCACCCAGCAGGCCTCATGGATCTTAAAGCAGCTTCCAACTGCCTTGCCCTTCTCTCCCCATAAAACGTCCCCCGTCTGGCAGGTGGGGCTGAGAGAGCTCTGAGAGAACTGTGACAGAGTCAAGGTCCCTCAACAGGCCTCATGGGAGGGAGGGGGTGGGAATCGACCCAGATTAGTGTCCACCACTCTTAACCACGCTAGCTTCTAAGTATTTTCTTTCAGAAAAACAACATCGCCTTCGAATAATGTATCCCAAAGCTGAACCACAGGACAGAACTCTTTGGATTCAGGAAAATGAAATCAGGTTTTTAATGTCTTTGGTGATATTTTTATTCTACGTACAGACTGTAATAACACACGGTAGTGGGAACAAGAGTCATTAATCTGTTTAGTGCTGAGATTCCTGCTTGTTAAGCAAACTCACAACATTAATGGCCCCCAAAGCAGCTAACGGGGGCCTCCTGATTGTTCTAGACAGAACCCCCCCCCCCCCAAGCTTCCAAACCTAAGAATGAGATTCCATGAAGAAGAACAAAGCAGAGGAACCATGCTCTACTCTGACTTGCAGGTATGAAAGAGCCACATATCTCTGGACTCCAGGAAAAAGGGGCAGATCTAAAGGGTTCACAGTCAGGCCCTATTTTTAAACAGGGCTGCTTTTAGATGGCATCAGAAGAGGTAGTGACTGTACAGCCTTCATGGCTTCCGCATCAGGAGAGCCAACATGGCAGGTTCATCACAGCCATCAAAAGCAGCTGACGAAAACCCTTTCCAAAAATGGCTTCTTCAGCCACGGAACGGGTCTACTCCCAAATACTCTGCTGCTTCATCCGCAAGCTGGTGGATTTCCAGCAAAGAAAATGGTGCTGGATCGGTCTGAAGGGATTGTGGAAACAAGGCAGAAGCGAAATGGGCTTCTCGAGGAAACCCAAAGGCCCCCCACGGCTACGTTGCCGTCACCTGGTCACAGAGGTGCTGGATGTTGCTTATGTCTTCTTCTGACACTTCGGTCCCCATGGAGATTTCGGCAGCAGCTTTCACCTCCTCTTCGACCTCCTCAGGGAGGAACTCTGACAGATCGGAGCTGGAGAAGTTCCTTCTGTCTCCTACAAAGGAAAACAAGGAGGAGGTGCTGGAACAGGCAAGGTCTGCAGGGTGTGGGTTGGAACACAATATGGGGAATGGCCTGCAGGGGGCGTTGGAGGAGAGGTGTCGTTCGCATAGTTAGGTCAGGAACTTCCTGATGTTTTTCAAATCATCTCTTTCTGTGTCCTGATTGATTCAGCTGGAAACTTCTTGCTCCTCTGAGCACACTTCCTCTCTGCTTGCCTCCAGAACAGAACTGACTGAACAAAAAAGTCAGACTGGTAGGACCCTCTCTCTCCCTGTGTACAAATTTGTTGGCATCGGGTAGTACAGCTGCCATTTTATGTATTATTATTATTATATTATCATTTACACCCAGTCTTTCTCCTTAGTGAGCACCTAAAGTGGCCTACATGGTTCTCCTCTCGTTCATTAGCACTCGTTCAAACTGGCCAGCTTGTGGTTTGCAAAGCAAGGTTTGTGAACCAAGGAACCACCATAAGCATTCATGAATTTTGATGCAGTTCATGCAGAGCAGAAAGCAGAGGTTTAGAACACCTGCTCTTTCCAAAAAACAAACTCCTGTTTTCTGCTCTTCGCAAAAAACAGCTGAGCAGCAGGGAGCAGAAAGCAGGGGTCTAAAACTGAAATGCCTCACAAACCAATTTGGTTCACAAACTAACCTCCTGGTCTAAGAACCGAATCGCGAAACTGCAGCCCAGAATAATAATAATTTTAAAAAATTATTTCTGTCCTGCCCTTCCCTGGTTGTCTCAGGGACTTAATTTAAAAAAAAAGAACCTTAAGACAATTGCACTGCCTCCTGCTAATAACAGTTCTGCAGCTGGTCAAAGCTTGGAGGGGCTTCTGCTGGTGGACGGATTCCCAGGCAGGGAGGCCAGCACCTGGCAACCCCCCCCCCCACACACAACACAGCTGCACAAGCTTTCCTTCCACCTCCTTACAATCGTCCTGCAGAAGAGCTGGAGCCCAACCGTTCCTGGCGGCAGCAGAACACAAGCAGCAGTTAACAGTGAAGATACAAAAAATAATTAGGGGGACTTCACTCTTCCCCCAAAGTGGCTCCTGTCATTCTCCTCTTCTCCTTTTACTCTCACAACAACCCTGTAAGGTCTCTCAAGGACAAGGGTGTATGTCTGGTCCGTGGCAGAGTGGGGATTAGAACCTGGTTCTTGCCATCCTTGTCCAACGTTCCAATCCTGGGGCTCCAGCCTTTTTGAACCAGTGGGCACGGCTGGGATTTTGACATGGCATGGTGGGCAGAGCAACAAAACGGCCGCCCCAGGAGGCAGAGTCAGCCACAAAATGGCTGCCCCGACTCATCTGCAGGAACAGCGTAGATCCGTGTGCTGGAAGGCCCAGGTGGCCAGTGCCCTGGCGCAGAGAGGAGGGACGGTGGTGGCTGCTGGCTGGCGTGCCACTGCCCCTCCTCTCCTCTGCACTGGCCTCCTATGCGCCGCTTCGGGCTTTTCACAAGCCTTCTGTGGAGAATAGAACTGCTGCCGGCCTCCACAGATGCTTCTGGGCCTCCGTAGTTTTTTACCTCAGCTCAGGGAAAGAATGGGCAATTTCAGAAGCAGGAAAAAGCATCCAAGGGGTCAAGAGGAACGCGACTTCACTCACCAATTTGCTTTACGCATTTACAGTACGTTAAGTTATCGGTGATAATTTTGCCCAGTTCAGGAAAATGCCAGCCGTACCATTCTCGACAGCGCATGATGTAGTTGTTGAGTTCTTTGTCCAGGTCATCCAGGAGGGCTGTGGGAGACAGAGGTTCTCCTTGGAACACACACCAAGTATTCCTTGAGAAAGGATACCTATGCTCTAAACCGGTGGCCCCCAACCACCGGGCCGCAAAGGCCCTGGCACCAGGCTGCGGCTCCCTCTCCCCGCCCCCCCTGCAGTAAGAAACTTCCCAGGCCGCAAGCTTGGGGCCCGGCAAGCTCCTTACTGTGTGTGTGTGGGGGGGGGGGGAGAGGGAATCAGGGCTGCACACTGTGCAGCCGATTGTTCCAATAATGCTTTCTATTTCTCCTCCCCCCTTTTGATTCCTGTTCGTCCGAAGGAGGCCTTTACTCCTCAGGAACATAAGACTGCTGTCTGTGCCCCCCCCCCCTTTCTAGGTACCCCCAGAGCCCAGCCCGGCCTTTGCCCCCTCCTGGGAGCTAAAGGACTTCCTCGTAGGCTGCTGGTCCCCCTCCCTGCTCACCCCGACCTCAAATACTGTGAAGGTTAAGTCAGGCTTTCTCAGCAGCCCTGGCGGGGCTTCCTGTTATCGGGTGATATGACCAGATAGACTCATGTCAATATGACCCCCCTCCCAAAATGGCCAATGATGGAGGGAGTGAAAAGGGGAGGGGCTCTGCTTCGCAACCACATTCTGCACAATCGCACCATTTCTGGGGTGTCTCAAAGCCTGAACAATATTTCAGGGGTTTCTCAGCAGTCAAAAATTTGGGAAAGGCTAGCTTCAGCAGAAGGCCTTTGGCTCCTCAGCAACCTCCTAACGTTTTTACATCAGAGCTCCCCAAAGTTTTAAGGCCTGTGGGCATCTCTATGGTTCTGGCAGCACGATGGGTATAACCACAAAATGGCTGCCATAGGAGGCGGAGCAAAGCACAAAATGGTGAGGGGCAAGGCTCTGCATAACTTGAATAGTGTAGTAACTCTTCAACATATCAGATATAAATTCTGTATAACAGAATCTCTCTTATTCTGCACAATCAGAAGCCCTGCTCTGTGAAAGCCTTGCTTGGCCCTGCCCACATTCTAAATATACTTGGTGGGAGCCCAGAAAGCTTTTAGTGGGCATCATGCTGGAGACCTCTGGCTTAAGCGATTGGTTTAGTGAGACTTCCCATCATAAAATGTAATTATTAGGGGAGCCACACAACAACCCTTCCCCTCTGTAAGGAAATACTCTGTTTTTACCGGCTGCAACCACTATGACCTTTTATAGCAGGGGTGGCCAAACTGGGGCTTTCCAGAGGTCCATGGACTACAATTCCCATCAGCCCCTGCCAGCGTGCGGTGACATCCGGAGAGTCACAATCTGGCCACCCACGCTTTCTGAACGCAAGAAGCCGCTTAAGCAAGATGCCCTCGCTTGTGGAATAGACTCCTTCCAACGTTGTCTCAGTGGTAGTGACGAAACGTGGGATTAAATCATCGCTTTCAGATCAACGCATTTCCATCATTGACAACGCCCCCTAAGCCTCAACCGTCACTGTATCAGGGCGGATCAATCATCTTGGGTGAATTTTTGGAGACCAACCCCCCCCCCCCCCCCAATGAAGCGACTCAGCCTCACTGCTAAGCTGCCAAAGGTCTCTTAGGTTGTTCAGATGAGCCTACCCCTGCCTCGTCAGGGCCCACACTACCATGTGCACCAACGCACCAAAAGGCACTCCCACTCAGGTTTAGCATCCGAACCTTGTGGCAGGTATTGTGCAAGGCACCAGACACCCAGCAGGGCTCAGTATTTGGGTCGTACACCACCAAGGAAGCCCAGGGTCGTGACACAGAGGCTGGAAACGGCAGGCCACCTCGGAAGGTTTCTTGCCTTGAAAGCCCTTTGGGGTGGCCAGGACTTGACCACAACCCGGTGGCACCTTGTAGGACCATTCTGTACATCAATGGCCTTGCCCCCAAGGGAAGGGGAGGATGTGCCTTGCTGGCCCATCCCCTGGATCCTGGATGGTGCTCCAGAGATCTCCGAAAGCCTGCCTAGCTGCAGGGGTGCGCACATGCCCGTGAGAAACCTCGTGGAAAGAGCTTGCCGCCACCAGTACTCACAGATGGCTTGGACAATCATCGTGTCGACTTTGTCAGGGCTGAACTTCAGCTTGTACCGCGAGAGGCTGAAAAAGAAAGACAGAGAGGTGAGAAGGAGCTACCCAGGAAAAAGCGCCGTTTGTGGGCGGATGTGACCAGGTCGCCTTCCTCCTCAGAGTCAGCAGGGGCAACCCCATGGAGGGCAAGACAGCACCCCGGTTGATTTATTTGCTATTATTTATTAGATTTAAAAACTGCCCTTCTCTAACATGGTGAGTCTCCATAGAAAATTTAGTTTCGTAAAACAAGAAAACACCACCGTCAGAATCCCACAGGCTCTAAAACTTTGGGGGCCCCCGAGAGCTTGCTGAGGAGCCTGGGGCCACCCGTGGAGAAGGAAGGCCCTGCTCCCTGAAGCCTTCTGTCACCCAGGAACTGAGGCTGGTTGGGGTGAGGGGCGGGGGGCGGGGGGGACGGGGACCCAGCCTCCAAAGAGGCAGTCTTTTGGCTCCCGGGAGGAGGAGAAGGCAGGGCTGCATGAAAAAAAGGAGGAAGAAAAGCAAAAGGGGGAAGAGCTGGTTCTTAGATGCAGCTTTTCTCTACCTGAAGGAGGCTCAAAGCAGTAGGTGAGGCTGAGGGAGCCCTGAGATTCCTGCTCGGTCAGAAGAGCTCTAACAGGGCTGTGGTGAACCCAAGGTCACCCAGCTGGCTGCATGTGGAGCCAGTGGGGAATCAAACTGGGCCTGCCAGATTAGAAGCCACCGCTCTTAACTGCTACATCAAGGTAGAAGGGCAGGGAGGGCGTCAGACGGCCAGCACTAGCCTCCTGGAGAGTAAAGGCCTCCTTAGGGTGAAAACAGAATAAAAAGGCTAGAAAGGGAGGGAGGAGAAATGTAAGGAATTATGGGAACAATCTTGGGTTTCAATGCTGTTTAACTATAATTTCTCCAAAAATACTTGGTGTGTATAGCAAGGGGAAAAACAATAAAAAATAAAAATAAAATCATAACCCTGAGTGCCCCCTTGTCCCGTCCCTTAGGTCCTGTTCTTATCTCTGTACTCCTAGGCCACTTTTCTCATGCAGGGCACTCTGGATAGGGGGAGGGCTGCACCAAGAAAAATGAAAAATATTAAATATATATATGAAAATACACGTATGGATTTACAATGAAAGTTAAAAACACCCTAAGGCCTCAGTTATAGCCTCCCTATAAAACCCACTCTAAAAATCACAAACAGATTGGCCCAGGCTAAACATGTTTTGGCGTAACCCTTGGGGGACAAATGTGCAGTCACACATATGAATTTGTAAAATGCACAGGCTCCAAACACATGTTTGATCTGGAACCTTCAACTGGTGTGAAATGCAGGTACACCTTGGAGGGCGCATATCCAGCCTGTGCTGAGGCAGCTTCATTTGTTGCCAGTTATTTTCTGGATCTGGTTCAAGGTTTTGGTTTTGACTTCCAAGGCCTTACGCGGTCTGGGCCCAGCGTATCTGAGGGACCGCCTGTGGCCCTATGCCCCCTGCAGGGCCTTACGCTTTGTGGGTACGGATCTATTGGTCTTCCCCAGCCCCACAGAGGTGGGTCTGGCCTCGACCAGGGCAGGGTCTTTTCGGTCCGGGCCCTGACTTGGTGGAATGAGCTCCCGGAGGAGCTGTGGGCTTGCGGGAGCTTTCAGTGTTCCGCAGGGCCTGCAAAATGGAACTCTTCTGCCAGGTCGTCGGTTGAGGCTGGGCCGGAAGGAAGATGAGGGGCCCCCCTTACAGGAATAAATTAAGCAGCAGTAGAAATGCCAACAGTGTCTCCCTCCCCTCTAGAACAGGTTATCTAGGAGCAGTGTAGAAAAGGGTTGTGTTTTTCGCCACATGTCCTATTAGAGTTGGCGTGTGTGTGTGTTGTTATTTTTGCATGGGTTTTTATTCGGGTCTTAAATGCTGTGACTCGCCTCGAGCCTTCAGGGAGAGGCGAGTAATAAATCTAAATAATAATATTCTCAACTAATGAAAAAGACACAGTAGAAATTGCAGTCGGCCACCCCGTGGGACAGAGCTAGGCTGGAACGGAAGAGGCCTCAGTGCTCATCACTGCAGGCCTCTCTTTATGCCCCTCCCTTGCAGGGTCCTGATCAATAAACAACTGGATTGGGAGGAGGTGGCCGGATATGGCAGAGGGGGAGAGAAAGTCGGGCCCCAGGGAGGCAATGCACCCCGATTCCTCCCCTCAAGGGTCATCGTGTGTCACGACTGACATATCCGCATCTTGCAAGCAGCACCAGTTGGGCCTCCGAGTCTACAGATCTTTTATCTTCTCCAAAAAACACGTGAACCGTGCAATGGGAGGGTCGGAACCGGATCTTCTGGCCTACGGGGGCAGCTGCTGCCAGAGCAACGTTTTCACTGGCCAACACATCTCCCAAAAGCCCCGCCTGGCCCCACCCACTTTCTTCGAACATTTGGTAGGTGCCAGGAAAGCAGGGTCCTCGGCACCCATGGGCACCACAGGGGGATCCCTCCCCTACGGGGTCAGCGGTGACTTCATGGCGCGTTCCACCAACCAGGCAAGGACAAGTCCTTGCGCTGTGCGTCTTGATCTTCACACGCTTCTTGAGCCGAGCCCTCTCCTTGGGTTGCAGACCTTTAGGAGAATCTGACCTCAACGCTGAGAAAACTCTTTCTCTCTGTCGTGCTGGCCCAGAGGAAATCTGCAACCCTTTGCTTACTTCATTGGAAATAAATCTAATGACGCTCAAGGTCTGTCAATGCAACTGAGGTTAGGTGTGCAGGGAACTTGCAGCATCATCCCCAGCGGAGCAACCCCCCCCCCCCCCCCGAGCCCCACAGAGTCCCTGTGCACAGAACGGAGCAATCCCACTTAGGAACGGCCTGTTCCCCCACCCTCCGCTCAGAAGGAAAACGACTCCTGTCCCGATCAGAGACAGGAGCAGGCCCAGAAGCACCGTACCTGTGAGCCAGTCCAAGGCACATCGCTGCCATCTCCCGCGAGGGGAGGCCGGTGATCAGGCCTTCCATCTGGGAGCGGATGCCTCGCATCAGCTCGGTGACCATCGGGCTGTGGAGGCAGCTTAAGTTCAGCTTGTCCTGCAAAAGGCATCGAGAAGATCCCCGGTGAGAAAGCGGCATTTGTCGCCTCCCCTGTGCTGCAACAGAACGTAACGCCGCCCAACAGTGAGACACTCTTAAGCCACCCTCCAACCTCAGGGGCGGGCATCCGTGGTGAGGATGGGTGGCCCCTGGAGCCATTGGTGGGCTTCCTGCACACGGCAGGCCCCTGCAGAGAGCGGGCAGGCCCCTGGGTTGCTCCCTCCCCTTGTGGCACTTAGGGCTTGCACTCTGGCTGCCACACCTTAGAGCTGCCTCTGGGTGCCCTTCTGGCCAGGTTCAAGGCTTCTTGCACGGTTCATGCTGATAGGGGGTGCAGGACTTCCCTGGAAGTATTAAGCAAGGCCGGAAGGACCGTTCACCTGTTGTTTTTATGTGGCCATGTTGGGTTTTTAAAGCAACCAGACAAAAAGTATTAACTACAGGGCTACAGAAATGCCATGAGAAACGGGCAACTAACTCCCCCTCCACATATGGCAACAGCTGAAGGAGGAGAACCAGGATGGCATAGTGGTTAGCTTGTTAGATAAGGATCTGGGAGACCCAGGTTTGAATCCCCGCTCGTGCCCCGGAAACTTGTCACAAGACCCTGGTCCATTTGCTCAGCTTGACTGACTCCCTAAGGCTGCTTGGGGAATAAAATGGAGGATGGGGAGGCGATGGTGTCAGCCGGCTTGGGAACCTCAGGGTTAGCTCCAGAAATCAATTCTATGTGAAGCCTCGACAGAAGCCCAGACACACATTGCGGTGTTTTTACCTTTATTACACCCCCCAGCTTGGCGTCTGCCACAGCTAACTGTTCGTGGGCATCTTTAGCCACAATCTTCTTTAAAATCTTCTTCAAATTTTTGCCGATCTTGCCTTCCACCAGAGCTGTGGATGCTTTAGGGAAGAAAACAAGAGAAAGTTTAGAGATTTTCCTAACCTGCTGAAGCTGGGAAGCGTCACTGCAGAACAGGGGTAGTCAAACTGCGGCCCTCCAGATGTCCATGGACTGCAATTCGCTGGCAGGGGCTCATGGGAATTGTAGTCCATGGACATCTGGAGGGCCACAGTTTGACTACCCCTGCTGTAGAATAAAATGGGATCCGACAAAATATGAAATCTATGCTTCTGATTTTCCAATCTGTTCTCTGAAAGGCAAAGATAGAATGCCATCTATGGCTACAGAGATACAGTTCCACTCTGCAGCATTGACATTCAGATCTAAGCTTCACGAATGCACAGATGAAGGACAAAGAGGAATTTTTCTTCCTCTCTGCAAATACTAGAACTTGAGGACTCCGGAGTCGCGGACAGAAGGTAGCAACTGGAGAGAGCCAATCACACTGCTGCAGACTTCCACGTGGAGCTCCACCGGGAGCGGTCCTCTCTCCTATCCTATTCAACATCTTCATGTGCCTGCCTGCCCAGCTGGCGTGGAGGTTCACGCTGGGATGTCATCAATACACCAATGACCCCCAGCTCTTCCTCCTGAGGGATGGCCACCCTGACTCACCCACAGACTCATTAGCCGGATGTCTAGAAGCAGTGATGGGCTGGCTCAAGCAGAGCCGTCTGAAGCACAATCCTTCAAAGACGGAGGTCCTAAGGTTTGATAGGAAAGGACCTGGCAAGGAAGCGCGACTGCCGTACCTGGATGGGTTGCAGCTACTAGTACCCGTAAAGGCTTAAACACCTTAAACAATCTAACCTACCTCACAGGATTGTTGTAAGGATAAAGTGGAGGAAAGAAGAACAATGTAAATTATTTTGGGTCCACTCTGGAGAGAAAAGTGGGCTATAAATGAATGAAATGCAGAATAAAGACTGCTTCCAGTTCCGCAGGTAGGGATGTGTGGATCTGAACCATTTCTTTTCCCCCGCAGGATGTGCCATAATCATCTTATGTTGGGCATACACCTTGCCAATCGGTGCACTTGTTTTTGCAGTCTTGCAAGGGTTGTGCATTTGTTCACAAAGCTTAGGGTCTGTGGGTGTGTCAGAGCAACGCAACCACCAAGAAAACAAAGAAAAGGACATTTCAGCCCTTACGTTACCTGCAAGAGCTTCTGTTGTATCTTGAAACTTCTCAAAGTGCTTCAGTTTCACTCTAAAGAAGGGAGAAACGGTTTGATAAGGGTTAGGAGGTGCTGAGCATCATACTGACTGTGTCTGCGAGGCTGCCTCTCCCATCACTCCCCCCAAAGAGCACCACGGTCAGAGAACCGCATCTTGCTCAGACTTTCTGGCCCCCAAAGAGGTAAAACTGGCGTCAACTAACTGAGATCAGCCAGACCTACGGTTGAGGCTGGAACGTCTAACTGACTGGTCTCCCTGGTGAATCACCCAAACAGCAAGGAAAAAGTACTGGGAGAAATCCAGACCATTCATAGAATACAACCCCCCTCAGCATGCAAATTAATTGGTGGAGGCATTAGAGAAACCGGGAAATGTTTTAACTGTTCAAGGATGCTTTTTTAATGCTTTGTAAGACTGTATTTTATGGATTTGATGCTACCCGCCCAATTTTTTTTAAGTTGAGAATCTGAAAATGACAATTCAGTAATGACGGAAAGGGAGACGGTCTGATACGTCAACACCCACTGCAGGAAAAGGGGGGAGCACCTATTATTGGGTGGAGAAATTGGCCCTGTCCTTCCATAAGCTCCCCATGGGGGGAGAGTGGGCAGAACAGGTGCTCCCCCTCCCCCGGCATGACTGTCAAGTGTCCCTCAAGGTGTGGACATGCATGTGAAGGGTGCGAATCTCCACCCTGTGACAGGCCATGTTCAGAAAGCAGCATTGTTGATCGGGGGGGGGGCATCCACATGGGCACTCTCTCGGCATGTCTAGTCTGCATGGATGACTTGGCAATCCCGCGGAAGGAGGGCCAGCTCCCCCTCCCTGAATGGGTGAGCTGTCCAGAGGGCTTTAATCTCTCGCTATCAACTCACAAGGATTAGGGCACCAGAAGACAAGGTGAGCATGACGGGTAGGGAGGAGCTCCCTCCTGGGCCTCTTCCAAACTGGCTAGGGAGGAGCTCCCTCCTGGGCCTCTTCCAATAATAGGTGAGTGGCAGCCCACTTTTCAAATGCAACAAAAGTGGCATATAAATATTCAGAGCCAGCTCGCTGTAGTGGTTAGGAGCGTGGACTTCTAATCTGGCAAGCTGGGTTTGATTCCTCCTCCTCCACAGGCAGCTAGCTGGGCCATTCACAGCACTGATAAATCTGTTCTGACCAAGCAGGAATCTCAGGGCTCCCCCAGGTGTCACAGGGTGTCTGTTGTGGGGAGAGGAAGGGAAGGCAGATGTAAGCTGCTTGGAGACTCCTTCAGGTAGAGAAAAGTGACATATAAGAACCAACTCTTCTTCTTCTTCTTCAGTAATCTCAGGGCTCTCTCAGCCTCCCCCCCTCACAGGGTGTCTGTTGTGGGGAGAGGAAGGAAGGGGATTGGAAGCCCCTTTGAGACTCCTTTGGGTTAGAGAAAAGTGGCATATAAGAATCAACTCTTCTTCTATTTTCCTTTGAGTCCAGTGGCACTGTCAAGACGAACCTGGTTTTAGTCAAGGTATAAGCTTCATGCCCTGCTGTTGGCCTTCCAGAGGAACTGGGTGGCCACTGCCTGACCCAGCAAGCTCTTTGGATGTTCTTGCAATTGAGCCGCAGAGGCTTAGGTATAATGCCAAGACACGGGTCTAGCAACAGCTTAGCTCCTTGTTTGCATCAGACATACAAGCCAGCAAACTGCAGTTTGTTTGTGTCCTCTAAGCCACAGCCTAATCACTCAAGCAGAAGCAGGCACCTTCTGGGTTTGTTTAGGCCAGGGATCCCAAACTCGGTTCTCAAGGAACCCAGGGGTTATGCAAGAGCTCCCCAGGGCTTACACAGCCTTTCCCAGAAGTTTGGATGTCACTGGAACTGACTTCCCCAGTTGCTCTCCAGGCCTAGTCTCTCCCTCCACAATGGAAATGGTAAATGATTTATCAATTCATTGGCTGGCGCCCAGATTTTACTTCCGCACCCGCTTCTCTGAAGGGGCACGGCACCATTTCTGGGGTTCCCTGACGTCTGAAAGACATTTCAGGAGTTCCTCCATGGTCAAAAGGTTGAAAAAGGCTGGCTTAGGCAGCACCATCCCATGGTCTGGCATTATTTCAGGCATTTTTCAGAAAAGAGGTTTGTACCTCTTGAGAAACTGGCTTACATTTTATTTGCTTTTTCAGGCGTTTCAAACTCTTTCCACAAGCTATCGATTTCATGGAGCTTCTTTTCATCCAGAACCTGGGGGAACGAGACAAACACAAGATGTAGCTGCAAGTTAATTTGTTGTTCACTGAAATGTGAAGTTGGCAGAGCGACACTTTCATTCCGGGGGTCGGACCAACTTTCTCGAAGCCTGAAGAATGTTCCAGGGATTTCTTGGTGGTAAAAAAGCCCAGAAAGGCTGTTGAAGACAAAGAGCCCAGACATTTTAGAACTCTATTAACGTGAAGGAGTATGAGCCCGTAGTTTAAAATATGAATAAAATGTGCAAGAAGAGAAAAACCAAGATATGTGGGCATAACAGGATGCCTAATAAATGTTTTCAGAGCCCTGATTATAAAAACCCCAAAACAAGTAGACAAGAATTCTACAGCTTGCGTTGAAGTCAACTTTGATTTTCATATAATCAAAATGTCCCTTTACATTTTAATCTGAAGATATCCTGACGCTACCTTAGGTTCATCTTCCAGACCATGCTGTCAACTTTTCTTACAAGGTTTGCTCAGATCCCAAAAGAATTAGGTAAAGGTATCCCCTGTGCAAGCACCGAGTCATGTCTGACCCTTGGGGTGACGCCCTCCAGCGTTTTCATGGCAGACTCAATACAGAGTGGCCTTGCCAGTGCCTTCCCCAGTCATGACCGTTTACCCCCCAGCAGCAAGCTGGGTACTCATTTTACCGACATCGGAAGGATGGAAGGCTGAGTCGACCTTGAGCCGGCTGCTGGGATTGAACTCCCAACCTCATGGGCAGAGCTTCAGACTGCATGTCTGCTGCCTTACCACTCTGCGCCACAAGAATTACACCTCTGTTTATGTCATGTCCTGGTTCCAGAGAACATACAACATTATGTACTATTATTCCATGCTCTCTTTTCAAAGAATCCAGGACTAAACTTCTAGGCAAAATTCTGTCCATTTTCCCCTCTTCTTCAGACCTTGAAAAACTCCCATTTCTGTTGTCTGATGATGATCCCTCTTTAACTAATAGAGTAGCACTCTTTGCTCCATCACCTCCAACCTTCTAGTGGTCCCTGGCCTCAAGGAAGCCCGCTTGGCCTCAACCAGGGCCAGAGCTTTCTCCATCCTGGCCCCCATCTGGTGGAACGAGCTCCCGGAGGAGATCAGGGCCCTGACGGAACTTGAACATTTCCGCAGGGCCTGCAAAAAGGAGCTCTTCCACCAGGCATTTGGCTGAGGTCAGCCAGAACCACCGCTTCCCATTGGCCTGCCAGCCTCCCTCCTATGACAAGTACTTGTCCAACCCACCGGACCTCAGTATGAGTTGAATTCAATGCTCTTTGCTGTATTCCACCATTCTATAACGTTATTATTGTTATCGCCATGTTATTATTACGAATGGAGTTACCTGTATCGTTCTTGTTTCATGCAAACCGCCCTGAGCCTTTGGGGAGGGCAGCATATAAATAAATAAATCTCCTCCAGGGGACTGGCTCTCTGTCACCTAAACAGTGTTAACTCAAACAGGCTTGCTTGCCAGGTGTGCCCATGTCCAAAGAAGGGCACCACATACAGATCTCAGAAGCAGGCAAAATCTTACTGCAATAAAGGGGACCTTGGCAGTAAAACCCAACGGCTGCACCCAACCAAAATCAACACCAGCTTTTCATGGACTGCAGCCACAGGCAACTTTCAGGCACGCCCAGACCTTTCAATGGCCACATACAATTATTTCGGGTCCTCCCTATCCGTATATGCACGTTTTATTAATTGTCAAGCATAAATATATCCTGTCATCATGCGACACATTTATGGTTTTCTGTAGACTTAACAAAAACAGGCCTTTTCAAAATTGATCCCCATATTCCCCGACATCAACAAATCCCAGGGATCTCGCTAGACATAAGTCATTTGGCTCTTTCACTCAATTTATCACACTCTACTTTGTACAGTAACCTTTTACTGGAGTCAGCTAAAGTTCAAATTCGTCCAGAGGGTCAAGCTAGGTCACAGCTTCCTCAAGGTTGCCTATCAACATCAGTTCTAACCCTGGGAGATCTCCCGCAAGCACCCGGAGCAGCCTCTCTCCACTTTCTTACCACTGAGAAGTCCCTGAAACATTCTTCAGGCTTCAAGAAACCCCCGAAGTGGTGTGATTGTGCAGAATAGGCGTGGGAAGCAGCGCTGTGGACACGCCCACCCTGGGCCCCTCCTCTTCTCAACGCATCCAGGCCCATGATTGGCCATTTGGGGAGGGTTGACATGACCATAAATCGTCCTATTACCTGATAAATGTTTAACACATTTTAAAATAGGTAGAACTCCCACTCATTCAGGAAACCCTTGAAGGGCCACCAAGAAAGCCTCCTCTGGAGGTTGACGTTGCCCATCATGAAGCGCAACTCCACTCCTCTGGCCAGGATCCAAGCCAACGAACTCAGTTCGGCAACCTGAACCAAGCCAGCCTCTGCCCCTGGAACGCCCCTCCCTCCACGGGGCAGACCATCCGTGGGCCTACAGCTACAGAGCTGTTTTGCGGGGAAAAGCACCACGGCCAGGCAGGCAGTTTTCCCTCATTCCCAATCCCTCCCCGCCTAAGATTTAGACCAGCCCCCTTAGAGAAGCCCCCCTCCCCAGACAGCTCAGGTGACCGAGGCCGGGGGGGGGGAGGGCTGCCAGACCCGGGGGGGGGGATTTGGGGGTTGGGCCTGGGGAGGGGGAGTCCAATGCCAGAGAGTGCCCCCCCCAGCCCCTCCTTCTGCAATTCCGAGGTACCCCCGCCCTCCCCCCCCCGGAGGCTGGCCGGCCTCCCTCCCGGGACACTCCTGGTGATGGGGGGGAGCCACCCCCAGGCAGTCCCCCCAGTCCCCCCGTGGTCCGCAGAGGGGCCCCCCGGGCCTGACCTTGAAGATGGCGTATCCGGCCGCCGTCTCGAAGAGGACCAACATGGCGCCGGGGGGGCGGGGGGGGTCCTCGGCCGGCGGGGGTCGAGCGGCGCGACCAGCTCCGGCCCAGCGCGCGGACACCCACGAGGGCGGAAGGGAACCGCCGCGCGCCACACCGGAAGGAAGCCGAGTGGCCCGCTGGGAGAGAGGGCGCGGGCGGGCGGACTTCCGGTTGCCGCTCTGGAATCCAAACTCGCCTCTCCCAGCGCTGGAGGGGAGCTGCCGCTCGTCCCGGCCTTGGTCCTCATAAAGAACTTATTGTTACTATGTTCATATTTGCAGATCGTGTTTACTGTTTACTATCTGAAGAAGTAGCGGTGCGTGCAAAAACCTAAACCCAGGATAAAACTTAAAGGGGTCCTGGACTCGAACCGGGTTCTGTTGCTTTCAACCAGGGGTGGTCGAACTGCGGCCCTCCAGATGTCCATGGACTACACTGCCCATGAGCCCCTGCCAGCGAACGAATATATGATTTAATAATTTGACAACTGACAAAAAATAATTTTGTTATTAGGGTCTTTTGTTATTAGAGTCATTTCCCAAATTTTATTCAAAAATGAAGGCAGTAGCCTTCATTTTCCAATTAAATGCAATACATAGGCTAGCAGCCATTCCAGAATGGCATCTTTTATCCACAAAACCATGTAATCAAAATCTCTCATTTGCCTAGCAAAATATGCAGCAATTCTGTAGGAAGCCGCAACATCCATGGCTGCATTATCCCCACATCACCAATAATTTGGCATCCTACAAAAAGCCACCCCCACCCTGGAGATTCAACAGCCAGTACAGCACAAGGATCTTTATTGTGTGACTATAGGGGGGGCTATGGCGGCCATTTTGTAGCTGGCTCCACCTCCCATGGCAGCCATTTTGTGCTTGAGCCCACCATACTGTTTGAATTTTAAATAGGCCCACGGGGGGGGGGGGGAATCATAGTATACAGGAAAATTGAATCATTTTTCTTCTTTGGATCTAGCCCCTTGGTGTTCTCTCAAGGGCACATTTCACCAAACAAATTACAAAGTTTCTGTTTATTTTTGAGGGCCAATATTTCCAAAAGAACCCAATTCAAAAAGCAAAGAAACGTAGGACCAAAATAGTAATGAAATCCGTAAATTTTCAAGTTAAGAATGGTATGATGGTTTGTTGACAATCAATCAAATGTATATACCGCCCTCCCATGAGGCTCAGGGCGGTTTACATAAAACAGGGAACACAATAGATAACTGAGTAGTTATAAAAACAATACAGTGATAACAGTAGAACAATATAAGAGAACAGTAGAATCAATTCAACAACATACTGACAGCCCCTGTGGGTTGGATGAATCGGTGGTGCATTTCATGGGAAGGAGAGTGGGGAGGGCATCGGAAAGTGATGGGTCCCCCTCAACCTCAACCAAATGCCTGGCGGAAGAGCTCCCTTTTGCAGGCCGTCAGGGCCCTGATCCCCTCCGGGAGCTCCTTCCCCCAGGCGGGGCCCAGGATGGAGAAAGCTCCGGCCCTGGTTGAGGCCAACTGGGCTTCCTTGGGGCCGGGAACCACCAGGACGTTGGAGGTGGTGGAGCATAAGGCTCTTGGAGGGGAGCAGGTGGAGATCTCTCAGGTACGCTGGGCCCAGAACTAAATAGATGGACCAACCTCCAGGTAAGGTTAAAGAAAACATGGCCATTCGGTACTATGTGCTGGCAAAAAGGTTATTGAAGGGGGAGAATCCTGAGTGGTCGGCTGTTGCAGCCAAGTCTTCTGCCACCACCTATGAAATGTGTCACCTCAAGGTAGGGAGACTTTTCCATTGGGATTGTCGTGTTGTGTTCCTGTTTCACGGAGAAGGGATTCTATTTGTTGCTGTGTTTGTGTTTTCTTATTGCTCTGGTCCAAGATAGCTTAAATATGCAATGTGCAATATGGCTGAACTCTTTGCTGTCCCGAATGCCGATGGCACAGGCCCCTTTCATTACTTCAGTGGGCTCTTTTCGTTCCCAAAGACGACGTCCTCGCACGGGCTTCATCAGTGGCGAGGCGCTGCTGGTCCAAAGCCCGCCATCCTCCCTCCCTCCCTTCCTCCCTCCCCTGTTTCCTGGGGACTCGGCCTTGTGTTGCTGCCTCCGGGCAAGGCCTGGGCGCCGGGGCTGCCAACTGGGCTCCGGACAAGAGCTCCCCCGAGGAAGGGGCCCGTCTCCGGCTTCTGGGGCGGGAAGGCGTCGCGTTGACGGAGGCCCTCAATCAGGGGTGGTCCAACTGCGGCCCTCCAGAGGTCCATGGACTACATTTCCCAGGAGCCCCCTGCCAGCATTCGCTAGCAGGGGCTCCTGGGAATTGTAGTCCACGGACCTCTGGAGGGCCGCCGCTTGACCACCCCTGGCCTAAATGGCAGGCAAGGAAGAGGAGGGGCGCGATGCCGAGGGCGGACAGGTGAGGTTTCCCCCTTCCTCATCCCTCATGCCACCCTCCCGGCGGGGCCTGGTCTCCCCCGGGATCCCACCTCGTCTGCAGGCAGGGGGCCCGTTCCCCGGGAGGAAGGGGGAGGGGCGGCCGAGACCCCCTCCCCTCCCCTCCCCCCCCCAGGGCTGCCCGGCCCCTTCTTCTCCCCCTCCCTCCCCGTATCCGGCCCTCCCGGAGCCATCTTCGCGGGCGGGCGGGCTCCTGGGCTCGGCTGCGTCGTGGTCGTGGGAAGCGCAGCGGAAATCCCGCCCGCCCGCGGCCGGCCTGCGTGAGGCGAGCGAGCGAGACAAGGAGCGGGAGGCGGAGGCGGCGGAGGGCGGCCGAGGCGGCGCTTCCCCGGCGGAGGGCGGCAGGAGGAGCCATGTCGGACCAGGTAGGCCGCGCAGAGCAGCCGGGACCAGGCGGAGGCCCGAGGGGAGGCCGGCCCAGCCCGCCGCGAACCGGAGCAGCCGAGCAGGCCCGTCCGCCTCGCCTCCCCTCCCCGGGCCTGGAGAGGCCTGCTCGCTCGCTCGCCCAGCCGGAGCCCGGGCCGCCTGGCACCGCCTCATGGGCACGGTAGTGCGGGGGCCTCCCCGGGAAAGAGCCCCCTCCTTCCGCCCCTTTGGGCCGGGCGGGGGACCCGGCGCCGCCGCCGCCGCCTCATGGGCACGGTAGTCCCCCGTGGACCCCTGGAGAGCCGGCGTCGCCCCCCCCCCTTGGCGGGGCGTCCTCACGAGCTCTGGGACACGTGTAGCCCCGGGAGGAGTAAGACGCAGGACCCCCCCCCTCCCACCCACCCACCCGCGAGCGGCCCAGCCCAGGGAAGCAGCGCCCCCCCCCCTTCCCTTCCCTTCCCTGCATTGTTTGGCTTCCCAGACACGCACGTGGGCGGCCCTTCCCGGGGGTCTCTCGGGGGTCCCCCCCACAGTGGGCTGCGCCTTTCTTCTGTCATTTGCCACCGCTTGGATAAAAACTTTCCTGTTCTGCACTTCAACTTTGTAATCCAGTCCTTAATGGCACAATTAAAAACGCAAAACCCCAGCCCAAGCCTGGTAAATTGGCTTGGTAATTAATTTTTAGGACTATTGTGGTTTGCTGTAATGTTACAGGTTGCAAATCTAATAATTGGACCGACTGGGAGGCTTCCCAAAATACCTTGAGCCGCAGATCGGATTTGACAAAACTGTGCCCGGATCCCATTGGTGCAAGGGAAACAGGCGGGTGGATGAGAAAACGGCACGCTTTCCCCAAAACAAGTCGCATTTTCTGCCGCTTTGGAAGGGGCCCTGCCTGCAAGAATGATTCCACAGTGACCCTTCTTCTTTTCTTAGGGCTGGCTGCCCCCCCTGCCCCCAATCTCTTGCACCTTGATTTCCAGGTGGGATCAGTAACACAGGTAGAAAGGTTAACCCAGGCCAGAACTTCACAGCGAGATGATGATGTGATTCTTTCCTAACTGACTTTCTGCGTTTTGAACAGTTCAGAATTCTGCCTTGTCTTACATGGCTGTAGCAGCAGTAGTTCTTCTAACTTGGTCAATACCCCAGTTTTATTGCTCTTCATTCTTGCATTTACTTGGCACTCTCTGCTGACCTGTTTTTTTAAAATAGTTTTTAATGAAAGCATAAGACTCCGGTTGTCAGACCGTTCTCAGAGGTATGTTTTAAACTCCCATTGTAGAGAGCACCCTTTTTCAACCTTTTAACCATGGAGGACCCCCCGAAATAATTGTTCTGGCTTCGACTTGCCCTGGAGGTGATGCCAGCTGGCTACGACTCCCTGCCTCACCCCTGGACATCACCACCTGCATCAATAGGCAGGTTTGAGGAGGACGGGAAGGGGAGAGACAGGAGGTAGTTTAGGGTGGGAGTAAATGTGCCGGTTGTGCCCCCTCTCAGGCACAGGAATCAAGAGAGAGCTCACACGTTCGGGAGGGGAGCAGTGGAAATTGCCAGTTAAGGCAGGAGGGGAAAGGCTGCGGACCCCCTCTGGAGCTCCCCCAGAACTCCCTGGTAGGAAACCCCTGTATAGAGAATAGCATTGCTTTTGTACAGCTGGAGTTTCCCCAAGGTATGTAGAAGTATTGATGAATCTTAGATTTAAGCAAAGAAAGAAAGAAAAAAAGCCACCTCAGCAGGAAGCATAATGCTTTATTAAATGCTGAGGAAGCGGTCCATTGTGCAAGTATTTTTATGTGTGCACCTTGCAGGAGAATTCTTGGTTACATTGTCTGGGAATTCTCCAGAAGATTGTGTCATTCTTCCAGAAGATAAGTACATGGCTGCTTTTTAAGGGTCACAGCATTATTGTCCCTACTAAATACCGCAGTTGTGTTGTCTTTTTGACACCTACTGGTACTTCATGGTTAAAATGTTCCCTGCAGACTTAATGGTGTGGCCTAGGGGCTTTGCTGTGACCTCGCTAAACAGGGTCAGCTCTGGTCAGTATTTGGAGGGCAGTCCTCCAAGGCAGGGGTAGTCAACCTGTGGTCTTTCAGATGTTCATGGACTACAATTCCCATGAGCCCCTGCCAACAAATGCAAATGCTGGCAAGGGCACATGGGAATTGTAGTCCATGGACATCTGGAAGACCACAGGTTGACTACCCCTACTCCAAGGAATACCAGGGTATGCTTAGGCAGGCAATGGGACCCCCCCCCCCCCCGGCTGTTTCTTGAATAGAAAACCCTACCTGCGGTTTTATAGAACTTTACAGAGATACCTTGGGGCTTTGGACTCTGTTCCAAAGAGCTGCTAGGATTTTATAAAGTTAAAGTAAGGCAATCAGTGAGGGAAGACCAAATTTTATAAAAGACCATACCCCCCTTCCCCAATTCATAGGCCTAGAAAAGGGTTGGTTTTGTATTTAGCTACATACCCATTTGGTGTGGGGTGATGTTGACCGAGTGCCCCACATCCGCGAAGCCCCGTTGGATCAGGCCCTTGGCCCATCCAGTCCAACACTCTGTGTCAACAGTGAGCCCAACCCAGGGGCCATCTGCAGGGTCAGAACTCCCGCCCATCCCCAAGTGCCAAGAATGCAGAGCATTGCTGCCCCTGACAGATTGATCCACCGATACCTTGGGGCTAATGGCCACCGATGGGTTCTGCCCCACATTTCTATCCCATCCCAGCTTGTAGCTGCCACCACTTCCTGTGGCACTGAAGTCCACGTAGGACCTACTCTTTGCGAAAGACCTCTGCCCTGGAGAGCCTCTGCCAGCCTGAGTGGGCAGTCCTCACCTCGGTGGATCGATGGTCTGATGCACTACAAGGCCGCTTCAAGTAGCATTAATTTCCTCTGTGGCTTCTAGTGCAAATTTGTCTCACTTCACTGGCACAAAAGAAGCTCTAAACAGAGGCTGGAGAGCCATCTGACGGAGAGGCTGATTCTGGGAAGGCTCCAGGGGGTGGCAGGTTAGAGTGGAGGAGCGAGAGGGATGTGAGTGTCCTGCATAGTGCAGGGGTTGGACTAGATGACTCAGGAGGTCCCTTCCAACTCTCTGATTCTATGATTCTATGATCTTCCAGCTTTTGTAGAAAACTAATTAATTCATGTATAGATGTATCCAGGTGTTCTCCTTGTTTATTAATCCATTGCTACAACAAACCACAATATAAAATATAAACCATTGGGAGTAAAGGGGTGCTTTCTAATTTAATTTATCTTTAATATATAGGTGAATCTCAATAAACTAAATGTTGTATGTATAATGGGGCATTCAGGGTTACTGTTTTATGTTTTTTATATGTCTTACTGTCTTATTTGAATTTTACACCACCCTGAGCCTATTTAGGGAGGGACAGTTTATCAGTCTTCTCATTTAAAAATATTTATTTATTTATTATATACCGCCCTCCCCGGAGGCTCAGAGCGGTTTACATAGGAACAAAGAACAATACATAAAACAGTCTATAAATAAGTGAATACCTTACAATAATAATACTAATAGTTGTAACCATATAACAGTATAAACAATATAAACAATGCAAACAGGTCCAGAGCATTGGTGGAATTCTGAGGGGAGGCAGGGGGGGAGCAGGGGCCCTTCAATCGCTGTTGATTACGTCTGGTCTCAACCAAATGCCTGGCGGAAGAGCTCCTCCTTGCAGGCCCTGCGGAACTGTTTAAGCTCCATCAGGGCCTGATCTCCTCTGGGAGCTCCTTCCACCAGGTGGGGGCCAGAACAGAGAATGCTCTGGCCTTGGTCAAGACCAGGCGGACTTCTTTATGGCCAGGGATCCTTAGGTGGTTGGTGGCGGTAGAGCGCAGAGCTCTTTCGGGGGCATAGGTGGGGAGGCGATCCCTCAGGTACACTATTGCTGTTGAAAACAGTTTGGTCCTCTGGCTTTCAGCTGGGAGAGTGCCTTGGTGTAGTAGTTGGGTGCGCAGACTTCTAATCTGGCGAGCGGGGTTTGATTCCCTGCTCCCCCACATGCAGACAGCTGGGTGGCCTTGGGCTCAACATAGCACTGATAAAGCTGTTCTGACCAAGCAGAAATCTCAGAGCTCTCTCAGCCTCACCCACCTCACAGGGTGTCTGTAGTGGGGAGAGGGAAGGGAAGGGGATTGGAAGCCGCTTTGAGCCTCCTTCGGGTAGAGAAAAACAGCATCAGAACCAACTCCTTCATTATTCAGCAAGTAAGGAAGGGAAAACCGCCTTTCCAGGTTGAGCAGACTGCATCAGCTAGGGAAGGCATACAGCAGTTGCTTGTGTAGGAGGACTCAGGCCGAGTCTTTCATAGCTTTCTGTCTCATGAAAACTAGGCTCTCCCCTCAGGCACCAGCTCTCTCTAAATACACAAAAAGATGCTAAGGAGCTGCCCAGTCCAGACCCTCTTTCTGACCTTTGTTTTGTTTGTTTTGCAGGAAGCGAAACCTTCAGCAGAGGACTTGGGAGATAAGAAAGAAGGAGAGTACATCAAACTCAAAGTCATTGGGCAGGTGAGCTCTCCTGGCCAGTTGCACAAGGTGCAATCTTGCCTCTGCATATTCATGCCTCACCTTTTTTGCCCTTTCAAGAAGCTGCTGAGGGGGCCAACAGTTTAAAACACACGTGGAAAAAAATGTTAGAATCATAGAATAGAATCATAGAGTTGGAAGGGGCCATACAGGCCATCCAGTCCAACCCCCTGCTCAACGCAGGATCAGCCCTAAGCATCCAAGAAAAGTGTGTCTCCAACCTTTGCTTGAAGACTGCCAGTGAGGGGGAGCTCACCACCTCCTTAGGCAGCCTGTTATAGAGACCATTAGAACAATTCCCTCCCAAATATTTTTTCAATGAAGCAAGTTTTTGAAAAGATTTAAAATACAAGGCTCAGATACATCCTATCCTATATAACAGGGGTAGTCAAACTGCGGCCCTCCAGATGTCCATAGACTACAATTCCCAGAAGCCCCTGCCAGCATTCGCTGGCAGGGGCTTCTGGGAATTGTAGTCCATAGACATCTGGAGGGTCGCAGTTTGACTACCCCTGCTATATAATATCATGTGCAGGGTACTTCTCATGACATGCTGGAGTGGGCCCTCCCTCTGAGGGCCACTCAGAAAAGCCGGCACATTGTTAGTCACCCCGTGGCCTCTGGTTGCCCCTCGCTGGGAGGGATTCTTCCCCACTGAAGACCAACCAGAGGCTTTTCCAGCCCTCTGCCGGGGCCCAGAAGCCCTTCCAAAGCCCACTTTAGAAGCAGGCTGCAAGCCGCCAACAGTCTCCCTTCCCTACCTCTCACCACAAGAGGCTGGCAGGAAGAGCCGCACACCCCATGCGGTGCCTCCTCCCATCAGGCTACGAGCCGTCGTGCGCATGTGAGGGGCAGGGGAGCTTCTTCACTGACTCCTGGTCCTAAGTTGCGGCCTTCACAGGCCTCTGCCCCGGCTGACCACCTGCCACCTTTCCCGCCTCTCCATGGTGTACAGAGGTGCGAGGCCAGGGCGCCAGGGATGCTGGAGGTTTCTGCGCCGCCTCTTGGTCCTGCATGGATCCAGAGCCCCCACAGGCCTCCACCCCAACGGCCCACCCACCTCCCCCTGGGGTGAGGGGCTGTGCTGCCACAGCGGTGCCTCCCCCCAAGCCCTCCCACCCGACCTGCAGGGCACAGGGTACGTGGTGAGGGACCCACAATGGCTCACGAGATGCCACCAGCCTGAACCTCTGCTCCTGCCTTGCTGCGCGCTGGGGGGGGGGTCTTCCTGCCTGCTTTTAAAGTGGGCTTTACTAGTATAAAATAAACACACAGGACAGAAATCCGTGGTCCTTGAGGGAATGCCAAACAAGAGGTTGTTGCCTCTTCAGCCTTTGTCAGAAGGCTGCACCCCAAGGGGACAGACGAGTCTCCCCGAGGAGAGGGCCAGAGCTCTGAGGCTGCGACCGAGCAGGCCCCCTCCTGCGCTGCCCACCCCCTCTCAGAAGCAGGGCCTCCGGAAATGGCCCGAGTGCTTGGGCAGGTTCACGAGGGAGTCGGCGGTCATTCAGGCATAATGGCCCGAAACCATGAAGGGCTTTGAAGGCCACAACCAGCACCTTGAAATGTGCCCAGACCGAGACTGGGGTGAAATGGTCCCTAGGACCCACTTCCAGTCAGGTTCTTGGCTGCACCAGCTGCACCGTCCGTGGACATTTTTCAAGGGCAGCCCCATGTAGAATGTATTGCTGTGTTCTAATCCTGGTGAAAGGCACAGCTGCTGCAGTAGGCCTGGTTGCAAGGGCCACCCTTGTGCAGGTGACATCTGGAAACAGCCTGCACCCAGGGCATAGGCGTATGCCAGTCAATGAATGTGCATTCTTCAAGTGGGGACCCGTGCTCCTGGCTGCTCTTGGAAGCCCCCCGTCTCGCAAATCCTCATTCAAAGGGGAGGAAGGAAGGACATTTGCTTACAGCAGAGGCCTACATTCCGTCCAGGAGTGGCAGGATGGGTTGACTGGGCACCAGCCCTGGGGAAAGCGAGCATCACCCCCGCAGCACCCTTATTGGATAATGGGCGATGCCTCCAGGAGTCTTTGAGCACCGAAGGAGCCATTGGGCTGACATAGGCATGGAAAGCACAGGATTTCTGGAAACGGAAAAGCCAGAGGAGACTTTGGAGTTGTTTGCTGATGGTGTGGGGTGGGTCTGACTGGCCCAGGGTCCCCCAGCTGGCTGAACAGAGAGGAGGAGTGGGGAATCAGCCCTGGTCCTCCAGATTAGAGTCCGCCATGCTTCATCACCCCACCACGCAGGCGGTCCCCCCCCCCCAGTGGAGACCCAAGGGGGTTGATGTTGCTTGCATCTTCTCTCTTTTATCCTGACAGCCACCCCACAAGGTAGGTTAGGCTGAGTGTGTGTTACTGGCCCAAGCAGCTGCATCCTGCAAGCTTCCATGGCACCACTGGGGATTTGAACCTACCGTATATACTCGCATATAAGCTGAGTCTTCCAGCACAGTTTTTAGCACTTAAAAGACCACCTTGGCTTATATGCGGGTAATTGATTAACAGCCTGCTCCCAGCCAGCCAATCGCAGAGAGGAATGGGAAGGCCACTGTAAGCCACTTTGAGCCTCCTTAGGGTAGGGAAAAGCGGCATATAAGAACCAACTCTTCTTCTTCATTGCATCTGCAACCTGAGCTCTTTGCAAGTGACCTAGTGGCCTCCAGTTAACCTTTGCCTTCTGCAAAGATCAAAGATCTTAAAAAACAAGCTGTTTGCTAGTGGCCTCTAGTTAACCTTTGCCTTCTGGAAAGATCTTAAAAACCCAGCTCTTTGCAAGTGAGCTAGTGGCTTCCAGTTAACCTTTGCCTTCTGGTAAGATCTTAAAAACCCAGCTCTTTGCAAGTGAGCTAGTGGCTTCCAGTTAACCTTTGCCTTCTGCAAAGATCTTAAAAACTAAGCTCTTTGCAAGTGAGCTAATTGCTCCCAGCTAACCCTTGCCTTCTGCAAAGATCTTGAAAGCTTACTCTGGCAGCTTGTAGGATATCAGTGGTTTGGCTGAGGGATTCTGATATTTCCCCCATTCTTTTCCTAATCACTTCTTCCAAACTATTCTTTTGGTTTCTGGGGGTGGGTGTTGGGGCTGCTTTGGGATTTACTGTTTTTTCAGTGTTTCTTCTTTTACCTGAGGGGCAGCATTGTTTGCCTTTTCTTCTTGGGGTTGTGTTTCTTTTAAAAGTTGATTTTTCCAGTTCTTTGTTTTCAGTTTTCCAGTTCTTTCTTTCAGTGTTTTGTTCAGGGGAGGGCACTGTAGCCCCCAGTTTGGTAGCTGTTGTACTTGTTGTAGTAGGTTGCCAACTTTGGGTACTATTGTTCTGCTCTGGTTTGCTGGCTTGGGGGCACTGTTTGGTTCTCCTGCCAGAGCTGTTCTCACAGAGCAGTTCTGCCAGTGCTCTCTCAGGGTGTCTGGCATCAAGAGAGGAAGGGAAGGCAATTGTAAGCCGCTTTGAGACTCCTTTGGTTAGTGAAAAGCGGGGTACAAAAACCAGCAGCTATTCATCCTCTTGACATTTCTGTATTTGTTGGGGGGGAGGCTGGATGGGAAAGCCTGTGATGATGGAGCACGGATTAAGCACTTAGGCCACCCTGTAATTTTACCAGTAGCCTGCTGCATTTCCCACCCCCGGCTTATATGTGATTCAATAAGTTTGCCCAGACATTGTGGTAAAATTAAGTTTCTCGGCTTATATGCGAGTATATATGATAGGTTTCCCAGATCTTGGTCCAGCACTGGAGCCACTGCACCTGGCTGACCCCTGAAGCTGCCTTCTGCTGAATCAGACCCTTGGTCTGCCAGGGTCAGAATAGCTTACTCAGACTGGCAGCAGCTCTCCAGGGCCTTGCCTGGGTCTCCCACCTGCTCCTCCTGAGTGGAGATGCCCAGAATGGAGCTGGGACCGCCTGCTTGCCACGTCCAGCTGGGAAGTGATGCTGACTCCGTCCTGCCCACGCTCTGCCCGGCTCTCAGCTGCTGGGAGACATCGTTCCAAATTGCACAGATCTGGCCAGAGGTGAGATTCCGAGATCAGCGCCAAGCATGTACAGAGATCGTTCTACCTTGTCCTGCTTCTGTGGTAATAGACAAAGCAACTCCATAGAAGCTTAAGTCTTCTGGGTTTTTTGTTTCAAAATAGGGAACAGGCTGCATTTCAGTCAAGAGAGCTTGTGCTTTCCACCCAGGATATCCCAAGGGCCAGCACGGTGTGGTGGTGAAAAGCTGGAGAGTCTAGTTTGATTTCCCGCTTCTCCTCCACATGCAGCCAGCTGGGTGACCTTGGGCCAGTCACAGTCCTCGTAGAGCTCTTCTCACAGAGGAGTCCTATCAGAGCTCTCTCAGCCCCACCTCCCTCACAGGGTGTCTGTGGTGGGGAGAGGAAAGGAAGGTGATTGGAAGCCGCTCTGAGACTCCTCAGGTAGAGAAAAGTAGATATAAGAAACAACACTTCCTCAAGTTAAGCCCTTGCCCTCTTGACGTAACTTTTTCTGGGACTGCAGACATGGGTAAGACCTCTGCCTGAGACCCTGGATAGATTCTGGCCTTCAGAGTACACAGAACTACTGAGGACACAGAACCACCAGATAGTTTAAATTAAGGCAGCAGAGCTTCATTTGGACAGGCCAAAATCAGTTGTGTAGGAACATATTGATACTGATGTTTGTATCTGTAATAAATAGATTTTGTACTAGGATTTTATTTTTATGAACCAAAATGGGTGAGCATATGCCAGATTTCCATTAAAGTGGTAGAGCATTTGCTTGGCATGCAGAAGGCCCTGGGTTCAACTCTCAGCATCTTTACATAGAAGGATCGGGTAATAGGAGAGAACTGCTGCTTCTCTGAGTAGACCTTGGTGGACTAGTGGTCTAATTCAGTTTAAGGCAGCTTCAATAGTGCGGCTCGCTATTGGTCCCTTGCCACCAGACTGACTAATCGGGAGGCGCGAAGCTTATTTTCTAGTTCATTATAAACATGAAAATTAAAGGAATCATAGAATCATAGAGTTGGAAGGGGCCATACAGGCCATCTAGTCCAACCCCCTGCTCAACGCAGGATTAGCCCAAAGCATCCTAAAGCATCCAAGAAAAGTGTGTCTCCAACCTTTGCTTGAAGACTGCCAGTGAGGGGGAGCTCACCACCTCCTTAGGCAGCCTATTCCACTGCTGAACTAGAATCATAGAATCACAGAGTTGGAAGGGGCCATACAGGCCATCTAGTCCAACCCCCTGCTCAACGCAGGATCAGCCCTAAGCATCCTAAAGCATCCAAGAAAAGTGTGTCTCCAACCTTTGCTTGAAGACTTCCAGTGAGAAAAAAAATCTTCAGCAAAGCAAAGAGCATATAATCCGGTTTAGAAGACTGAAATTTGACTTGATTGTGATCAAATCAACCCTTTCATTGACTGCTGAGGTAGTGCTTGGTCCCCAGTGTGTAATCTTCCATTGTGAAGCGGCTGTCTCAAAGACGCAAGAAGTGATTTCTTCATCCCATGACCATGTGTTTTGTATTTCGTTTACAGGACAGCAGCGAAATCCACTTCAAGGTGAAAATGACAACGCATCTAAAAAAACTTAAAGAATCATACTGTCAGAGACAGGTTGGTGAAATTGAGGGGACGTTGACCTTCCCTCCTAAAATGCACATGATTTTTTTTCCTGCAGAAGGGGCTGAGGTGAAATAAATAAAACAATTTACTACTAAAACAATTTCAGGTTACTAGGATTTGAATATGCCACGGGATCTGCCAGTGGCAGGGATTCCATGGAATCTTCACATGTATTCTCATTGCTGAGGAGGTGGAATTTCTGGTGATAGATTTGTTTTGCAAACAATCCAGCTTTCTTTGAGATGGTTTCAGAAGATGGCCATCTTGGTCTGTAGAAGAAGAACTAGATTCTAGTCCAGTAGCATTTCAGGAGGCCAACAAGATTTTGGGGGTATGAACTTCCAAGAGAAATCTGATGAAGAGAGCACCAACTCTTGAACGCTTACACCCCAAAAATCTTGTAGCAGTTAAGCTTCTGTAAATGATACTAAAGTTCCTCTTGGTTGAATCATAGAGTTGCATAACCACATAGTCCACTGTCAAGAAGGTGGAGGAGGTTGCATACCAGGAAGTAGAACGCACAAAGGGCAAGGCTTAGAAGGAAGATGGCAGAATAGGCAGTGAAATCTAAAGGAGGGATAAATGGTGGGGGTATAAAGAGAACTGAGAAGGTTTGGTTAGGCCATAGTGGACTGAGAGACACGAAAGGGTTTTGAGTTCAGGTGGCACTTCCAAGTCTCAAACAGTTCTCACATGTTAACTCTGTTATTTGTTTTTGAATTTGCTGCTACTCACAGGTCTTACCTTTAATCCAAGCAGGTTTATGTAATCCAATCGCAGCTATATGAGCTCCTGGGAATGAGCTCCCGGGGGAGCTGCGGGCCCTGCAGGATCTTTCAACGTTCCGCAGGGCCTGTAAAACCGAGCTCTTCCGCCAGGTCTATGGTTGAGGCTGGGGCTGGCTAGATAGATCTACGCCCCCCCCCCCCCCGGGATCTGAAGTGAACATCATTGGGACCTCCTTCTCCACCCCGCTAGTAGTGTGTGTGTGTGTGTGTGTGTGTGTGAGGGAGTTGGGTTTTTATTGATCTTTCCGCCATGTTGGGAATGTTTTATGTCTTTTAAGGCAGGGGTCCTTAACCGATACCGGGCTGCAAAGGCCATGATACTGGGCCACCAGCGGCCGCGCCTTCCTCCCCCCCCCCCCCCCGCAGCGAGAGGGGGGGAAGAAGCAGGCACAGCCGGCGGCACGCCAGCAACGCAAACGCGCACGCGCGGAGATGCCGCGCATGCGTGTTTGCGCCCCCTGATGACGAAAACACGCACGCGCGGCAGCACCACCTAGTGGCGAAAATGCGCATGCGCAACAACTGCGCATGCACATTTGCGAGCGGTGGCGGCGGCTGGGCCGCCGGCTCTCTCCAACTCTCGGAGGCGGTCCCCGACTACTAGAAGGTTGGGGACCGCTGTTTTAAGGGGGTTTTAAGATATTGTGACCCGCCACAAGCTGCAAGGGAGTGGCAGGAAATAAATTGAATAATAATAATAATAAAATAATAATAATAATAATAATATACTTATCTCCTAGTTATTTATGCATCCTGACTCTTACCAGCCCATTGTAAATTTTTACTAGACCTTATACAGCCTAGGAACTATGAGAGCAAGAACTCGATGATTCAACGCCTACCAAGGGACACTGTCCCTGAAACAGCTTTTGCTGATGCAGAAATTTTCAAAATCAAATCTAAAGTTTCTTAAATTGTTCATTTTTTATGTACATTTTAAAATACATTTACCTAGTGTGATTATCTTACTTTTTATCTGGCTAATTTTTATTGATTGTGTTTACTGTGCTTATTAACGGCTGCTGTCCATAGGCCTGTTGAGTGTACCTTTTCACTGATATGCTGATAAAGATTGGCTGGATTGATTGATTGATTGATTGATTGATTGATTGATTGAACTACCCTATCCTGGCAACTAACACCTCCCCCCTCCCTTTCTACCTATAAGTAAGGCATGAGGAAGTCTGAAGAAACGTGCACGTACATGAAAGCTTATACCTAGAATTAAACTTTGTTGGCCTTAAAGGTGCCAACGGACTCAGGCTTGGTTCTGTTGCTTCAAACCAGCATAATGACCCACCTGCATCTATTGTCAAGAAAGGGACTTCTTTGTTCTACTTGTTTATAGCCCATCTTTCTTGCTGAGCCTCAAGGTGGGTTACACACTGTAGGACAGTGAAATCAAATGGCACAAGTCAATGCAGGAGAAACATTGGGACAGTCTTCAGAAGCACCAGATGTCATCTGTCATAAACAATGCAAAAAGCAGTTAAGAAAATAGAAAACAATGCAGCAAGAACAAGATAGTGCATACAGTGAAGAGGGGGATAGACTGCTAGTAAATATTTGCACTCTAAATATCTGCTTATAGACATTCTGCATATAAATTTTACACTGAAGTAAGATTAGATTATCAAAAGTTTTACATATGTCCTTTTTGTTTAGTCTTGTATGTCTCAGTAAATTAGTGTGTCTCTGTGTGTTTTTAGGGAGTTCCAATGAATTCACTCAGGTTCCTTTTTGAGGGTCAGAGAATTACTGATAATCATACTCCAAAAGAGGTAAGTTTTTGAAATTAAGAATTCTAAGAAGCAACCAAATTGGCTGTAACACTCCCCCCCCCCCTTCTCAAGGCTGATCCTATGAAGCAGCATCTTGGGGCTTCAGTGGCAAAGCTTACATTTAATAACGCTTAGTAGAGGCATTAAGATAGAAAACTGAATCCATGACTTCCTGCATGGCACGGTGAGTTTAAGAATTGCCTTCCGGTAGACAGATGAGGATGGGTCACTGAGTTATTCCGTCTCTGTCGGTAGGAAAGAGTCTAGGAGTACCCGAGAGATGTAACAACATTTGTGATAGGGGAGGAGCTTTTGTGAGTTACAGCTCACTCCTTCAGATACTTCTCAAGAAGTGCACAGAGAGTCAGGAAAACTGTTAGTCTTTTCTTAGTCTTTCAGCTCCTGGCCTCTGGATCTTTTCTATTGCATTCCATGGAGAGCCAGCTTGGTGTAATGGTTAGGCACTCTGGGTTTGATCTTCTGCTCCTCCACATGCCAACTGGGTGATCTTTTAATCAGTAATATCAGGGCTCTCTCAGCCCCACCTCCCTCACAGGGTGTCTGTTGTCGGGAGAGGAAAGGGAAGGCGATTGTAAGCCACTTTGAGATATCTTTCGGTAGAGAAAAGTGGCATATAAATCAGGCATAAACATATCAATTTATTAAGGTTAAGTACCAGTCTTGAATCTGGATGGCCCCTTCTAGTCTGTCAGTCAGTTTATTTGCACATAGCAGGAGGCCATTACAAAAGGGATTGAAATTATTAAATCATTTCAAAACATAATAAAATAAGCAATACAAATTAGAATATATCAGCCAGTCAGTTAAAAAACAAAACACATTTCCAGATTGTCTGTGTCCAACTGCAGATTCTTGCTACTTGCTCTCTTTAGTCCTCATTTTCTTAGCTGCAGGGGCAAACAACGGCCTTCTGTTGGTAACAAAAAGAATTAGGATCGGATAACAGGAAGATCAGTTTTTCCTGATTGGATTGACCATTCAGTAAATGAGCAAGAAATATGGCCCTCGGTTTGATGTACAACAACCAAGTTAAAATGTAGTGTGGAAGATTCTCCACCACTGAGGCTCCACAATACCGAAGTGTTGATCTTTTGGAGTTTTATGGATGCATCTGCCCAGGGGAGCTGTCAGCAGGACTGGAAAGGCAGGGAAGCCAAAGCTGCTTTAAGACTTTGGACTGATTCCCGTCCAGTCACACCGTGGAAGCAAAGCAGGGTGGTTGGCCTCGGTTAGTTCTTGCATGGGAGCCCACGGAAGAAGCCCGAGATCGTTCTGCGTTTTGAAGTTGGTACAGGGTTATCAGAATGACCCTTCCCTCCACAGGGCATGTCAAATCATGGACTGTATCTCTCATCAGGGAGAATGGAACTGGCAGGTCTTCTAATGATGCCATCCTGTCTCTCCCCAGAACAAATAAGCCACTAATTGTCTTGGCCACTGTTCTTGCTTGTGCTTTGAGGTAGAAAGGAGAACGGAAATCCATATTTTTTACATAAAATTGATGTGGTGTTAAAAATGTGTAGATAATTTCGCTTTTATAATACATCAAGAGTAGCTGTTAAATTTTGCTGCTGCGTACCATTTTCTAGAGTAGTAAAATGTTTAAAGAAATATTGTTACATAAAGATTATAGAAATATTCTCCCCTGCACAGTATTTGAGCATTGCTCCTAATGGATATCTAATGTGCAGGATATAAAGTTTGTTTATACAGTATTGATTTGAGTCAGTTCATCAGCTAACTAGCATTTATTTTCTAAAACTAGTTTGTTACTCATAGTACACTTTTCTGTTAGTTAAATGGACTGTAGCCACCTAGAAAACCAAATGAACTGCTATGAATTCAGAAACAAACAAATGTGTTTCCTCTTTCACAGCTCGGGATGGAAGAAGAAGACGTGATTGAGGTTTATCAGGAACAGACAGGAGGCCATTCAACAGTTTAGGCTGTTTGCTTCCCCCCTCCCTTATTTTTCCTTCGATCCTTTTTTATTTTTAAAGAATAGTTCTTTTTGTAATGTGGTATATAACACTGAATTGAAAGCAACACCCCCCTCCCCCTAACTGGAGTTTCATTTACAAGTGTCTGTTCTGCCTACTTGTACTCCTCATTGCACACCTGTCATCTGTTTCCGTAGTGCCGAACTCTTGTGATCCTGCCGCGGTTGTACTTTTCCCCGTTTCCCCCGTTTCCTGTTTAGCCATGCACCCGCCCACACATGCATTTGTGTGTTTTCAAGCACGTTAACAGTTTGCTAGATGGGCAGAAGGGTTCCATATTTGCCCCGAAGATTTGATGTGACTTTTACTTGTGGATTTTATGTGACAGAGGAGAAGGAAGTTCTTCTGAAATCTGCACAGTGGGAAGGATGTGTCCTCAGATTCAGAACTGTTTTCTGTAGCTTTTGCCGATAGCCTAGAACAGAGAAGTATCCAAATGTTGATGGGAAAATGTAGGGTCCCCCGTCCCCACGGTAATAGAAATTCAAGACGCTTTTGTCAAAAACAATTTGGAAGAGTCTGCTGAGTTTTCATCGACAGAAGAGTCTACGAGAGGTTGAATTTATAGTAGTTAATATGTAACTTTTATGCGAGAGGAATTGGTAATGATTTGTATGTTATAATTTTTGGCCTGGGATGTGGTTTTTTTAATGGATGCCGACTGTACCAACTTCCCATAAATAAAACAAATATGTAAACAGCTGCATTTTCTTTTGGCATAACTGAGGTTTGAAGGACTATGTGACAAAGCGGGAAGGGGGAATATTAGGAGGCCTTGGTTCCAGAGACTCCGGGCATAGAAATGGGCTTGGATTAGACTGACGATCTGGTACCGTCTGTGCTGCACGCTCTGAAATTTAGATACTAATCTGGTTCATTGAACTCTGTTGTATTTTGGACAGGGCAGTGCATGCCTCCTGAATTCTGAAACGTCGCACTTGCATAAGGTAGAAAAATCAAGTGAGTTGTATGACATGGAAATATCAAGGAATCAGTCGATTGCTGATTTATAACATTACATACCCCCCCCCCCCCCAACCAGGGCCTAGCAGGCATGAGAGCCAAGAGTGTTGTCCTGGCCAGGGTGTCACAGAAATTCTCCATGTGACATGAACGTAGCTTTGCCCAGTGTTGCCCTGGAAATCGGGAGGGCTTTGGGCTTGGTTCAGCAAGGGCTGCGTTCTATGGAAATGCGAGGAAACTCTCCATGAATTGTAAAAGCACAGGCTGAAGATCAGGGTGCCGTGCTCTTGGAGCCCCAAATGGTCATTTGACTTGAGCCTCATGAGGAGAGCAGCCTGTGGAGCTTCATGGTGTTGGGGGCAAGCCCTGTTGAGCTCACCCCCACCCGAATGCGCCAGCCTGGAGGTTCTTCTGAGAACACTTTCCAGCCCCTGCGGAAATGGAAAATAAGGGACATTCTGACAGAAGAAATCCAGAGGGGGCCGGCCTGGCTTCTGTTCTGTGGACGGGTGCCCTGGAAGGAAGGCTCCTCCCTTGTCAAAGGCCTTTGGTGTTCACCCTCGTGACCTTGCTAGGTGTTGTGGGAGGCCAAAGGAGGCCGTTGTGTGAGGAGAGGGAGCCCTGCTTGGGCTTGGCATGAGGGGAGGGCAGGATAGAAACACGGCTCTCCCTCTGCTTCTTCTCCTTGCCAGGAAGGGGTGTGTGTGTGTGTTGGGGGTGGACCCTGCAAAACCACCATGATGTTCTTCATGATTTAGCAAACAGCTGATTGTGTCAGTCGTTCTCCCCTCCCCACTCCTTTGAAGCCGGCACCAAACTGTAGAGGGTTTAAATGGATCTTTGGTGACGCTTGTACTTTCCTTCTCCTGCTTCTGATGCCTTTTTGTACACATGCAGAACTTTTTTTTTTAATTAAAATTTGCTTTTGAAAATCCAAGCACAGGGTTAAGTGTTGTGTTAACCAGGCCGTCCGCACCGGTCAGAAGGAGCGTGTCCAACAGATGAGGCTTGTGTTTTACTGTTCCAAACCACCATTCTCTCCACCGCGAAACAACCGTTGCTGCCTCTCTTAACAAACGTACTGTCTCCCCCCGCCCTCCCCCCTCAGTGCTCATGAGGAAAGCAGAGAACCCCTCGGCCCCCCACAGCAGGGTTAGGGGCCTCGATGCCCTGGACTCTGCAGAGCCAATGCGTTGCAGAGATTAAGTTGTCTAGCAGGGAGATCCCAGTTTAAATATTGCAAAAAGAAAGCTGGATGACGTTGGGACGGCCATTCGGGGACCACTTTTCCTCCCAGGAGCCAAATTCACAAGTGACATTCCACACATGTACCGTCTGTGTGCAGCGAACTCCTGATTTTTCTGTGGCCGTCTGCTGAGCAATTCGTAGGTTACCTGTGTACGACTTACCGTGTGATTGAAACCCTGCATATGCCCGTGCCCTAGTCCCCTTGCTTACTCAAGGGAATGTGCCTTTCCCCTTATGAAAACAGACCTACTGTAACACGGACAGGGCCAGGGCGTGGGGTTGTAAAGTGAAAAGGGAGAAGAACGAACATTATGTGCCACCTCTAACTCTCTGAAAGAAGGGCAGGATGAAAGCACACTAAATAAACTGATTCATGTGCCTGGATGTCAGGAATTTTGGGAGCTGAACAGTCTGTTGGGTGTGTTGTCTCAATGCGTTTCTTGCTCACCACAGCTGTGACATCCCTACCTCTACTCCATGGAAGCGAAGGGAATTCAGCAGCACGGTCCTCTTCTCTGGCTTTTCAGCATATAGTGCGAAGCCCTATTTCAAGGATCACTCATCATTGATTCGTAGCCCAGATATTGCCAACAAAAGACTACCGTTGACTTATATCTTTATTATGCTTCATTAAAAGATTACTTCTTCAACGTCTACAGAGAATCTCTCCACTTCTCCCGGTTTCGTTTCTCCAAGATTTCGTCTGGGATATGCTCTGTGTTCAGCTCCAGGCCAGACCGTTCCTTCTATTGCTTATTTCCAGAGCAGGCATGGAAGTCGCTGAAATTGAGGTTTCTGAACTGGCCAATGGGAGTGCAGCTCTCTAACGCAACGTGGGCCATGGGTACTTGATGTCAGCAGTCGTCATCTCCCACTTTCAGGAAAGGATGCGGGAAGTAGGAATAGACCCAGGGCCGGGAGATGTCCTGCCGCCGTTCAAGTCCACAGGATTCCACAAGGAACGTGTGTTGGAATTGCCGCTCATGCTCCTGCTGGGCTCTGTGTCTAAAAGCGGAGAGATTGATTAATCAGCAGCCGTTGGACAACTGTGTCTTTGCAATTAAGCCCTTTGGGTTGCAAAAGGATCAGGGGAGTCCTAAAGTTGGAAGGAGTCTTTGACTTGAGCCTTGCTGCCTTTGCTGTACTCTGCACTGTGAAGGGCAAGTCTTGGGGGGCCTGTGTGAAGGGAATTGCAGGGAATGCATGTAGAGCAGCGGTGGCCAAACGGTGGCTCTCCATGAACTACAATTCCCACGAGCCCCTTGGTGTAACGTTCAGCCTCAGTTGGGGGACTGGTTTGCACAATGAAGGCGCTTTGAAAACACAGGTCAGATAAAACGGACATTCATTTTGAAGCAACGGCAAGAGATTTTAAAATCTCATTTCTAAGTTCCATCAGAGCTCTCTCAGCCCCAACCACCTGTCTGTTGTAAGGAGAGGAAAGGAAGGCAAACGCAAGCCGCTTTCGGATTCATTTGGGTTGTGAAAAGCGGGGTATACAAACCAATTCTTCTAACCTTCAGATGTATGAAGGTATCTGAAGAAGTGAGCCGTGATCCAGGAAAGCTCACCCCCTGCCACAAATTTTGTTAGTCTCTAAGATGGCACTGGCCTTTTGCTTTTATTTTTACTGCTACAGACAGACTAACATGACTACCCCTCTTGATTGATCTTCCAATGTATTTTAGTGTCGGCAGCGATAGAATTCCCGCGACAAAGGAGACCCCCTCCCTGACTTCACAAAGAGAGATTCCACTAGCTTTGAGGAAGCGCTTCTTGATGGTCCTGGAAGGGTTAGTTAATCTGTAAACCGCCCGTGGCGCCGCGGGCGCCACGGACTAAATAAGACAGTAAGGGGTTCTGGGGCGGGATGTGTCCGGGATGAGGAAGGGTCCAGATTGGACCCTTCCTCATGACAGACAATCAGAGGGACCAATTGGCAGGCGCGAAGCGCCTGCCGATTGGTCCCTCTGATTCCCGCCGCCAGCAACTGCGAGCCGCGCGCAGCGCGGCTCGCAGTTGCTCCTTTGCCGCTGGCCTGAAGCTGCGTCAGGCCAGGGGAAGGCTCCAGAGAGCCTCGGGTGGGGTGGGGGGGCGGCCGGCCCTCTCCTGGCTGCTGGAGCGGCTTCGCAGCGTCGGAGACGCTGCGCAGCCGCTCCAGCAGCCAGGAGAGGGCTTCGGAGAGCGTCGGGTGGGGTGGGGGGGCGGCCGGCCCTCTCCTGGCTGCTGGAGCGGCTTCGCAGCGTCGGAGACGCTGCGCAGCCGCTCCAGCAGCCAGGAGAGGGCTTCGGAGAGCGTCGGGTGGGGTGGGGGGGCGGCCGGCCCTCTCCTGGCTGCTGGAGCGGCTTCGCAGCGTCGGAGACGCTGCGCAGCCGCTCCAGCAGCCAGGAGAGGGCTTCAGAGAGCATCGGGTGGGGTGGGGGGGCGGCCGGGCAGGGCTTCAGAGAGCCTGGGGGGCGGGGGCCGCCGGCCTTCTGGCTGCCGGCGCGGCGCCGCCACCCAATCTCAGTTCGCCCCGTTGACCAGTCGGCCCAACTTCGATAATTAGTTTAGTCATTTATGGCTGCACGTCCGCTTCCATGGGCCCCTGCCAGCACCCCCCAACCCACACTCACTGCTAGCGCCCATTGCATTTAGAACTGCAATGGGCTTGATTACTAGTTTTTATATATTTTAAAAGATTGTTAAACATTAATCAGGTGATATGACCACTAATGACCATGTTGACCCCCCCCCCATGGTCAATGATGGGCCTGGACGGGGTCAGGAGGGGAGGGGCCCCGGGTGGGCGTGTCCCCAGCTCTGCTTCCCAACCATCTTCTGCATGATCCTTCCCCTTCTGGGCTTTCTCGGAGCCTGGAGAATGTTCCAGGGGTTCCTCAAGGGTAGAAAAGTTGAGAAAGGCTGGGTTATTTAATGCCTTTCATGTCCTTGCTTGACAAACATGTTAAACAGTTTGTGCAAAAGGAAAACTGCCGTGAATTGGCTGGCTGGGAGAGGCGGTAGATAAGTCTAATATTAGCACTATGGCTGCCTAATTCAATTAGATCAGGGGTCCCCAGCACGGAGCCCGTGGGCCCCGTGGCACCTGCCAACACCTTTCCTGGTGCTCATCAAGCATTGTAAAAAAGTAGGCAAGGCTTTTGCCCAGTAAGGTTTCTGACTGGCTGAGCAGATTTTTCAAAATGTAATTTTGGCTGAAGCTGCCACTGTGTGACTAAAGCCACTAGTGGAAGAATGGAAGCGTCTGCAGCCATTTTGGGGCGGGCTCCACCTTCTGTGGCAGCCATATTCCCAAGTGGCCTGTAGGCTGAAGACGGCTGGGGAGCCCTGCCCTTGAGGGCTAAGAGGAAGCTACAGAGAAGACAGGCCGGGTAAGTACGTCGCCCGTCCATCATCCTGGATCTCTCATCCTCAAGGGAGGTTTTGAGAGAGAGATGCCAGCCCTACTTGCCTCTTGGTCATGCCGAAAGATGCCCTGAGTACACAGTCTTTGCTGCATTCCTGGCCAGGGAAGAATTTCCGTCTTATCACCGGCTGGGAACTGGGGGTCCATCAAGTACCGACATAAATGAATTACTTTTGTATACCTCGCCAGCAACAACGCTTGCCTCCTTGCTTCCTCCAAGGCAAGCTTGGCCGCGTCTTCCTCTTTCTTTCTCCTCTCCTCAGCCTCCCGTCTCGCCCGCTCTCCTTCCTCTCGCTTCTGTTGCTCATACTCGGCCCGCTGTTCTTCGGCCATCTCAGCCAAGCGTCGGTTCTCCTCCTCCAGCCACATTTCCCGCTCTTTCTGCCTGCGTCTCTCTGCTTCTGAAGAGGGTCACAGAGTTGTCAGCTGCTGTTATCCGTTTTAAAGCTCCGGGATTATTAATTGCCTTGGGAAGCTGCCCTGAGCCCCGGGTGGGGGTGGGGGTGGGGGGGATGGCTTGTAATGAGCCGCTCTGCTGGACCATTTCATGTCGGCAAAACAAAACAAGCATTGCCCACCCACACCAGTGCCCATCCAAACTGGGCCCCCAACCCGTTATTCAAAAAGAGGAACCCACTGGGAGTTCCAGATGTAGAGCTTCCAGGGTCACATGCTGTTTGGGCCTGAAAGTCAGGATTCTTTAGGACTTCTTTTCATGCCCAACAGTATTATGCATAGCGGCCAGGTTTGGGTTGGGAAATTCCTGGAGATTTAGGGGGTTGAGCCTGGGGGGTGGGCAGAATTTTGGGAGGGAGGGCCCTCAGCAGGGTATAGGCTTCCCAGGTCCCTCATAGCTGCTGGCAGAAGATGGGGGGGGGGTGTATTCTGGGAGTGGGTAGGAGCAGGAAAGTTAAAGCGACGTGCTGATATCACCCAGAAGTGATGACACCTTGGCAACATTGGGGAGCAATGCTCTGGATTTGGGGTAAAAACTATGGTAGAATTAGCTTCTTGCTTAAAAAACAGAACGTCACCCCCTGATGTCACCTTGGCCAATATGAGTAATGTCAGCATTTGGCATTTAATTCCTGTTTCTTCCCTCCCCATGCCTGGTAAGTTCCCCTGGTTTCTGAGGGGGAGAGGCTCCAAACTGGGGGATCCCTGGGCCCCAACTAGGGACTGGCAGCCTTAGGAGGGGACAATGCCATAGAGTCCATCCTCTGAATCAGCCATTTTCTCAAGAGGAACTGATCTATGTAGCCTGGAAATCAGATGTAATTCCAGGAGATTTCAAGCCACCTCCTACAGGTTGGTAAGCCCAATATCCTGGGAACAGGGAATGGATATTTTCCCTTCTGTTAAGTTATTATTTTTGTATGTGTGTGTGTGTGGGGGAGGGGGGTTAAAGGAGAGACCTTTCTCAGATTTGAGCCATTCTCCTGAATTCACAGAATAGCCACATAAGAAGATGCATTTGTGCGCAAGCTAAGGAAGCATCAAACCAAGACAGGCCTCTAAATACAACAAAATAAAACAAAATGTTGGCAGGAGGGGCTGTAATGTGACGATGCCTCTTAAACTTCACTGGGCAGGGGGGGGGGGTCAGTATGTCTTAATAAGGCCTTACTGACAAAACATGAAAAGAGCTGATTAAGGAGAATGTGAAAATGTCCATGGAGAAATGGACAGGTTTCCAAAGAAAAACCTTAAAAAATCTGCCGCTCAGTCCAATGAAATGTTTATGCTGCAATCTATGCAAAGTTACCCCAAACTAAACCGACTGACGTTATTGATCTTGGATTGGAATAACTATGCCTTGGATTGCTGTAGGGGTAACTAGTGTGTTTCAGTATGGCCCTTTCTGCACACACCATTTGGTTCTGTTTATCACTGAGTTGATTCCCTTTAATTCGCATCCTGTTTGTATCCTCTTCCTGCACTCTGCACATTTCTTCTTTCTCCGGATCTCCTCCTCCAAATTGCAGAGTATTACGCTACATACTAATGAGAAAAAACGGATTGCCAAGATTTTTCTCTCTCTTTTTGTGTTGCTTGTTGGTCTCTGCTCATTGGTTAATTTTAGGACTTTTGAAAGTGTAAGGAGAGATTCTTAAAGTTGCTTTCAATTTTGGGTTGCTATCTTAGTAGATTTTCCTGCCTTCTTCTTCTTGTCTAAACTCCAGTACTGCTTAAGCATTTACATTTTTTTATAAACCCCCCCCCCCCACTTAGGTCTTGAGAGAATTGTCATTCAGTGTTAGTGTCAGAACTAGCCTTTCATGTGGATCACCTCCATCCGCTCCCCTCCTTCTCCTTCCATCAGACAGTGAGGGGAGGGGGTGAAAAATGCTCCCCAGGTCTGCCATCTCCCCTTCTCCCTCTTCCCCTCCCATGTTGTCAATTCTTTTTTTGGTATAGGATTCCTGTTTTTTTAAAAAGGGATTCTAGTGAAGCATTGTATTTCTGTTTCAAATGAAAAAAATCAGGGAAACATTTTTACGCTGTTTATATGTTTTAGACTCCAATCTAGTCCCTAAAGCTCAAGTAATAATATGCCACCCTAAGATCACAACTTTGAGTTCAAAACTACCTATGGGTGTTATTTTTTTTTCTTCTCACATAATTAACAAAGAAAAATGGAAGGATCTAGATTTATATGAAAAATTAAGGACTCCATAACTGTGTTCAAATACCTAGGTCGCTGTCACCAGCCATGCTGCAATGTCATGTATGACTTCCAGTGACCTTGAGGTTGATAACAGCCTGGGCCTGTCTCCTGCTGTTTGTAAGTTCCCCCTAACCTACCGGTTGCCAGACAGGGTTGCTATTCCTGCCCTGCAACAAGCAAGCGATGCAGAGGGACACGAGGAGAAAGAGCAAAGCCTAGGGCTTGTGGCTGATGTCACACAGGGTGCGATGTATCCCACCAGCGACATCTGGGTGATGCTTTGGGAATTGGGCAAAAACTCTATGGTAAAACCAGCTCAATTACCAGAGCATGCTGGGATGTCACTGGTGTGATGACAGCACTTCCCATATGATGGCAGCCATAAGGCCTCAGCTTCCTCCTGTCAGCCAGCTGATCAGTGGCTAGTAATAGGGCGGTGGCTGACCCTTCCTCCACTGTGGGGGGTCTGGCAACCCTAAGGCCCACAGTAAAGGTGAGCCCCAGAATTGCAAAATGCAGAATGTATTATTTTTTCCATCTTGATAAGAAACTAATTCCCCTAATTCTGAGAGAGACCCCTCTGATTCTAATCTGCAGCCTCCTGCCCCTTCCTTTGAGCACCTGCATGGTCTCGTTCCTCCTCCTCCTTTTTCTTCTGAGCTTCTAGAAGCTTCCTACGAAGTTCCTCCTGCTGCTGTCGGAAGCGTTCCTGGGCTGCCTTCTCGGCTTGGAGCCTCCTGGCAGCTTCTTCCTCCTGGCGCTGACGCACTTCTTGGAGCTGCTGCTTTCGTAAACTAAAACAGAAGGACGGGGTTTATCCGAAGAGATAACAGAAGAGAAGAAATGGGACCAGATGTCCTCAGGAAGGTATTTCATTGGTGCTTAACATACCCTCCTGTTATAAAGGAGCAAAAATTCCCAAGATTGCCAGAGAGGGTATGATCAAAGAAGGGAACAGCAGAAATTAAGCAGGTATATATAGTGTAGCTCAGGGTTTGTCTGTTTTTAATATGTAACCAGATACAAAATGTTCTGTTCCAGAATAAATAGGGCAAGTTCCATAAGAACAGTGATGACCAGATCAAAGACTCAAGCCTGGGAAAGGTGGCTTCCTCTTAGCGGCTGGGCAGGCCCCGATCCAGCGGGCTAGAATGTTGGGCTAGGATTTTGGGGGATTCAGGCTCAAAAAACTATGTTTCTATGTTTTATGTAAACAGCTCTGAGCTTCAGGGGAGGGCAGCAAATAAATAATTAGGCAGGCAGGCAAGCAGGCAGAAAGACAGACAGACAGGCAGGCAGACTAATCCCCTACCCTGCCCTGGGAACATGCTGGGAGATCCTGGGCTAGTCACTGCCCCTGTCAGGGTTGTTGGGAAGGTAAGACAGAGAACAGGACACTAAGACATAGGCCACTTGGGGAAACCAGTGGGGAGAAGAGAAGGGTAGAAATATAGGATGTAAATATATATATTTATATATATTGAAAACATTCTTTATACTACCTTTCCACCCAATCAGGGCTCACAAGGTAGCTAACACAGGCTGACATATATTTAAGTATATTTATGTCCTTTCCAGGAATGTTAATATGATTACCTCTAGAAGAGTTGGTTTTTATACACCATTTTTCACTACCTGATGGAGTTACAAAGCGGCTTACTGTCGCCTTCCCTTCCTCTCCCCACAATAGACACCCTGTGAGGGAGGGGAGGCTGAGAGAGCTCTGACAGGACTGCTGAGTCAGAACAGCATTATCACGACTGTGATTGGCCAGAAGTCACCCCTCTGGCTGCATGTGGAGGAGTGAGCAATCAAACTCAGCTCTCGAGATTAGAGCTACCGCTCTTAACCACGACACCAAGCTGGCTCTACCGTTGTCTTTTGCCAGCAGGTGAAAACTTTTGTCTCAACAGGCATGCCAGCAATAACAATTACTACCTTCATTCTAGTTTGATTATGTGTTTTAAATTAAATTATTATATCATTTTAAATATATTTAATTGCTCAATTTAAATTACGTTTCATGTTCATTGCCTTGTAGACCTAGGTGGAAAGGCATTGTATGAAATAATGAAAAAAACAACAACCCTGATCTGATTCTCTCTTAAATTCTCTGTGGGAACATCATGGCTGCGGGGGGAGGGGTGTCTTTGGGCAGCTGGATTGCTGACCTCCAGCTGACAGCCTGGACACCTTCAGGCACCACATGGAAGGGAGAGGAAATTAGGGAGGGAAGGAAGGAAGAACGGTAAGTAAAGAGGAAAAGAAAAAGAAAATAGCAAAAGGAAGGCAGAGGGGAAGAAAAAGGAAAGGAAATGAATGAGGGAAGGAAGGAAGGCCTATCCAACCCTCCCGCAGTGCAGAGGGCACCCTTTTGCATCATTTCAGATCTCGCAAAGGGCTCCTCTCCCCAAGCCACATAACCAACCCAATCCACTTCAAAATTGAGCTCCCTGGGTCCCTCACTCCTGCCTTAGGGCTGCGAGTCCTCAGACCTTGCTCCTTTGATCTGCTCCTGATATTTCGGCAGAGAAGGCTCCTCAATAGCCAGAAACTTTTGCAGCCCTCTTCCAATGGTCCAAAAGCAATTTGGTACACAATTAAGCACAACGGCACAAGGAACAAACCCCCAACTTTAACGGCTGTGTTTTCCCCATTGTTTACACTGAAGCTGCACTCTCACCTCATCTACCAAACGAAAGGACACATTTTGCATTCTTTGGACAAGAGCCAGTTTCTTCTTCCGCTTCAGGAATGCAAATTTCGCTGATTTGTTCTGATCTTACCACGGGGCATCTTGTAAACAGAGGCTCTTTGCACTGAAAAACACCTCTCTGCTGAAATTCCTCATGTATACCTACTGAGATAATATTTAAAACGGCTTCCTTGGTGGGCTTGTCCACGAAACAGAGGGACAAACCTGGCTTCATTAATTCATTAATTCCGTATCCCCTTTTCCAGTGTAGGTGAAGGAATCTTGAAAGTTGTCCCCATAATCATGCCTGTTTCTCTGGCTTGGCTTCACGGAAAAGCAGTGACAGAAAGCCTGGAAACCTTGAGCTCCGGACCACACGTGGGCCATGAGTCAGGCCAGCCACAGAAGCGTATATAGGGGGTGGGAGCTGGGGCAACATGGGGGAGCACAGGAGGGAGCAACCTGCGCCTTGCCCACCACCACCAGGGCCTTGGTACTCGTGAGGGGCCCGCCAGGGGCCCCAGGCACTCCCACCTGCATCGCTAATGCCCGTTCCTGCGGGTGGAGATCGGCCATGTGCAGTGCCTGTCTGGACACTGTAGCCTTGAGGCAGAGTGTGGTGTTGGTTCCCCTGTGATGGCACATTGCCACTGAAGGCCTGCCCTCCTGCACCCCTGATGCACACACAGCCCTGAGGCACGCATGGGGGACTCCGCTGCTGTCCACAGGGAAGGCAGCAGGGCGCTGGGCAATGGGTTGGTCTGGGCTCTCTGGGCCAGTTATGTGGTTTGGGCCACTGCCTCAATCACCAAGCCCCGCCCCTTGCCCCAGGTGCCAAAATAGCCAGGCCTACTCCTGGAGTCAGCTTCTCCGATCCAGTATGCAGGCGGACACTACGTCAGGGGAATAATGCCGCCAACATGGTGACCCCGATTCAGCTCGGAAGTACAGGGTAGGGGGGAGGGAGGATCCAGCTTTCCCTTCCATGCCATTTCTGGAGCCAGAACGACCACAGAGGAACCCCTGTTGGCTCCATGGGCCAAAAAAGGGCTTTTGAGGGAAAGCTGGATCCCCTCCTCCCCTCGTGCTGTTCTTCCATGCAAAATTGGGCTACATGGCCATGGAGGAATGCTACTTCTCCAACGGAACATTTGCCTGGAAACTTGTTGCAGATGAATCCTCTAGTTTGGCCCTTTCCGAAGATGGGTGTTCAAGTCCCCAATAATGGGGTGTCCTGGGTGGAGTTCCCTGACTTGCCTGACCAGATTATTGTTCCTACCAACCGTATCTCCTCCATCCTGCGCTGTTTCTCCTCCTCCATTTCCTCCTTCATCCTCTCCATTTGCGCCTGGTCCTCCAGTTGCTTCTGCTTCAGCTCCTCCTGTTCCCTTCGCTTCCTCTCTACTGCCAGTCGGCGCTTCTCCGCCCTCTCTGCTATTAGCCTCTCCCGCGATAATTTCTCCTCTCCCTTGGTCTCAAGGAGAACCTGTAGGGTTAGAAAGAGACAGAGTATCGTTGCACACAGAGGAGTCTCCCCACTGGCATTGCTAACTTCTCAGATACTTGGACTCAACTAGATGATGCACATCACACAGACCAGCACGTGGCCCCCCACAGGGGGACAAACCGGTTCCCCAGCAGCCATTTTGGCTCAGGAAAACAGCTCGGGAGGGCAGGCTGAAACCACTCCTCCTCCCACCCCACACTCATGAGCTGAATCCAGCCCGAGTGCATAGTATAATCTAATGTAATAATACATAATATAATCTTAATTCTTGTATCCTGCCCTTCCTGGAAGCTCAGGGAGGTGACAGCATGATTGAAAAGTACATTAAAACTGTCACGTACATTTTATCCACCCCATTTCAGTAAAACCAGGGAGGAGGGGAGTAGATTGCGGATCTTCTTAGAGAGGCAGGTCCTCCTTCGATTTCGGCTGTGAGGCCAGAACTTTTGTTGTTCTGTCTGGCCTTGACCACAGGCCTGGCAGAACAGCTCGATCTTGCAGGCCCTGCAGAACTGGTGAAGGTCCAGCAGGGCCCTGATCTCTCTCAGCAGACCGTTCCATCAGGCTGGGGCCAAGGTCGAAAAGGCCCTGGCTGTAGGCGAGGCCAGTCTCACCTCTTTGGGGCCAGGGACCCTCGGCAGATTTTGGTCGGATGACTTCAATGCTCTTTGGGGGGTTTAGTGGAAGAATGTTAGTTCCCTGATCTTCTGTGTCATGAGTACTCCATTTCAGAGGGTCTGCAAGAGCCAGAACTGAGTCCATTAGCACAGAGGCTCTCACCCTGGGGGTAGGATCCCTTGAGGGTCGAGCGGCCCTTTCATAGAGGTCGTGGCAGGGCGAGCAACGTGGCCTGGGGGGTGCCGCCACTGTTGCCTCTCCTTCTGCAGGCGCCCGTGCTCGGCCGCCCGCCCGCCACTCCAGCCGCACCTCCAGGGCAGTGCAGTCTCCCACCAGGCTCTCCAGGTGGTGGTGCAAGTCGGTAGCCTCGGGCTCCAGGTGGTGGCGCAGTTTCTGCAGTTGTGCGCCCAGCCTCTCCAGGCGTGTCTGCCTGCTGCTCAGCGCATCCTACTCCAGCGCCACCTCCCCATGGGCCTGGCTCAGCTTGGCCACCTCTTCCTCCATGGGCTGCTGCTTCTGCCTGTGCCGTGCCGCTAGCTCCCATGCCAGGTGCCCGTTCTCCGCCTCCAGCGCCTGCCCCTGCCCCACGTAGGTGTGCAGGCAGGAGTTCAGCTCCCGCAGCTTGCCCTCCTCATCCTGCAGCTCGCCCTGCATTGCTGCAGATTGCCCCGGCAACTGGCACGCCCACTCTGTTGCACCGCTTTGGGTCCAGCCCCAGCTGGGCGGGGAGCAGGTGGATGAGGCCAGGCGGCCTGAGGAGGGGGTGCATCCACATAATAGCCTTGCAGGGTAGATCGAGATAGAGTGTTTGTCTGCCTGGAGCAGCAGAAAAGAGTGAGATCAGGGACAAGAGACAGGACTGAACCGAGAAACCCCAGGGAAGAAAAACAATATATATAAATCATGGACAATGGATCTTCATGCCATTGGTCGATTTTGGTTTAATTTCTGTGAAAGAACCCTTGCATAATTTTATGGTTGGGGGTCCCCACGACATGTATTAAAGGGTCGCGGCATAAGGAAGGTTGAGAATCGCTGCATTAGCATCTTAGAACAGGGATTTCCAGCCAGGGGTCCATGACACACTGGAGGTACGTATGAGCTCCGGAGGGGGTCTGCAGACTTCCCCCTCAGAACTGGCCTGGTGGGGAGGCTGTGGCTGTTAAAATCAAAGGGGAGGAGTTGATTGTGGCATGGTACGAAGGGTCTGGGCTGCCTTCTCAGACCCTACCCTTTCCCCCAGCCTACATGACGCAGAGACACTGCAGTAATAGTAAAGGTGGGGGAAGGGAGCAAAAGGATAAAGGGGAGTGTGGGTGCTGATATCATTTCCGGTGACGTGTCATATCCGAGTGTCAATCCAGGGACTCTGAGTGGTGTCCATTGGCTGGTTGGCCCGACCACGCCTGGGCCGGTCGGGGAGTCACTTCCAAGGAAGAAGCCTTCCCCGACGGTAAGTCCGCCAGCTGGCTTCTCCTCGGCCTCAGGAAAGGAGCAGGGACGCCGCGTCAAAGAAACGGCGGCCCTGCTCCTTTCCCACCCCGGGTCGGGAAAGGGGGCCCTGAAAAACTGAAGCCAGCGATTGTGCTCCTGGCCGCCTCGGAAGGCCTGTAGCCTGGGGGGGGGGGAAGGTCTAGGGGGGGACCCTTCCCGGCCGCCCTGCCACAGCTGCCAGGGCCACTGGGAACGGCTAGCGCCCGCTGTATTATTTTTAAAGTGGGCTTTTTTTCTAGAATAACAATATAACAGTATAAACAAAATAGACAATATAACAATGCAACAATGCAAACAGGTCCAGAACATACTGGTGGAATTCTGAGTGGGGGGCAGGGGCCTTTCAGTCGCTGATTATGTCTGCTCTCAACCAAATGCCTGGTGGAAAAGCTCCTGTTTGCAGGCCCTGCGGAACTGTTTAAGCTCCGTCACGGCCCTGATCTCCTTCGGGAGCTCGTTCCACCAGGTGGGGGCCAGGATGGAGAAGGCTCTGGCCCTGGTCGAGACCAGGTGGACTTCTTTAGGGCCAGGGACCATTAGCCGGTTGGTGGCGGTGGGGCGCAGAGCTCTTTTGGGGGCATAGGTGGGGAGGCGGTCCCTCAGGTACACTGGGCCCTGACCGTGAATGGCCTTGAAGGTAATTACCAGAACCTTTAGTCTGATCCGGAATTCAACTGGCAACCATTGCAGTTGGTGGAGAATGGACCGGATGTGGAACCTCCAAGGTGTTGCAGTGAGGATCCTGGCTGCTGCATTTTGAACCAGCTGTAGTTTCCAGGTCAAGGCTAAGGGCAGGCCTGCGTAGAGCGAGTTACAAAAGTCCAGTCTAAAGGTGACTTTCTGGATAGGTGTTCCAGGGCCAGGTAGGGCGCTAGTAGCTTGGCTTGGCGGAGGTGGAAGAATGCCAGCCGTGCTACCTTTGTGATCTGGGCTTCCATTGTGAGGGAAGCATCCAGAATCATGCCTAGGTTCCTGGCGAAGTGAGCCGTAGAGAGCTGCACACCATCCAGGGCAGGCAGACGCGCTTCCTCACATGGGCCCTTCCTACCCAGCCACAGGACCCCCGTCTTTGAAGGATTGAGCTTCAGACGACTCTGCTTGGGCCATTTCGTCACTGCCTGCAGGCAGCTGGCTAATGCTTTAATAATATTTATTATTATTATATATTTATTATTTTATATTATTGTAAAGGTAAAGGTAAAGGTATCCCCTGTGCAAGCATGGGGTCATGTCTGACCCTTGGGGTGACGCCCTCCAGCGTTTTCATGGCAGACTCAATACGGGGTGGTTTGCCATTCCCTTCCCCAGTCATTACGTTTTACCCCCCAGCAAGCTGGATACTCATTTTACCGACCTCGGAAGGATGGAAGGCTGAGTCAACCTTGAGCCGGCTGCTGGGATTGAACTCCCAATCTCATGGGCAAAGCTTTCAGACAGCTGCCTTACCACTCTGCGCCACAAGAGGCTCTTTATATTATTATATATTTATATTAATAACAAAATATATTTATTATTAATATATATAATAAATATAATAAAGATAGAAGAAAGAAGATAGAGGATTGTTCATTGTTGAACATTGATGAGCCACAGGATTGTTGGTTGCTATGGTATGTTATTGTTCATGATTGTTGATTGTATAGCATTGTTAATTATTCAGGATTGTTCATTGTTCAGGTTAAGAGTTGTTCAAGATAGTTCATAATTGAGGATTGTTCATTGTTGAACATTGCTGAGCCACAGGATTTTTAGTTGCTATGGTAATATATTGTTCAGGATTGTTGATTGTTTAGCACTGTTAATTGTTCTAGATTGTTCATTGTTGAACATTTTTGAGGCACAGGATTGGCATAAAAGTTTTGGTTGCCATGGTAATAGATTGTTGAAGATAGTTGATTGTTTAGCATTGTTAATTGTTCAAGACTGTTCATTGTTGAGGTTTAGGAGTATTCGACAGTTGAGAATTATTCATTGTTGAGCCACAGGAGTTTTGGTTGCTATGGTAATAGATTGTTGAGGATTGTTGATTGTATAGCATTGTTAATTGTTCAGGATTGTTCATTGTTCAGGTTTAGGAGTATTCAAGACTGTTCATAATTGAGGATTGTTCATTGTTGAACATTGTTGAGCGACAGGATTTTTGGTTGCTATGGTAATATATTGGTCATGATTGTTGATTGTTTAGCATTGTTAATTTTTCAAGACTGTTCATTGTTGACGTTTAGGATTATTCAGGACTTTTCATAATTGAGGATTGTTCATTGTTGAACATCGTTGAGCCACAGGATTGTCGGTCACTATGGTAATATATTGTTCATGATTGTTGATTGTTTAGCATGGTTAATTGTTCAAGATTGTTCATTACTGAACATTTTTCAGGCCACAGGATTGGCATAAAATTTTTGGTTGCTGTAGTAATAGATTGTTGAGTATTGTGGATTGTTTAGCATTGTTAGTTGTTCAAGATTGTTCATTGTTAATGGTTGCCTATTCTTCAGCCACAGGGTTGTTGCTTGCCATGGTAATATATTGTTCACGATTGTTGATTGTTTAGCATAGTTAATTGTTTAAATTTGTACTTTGTTGAGCATTGTTGAGCCGCATTGTTGAATATTGTTGAGCCCTAGGATTGTTGGTTGCTATGGTAATATTTTGTTCACTATTGTTGATTTATTAGCATTTTAGTTGTTCAAGATTATTCATTGTTGAACATTTTTGAGCCACAGGATTGGTATAAAATTTTTGGTTGCTGTGGTAATATATTGTTGAGGATTGTTGATTGTTCAGCATTGTTAGTTATTCAAGATTGTTCATTGTTCATTATTGACCATTCTTGAGCTACAGGATTGTTGGTTGCCTTGGTAATATATTGTTCATGCATGTTGATTGTTTAGCATTGTTAATTGTTTAAGATTGTTCATTGTTGAGATTTAGGATTATTGAAGACAGTTCACAATTGAGAATTGTTAATTGTTGAACATGGTTGAGCCACAGGAATTTTGGTTGCAATGGTAATATATTGTTCATTATTGTTTAATGTTTAGAATTGTTTATTTTATTTATTTATTTTATTTTTTAGATGTATATACCGCCCTCCCCGAAGGCTCAGGGAGGGCGGTATATAAGGCTTGTTAATTGTTCACGATTGTTCATTGTTCATTATTGACCATTCTTGAGCCACAGGGTTGTTGGTTGCCTTAGTATTATATTGTTCATGCATCTTGATTGTTTAGCATTGTTAATTGCTCAAAGTCTTTCTCTGTTGAACCTTGTTGAGCCACAGGATTTTTGGTTGCTATGGTAATATAAAGTTCATGATTGTTGATTGTTTAGCATTGTTCATTGTTCAAGATTGTTCATTGTTGAATATTTTTGAGCCACAGGATTGTCCCAAAATTTGTTGCTACGGTAATACATTATTGAGAATTGTTGATTGTTTAGCATTGTTAAATGTTCAGGACTGTTCATTGTTGAATATTGTTGAGCCACAGGATTTTTGGTTGCTATGGTGATATATTTTTCATGATTGTTGATTGTTTAGCTTTGTTAATGTTTCAGGATTGTTCATTATTGAGGGTTAGGATTATTGAAAACTGTTCTTAATTGAGGATTGTTCATTGTTGAACATTGTTGAGCCACAAGATTGTTGGTGGCTATGGTAATATATTGTTCAGAATTGTTGATTGTTTAGTATTGTTAATTATTCAAGATTATTCATTATTTACATATAGGAGTATTCAGGACAGTTCATAACTGAGGATTATTCATTGTTGAACATTGTTGAGCCACAAGATTGTTGGTTGCTATGGTAATGTTCTTGATTGTTGATTGTTTAGAATTGTTAATTGTTCACGATTGTTCATTGTTCATTATTTACCATTCCTGAGCCACAGGGTTGTTGGTTGGCTTGGTATTATATTGTAATTTTGCATTGTTAATTGTTCAAGATTGTTCTTTGTTAAACATTGTTGAGTCACATGAATTTTGTTTGCTATGGTAATATATTGTTCATGATTGTTAATTGTTTAGCATTGTTACTTGTTTAAGACTGTTCATTGTTGAACATTTTGAGCCACAGGATTGGCATAAAATGTTTGGTTGGTATGGTAGCAGAGTGTTGAGGATTGCTGATTGTTTTGCATTTTTAATGGTTCAGGACTGTTCATTGTTGTGGTTTAGGAGTATTCATGACAGTTCATAATTGAGGATTATTCATTGTTGAACATTGTTGAGCGACAGGATTTTTGGTTGCTATGGTAATATATTTTTCATGATTGTTGATTGTTTAGCTTTGTTAATGTTTCAGGATTGTTCATTATTGAGGGTTAGGATTATTGAAAACTGTTCTTAATTGAGGATTGTTCATTGTTGAACATTGTTGAGCCACAAGATTGTTGGTGGCTATGGTAATATATTGTTCAGAATTGTTGATTGTTTAGTATTGTTAATTATTCAAGATTATTCATTATTTACGTATAGGAGTATTCAGGACAGTTCATAACTGAGGATTATTCATTGTTGAACATTGTTGAGCCACAAGATTGTTGGTTGCTATGGTAATGTTCTTGATTGTTGATTGTTTAGAATTGTTAATTGTTCACGATTGTTCATTGTTCATTATTTACCATTCCTGAGCCACAGGGTTGTGTTAAATGTTCAGGACTGTTCATTGTTGAGATTTGGATTATTGAAGACAGTTTGTACATTTTTGACCATTCTTGAACCACAGATTTGTTGGTTGCCATGGTAATATATTGTTCATGCGTTTTGATTGTTTAGCATTGTTAATTTTTTAAGATTGTTGAGCCACAGGAGTTTTGGTTACTATGTTAATATATTGTTCATGATGGTTGATTGTCTAGCATTGTTAATTGTTCACGATTGTTCATTGTTCATTATTGACCATTCTTGAGCCACAGGTTTGTTGGTTGCCATGGTAATGTATTGTTCATGCCTGTTGATTGTTTAGCATTGTTAATTGTTCAAGATTTTTCTTTGTTGAACATTGTTGACTCACAGGATTTTTGGTTACTATGGTAATATATTGTTTAGGATTGTTGATTGTATAGCATTGTTAATTGTTCAAGATTGTTCATTGTTGAACATTTTTGAGCCACAGAATTAGCATAAAATTTTTGGTTACCATAGTAATAGATTAGTGAGGATAGTTGATTTTTTATCATTGTTAATTGTTCAGGACTGTTCATTGTTGAGGTTGAGGAGCATTCAAGACAGTTCATAATTGAGGATTGTTAATTGTTAAACATTGTTGAGACATAGGATTCAATATTGTTCTTTGTTGACTATTTTTGAGCCACAGGATTGTTTAGTTTTGTTAATGTTTCAGGACTGTTCATTGTTGTGGTTTAGGAGTATTCATGACAGTTCATATCTGAGGATTATTCATTGTTGAACATTGTTGTGCCACAGGACTGTTGGTTGCTATGGTAATACATTGTTGAGGATTATTTATTTTGTTATCATTGTTCAAAATTGTTCATTATTGAGGTTTAGGATTATTGAAGACTGTTCATAATTGAGGATTGTTCATTGTTGAACATTGTTGAGCCACAGGATTGTTGGTTTGTATGGTAATATATTGTTCAGGATTGTTGATTGTATAGCATTGTTAATTGTTCAAGAGTGTTCATTTTTGAACATTTTTGAGCATAGGCATAACATTTTTGGTTGGCATGGTAATAGATTGTTGTGGATTGTTGTTTTTTTATCATTGTTAATTGTTCAAGATTGTTCATTGTTGAGTTTTAAGAGTATTCAAGACTGTTCATAATTGAGGATTAGTCATTGTTGAACAATGTTGAGCCGCAGGATTGTTGGTTGCTATGGTAATAGATTGTTCAGTATTGTTGATTGTTTAGCATTGTTAATTGTTCAAGATTGTTCATTGTTAATTATTGACCTTACTTGAGCCACAGGGTTAATTATTGACCATTCTTGAGCCACAGAGTTGTTGATTTCCATGGTAATATATTGTTCATGATTGTTGATTGTTTAGCATTGTTAATTTTTCAAGATTGTTCTTTGTTGAGGATTCTTGAGCCACAGGATTTTTGGTTGCTATGGTAATATATTTTTTATGATTGTTGATCATTTAGCATTGTTAATTGTTTAAGATTGTTCATTCTTGAGGTTTAGGATTATTGAAGACTGTTCATTTTATTTTATACTGCATCCCTCTGTGGATCTCAGCTTGGAAAGGTTACAGTCTGCCTTTCTTTGGCAGATTTTGGGAACTCCAAAGTTGTGTCCCTTAATCCTCCTTATGTCTCGAAATCGGCCATAATTTTCTTGAAACTAAGGCCTGGATTTCTACCTTCAAATATTGGCTAAAATTGCATTTTACAGTTCGATCAGATAGTCTATTGGCCTGTTTATTGAGAGACTCTTTTAAATTTAAATGGTTCTCTACCATCCTGACTACACTCCAACAAATTGGCATTGACTACAGTTATATCATATCTCTGAATGAATCTTCCATTATGCTTGTTAATTGTTGAACATTTTTGAACCCCAGGATAGGCATAAAATTTTTGGTTGCCATGGTAATAGATTGTTGAGGATTGTTGATTGTTAAGCGATGTTAATTGTTCAAGATTGTTCATTGTTTAGGTTTAGGATTATTCAAGACTGTTCATAATTGAGGATTTGTCATTGTTGAAAAATGTTGAGCCATAGGATTTTTGGTTTCTAAGGTAATAGATTTTTCATGATTCTTGATTGTTTAGCATTGTTCATTGTTCAGGATTGTTCATTATTGAGGTTCAGGAGTATTCATGACAGTTCATATTTGAAGATTATTTATTGTTGAACATTGTTGATCCACAGGATTGTTGGTTGCTATGGTAATATAAAGTTCATGATTGTTGATTGTTTAGCATTGTTCATTGTTCAAGATTGTTCATTGTTGAGTATTTTTCAGTCACAGGATTGTTCCTAAATTTGTTGCTATGGTAATGCATTGTTGCTATGGTAATACTTGTTGAGAATTGTTGATTGTTTAGCATTGTTAAATGTTCAGGACTGTTCATTGTTGAGGTTTGTTCATTGTTGAGCCACAGGATTTTTGCATGCTATGGTAATATATTCTTCATGATTGTTGATTGCTTAGCGTTGTTAATGTTTCAAGATTGTTCATTGTTGAGGTTTAGGATTATTGAAAACTGTTAATAATTGAGGATTATTCATTGTTGAACATTGTTGTGCCACAGGATTGTTGGTTGCTATGGTAATATATTGTTCATGATTGTTGATTGTTTAGCATTGTTAAATGTTCAACAGTGTTCATTGTTAAATATTCAGGACTGTTCATTGTTGAGTATTCAAGACGGTTCATAATTGTGTATTGTTCATTGTTGAACATCTTTGAGCCACATGATTGGCAAAAAAAATTTGTTGCTATGATTTTTCATTATTGTTGATTGTTTAGCATTGTTCATTGTTCAAGATTGTTGACTGTTGAGGTTTAGGAGTATTCAAGACAGTTCATAATTGAGGATAGTTCATTGTTGAACATAGTTGAGCCACAGGATTTTTGGTTGCTATGGTAATATATTGTTTAGGATTATTGATTGTTTAGCATTGTTAATTGTTCAAGACTGTTCATTGTTAATTATTGACCATTCTTGAGTCACAGGGTTAATTATTGAACATTCTTGAGCCACAGGGTTGTTGATTTCCATGGTAATATATTGTTCATGATTGTTGATTGTTTAGCATTGTTAATTTTTCAAATTGAGGATTATTCGTTGTTGAACATTGTTTAGCCACAGCATTGTTGGTTACCATGGTAATACATTGCTGAGAATTGTTGATTGTTTAGCATTGTCAATTGTTCAAGATTGTTCATTGTTGAATATTTTTCAGCCACAGGTTGTCCCAGCTTTTTTTGTTGCTATGGTAATACATTATTGAGAATTGTTGATGAGTGTGGCTGCCGGGGGCTCCCTGCTGCGCATCCCTTGGCCTTCACCACTGGGGGAGCGCGGCCGGGTGGCTGGGGGGGGCGCGCACCCTTCTCCCGCCTCTGGGAGCAGCCTCGCCGCGTCACAGACGTGGCGAGGCTGCTCCTGACCCTGGGAGAAGTCCAAGGGACGCGCCCAGCTGACACGGGATGTTGGCGGCTAGGGGGGGGCGCGGCTTCTTCTACGGCGTACGAAGCGACCTGACCGCATCCCCTCCTTACACTTTCCACTCCTCTAGGCCGCCGACTGCTGCCCACATTGGGAGCCCTCACCCCAGCCGAAGGGACTGCTCCTTTGCCTGGCCCACCCCCACAACGATGAGGGAGCCGGGATGTGCCACCCGTGCTCCTTGCCCTTCGCTTAAGGCTGAGCCGTCGCCGCAAGACAGCCGAGGAACAAGCCATTTGGAGACGGCACAGGAGCACCCTGCCCATGCCTTCCCCGAACTCTGCAACGACGCCACGAGCCGGACGGAGCCCGAACGCTTCTGGGATGGCTGCGCAGCACCGCGCCCGTGCTCTCGGAACCTTGCTACGCGCCCGGAGTCCGCCCGTGCCCAAAAGCCTTCGCCGATTCCCAGCGAGCACACAGCCTGTGCTCCTTTGCGTTCCCTGCGGCCTCAGATACGCCCCCCCCCCATGCGAGCCTTCTACTTCTGCGCCTCCTCCTCCTCCTCCTCCTCCCTGCAGGCCTCCTTCTCTTTCTCCTGCGGTCCAACAGGTGAGCCTGGGAATATAGCCCCCCGGGGGGCAGGGGGAGAGACTGCTAGCGCCCGCTGTATTTCGCCTACAGCGGGCTTATCTTCTAGTTTTACATAATAATCATGTAAAAATAGGGATTTTCATCCACATAAGTTCTCAATTTAGGGAAGGTATTGTTCAGGGTGGGTAGTTTTTTGGTTTAGTGGGGGTGTTAGGGCTGGGGAAGAAGCAGTTACATGGTTGGGAAAGAACATGACATGTCTAAATATTGTTTCACATCATTTTACATATAAAAAAATATGTAGAAATAAAATAGGGGTTTTCATCCGGTGTAGTTCTCAACTTAGGGTTCGGGTTTGGTATGTTTTTGGTTTAGTGGAAGCATTAGGGCTAGGAAAGATAGAATCATAGAATCATAGAGTTGGAAGGGGCCATGCAGGCCATCTAATCCAACCCCCTGCTCAACGCAGGATCATTCCTAAGCATCCTAAAGCATCCAAGAAAAGTGTGCAGTGACATGGTTGGGAATGGCCATGAGATGTCTAAATATTTTTTCACATTATGTTATATGTTTAAATTAACTTTAAAAATAGGGATCTTCATCTGTTAATTTTACAATTTAGGATTACATAAGGGTGGGTTTGATTCCGGCAGGGTAGTTTTTTAGTTTAGTAGAAGCGTTAGGGCAGGGGAAGTTGAAGTGACATGGTTGGGAAGGGCCAATAGGATTTATAAATATTTTTCCACATATTTTATATGTAAAATATATGTAAAAATATAGGGATTTTCATCCAACTAAGTTCTCAATTTAAGGTTCGGGTTAGGGTAGGTAGAATTCAGGGTGATTTTTTTTTTTTTTTGGTTTAGTGGAAGCCTTAGGGCTGGTCATGATGCAATGACATGATTAGGAAACACCAAGGGATGTGTAAATATTTCTTCACATTATTTTACATTAAAAATCATGTAAAAATAGGGATTTTGATCTGGCTAAGTTCTCAACTTAGGGTTAGGGTAGGCATGGGTCGTGTTGGGTAGTTTTTTTGGTTTATTTTGAGTGTTAGGGCTGGGGGTAATGTGGTGACATAGTTGGGAAAGAACATGGGATGTCTAAATATTTTTCACATTATTTTACATTAAATATCATGTAAAAATAGGGATTTTCCTCTATTTAGGGTTACATAAGGGTTCAGGGTGGGTAGTTTTTGGTTTAGTGGGAGTGTTAAGGCTGGGGAAGATGTGATGTCATTGTTGGGAATGGCCGTAGGATGTCTAAATATTTTCTTCACATTATTTTTAATGTAAAATTTAAGTTAAAAATAGGGATTTTCATCCTCATAAGTTCTCAACTGAGGGTTAGGTTAGGTATGGTTCAGGCTGGGTAGTTTTTTGTTTTAGTGTAAGTCTTAGGGCTGGGCAGGGTGAAGTGAGATGTTTGGAAAAGGTCGTGGTATGTCTAAATATTTTTCTCATTATTTTGTATGTAAAAATCATGTAAAATAAATATGGATTTTCATCTGTTCTCAACTTAGGGTTAGGTTTTGGGTTGGTATGTTTCAGGTGGGTAGTTTTTTGGTCTAGTAGAAGCGTCAGGGCTGGGAAAGATGCAGTGACAAGGTTGGGCAATAAAACATGACCAATTGGACTGGTCAACTCCAACAACTGTATGGCTGACACTCTACATCTCTAGACACAGAAACATTGCGAAATAATGGCCGAAAGAGCAGGATTCAGACACCAAGGTGACTAACTAATTAAAACATACACAATAAAGCCACATTATTAAACCATTAAAACCACCAATAATCATTATTAAACCTATTAAAAGCAGAGCTAAAACATGGATTAAAGTCCATAGCCATGTTGGTCTGAAGCAGCACAACAAAAATTAAGCACCTTGAAGACCAACAAAGATTTATTCAGGGCGTGAGCTTTTGATGCATGCCCTCTTCCTCAGACTAAATAGAACAAACATTGGGCAGGTAGGAGAGAAATGGGGTGGAGCAACTTAACTCTCTTTGTTGAAGATGGTAATTAATAAATTGCACCCTCACCAATGGCATGGAAGAGGAAAAGGACCACCAGCGAGGCCTGTCTGAGCACCTTTTTGTTTGTTTGTGGCCCGTGACAGCCTACTTTGAAGTTAATGACAGCTAGGAGAGGTCTGGCGAGAAGAAGAGTGCAAACAAGCTCAAATCTGCTGAACATGCAGTGCAGAAAACAACTGCTTCCATGTCTCTCCGTCTGAAAGGGCACCTCTTACCTCATGCAGGCCACTGCTTGGCCCTCCCTCCATCTGGGAACCAACTGCTGGGGGGCTTCCAGTGGGGATATCCTGAGCCCCATCTGAATGAGACCCAGGTGGATGCTCAACATCTGCAGGAAAAGGCTGGTCATACTCAGGAGGCAAGGAGTCCTCTTCTCTAAGGCTGAGAGAAGAAGTCCTTTCCATAGTCCTTCCCAAGGTATCCTGTTCGGCGTCAGAATCAAAGTGCTCGACTTCAGTCTCCACCTCCCTCCGCTCTTCCTCTTCCTCTGTTTGCTCGGGAACCTCTGGATTTTTGCCATCTCCCTTCTTCTCCTTGGAGAAAGGTTTTTTCCCAATGGCCTTTTTCTGTTTGGGTTTCCCTGTAAAAGGATGAATGTCAAATATAACATTACTAACATGTCAAGCAATTGTGGCTCAAGGTTTTCTGGGTGTTTGCTTGTTTGTTAGGTCATGGCCAAATTATACCTCACCCTCAAATGTGTGTACCAGTAGCCTGAAAGTCTTTTAAAAAACTTTTAAAGGATTTTATTATTATATTAAGTAATTATTTCACAAACACTAGATACATATATTCATCACAGAATACAGAATGCAGAATCACAAAATACTTCAAACATGTGGAATTGTCTAAAAACTATTCCAATAGTACTCAATAGTTGACCAAGTAATAGAAAATTTCCATAAGAATATACTAAAACCATAAATACAAGATCCCTTCATACACGTAAACGAGAGGCCCTCAACTGTTGGGAATTCTGACAAAGTGGGGTGGGCACAGCTACAAAATGGCTGCCACAGGAGGTAAAGCCAGCCACAAAATGGCTGCCACATCTTCCGCCATACTGTGAATATCCTTGTGGTGTGGTGGCAGCTGCTTCCAAAGCAACATTTAGAATTGGGATTTTTTTACCCCCCCCCCAAAAAAAAACTTTGCATAAATTACTTCAGCTGTCTTTTGCTGATGAAACGCTGCCCTATCGCAGGGTAATTAAAAGCAGAGAAACAGGAGCAATGGGCTAATTTTTCCCACATTCACTGACTCCCTAGTTCAAATACCCTCCCCCAGCTGCCTCCCCACCCATGCACAAGGTGATTAATCACAGGGTGTCTGTTGTGGGGAGAGGAAAGGAAGGCGACTGGAAGCCCCTTTGAAACTCATTCGGGTAGAGAAAAGCAGCATCTGAGACCCAATTCTTCTTCTTCTTCTTCAATAATCCCAGGGCTGTCTCAGCCTCCCCTCCCTCACAGGGTGTCTGTTGTGGGGAGGAGAAAGGGAAGGCGACTGGAAGCTGCTTTGAAACTCCTTCAGGTAGAGAAAAGTGGCATATAAGAACCAACTCTTCTTCTTCTTTTTCTGGGATGACAATTTGAAGCAGAGGAACTGTAGGGAAAAAGTTACATGCCTCTCAGGGATAAGCACTTCTCTGCTCTCAACATCCTATTCCCAAGTCAGTTTTTCATTCAACAGTGGACTATAGTTGTAAATTCAACTGCACCTTATATTGAGCCCCTGTCAGATGTTCATGGACTACAATTACCATGAGCCCATGCATACTGGTAATTATAATGCATGGACATCTGGAAAGCCACAGTCTGGCCACCCCTGGACTACAGCAATATTGTTAAAGAAGTTCCAGGGTGCACTGAAACATAAATGAGGCTCTTGCTAACTCAGTGTACTCCCCTCCCCTCCCCTACCACAGATGAGGTTGAACACTGTGGCTCTGTGTTGGGAATATATGACTCAACCCCTTTGCAGAGATGTAATAGAAAGGACTGCTTTTCAGAGGACACTTCTAGTATCGACAGAGAGGGAGAAAACACTTCTATCCCCATTCTCCATCTCAACTATCTTTAACACTTAGCTGCTCTTATTATATTTGAGCAGCGGCCTCCTGGGTGGAGCCAGTCCGGCCTCTGTTTCCAGCCCACAGGCCAATCAGCTGTGCCTGTCCTGATTGGCCTGTGGACCGGAAACAGAGGCCGAACAAGCCCTCGCCAAACCTGGCGGGGGGTAGTCTGGCGCAATCAGTTCCAGTATGCCAGTATGCTCCTGCTGACTGCCGCTGGGAGAGGAGGTCGGTGGGCCTGGGGGCTGAAAGAAGGGAGTTCCCTGGCCTGAAAACACCCCCCAATCCTTGCACAGGCTGCGGCAGGCCTTTTCAGGGCGGGGAAGCTGGTGGGAGGGCTGCCAGGCGAGTGGGGAACGGAGATGCTAGAGCTCGCTGTATTTAAACATACGGCTTTAAAGCTAGTCTATTTCATAAACTTTGATCTTATCCGCTCTTTCCTTTTTCTAAGCTGAAAAGCATCATGCTCTGAAAAAAGCCCTTCCCTGCCATTTATTTAATCTCCTAAATCTGTGAATTTCTCTTTGTAACCTTTTCTTTCTGACAGCTGCTGTCAGGAGGACAGTCGAGGGCATTCATTGGTATAAAAACATCCCGACTGTGTTCGTACCTACAACAAAATTTGCTCTGCTCTGGTGTGCCTCTTCCGTCAAGCTCTTCTTCTGTGCTCTTGACTTGGGCCCCACTTTCCTCAGATCAGGCTTCTTCTGCCTGCTAATCCGTTTGTTTCTTAAGCCATTGCCAGCCTGGAAATAAAATGAGTAAATAAATTGCAATGTTAGTGCCTCAGAAATTATATCATTGTTGTGTACTGATGGGATTTCTCCCCCCCCCCCAAGGACTAAAGTGGTCTTGAACAGTCTTGGAATGTCCTCTCCACTCACCTCAGGACTGGTCCCCAAATTCCAAACACCCTCCTATGGCCAAGTGGTCTGTAGCAGTGGAAAAGAGCCAGAGTCCAGGAACACAGAATCACAGAATCATAGAGTTGGAAGGGGCCATACAGGCCATCTAGTCCAACCCCCTGCTCAACGCAGGATTAGCCCAGAGCATCCTAAAGCATCCAAGAAAAGTGTGCATCCAACCTTTGCTTGAAGACTGCCAGTGAGGGGGAGCTCACCACCTCCTTAGGCAGCCTATTCCACTGCTGAACTACTCTGACTGTGAAAAACTTTTTCCTGATATCTAGCCTATATCGTTGTACTTGTAGTTTAAACCCATTACTGCGCGTCCTTTCCTCTGCAGCCAACGGAAACAGCATCCTGCCCTCCTCCAAGTGACAACCTTTCAAATACTTAAAGAGGGCAAGCATGTCCCCTGTCAACCTCCTTTTCTCCAGGCTGAACATTCCCAAGTCCCTCAACCTATCTTCATAGGGCTTGGTCCCTTGGCCCCAGATCATCTTCGTCGCTCTCCTCTGTACCCTTTCAATTTTATCCATGTCCTTAACTTTTCCAGATACTCCTGTAATGTGAGTATCTGAAGCAGTGAGCCATGATTCTTCTCCTGGCACAAATGTTGTTAGTCTTTAAGGTCCTCCTGGACCCTTGCTCTTTACGGGTGCCGAGTTGGGCACAAATGCCAGCTGCTCCACTGCCAGCAGCCCAAAAGCCACTAGCAAAGAGGGAAAGAGGTCAACAGAAAAACAGCGGAACATACACTGGCAGAGCTTGGTGTCTGGAGTCAGAGAAGTTGTGCAGGTTGGCTTGGAGAAGAAAGCTTGTTCTAGTGCAGGGGTAGTCAAACTGCGGCCCTCCAGAGGTCCATGGACTACAGTTCCCATGAGCCCCTGCCAGCGAACGCTGAGGGGTCCTGCCCAAAGAAAGGGGAATCAAATCTCCCCTCGGGTTGTTTACTTTCTTTGGAAACATCTAGCATTTTGTGGAATGTGCTACCAAATCATGGTGACCCCAGCAAGGGGTTCTCAAGGCAAGCCAGAAGCAGAGGTGGTTTGCCGTGGCCTTCCTCTGCAGAACCTTCCTTGGAGGTCCCCCTTCCAAGGACTCACCTTGCTCAGCTTCAGAGATCTGGCAAATTCATGCTAATACCCACTTGTCCCACTAGTGTTACCCCACCTACCAATCATAACTGAAGCATTTATAATTATATTATTTTTATTATGTATTCTAATTCCCCAACTTTGACCGGTCCCCAACTTTTTTATCACCGGGGACCGGTCAACGCTTGACAATTTTACTGAGGGCCGGGGGGTGGAGGGGGAGTCTTTTGCTGAGGGATGTTGCCGCTGCTGCCTGAGCCCCTGCTCCACTTGCTTTCCCGCAGGTGCCCAACTTCCCGCTGCCCGCTGGGGGGCGCTGCCAGCAGCAGCTGTGCAGTGCCACACCGAGGGGGAGCCCCAGCCATGGTGGTCATCAGAGAGCACCAAAGGTGAGCCAGAGGCAGAGTGGCAGGGCAGACCCCGAGGGAGCAGCCGGGGAAGAGGACGAGGAGGAGCCGCGGCCTGGTAACTACTGATCCATGGACTGGTACCGGTCACCGGACCAGGGGTTGGGGGGCACTGTCTAATTAACAGCTTCATAGTTCTTTGGATCACTTCCCAAATTCAAGACCAGCATACTGTTTACTCTCCTCCACCCAAGTGATGGGGCAAGATGTTTTAGTGTTTGAGGAAGAAGGTCACAATGAATGTTCTTCACATGATGGTAAGAATATAACATGAATGTGGAAAATAGACAACTTGCTGACCACTCATGGTCCTCCAGAATCTCGCCTTGCTTCATGTTAATTTGAACTCTGCTCATCCAAATCCTCTGGACTCAGATTACATGAGTTTTCGAGAGTTCTTGGCTGCACATTGTGAAACCTACTGATATATGTCCAGTGCTCTTTGTTTGTAAGCTGGGCTTCTCTGGCAAGATTGCCTTGTCATCCTCTCCTTCTTCAGCTTGGCTGTCAGAGCGATGCATGTCCAGCACCAGGCTCAGCTCCTTGCTGAGGCCAGGAAACTCCAGCACGGCTGAATCAGGGTCCCTTTGAAAAAGCAAGAAGGAACCAGACCAACCCTTAGAAAGTTAATTTATCATTTTGTGTTACAAAAGGCACAAATGACAACAAGAAATCCAAACGCTGTTGGAGCAAAGTCTCTGAGCCCTCACTTTATGCCTAACACTTGCTACCCCCACAGCTGTCAATGGGGAGCAGTGCTTGGAATTGTCCTCACCCTAGATTCATCTGACATCACTGACAACACCTGATACAAACAGAGAACAATAATAATGATGTGGTGTCAAATCACAAGTGGCTCCTCAACACCCAAGGTCATGGTGTTTCAGAGCAAGAGCTGCACAGAGGTCGTCTGCCCTGGCCTTCCTCTGCATAGCAACCCGTCTTCCTTGGCCGTCTCCCATCCAACGGCTCCCCATGGGTGACCCTGCTTAGCCTCCAAGCTCTGAGACAAATTGTTTAAAGAAGCAGCTCATCACTTTTCCCCTCAGGAGACCCCCAAACTTCAGGGATCACAATGCCCAGAGAGCATCCTCTCCAAAGCTTAGATACCCTTCTAAGGGTTCCATCACCGTCAAAGCAACATTGTTTGATTTCGGGATTCTAACCCATTCAGAGAAATATTGTGGCTGAAAAAGGGGGGTGCAAATGCTATAGATCAGGGGTAGTCAACCTGTGGTCCTCCAGATGTCCATGGACTACAATTCCCATGAGAATTGTCCGTGGATGTCCGTGGACTCATGGGAATTGTAGTCCACGGACATCTGGAGGACCACAGGTTGACTACCCCTGCTGTAGATAACAGGAGAACTTGTTCATTGTTCAAAACAACAAACTTTGAATGGAGTGACTTCACGAGGAAACATTAATGTACCTAATTCTCAGTGTAGTCCCACATGAGGATACTTAGAGACTGGGGCCATGAACAGACTAGACAGATCTTTCTGCAAACCTGAAAAAACGCCAGGTTTGCAGAATGAGAAAAAGAAAAATACAGTAAAAAAAAACTTTCCCAAATAATGGCAAAGGCAGCCGTACCTTTAAAAAAATTAATATCCTCTCAGTGGCTTCTCAGAGGCCGTTGCTTGGCCACCACAACAATATTGCCAGCTTTCAAGTCTTGGCTTCTTTCAGTCAAAGCCAGGGCTTTTGGGGGCTTTGAAAGAGAGCTTATTAGGACCAGGGTCAGCAGCTCCCACCAGATTACTTGCCACTGTGAAACTTGCAAGACTCACCCCGCCCAGCTGTTTGCTACTATTTAACAACAGCCCCCCCACAAAAGCCACCTAGTGTAGTTTTTATAGCTTCACGCTAGAATCTGGGATGCCTGGGTTCAAATCCCTACTCTACTCCAGCAACTTCTTGGCTGCCCTTGGGACCAGCTGCACAGTTCCAGCCTAACATACCTCGCAGGACTGCTGTGAGGATAAATAGAGGAGAGGAGAACAATTTACGCCACTTTGTGCCTCCATCAGGGAGATAAGTAAGATGAACAGACAAAATTCCAAGAGATCCAGAATCTGAAAATATTCTGACTGAATACAGCTGATCTGTAGCTGACCATGCATTGTGTCACGCTGGATCTGGAAAACGGCACGCAGGAACTCGTAGCTGTTTATTTCGTATACTTACATCTCTGATTCAGGAATCGTCCACTGGCTTAGACTGGGCTCCAAACACGAGAAGCTATTTGACTGAGACGAGTTCTCCATCCGTTTCCCCGTATCTGCAAAGAAGGCAGACGGAATACTTCGTCTGATCCGAAATGCTGCAGCCAAAATCTCGTCTGATATTAGCAGGCAGGCAGAACACGACACAGACATTAAAGCAGCTAGAAGGGCTTCCTGTGCATTTCGAGGCTGTTCAAGGTGCCAGTTGGCGTGAAAACCTTTCTATTTACATCAAATGCATCCAGATTTCCTGCCATGCTCTGATTTCCTGCTGTTCTGATCAGTAGCTATGAATTTATTTAGATTATCAGGAAACCTGCCCGTCTCCCACACTGGAAAACATTTTAATGCTAATATTATTCTAGTGCGATTTCCCCCCTACTGTTTTTATTGTTGTTTCTGCCGTTCCGTGTTGTTGTCTGCCAGTCTGGAATCTCTCAAAAGTGTCTTCAAATCCAGCAACAGATATGGGCATCTTTGAGCCTTCGAGAGAGAGATTCAGCTGAACATCAACACTGAGCATCTCTTAGTAGTTTCCTCTTGCCAGTGGAGGGAGCTCTTGTCCAAAACAGGGATGAGAAGTCTTGTCCAGGCAGCACCAGCAGCATCCATCAATTGATGCCACTGGGGGGAAAGGCAGGCTAGCTTCTGAATGAAGCAAAACAAGTGTGTCTAGGCCATACATTAAGAACATAAGAAGAGCCCTGCTGGATCAGACCCCTGGTCCCCCTACTCCAGCAGACCAACCAGTTCTGTGGCCATGACTACATCCTCTGGCGGCAAATTCCACGTTTTAATTACTCTGTGTGTAAAAGTACCACTTTATGGCAAAGACTGAATATGGATAAGCCGTTATTTTTGCAGCATGAGCTGCACACAAGCTAGAGAGAGGGAGCATCTGGCTCCTTAGCCAATAAGATACCAGTTTGTAAGGGGGTTAAATGGGGAGGGGGTGTTGGCCCCTCCTGTTGCTTAATGTAAATATAAACAACATTTTTGAAAGGCTTTCTGGTCTGCAGTTTGTTCCACCTACACTTGGAGATCAAAAAATATCACCTCCCCTACAAATATTAGGAGGTGAAGATTACTACAATTAGGAATTAGCTCTTAATATAAATTTTGAAAAGTTAAGGGCTAGTCACAGTCCTGTTCTTACAGAGCAGTTCTGTCAGAGCTCTCTCAGCCTCACTTACTTCCCAGGGTGTCTGTGGTGGGGAGAGGAAGGCAAGGTGATTGTAAGCTGCTTTGAGACTCCTTCCGGTATGAAAAGCAGAGTATAAAAACCAACTCTTCTAAAATCTCCAGTTATTTCCCAGCCTGGAGTTGGCAACCGAAGGCCCTGCTGAGGGCTAGTTATTACACTGCCGTGGCTATTTGGCCACAAAATGGAAATCGAATACAGTGCAGAGGGGAGGTGTAGTGAAATAGTAGCTAAAGTCTTGTTCCTGAAACTTTGGTTCAGGCTTCGGCCCTGCAAAATCTTTAGTGGGCCTCCTGTGAAAGTCTTTGCTCTCATAGTGTAGGAATGTAGTGCCAATTAGATGCACCTGTGTCCTTGAGAAGCTTCACTCTATTCGCACTCCCTGATAAGACAATCGGTGCCAGTTGTCTCCAATTAACTCGTTAAGAGAAATGGGCCTTGGGTGAGATGGGTCGACATTACATCACCTTGATTTAGGATTGGCTCCCCTGACTTGACATTTGTAACCCCATTGGTCAAGTAGTAAATTGTTGCTTTGGAGATGATTGGTTTGTGTGCCAAGACCCCCACGTGGGAATCAGCCATAAAGGTTTCGTATTGTAACATCCTATAAAGCAAAGCAAAGCATTAAGCGTTAAGCATGAGTTTTGACTTGGAAGGAAACTTTGTCCGTGCCTCTGAGAACCTGCAACTTTGAAATTCTGTCTTATCATCATGCCATTCTTGTGAGTATCATGTATTAGCTAGTTATACTTTATAACGTTTTTGTTTTCTCACTGCCTGTGTATAATTATGTGTGCACCTTAAATAAATATCAACTTATTTTTTAGAACTGTGTCATTTTATTCTGAAACAAGCTAAGACGTAACCTGGCCTGCCTTACTTGTGCCATACTACCAACTAAGCCTTTTGACTGTGGGACTGGTCCCTGGACAGGGTCAAATTCCCAGGTAATTCCCTAATAGGCTCCAAGGCTGCCTCTGGGTCTTGGGTGCCTAGGGACCCGTTCAGAGGTGGTGGCAGACTACCAGCCAAGGAGGATAGACTATCTGCCTTCTTGGGTTTTGTAACTGTTTTGTCTTCTTGTGTGCCACCCTGCTCTCTAAAGTCTGTGGACTTGGCTTTGGGGACTGGGGTGTGACCACAGGAGGGGTTTATTTGGGCTGGGAGAGAATAAAAAGTAAAGTGCAGGCTTGACCCTTGTTTAGTTTTGGCTAGCTGGAGGATCATACTGTGGGCAGCCTAAACGTCTCCTGACTCAGGATTCGAAGGGGAAGAGCTCTGCGCAGCTGATGTTACTCCAGAATCCTGTGACGAGTGTGTCCTGCCCTGGGCATCATGCATGCCTTGTGCATAAAGGAATTCAGTCTACAGATGATTATTTCCCAGGAATGGAGGAGATGAGAAAGTCTTAAATCAAAGCGAGGAAGATGACCTCTTTGTAGCATCCTGCCCCTTGGCTTGCCTTCACACCTCTCCCTCCTGCCTTCTCAGTGTGGCGATTGTTCGTCTTGACCTCCCACTAGGTACCAAAGTTCTGCAAGCCTCACTGCCCCCCCCCCACCCCTCTTTTTTCACCCTTGTTTCTCTGGTCTGGAAATCCATTTGCACCTAAAGCTCAGCCTCCCACATGATTCTGACACCCAGTTCCAGTGGCTCTACCTGCTTGCTCTGAGACGTGTTACTCTTTACCTGTCATCTCTCTCTTCTCTTCCCTTCACAACGCAGCAGGATTCAATCCTAGCACCTTCCCTGGCTCAGGAATGGGGACATGCCGTTTTTCGGCAATTACAGACACGAAAGAACACAGGAGACTTATCAGCACGAAACTGTCTTGAGAATTGTTGAGAAAGAAGATGCTGTGATCTCGGAACGGATGGATAATCTGGCGTTTCAGAAAGGCAAGAAAGGGCACAAATCCTGCGAGGAAACTTGAATGTAGAAATAAAGCTATGCGGCTAGGCTTTGCGTCATGTCAGGAACACGGAATTCTTGTGTGGCCCGACAAACGGTCTCAATTTAGAAGCAGATTACAGTCTGCAACCCCATCAGAAAGCCATCGTGCTGCCACAGGACTTCTAGGGTCAGCCTTTCTCAACTTTTTTACCAATGAGAAGCCTCTGAAATATTCTTCAAGCTTTGAGAAACCCCAGAAGTGGCCCAATTGGCAGGATATGGCTGGGAAGCAGAGCTGAGGACACGCCCACCCAGGGCTCCTCCCCTTCCCACCCACTCTAGGCCCATCATTGGCCATGGGGGGGGGCAGGTCAACATGACCATATATAGCCATATCACCTGATAAATGTTTAACAAATTTTGAAAATATATAAAAAATTAACTCTCACCCATTTAGGAAATCCCCCCCAGGGCCATCAAGGATCTCCAGGGTGTCATGAAGCCCTGGTTGAGGAAGCCTGGTCTAAGTCAACAGGCCGCTTACCTGAATGGTCCAGGGGAGGCCGGTTTCATCAGATCTTGGAAGTTTAGCAAGGTCAGCTATGGTTTGTGCTTGGGCCACCAAGGAAGTCCAGGGATTGTCTTGGACAGGGACGGCCAGCCTGTAGTTCTCCAGATGCTCATGGATGACAATTACCAGCTGGCAGGGGCTCGTGAGAACTGTAGTCCATAGACATCTGGAGAGCCACAAGCTGTCCATTCCTGGTCTAGGATTACCGGCTCTAGGCTGGGAAATGCCGATTGATTTGGGGAGGGCATAGTACAGGGAGGGGAGGGCATAATGCCATAGAGCAGGATTACCCAATGTCCTCTTTTTTGTGTGTTTATCCTCTTTGGGGCTCTTTTAAAAAAAACCTGAAGAAAATGCCCGTTTTTGGGGTTGGAAGGTTAGGAACAGTAGGGGGGAAATAGTAGGGGTATTTAAAATGAGATTTCTCACAATGAAGACTTGTTCAAAGTTGTCAGTTGGAAAATATGTCCTCTTTTGCTTTTTGAAATATAGGAGACCTACCATAGAGTCTGCCTTCCAAAGCAGCCATTTTCTCCAGGGAAATGATCTTGGTCACCTGAAGGTCAATTGAAACAGAGGGAGATCTCAGCCCAGAGCTGACAATCCTACCTCCAGCTGTTCTCATAAAGACTCTTGAAACAACAGTTGGGAACACTGGCGTGATGAAGGGAGCTATTTACATGGGACTTCTTGGGTGTAACAGTCTTGTTTTCTATAGGCATGGCTGACCCAGGGCTGTCCTGGGCTGAATCTGCACGGAGCTTTTGTTCCAGTCCCAGGTCGATTCAATCCCTGCCGTCTGCACTGAATGAGATTTCCATTTAGATTTTGGGTGATTTAAATTTTTCATCTGCAACAAGCAGGATTGATCCGGAGTGTCCCTGACTTTCCCCCGTGATATCCTGGAGTGGATATAACCCTCAATATTTGAAAAATCGGCATGCGTAAGCATGCAGCTGTCTGCTTTCCCCGAAATAACTTCTTGCTGCCTCATGGCTCCAATGCTGTAACAAGGAAGTCTGTCCTTGATTGGCTGGGCACCAGTTCAAAGAATTCCTAGTTCCTGATTTATTTTTCTTAAAGGTTTAAGGTGACTGTGCTCCAGAATCCACACTTCTCACAGCAGAGATTTGCCTCATTCTGTGAGAGGCTGCTGCCATCTCGGCTTTGCTTGTCTCGGCTCCCCCGCCGAACGCTGTACCCCCCCCCGCTCGCAGCCTTGTACAGATAGGGTTCTGTTTCAAGTTGGGGGGGGGAGCACAAAGACTCGGGGTCAAATAGTTCTGAATTCAGCAGGATCAAAAGCAGGGGGAAAAAACTCCATGCAGATTCAGTCCTGGACTTGGAAGTAAAAGGCTATTTTGTGTCCAGGCAAAAGAGAACAGACCAAGGTCTGACAGTGATTTTAGGAAACAGCCAGGTGGCGTGCGATATGCAGTATGTGAAAAAAGGTTTTCAACATCCATTCCTCACAGTTCATGGCATGCCAGATATACATGAAAGCCTACAGGCTTTTAACATAATCAGCATTTCTATGGCCATAGTTCTGTATCTAGATATTCAGATAATCAGAATATTACAGTGACAGGGGTTTATGAAATTATGCGTGGGATAGAGGGAGTTGACAAAGAGAATTTTTCTCCCTCTCCCAAAATGGAGGGCCTCCGATGAAGCCGATGGGCAGTAGGTTCAGGATGGAGAAAAGGAAATACTGCTTTACACAGAGAATGATATGAAATTCACTGCTAGAGGATCTCATGACGGCCACAGGAAGAAACAGCTTTCATAGATTCATGGAGGATCAATCTATCAATGGCTACTAGCTTTGGTGACTGAGGGGAACCTCCACAGTCAGAGGCACTAAACCTCTGGATCCCAGAGCCAGGAGGCGGCATCAGGGGAAGGCCTCAGATCTGGTTGGCCACTGAGTGGGGCAGGAGGCTGAACTAGAGGGGCTGATCCAGGAGGGCTCTTCTGATGTTCTTAATAATCTCCATCTCCCTTCCTTGAATTACTGCTGAGACCAAAGTGAATATAAAACTTCACCAGGCCTCTGGCAAACTCAACCCAAGCCTTCACATCTGCAACACTAGGAAAGCCAATTTACGGTGTAAAGATCTAGGCTCTCCCCCCCACCCCCCACCCCCCGCCCCCCACCCCCACCACTTCTGCTTCTTTCAGAGAAACTGCTGCAGGAAGAAAAAAGCAGCAGCAGAAAAAGGGAGAAAACGAGTTCTTTTGGATACAACTCTGGGGGGAGTTTTCAGAACCGAAATGGTCTCGTTGTTATGGCCTTCCTCCCGAGAGTTTCTCTGCATGTGGACTTCAGAGGGGGAAATCAACTGGAAGATGAAACCCACGCTGTGTGAAAAGGTGTGCTTCAGGAACTTCCCTGGTGCGAGTAATCGGTAGCGGAGGGAGTTAAGAGGTTTAGCTAACAAATGCTAGAGAATCACAGATGAAGGGAACGAAGCTCCCCTGCTAATGCTCCACGGTGTTTTCTTCAGTGCTGCCGGCGGCTCAAGAAACCCGCCCTTGCTTAGCTGTAGCCTGACGTCTCCGCTCAATAAAGCCGGGAATCTGAGAATCAATATTTATAGACCTGGTTTTTTTCTCTTTAAAAGTGCATTCCTACTTTTAACGAGAGATTCCAAAGCACCAGTCCTTCAGATTAACTCCCAAGTTCTCTCAGAACCAGTTCACTTTTCACATCTCATGTGAGCGCATACGCGGCACATCCTATGTGGAAAGCACAAGTGTGTTGAAGATGGCTGCTCTTCTCTGCCAGTGTCTGGGAGGGAATCAGGACCCCCCTCCCCGTTTTCTACAGAGATCAGCAGTAGCCAAACTGTGGCTCTCCAGATGTCCATGGACTACAAATCCCAAGAGCCCCTGCCAGCATGGGAATTGTAGTCCATGGATATCTGGAGAGCCACAGTTTGGCCACCCCGACAAAGACTGTGGAGACAAGTTGTGTGGATATCCGTTCACAACTGTGTGTGAGCATTCGCACCCAGGTTAAAAGATGGATTCCGTGCCTTCTGCACACACAATGCCCTTTTCCGCTGGAGGGGCAGAACGTGTCTTCCCAGCACACAAGGCCCTTTTGTCGAGATCCTGTTCTCTAGTTCTGGGGTGGTCAACCTGTGGTCCTCCAGATGTTCATGGACTACAATTCCCATGAGCCCCTGCCAGCAAGTTGTAGTCCATGAACATCTGGAGGACCACAGGTTGACTACTCTTGCCATGATGTCTGTATTGTGGCTCACACATATATGTATTCATGCCTCAGTCTCTTAACATGTTTTAGGCTCCCTGCATTGATTTTGCTTCCCTTTTCGTAATCTGTAGGGGGGCATGTTTTATGCATTTGCTTGACATAAGTTTGGGTCTCTTGGTCCTGGTCCTGGGGGGGGGGGTGATGGTTAGCCTAGGTTGCTCCCTTAACCCTGTCAATTTCCGCCCGGAGTCTCTGGCCTCTGCTGAGTCTCCCAGCTGTCTCCCTTGGGTGGCTGCGATGGTTGTCTTGGAGTCATCTGCTGCTTTCGCTGTCACAGACTTTGTAGTGTGGGAACAGGGAAGATTTGCACCTGGCATTTGCATGCCAAGAAGCGAGTTGGGGGAGGGATTTGGGGTAGCCTTATAAGTGGGCCGGCTAATGCAGAATTAAGTTTCAGCAAGGACACCCTTTCAGTGCTGCATTTGTTCCTGCAATAAAGAGAATTCTTTTCACCAAAGAGTCCGCTTATTGGAAACTCAATGGGCCATTGACACCTTCCTGTCATCTAAGTCTTCCAAAAGCCAGAGGAACATGGGAAAGTAAGGGATAGGATTTGAACCAATGAAGGGCATTCGGCCTGCAGACTGGAAGTTGATGGGGCATTCTAAGGAAGCTTTCTTCAGTCATGTAGCCCTTTTTGAAATCTCTTTGCATATATTCCCTGCGCTTCCAACTTGTCCAGGTGTCTGCTTCAGCCACGCTTTGCTTTCCCAGGCTCCATTACCATCTGGTGCGCTTGCACATCTGATCCAGAAGCTCCTCCCTCTGTGCAGGGGCTGGATGCCTGCTGGAGCTGCCTCTGTGCACTAAGGGGGAAAGGAAGGCTCTGTGGGCTGCCCCCTCACTCAACCTCCACGCTATAACAGCGGCTGGGAAATTCTTATCAGCTCTTGGAATAGCTGCAACAGAGATGTTGTTAGACTTTGCCTGTCAGCAAGAGCCAGCCACAGACTGTCAGTCAAAGGGTTAAACTGTTTGTTTACAGTGGTTGCTGGAGGGGACAGGCAGAGTGATCTGTTTAGATATGCAGATTTGTTTTGTGGGGCCATTACCTGACTGATGTTTGTCATGTCCACAAGATTAGCAGGAAGAGCAGCTTTCTCCTTCCTCCCTTTATTTGAGAAGAGATCTGCTTTAGGCAGATAGTCAGGGAAAGTGGGGAGGGTTACAGAATAGAATGCCATCTTTTTATTGTAATAATGGGGTATTTATGGGGTTTTATGTGATTGTACTGTGATTTTATATTTTATTGTGAACCGCCATGAGACCTTTTGGCGAACGGTGGTTTATAAATATAATAACAATAACAACAACAACAACAACAACAACAACAAAAAGATCCATCTTGAATCTTCACCATGTAACAGCTAAGGTGAATGAGCCATAGGAAGCTATGCATTTTCTTGTTTTGTCTTTCAGTTTCCCCTACCCTGTTTAGCTAGTAAAATTGTCTTTTTATATACAGTATTCCTGCCTTGTCTGGTCTCATCATTTATAGAATAACTCTGCTATATTTTTATTACATTAACACTGCTCTCTCTGTCTCTGTCTCTGTCTCTGTCTCTCTCCAGATTTAGCTTCTTTGGAGCAGCAGATAATTTCCCTGCATGAATCTTACAAGTCCCCAACACAGGGGGTGCAAGAAGGCCTTTGGGGAGAGCGGTATATAAATGTGAAAAATAAACAAACAAACAAACAAACAAACAAACAAGCAAATAAATAAAGGGATCTCTCCCAGTGGAGTTTTATTTATTTGTTTTACGTCCGGACCCAGCGCTTTCCCCGGCCTTGCTGCCCACCTCGGTCCCTGCTCACATCCTACCTCTGCCTCTGGAAGTCTTGGCCTGTGGGGTGGGATCCAGCTGGGCCTTCCCTTGGGACCTTCTTCCCTGCAGCTCTTCACTTGGCATCTGGGCTGTGAAAAAAAAAAGACATTATATGGCCATTTGCTAACCACTGCCCTAACACGGAGGTCCCCAACCACCGGGCCGCGGCTCCCTCTCCCCGCCCCACCCCCCACCCCCCCCCCCCGCAGTAAGAAACTTCCCAGGTCGCAAGCAAATCGGCTGCAAAAGCGGCCGATTAGCTTGAGGCCCGGCAAGCTTCATTTTGTGGGGGGGGGGGGGGAGAGGGGAGCAGGGCTGTGCACGCGCAACGTGCATCCCTCCAGCAGATCATAGAACCAATTACCCCCTGCTTCTCACTGGGGTGGGCAAACTATGGGGTTTTTTTGGGGGGGGGAGAAGTTGATCCACAATGCTGCAGCAGTAAGAATTTAAGCAGTCAGATTATTTGCATGATGATACAAAACCTTCCTTTTGCTTTGGGCCTTGTGTTTTCGGGCCGCCAGAGTCCCCCTTCTTCTCTTTCCTCTGCAGCAGGAGGTGGTTTCCAAGGAAGTCATCTTGACTTTGCTGAATTTCTCCTCTGGATTTGGCACCAATGCTCCCACTTCCTGGCACAGGGAAATGAAAGAGGCATTACTGTTCACAGAGGCCGATCCCTCATCGGTGGAAAAGGATGGGAGGGCGGGCAGGTGGCAGTGGGGCTAATCCCCGCTTCCACATGAAATCGCCGCCAGGGATTGGGGTAGTGGGGTCTTATAATCCAGCGAGCTGGGCTTGATTCCCCACTCCTCCTCCACGTGCAGCCAGCTTGGGCTTGCCACAGCATTGATAAGGCTGTTCTGACTGAGCAGTGATATCAGGGCTCTCTCAGCCTCACCCACCCCACAGGGTGTCTGTTGTGGGGAGAGGAAAGGGAAGGCAAATAGGAAGCCGTTTTGAGACTCATTTGGGTAGAGAAAAGCGGCATCTAAGAACCAACTCTTCTTCTTCTTCTTCAGAAATCTCAGGGCTCTCTCAGCCTCCCCTCCCTCCCAGGGTGTCTGTTGTGGGGAGAGGAAAGGGAAGAGGATTAGAAGCCCCTTTGAGCCTCCTTCGGGTAGAGAAAAGTGGCATATAAAACCAACTCTTCTTCTTCAGAAATCTCAGGGCTCTCTCAGCCTCCCCTCCCTCACAGGGTGTCTGTTGTGGGGAGAGAAAAGGGAAGGCGACTGGAAGCCGCTTTGAGACTCCTCAAGGTAGAGAAAAGCGGCATATAAGAACCAACTCTTCTTTTTCTTCTTGGAGGCTTGTGTGGGTCCAGCCTGGTAGAGGTCCGGAGGGGACAGAAAATGCCCCCCTCCACTCCGCAGCTCTTTGTGGTGCCACGTGGCCAAATAAGGCATTTCGGCCCCCCTTGGAAGGTGAGATTGCATTCTCTGCCATCCCACCTTCTTGCCACCCTCCCCTGCTGCCCCTCCGCACAGCGGGACCCTTCTGCCCCGTCTGTGGCTGCTGTGGGGACAGCTCTGCCGCAATACGCAGGCAGTAGCCCAGTTGGTGCTGCTGCTGCAGAATCGCCCAGAGCTTCACTGAACTAATGTCGATGCTACCTGATAAAACCCCTATACCTTTACCCATGATGCTTTGTTCCTCTGGTAGGCTGTTCTCAGTGTCTTGTACCTTTTCAGCTTCTTGTGTTTGGAGAGTTACCTTTAAAAGAGTAGGAGAAAAAGCAAGTTTTAGTCGTTAGACCTGCCTTTTTTTAAACTATGGATTCAGGTGATTTAGGAAAAATTAGATTTCTGGCTTTGAGTCTCTTTGCAGATGCAAAGGATTCTGCTCAAGGTGGCAGCAGGAGAAGAATTGAAAATGGTCATCTGGCCCTTGGTAACATGACTCAGTCTATAAGAATTAATAGAAACTCTACGGTAGAAATCATGGGTGTAGTGCTTAAGAGTGGCAGCCTCTAATCTGGGGAGCCGGAATTGATTCCACATTTGTCTGCATGCCACCAGCTGGGTGGCATTTAGCATCACTTGCAGTCAAGGGCTCTCTGTGCCGGGCAGCCCTTGGGCTATCAGCGTTGATTGAGAGAGCCAGCCAGCAGCAGCAGATCTCGACATCAAGGAAGTTCACCTGGCCTCGACCAGGGCCAGGGACTTTTCGGCTCTGGCCCCAACCTGGTGGAATGAACTTCCGGAAGAGCTGCAGGATTTGTCAGCTTTCCGCAGGGCCTGTAAGACGGAGCTCTTCCGCCAGGCGTTTGATTGAGGCCAGGGCCGTAAAACTTGCCCTTACTCTCATAGAAAGACAACTACCCACTAGGCTGAACAAGATTGTTGTTGTCGTTAGTTGTGAAGTTGTGTCGGACCCATTGCGACTCCATGGACAATGATCCTCCAGGCCTTCCTGTCCTCTACCATTCCCCGGAGTCCATTTAAGTTTGCACCTACTGCTTCAGTGACTCCATCCAGCCACCTCATTCTCTGTCGTCCCCTTCTTCTTTTGCCCTCGGTCGCTCCCAGCATTAGGCTCTTCTCCAGGGAGTCCTTCCTTCTCATGAGGTGGCCAAAGTATTTGAGTTTCATCTTCAGGATCCGGCCTTCTAAGGAGCAGTCAGGGCTGATCTCCTCTAGGACTGACCGGTTTGTCCGCCTTGCAGTCCAAGGGACTCGCAAGGCCTGAACTGCAGATATTCTGTGCTTTTATCCTTATGCAAAAACGAAGTGATAAATATTAATAGTGCTCACAGTGGGGAGTCTGTTCATTCAAAAGAATGGAAAAAATTCAATATTGGAGCTTATCTTCTTGCCTGTCTCATCCTTTTAAAAAGCCTGTTCTTTTATCTGTACTCCTTTTCTCTTCAGCTTTAAGTCTTGCACATGCACACCCCGCCCAGCGGATCACTGCTAACCACTGACACCAAACTTCTTGAGAGGGACAGGAGCCTTTCCCTGGAAGGCCAAATGAGCCGTCTTTGTCTTTAAAAAAAAACATTTTCAACCCCGTTCTGTAACACAGAGAGTCCTAAACACACCACTGGCACAAACACATTTCTCTTCCCTCTGTCCGTTCACCACTCATCTCCAAATGCGGATGCAGTGTGCCCCTGCAGATCCCCAGCAAATTACCCAGGAGCAAGAGGGAACTTTCCGGCTTCCTTCTTCCCATGGCAGCCCACTGATCTCCACAAAGAGCTGCTGCAGGAGGGTGAGGGACCCTGAGGAAGGACATGAGTGGGGTCTGCAGCACGAAGGGGGGCATCAGTTGTCAGCTGAGTTTAAATCTAACCCAACAGCCAGCTTGGTGGAGCCGGGCTTAGAATCATAGAATCATATTGGAAGGGGCCATACAGGCCATCTAGTTCAACCCCCTGCTCAACGCAGGATCAGCCCAAAGCATCCTAAAGCATCCAAGAAAAGTGTGTATCCAGCCTTTGCTTGAAGACTGCCAGTGAGGGGGAGCTCACCACCTCCTTAGGCAGCCTATTCCATTGCTGAACTACTCTGACTGTGAAAAACTTTTTCCTGATATCTAGCCTATATCGTTGTACTTAAAGTTTAAACCCATTACTGCGTGTCCTCTCCTCTGCAGCCAGCAGAAACAGCATCCTGCCCTCCTCCAAATGACAACCTTTCAAATACTTAAAGAGGGCTATCATGTCCCCTCTCAACCTCCTTTTCTCCAGGCTGAACATTCCCAAGACCCTCAACCTATCTTCATAGGGCTTGGTCTCTTGGCCCCAGATCATCCTCGTCGCTCTCCTCTGTACCCTTTCAATTTTATCTACATCCTTCTTGAATTGAGGCCTCCAGAACTGCACACAGTACTCCAGGTGTGGTCTGACCAGTGCCGTATACAATGGATCTATGAGATCTTGTGAGTTTGATGTGATGCCCCTGTTGATACAGCCCAAAATGGCATTTGCCTTTTTTACCGCTGCATCACACTGCCTGCTCACGTTTAGTTTACAGTCCACAAGTACCCCAAGGTCTCGTTCACACACAGTGTTACCTAGAAGCGTATCCCCCATCCAGTAGGCATGCTTTTCATTTTTCTGACCCAGATGCAGAACTTTACACTTATCTTAATTAAATTGCATCTTGTTCTCATTTGCCCATTTTTCCATTGTGTTCAGATCTCATTGAACTCTGTCTCTATCTTCCAGAGTATTTGCCAATCCTCCCAATTTGGTGTCATCTGCAAACTTGATGTGTAGTCCCTCCGCCCCCTCATCTAGATCATTAATAAATATGTTAAAAAGTACTGGACCGAGCCCTGAGGTACCCTGCTACTCACCTCCCTCCAGTCTGATGAAACACCATTGACAACAACTCTTTGAGTGCGGTTCTCTAACCAATTCCCTATCCACCTAACTATCTGAAAATCCAGATTGCAGTCCTTCAATTAATCCATCAGAACATCATGGAGAACCTTATCAAAAGCTTTACTAAAGTCCAAGTAAACGACATCAACCGAATTTCCACGATCCAGCAAACCTGTCACTTGGTCAAAAAAGGCAACCAGGTTGGTCTGACAGGACCCTGTTGGAGACAAATCTAGGCTGATTTCCTTGGATTAGCGATCCCCAACCTGTGGGCCACGGACTACATGTGGTCCTTCGACTAATTGGAGGTGGGCCCCGAAGGACTTCATCCCCCCCGGCCCTTTACAACACATTTTGGGTGTCATTATCTCCCATCACTCCCAGATGGGACTATCTCGTTGCAGAGAAACAAGCTCAGGGTTCCCATTGATTTGTCATTGTCATGAGTTAAAATTTCCATGAAAATAAAATGTTCCTTATGTTCATTGTTGTGGCGTGTCTGTATCTTATTTTGAAGGGATGTTTAAACATTACCATAGCGATCAGAGAGCGTTAGGGCAGTGGTTGAGAGTAGAGGAGTAAACTACCCCCCCCCACCGGGCCTCAGTAAAAGGCGTTGAGGGGTCCCCGGTGAGTGGTCCCCGGCGTTGAGTGGTCCCCAGTGATAAATATATTGGGGGCTACTGCCTTGGATCACCAAATTGTCCTCCAGATTGCAGATCGCTCCCTTTAATATCTGCTCCATTATCTTCCCCACAACAGAGGTTAATACCTTGCTCCCTCACATGTAGACAGCTGGGTGACCTTGGGTAATCTCAGGGCTCTCTCAGCCTCCCCTCCCTCACAGTGTGCCTGTTGTGGGGAGAGGAAAGGGAAGGCGATTGTAAGACGCTTTGAGACTCCTTCTTCTTCTTCTTCTTCTTCTTCTTCTTCTTCTTCTTCTTCTTCTTCTTCTTCTTCTTCTTCTTCTTCTTCTTCTTCTTCTTCAGTAATCTCAGGGCTCTCTCAGCCTCCCCTCCCACATAGGGTGTCTGTTATGGGGGAAGGATTGAGAAGGCAATTGGAAGCCGCTTTGAGACTCCTTCAGGTGGAGAAATACAGCATATTTTATCTATCGATCTATCTCTATTTATTTCTTACATTTGTGGACCTCCTTGGCGCCAGGGATCACTAGATGGTTGGGGCTGGCAGTGTGCATAGTTCTTTGAGGGGTGTAGACAGAGAGGTGGTCCTCCAGGTACACTGGGCCCAGACCGCATATGGTCTTTCAGACCAAATTTCTGCCAGTTGGGCAAAAGGGCACATGAAGATGTCAAACAGGATTGGAAAGACGAACACTCCTCACGGGACTCTGCATGGGAATTGGTGGCAGCTTGAAGATCTCTCTCCTAGTGCTACCCTCTATCTGCAACCCCAGAGAAAGGAGGTCAGCCACTGAAGGGCTGTTCTGGTGTCAGTGAGGTGGTGAGCTAGTCCAACCGGCAACAGAAGTTGTCTGTCAGGGCGACTAGCGCTGCTTCTACACCGTGGCCAGGCCAGAAACCTGACTGGGATGGGTGTAGGACTGAAGCAGCTTCCAGGAACGCCGATCTTTGATCCTCAGCAGCCCTTTCAACTATTTTTCCCAGGGTTCCAGGTGTGAAACAGGTCCATAGTTGTTGGGCTCTCGTGGATCTAGAGATTTTTTTCAGCAGCTGGCAAACCACTGGCTCTTTTAGCGCTTCCGGGAATTCTTCTGTTTCAAGAACCAACTCTTCTTCTTCTAACAGGTACTAGCCAGTCCGGTCCAAGGCTGTGCACCAAAGTTTTTGGGGGGTTGTGGGGGATGGGTTAACCCCCCTGAAATAAGATTTAAAAAAGAAATAATTGAATCAAAGAAAACCTATTAACAATGGTACAAGATAGGAAAATAATAGAAAAAGGGATTAAAAATGCAAGAACAATAAGAACTAATTAAGACATTTCACAAAGGTTCTGGAATGTATTGTAACCCCACCCCTTTGAAAATCCTGTGCACAGGCCAGCTGGTTTTTGTGCAAACCTGTGGGGTCAGGGTTATTTCAGTGCTGTATCTGGACAGAAAAGGGTCCTTTTGCACTAAAAGCCGTGGATTTGCTTTCAGGCTGGTCCCACTTGCTGTAAAATATTTCTTCTGCTCCACCCTTATAGGAATGCAGTTTCCTCTCAACAGCCAATTATATAGCAGCCAAAAGCCGGATAACGGAGACACCACCATGAAAGGTGTGCTATTAATATGTCTACATAACTTCAGACTACAGCCTCTCACCGGATCTGTGCATCTCTGGCAGCAGGAGGTAGCAGAAACGCTCCCCTTCATGCCGAGATTAAAAGGCGTCACTCAGAGGAAATCTCTAGCGTGGCAGCAGGAGGAAGTACAGAAAGCATTAGGATACTCTTTTCTGCGTTGTGTTCTTTCATTAATTTTACTGTTATTATCAGAAACTTGTATTATGATGGTTGTACACTGCCTTGACCAGAGAGGGCTGTCTATTAATTTAATAGCAACAACAATGAAAGCTAAAAGCTGCGTTGGAGTGGAAGAAGGGAAGGATTAAGTGCCCCAACTAAATGTCCATTTCATGACACTTTCGACCGCATATTGCGGCCGGATGCCATTAAGATCCTAATGGCTTGGCAGGATAATGCAGAGGACACCGAACACTTCAGGGTGTCCTGTGAATTCAGCTTAACCAAAGTGGAGTGAGTGCTTTCTGACTGGGTGTGTTAAAATGTGAGATAAAACATTGTGAGGGGGCTGGACTAGATGACCCTGTAGGCCCCTTTCAACTCTATGATTCTATAAAAATGTCAGAAACCCCCATATATTTCCGCCATGATTTATATTTGCTTTCAGTTAGAATGGTTAGGTAGCCTGGCCTTTATGCCTTCAGCTAACCCAGATGCCTTTGCTAGACACCCCAAGGTTGATTTCCTGTTGTCATATTTTATGCATCCCATCAGCCCCAAACATTCCTCACCTCCTCCCCCTTAGTGCCCTCTATTTCCCTTTCCCATTTGGTTCTCTCGTTCCCCACACCTTCCTGTTCCTTGAAGCCCAGACTGTTATATCTTTGTTATGACTTCCTCTGAACTGTGCCTGGTTCGAATCCCCAGTGGAGGAGGATCCCCTGTATCGCCTACTCTGTGCTTTGTGAATCAGTTCTGACTATGCCTCCAATGAAGATGCTTCTATTCTAATAAAGAAACTTTAATTCAAAGAGTTTACTTATTTGGAATTCCAAGTCTCTCACAAAAAGTGCCAAGAGCCAGGTCAAGCTGTAGCAGCAGCTGCCGCCCCATTTATTCCTGGAGTAGCATTGGGGTGCTGTTTAATTTTGCAATTAAAGGGGTACATTGGTGAGGAGAGCTCAAGCCTCACCTCACAAACTGGGATTGCCAGTCCAGTACTGGGAACTGACAGGAGACTGGGAAGGGGCAGAGACCTGATAAAATGTGGTCACGTGATGCTACACGTCACTCCCAGCTGGATAACCGGAAGTGATGTCATCATGATGCACGACGCCCTAGTCCAGCCTTGTACAACCTTTTGACTGTGGAGGAAGCCCTGTAATGTCTCCAGGCTTCGAGGAACCCCAGAGGTGGTGCCATGCCCATTCAGAGAAGTGGGTGTGGTCATGGGGGGGGCAGGACCCAGCCAATCAATCAGTTGTTTACCATTTCCATTGTGGAGAAAGAGACGAGGCCTGTACGGCAAAAGGGGAGGTGGGCTCCAGAGCTGTCTAGTGACGTCTGGGGCCATCTGAACTTCTGGGAAAGGCTGCAGAACCACGTAACCCCAGGGTTCCCAGAAGCCTGGTTTGGCATCTCTGCTGTAGGCCAGGGGTAGTCAAACTGCGGCCATCCAGATGTCCGTGGACTACAATTCCCAGGAGCCCCTGCCAGCGAATGCTGGCAGGGGCTCCTGGGAATTGTAGTCCACGGACATCTGGAGAGCCGCAGTTTGACTACCCCTGCTGTCGGCTTTTTCCTTAGATTGGGAAACTTCTGGCCTGTCTCATGATGCAGTGATGCCACACGATTGAGTGCCCCTCTGGAAATAAGATTGCAGTGTCACCCGGCACTGTGGCCCCATTTGTCCCTCCACCAAGCACCAATGGATGGTGGGGAGCATGAGTGGGGAATGCTCCACCCCTAGTGGGCATCTGCCCACCTTACCTCCCTACCGAGATTGCCAGCCAGGGGAGTCTGGGGATGGTCATTGCGCCATTGCGGTGTGAACCTGGAAACGACCGCAAGATGTTGGGGCAGTGCTGTAGGATGAATTTTGCAGGGTCATCTTGACCTGAGGGTGTCACTTTCTAGGTTTGTGCCTGAAATGATGTAGCAGCATCAGCACAACACTGATTTTTCCTGTATTTTTCCCAGCTTGGGGTCTGGGGGGGGCTGCAAGAGGGAGACGTGACAGCATCGGGGGGGGGGGGAGGAAAATGCCTGAGTGAGGGACCACCAGGGGAGGGAAGTAAAGTGGACTCACAGGAACAGGGACGTTAATTTGAGCACCAGTTTTCAGTGTACCAAAGACATAAAACACGCTCCTCCAGCCTTCACCTCAACATGAAACTCGTAAGGGAGCATTACCAGCGGCACCTTCTCATTCAGGTCCGGAGCAGAAGCGTTGGGGTCTGGCGGGCTTCTGGGGACTCCAGTTCGGTTTGCGAGGGATTCTGTGCCATCTGCTGCAAAGCAAAACCCAAGTGGAGAAAATGAAAACTGACAAATGAATGAAAGGAAGGAAGGAACTCTTGCTTAATTCCCCCTGAAGCTGCTCCTTAATGTACTAGCAGACCCAGCAAATTCTCTGCCTAACTCCTCCCATTGCACCGTCTCTGTCTAATTCCTTGAACTGACGACACGGATACCTTCGGAGAAGCAAAACCCTCGTGGCATCCGGCACAGACAGGGAATCCCTCTTCATTCCCATGCACGGCACAGAGGCAACGCTGAACGGTGGACTGTCAAAGGCTTTCAGGGTTGGAGTCGGCGGGTGGTGGTTGTCAGCAGGGGAGGGCAGGGACCTCCTTGGGGTGGTTTGCCACACAGTTGACCCCCTAAGGTGGCCTGGGGAACTGATCTCTGTCACCTGGAGGTCAGCTGTCATTCCAGGCAACATCCAGACCCCACCGAGAGGCTGGCCACCCTATGTACAGCCCCCTTGCTCACTGCAGCCGTGGATTTAAATTGCTTTAGAACAGCCATCTTCAGTGGGGGTCATAGGGCCCCTGCGGGGGGGGGGGGGCTGGCACATTTAATAGAGGCCACAGAAGGAAAAGGGTGAGGAGGGGAGCACAAGGGGTTTATGGGGGGGGCATAATAACTGATGAAATACCCTTTTGTCACATATTACGGCATTGCCAGAAAGTCTGACTTCCATCAAGGGGAAGAAAAAGAAATCAGGCCATCCGTTCCTTTGTGTGTGCTTGAATTAATGCATTCAAGGGGGGGGGGGGGAATGAACGTACATGACTCTCTTGGTTGAATATTTTAGAAATTTGTCTCACAGATATTTATATAAGGCAAGGTACGTTCAGTATAGCTCACCCTTAGCTTAGGCCTTTTTCTAGCCTAGCTCATTGCTCAAGCAGCCAGGCTCCTGCAGGGGCCCCTGGAACCCGAAAGAGCTCCTGAAACAGCCGCGGCCCAAATAAGTTGAGAACGGCTGATTAGGAGGAAAAGGATGCCACTCGCTGAACAGAGACTGGGGGAATTCTCCCCACTGCTGGGCACGCAGTTATCGAAAAGGAGACAGCATATCTCGAACCTTGCTATGACTACAGAGACACACCAACTCTTTGCCTGGAGAAACAAAGCCACTAATGACCCCGCAGCGTCCTTGTTATCTGTCCCCAGATTATATTGTTTGGCCAACTCTGTTCAGCGGAATGCACGTATCTGCGGCACCCAGGAATGGGGAGTAAGGCAGCCCTGCTTAAACAAAAGGAAGTGGGGGGAGGTGGGGAAGGATTTGGTGTAAACGTGTTTCTACTGGATTTGGGGAACCAAGGGCCATGCTGTGACGGCTTAATTAAATGTTAATTGTTTGTCAAGGAGTTCAAAGGTAGGTGCTGTGGAGCATGAAGAATCACGACTGAGCCGCTTGACGTATGCTTGGAGAGAGGGAACAGAAAAGCAGAACGAAATTTGGTTTTCAGTGTGACAGACGGCAGTGAGCAGCCCTTCTAAAGAGACCGTGCTAATGGGAGACGGAACGGTCACGGAAATGCCACGGGGTGGTAGACATTGAGCACAGCTACTGCATACTTTTATTCTTACCCTTAGTTGCCAAGAAAATAAAGAGTGAGAATGAAAGCTGAGCACAGGGTAAGGGAACTCTTGGATGAGCATGTCTTGTGTGGAAATGTTGCCAACCAGCTGGAGAGCGCCTGGGATTGCAACTAATCTCCAGCTGGCAGAAATCGGGGCCCCTGGAGAAAATGGCTGCTTTGGAGTGAGGGTCCACTGAAGCCCCTCCATGCCCCACATCTCACCCTCCTCAGCCTCCCACCCCCAAATCTCCAGGTTCTTCCCAACCTGGAGATGGCAACCGTAACTGGCAACCAGAAAGTACTATTAGCAATATGGGAAGCTCAGCACCCGTGAAGTCTTTTTGGAAACATTTGCGCCATGAACTCAGTATGAAATTTGCTTTAATAAAAAAAAAATCAAAACCTGCCCTAGACAGAGTGAGACCTTTTTAGTGGATTTCAAAGGGGGTAACCCCCAATCCCCTGAAAGACTGACAACATCTGTGGCAGGGAAGGAGATTTCGAGAGCCACTACAATTCCCATGAGCCCCTGCCAGCATGTGGTCCATGGACATCTGGAGAGCCACAGTTTGGCCACTGGACCAGGCTGGTTTAACCCAGTCTTAGCTATCCTTATTAGTAACTTCTCTATCCTGGCTCTAATCGGCCCTTCATGGCAACTAACTTTCTCCCTGTAGGTCAGGGGTAGTCAAACTGCGGCCCTCCAGATGTCCATGGACTACAACTCCCATGAGCCCCTGCCAGCATTCGCTGGCAGGGGCTCACGGGAATTGTAGTCCATGGACATCTGGAGGGCCGCAGTTTGACTACCCCTGCTGTAGGTAAGGGCTGGACGCTTATCCCCAGAATAAATGGCCGTAAAGGAGTCCAACCTTGTTCTCTTGCTTGAAACCCACCTGGCTCCCCCCTGAAGCTATCGTACAGATGGGTTCTCCATGCACGGTACTTACCCTAATGGGACCTGATAAGTGCAGGGCAGGGGCAGGATTTGAGCAGGGAGCTCCTTGCTTGGCAGGTCCCACCCTTCCCCCACCTTTACATCTATATCCATTGGCACCCAACTGCCCAGCATGGGATTAAGTTTCCGGCTGTGGCATCTCGGCCACATCCCCCTGCTGGGACTATTGTGGGGGCGGGGGGCGGGCGGGGCGGCTTTTGGGCCTGAGAGAGCGAGTTGTGGCAATGGAGACCCCCCCCCTCTAAAAGAGCCCTCCAAAGGCAAAGCATGTGCTAATGGAGCAGACCATTACTCTAATCCAGCCAACACAGCCAAAGTCTTGAGAGTTAATTGCCCGGGCAGGGCTGTCTCTCCGGGTCAGCTAGGCAGGGGGGGAGATCAAAGGCCCTGCTCTGTCCCTCTTCAGGGATTCAGCCTAAGCACTTCTTGAGGAGGCTTAAGGGTGCAGCACAAAGGCCCCCACCCAGTGCTTCAGTGGTATCCCTGCTGCCCAGGACGTCCCTCCAGCAAGCCCCTCGTGGAGGAAAGGGGACCCCAAAAGCAGCGGGACACGGAGAGAAAAACCCCACAGTGAGACTGTGTCCGTGCAGCAGATTAGGTCCTGATCGCCATTAGTCTCTGTGTGGTTTTAAGTCCCCGGACCACATGAAATTGGGCCTGGGTCAAGGGATCACAGGACACCAGGGGGTGTGCGTTGGGTATGGGCCACGCAGACGCGGGAAAGCGTGGGGCATCCCGGTGTGCTTTCCCCATCCTTGCAACACCCCCCTCCCCCTCCCTCCTCTCCCGCCCTTTTCAGAAAGGCACGTGAGGCTGCTGGGGGGTGGAATGGGGGGTGGGCCCTTGTGGCTCCCTACACACTGCCTTGCTTCCCACCCCACCATTTTTTTAACAGTGTTAAAAAAGAGTTATAACAGTGTTTTAAAAAGAAAAGTGTTTAAACAGGGTAAACAGAGTCATAACAGTGTTTAATTTTTTCCAGTGCTCCCTGCGGCTCTCTTGCACTCCACGTTGCAGCTGCGCCTTGCTGACCTGGAGCCTTGTGTTGTGGAGCACGGGAGAGCCCCAAGGAAGCATTTAATTAAAAAAAACTGTTCTGGAATTGTCATGCAAGAACAGTGTTTACATTTTTTTTAATGCTCTCTGTGTCTCTCCTGCAGCTGCACAGTGTGGTTCCACCTCGCGCGAGACACCACTGTGCTGTGCAGTCATGGGAAAGCCACAAGCCCCCCCCCCCCGCTCTCCTGCAGCTGCACAGCATGCCTTCAGGTTGGGGAGGCAGAGCTGGAGCACAGGAGAGCCACAGGGAGCATTAAAAACCCCCACTGTTATTGCTGTTTAAAAACATCCCAGCTCCCCTGGGATGTTTCTGCACTTAATTTGCATTTTCCATTGTGGATCTTGCTGAATTCAGATTGATTTGAACTCAGGTCTTCCTCTATTCCCCGCCCCCACCCAATGAGACAGAAAGTGTTCTGCACTCAATTGGGGAAGCTCAGAGCGGGAGGGGAGCCAAGCGCAGTAGAAGTCTCTTTCTTTTCTTAAATGGTGTGGGGGTGGGGGGTTGAGAGGACTGGAGACAGCAGAGGAGGGGGAAAAATCCAAGAGGCAAATCTTTGGAGCTTCTGGAGCGCAGTCACTTTAAGACAAACCTTGCAACTGGGAACCAGGAAGTCTTTGAACTGATGCCCTGGCCAATCAAGGAAGACTGCTCTGCTACAGCATTGGAGGCATGAGGCAGGAAGTTAATTCACAAAAAGCAGAGATCTGCACATTTAATGATGCCGATATTTGAAATATCGAAGCTTATATCCACTTCTGGATATTGCAGGGGAAAAATAGGGTCACCCTGGATCAGTCATGCATGTTGCACAGGGAAAATTTAAAGCACCCCAAATCAAAGTGGAAATCGAATTCAGTGTAGACAGCAAGGATTTATTTGGGCTGGCAGTGGGTAAAAAGCCCCATGCAGACTACACCCAGCACTCCACAGCGCCCCTCTGGGTCTGTGAGGGCGAGCCATGCGACGAAGTGCAGGAGAGCTGCAGGGAGCATTTTAATTATTTTATTATAGCGCTATAACCCTCTTTTAAAGACAAAAAATGATTTCAGACTTGGAGGGGGGCGCTTAGATGTGACAAAATGGTGCTGGAAGGTGATAGGGAGTTTATGCCATATGACTATGATTGGAAAAAAGGGGGGGGGGAAATACAGGTGGGAATTTTTCACTTCCTGTTCATTGGCTGCCTTGTGCAGGTTCAGAAATCCAGGATAGATGGGGGGGGGAGTGGGCCAAGGGCTCGCCATGCGGTTGTGGGAGAATATGGGGACAGCTATGCTGAGGCAAAAGACCGAGGACAGTGCGGCATAACAGCGGGGTGAGTCCTCAGTGTGGAAGAGGCCTGACTGGCCCTGCAATGGTCCTGAGAGGAAGAAGCAGCCCATTTTGGATGGTGTAGGGGGCCCAGCCTCCAGGTGGGGACTGGGAATCCCTGGAATCTCCAGGGATCATCTCCCGACTGCAAAGATTAGTTCCCCTGGAGGAAGGGGATGCTGTGGAGGGAGACCTGAGGGCCCTGGACCCCACTGAGGTCCCTCTTCTCTCCCTAAATCTCCACTTGTTCTCCACTTGATCTGACAGCCCCCCCCCTTTCCTTGCTACAGGCTGGGGGGGGGAGAGATGGCAACCCTCTATGGAGGTCTGGCAGATTTCTCCTGGCCCCTGGCAGGAGATCGGAGTCAGGGATGCCTGATCCAGCTTTGGGGAGGGAGCCTGGGGAGAACAGGGACCCAAATGGGGAACAAGGCCACAGAGTCCACCCTCCAAAGCAGCCGTTTCCCCCAGTCAGGAGATGATCTGTAATTCTGGGGAAGGGGGGAGGAAGGCCCTCCTGCAGGCTGGCATCCCTAGGTGGGACTCTGTGGCGGGACTGAGGTCCCTCACCTCCCAAAATCCGGCCTTTTCCAGTCACATCCCTCCCCCACCTCCAGGAAATTCCCACTTTGGAGTTAGCAGCCTCAGGGACTAAGTCTCGGCCCATTCGCTGTTGCCACAACATGCCAGTGAGTTTCTGAAGATGACGTCACCGTGCCTTGGAGAAGCGTAATGACTCACAGGAGCCATCTGAAGCACAGAACAGAGACCTGGGCAGATGATAGATGAGCTGCCTTCTTGGCCCTGATTGAATCCAGCCAATCCCAGCAAGAGGAACAGAAGAAAAGAGCAAGAATCCAGTGGGTACCTGGAAGACTAGCAAAATTTGTGGCAGGGCAGGGACTCACTTCTTCAGATGAAAAGAAGAACTGTTGGTTTTTATACCCCACTTTTCACTGGGCAATCGCCCTCCCTTCCTCTTCCCACAACAGACACTCTGGGAGGGAGGTGGGGCTGAGAGAGCCTTGACAGGGCAGCTGTGTGAGAACAACTCCAACAGGATCGTGACTAGCCCAAGGTCACCCAGCTGGCTGCATGCGGAGGAGCGGGGAATCAAACCTGGCTCTCCAGATTAGAAGACACAGCTCTTAACCACGACACCATGCTGGCTCACCAATGACGCATGAAAGCTCCTCCTCATAGACTCATAGAATAATAGAGTTGGAAGGGACCTCACGGGTCATCTAGTCCAACCCCCTGTACTATGCAGGACACTCACAGCCTTATCGCTCACCCACTGTATCCTGATACCCCCTTAAGCCTTCACAGAATCAGCCTCTCCATCAGATGGCTATCCAGCCTCTGCTTAAAAATTTCCAAAGATGGGGAACCCACCACCTCCCGAGGAAGCCTGTTCCACTGAGGAACCGCTCTAACTGTCAGGAACTTCTTCCGGATATTTAGATGGAATTTCTTTTGCATTAATTTCATCCTGTTTCATCCCTTCCTCCCTTGGCACATTTCTTTTTGTGGCCTTTCAGGTGCTCTTTTCTACTGTTGCAGTCAGACTAACACCCCCCCCTTGCTCTAGCAACCAGAGGAACTTTCAGCATAGTTTATGTATACACGCTTGTTCCAATGTGTCTTTCTATATAAAAAGGCACACATATGCAAATCCACATGAAGTACATGAATGTTTAAACGGATGGCCTCTTGCTTTTGACAGGAACTTGATCGTTCCCCCTGATCCAGAGTCTCCGCTAACATTAAGACACCGGTTGGATTGACCCGTGCATTTGGGCCGTCTGGTGTCTCCTTTCTATGTGCAGCTGGTTTCCTATCGACAAGTCGTTCCTGTAACATGGATGCTCTTACCGGCTTCAACTGGAGCAAATTCAAGACCTTCTGGGTCCCCCGTGGTTTGGGTGGATCCCAAAGGCAGCGGACAGACGATTTCTCCACCAGGGCCCTTCGGGAGACTGCTGAGGGGTGTGCTGCTGTCCCATCCTCAAAAACAAGAGGGGGGGGAGTTACGTGAGCAAGGCTGTGAAAACAGATTGCCAGGAAACAAATGCTAGGCCAGATGGGGCCCCCTGGAGTTCCAGCTCATCTTCAGACTGCAGAGACCAGCTCCTCTGGAGAAAATGATGGCCTTGGAGGGGGGGCGGGGGGTGGGGTGGGGGGCTCTATGGCTCCACCCCCAAAGATCTGGTACCCTCACCCCTTGCCCCCTGCTGGAGGGGACTTCCTTCTCTTTCTTACCTGGGCTTGGAGCCGTAGCTATTTTTGATGTTATGCAAATGAGTAAAATTTCTGCTCTTGTTACCCTTGGAGTCAGATCATCTTTGGAATTTGTTTGAACATCATTTTCTATTGGGGAGAGTGGAGGGCCGGGGATACTACACAAAGCTTCGGTGCTTCTGACTTTTTAACATTTAACCCAATAACTATGAGAAGAAGAGAAGAAGAGCTGCATTTCTGTTTCCCACTTTTTACTACCCGAAGGAGTCTCGAAGGGGCTTACAATCGCCTACCCTTCCTTTTCCTGCAATAGATACCCTGTGAGAGAGGTGAAGCTGAGAGAGCTCTGAAAGAACTGTGACTGGCCAAGGTCACCCAGCTGGCTGCATGTGGAAGAGGAGTGGGGAATCAAGCTCGGTTCTCCACAGAAGAGGCTGCTACTCTTAACCAAGCTACCATTCTGGCTCTCACATCACCAATTAAAAATGCTACCAGAAGCTTGATGTGTGAAAGCCTACTCACCACTGGGCATGAGTCTGAAGAACTTTATAGCCCTACATAGGTTTTGTTGGGCTTCATATAGGATGCCGTTGGATTATGCAAGGCCTTCAGTGTGGAAGACTGAGCAGAACTTAAAGAGTGTCCTGCAGGGGGCATCAGAAGTGATGTGTATTTGGCATAGTTAGGAAAGGGACTTCTTGATGATTTTCAAATTATCTCCTCCAGTGATCTGTGGGGCTCAACAGAGACTTCCTGCTCTTTTAAATATACTTCCTCCAGCTTCCCTCCAGAACCACTGTTGAACAACAGAAGAATGACTGCAGACAACAGTTGGACTGTAGGTCTCTCTCTCTCTCTCTCTCTCTCTTTCTATATACATTTTTTCTCTTCATAAATAAAATAATTTTATTCTTTAAGCAGCTCTGGTCTCTCTGCATCGTCAGACTCTGCCAATAATTACCTCTCAATTTTTCTTGCAGAACACTGTTAGCGAGTCCAACAGGTAGGTCCTTGCAAGCACCATCAGTGCTGATGCAGGTTCCAAAGTTAGCCTTTATATCATGATCACCTGGATCCTTCTTTCTGGTGATTGCTGGCAAAGGACCCAATGCTGAGACACCAACAGGGATGCTCTCTAAAAAAGGGAATACAAATGAAAGATAAAAAAGGTACTAATTTGAAAGCAAGATACGAAAGTAGCACAGGATGGGTGAAGTTTATCATCTAGAACAGGGGTGGCCAAACTGTAGCTCTCCAGATGTCCATGGACTACAATTCCCATGATCCCCCCCATGGACATCTGGAGAGCCATGGTTTGGCTACCCCTGATCAAGATGATATTTCTTTGCAAAAATGAAGAAAAAATCGTGCTCTATGATATGGTTAAAAGCTGGTTTCAGCATGAACTTTTGAGGCAGGAGACTGTTTTACTGGATCAGCTCAGCTCTCATTGGCTGACGTCTGGTATATCATGAACCTCATTGAAACTATTAAGATGTGTGTTTTGCTATTCTTTTTTTAATCCAAGGACAAAGGGATAAACATGCATAAAGGTAAAGGTATCCCCTGTGCAAGCACCGCATCATGTCAGACCCTTGGGGTGACACCCTCCAGCATTTTCATGGCAGACTTAATACAGGGTGGTTTGCCAGTGCCTTCCCCAGTCATTACCGTTTACCCCCCAGCAGCAAGCTGGGTACTCATTTTACCGACCTCGGAAGGATGGAAGGCTGAGTCAACCTTGAGCCGGCTGCCGGGATTGATCTCCCAGCCTCATGGGCAGAGCTTTCAGACTGCATGTATGCTGCCTTATCACTCTGCGCCACAAGAGGCTCTTAAACATGCATACAGAGCTTTAAAAATAAAATTAGAAAAACAGCTGTATTGAGATAGCACTAACCTGGATATGTCACCTGAAATAGACCTGTCTCCTGAATTTATCATGGGGGAAATAGCAATTCTAGGAGACAGAGCCTTGCGACAGGGACAACAAACAAGATTCTCTGACAATGTATACAGAGGGAGTATCTTGCCAGAAATATTAGGCAGAGGCAGTTCTTAAGAAATTAATAAAAATGGATTTTTATTGAAAAAGAAGATTAAAAGGTCCCTAACAACAAAGATGGGTATGATAAAGGACCAAAATGGTAGAGACCTCACAGAAGCAGAAGAGATTTTAAAAAGGTGGCAAAATTATACAGAGGAACTATACAAGAGCGAGCTTGACATCCATGATATCCATGATGGGGTAGTTACTGACCTGGAGCCAGAAATCCTGGAATGTGAAGTCAAATGGGCCTTAGGAAGTCTGAGCAACAATAAAGCCAGTGGTGATGACAGCATTCCAGTTGAGCTATTCAAAATCATAAAAGACAATGAAGTAAAAGTGCTACACTCAATATGCCAGGAAATTTGGAAAACTCAACAATGGCCACAGGATTGGAAAAGGTCAGTTTACATTCCAATCCCAAAGAAGGGCAATGCCAAAGAATGTTCCAACCTCCTCACAGTCGCATCAACAGGCTCTTTAGTTCCTCTTCACTTTTTGCCATTAGAGTGGTATCATCTGCATATCTGAGATTGTTGATATTTCTCCCTGCAATCTTGATCCCAATTTGTGACTCCTCTAATCCCGCCTTTCTCATGATGTGCTCCGCATACAAGTTAAATAGGCAAGGCAACAGTATACAGCCTTGCCAAACTCCTTTCTCAATTTTGAACCAATCAGTGATTCCATGCCCCTCCTCACTGTTGCTTCTTGACCTGCATATAAGTTTCTCAAGAGACAAATAAGATGCTCTGGTATTCCCATCTCTTTCAGAACTTGCCACAATTTGTTGTGCTCCACACAATCAAAGGCTTTAGCATAGTCAATGAAGCAGAAGTAGATGTTCTTCTGGAACTCTGGAACTCACAACAGGCTTCTTAATTAAAGAAAGCTTTATTGGAATGTACTACACGCAAAGGACTGAGAAGTCAAATCTGACTAGAGTACAGTTTTGCTTCTGCTTATCAATACATTTCTCCCGCTCAAAACTTGACAGTTCCCAAGGGAGGGGAGTCAGAGAAAAGACACATGTGTAAGAAAAACAGAAATACATTCTCATAGCCTTGAGGAGGTGACAACAAACCCAGGCTCAGGCGAGAGGCCACAACATGTGATAAGGTTACCAAAACAAACTATTCACTTTTATGGCTAGCAAGAATACAGGACCTGGAGCAACCAGGCGCCAAGCAATATAAAACAATATAACTGACATGGAGGTACTCAAGCTAATTTATGACAGAGATTCTACAATCCTGACATCCCTCCACACTAAAAAGACCTCCCCCGCCCTAGCCCGCATCTACAGGGCGGGGGCAATCAGGGAATGCGCGGTGGAAAGCTCGGAGGAGGCGAGGTGCTTTCACGTTCTCTGCCTCCACCCACTCCCTGTCCCCCGAAGGAAAATCCTTCCAATCTACCAAGTATTGGAGGCGACCCTTGAGCACACGAGAGTCCAATATTTGGTTGACTTCATAGTGAGTATCTTTATCGATGTAGACCGGCACAGGTGTAGATAACGGAGGGTGCCACACATCCGGCACAGGGGCTCGTCGCAGCAGGCTGGAATGAAAAACCGGATGTACATTCCTGTAAGTTTTAGGCAAAGACAATTCTACAGTCACAGCATTGATAAGTTTCACAATTGGAAAGGGCCCCACATATTTAGGACCCCATTTCTTGGACTTTTGCTGACAGCGCAGATTCTTTGTGGACAAATAGACAAGGTCCCCCACTTTCCACGCGGGCGCTGGTGCCCGTTTTTTGTCAGCCTGGGTCTTGTAAGTCTGTTTAGCCTCCTCGAGGCTTGAGACAATTTCAGGCCAACCAGCACTGATAGTTGCAGCCCATTTGGTGACTTCAGGAGCTTCGGTCGAACTTAGCTCCCAGGTGGGTGCAGCCACCAAGTCTGTCCCGTAAACCACTTTGAAAGGCGACACACCCGTGGAGGCATGCGCCCCATTGTTATAGGCAAATTCAGCCAGCGGCAAAAGAGCAACCCAGTCATTCTGTTGGTGGTTGATAAAACAGCGCAGGTACTGTTCAAGAATTTGGTTCACCCTTTCGGTCTGGCCATTGGATTCAGGATGGTAGCCTGATGTCAAGGCTTGCTCCACTCCTAACAGCCTCAGGAGCTCCCGCCAGAACTTGGCAACGAACTGGGGGCCCCGATCCGTGAGCGGGCGTCTCGGGATCCCATGTAGGCGTATTATGTGGGTCACGAACATCGAGGCCAATTTGGCCGCTGAGGGCAGGCCAGCACAAGGGATAAAATGGGCTTGCTTGGAAAATGCATCTACTACTACCCAGATCACTGATTTGCCCTGGCTGGGCGGCAAGTCCGTGATAAAATCCATGGTGACATCGGACCACGGGCGGGAGGGAGTGGGCAGGGGCTGCAGCAACCCCCGTTTCTTTCCTCCAGCAGGTTTGGAAACAAGGCATGTGGGGCACCCCTGCACGTACTTCTCCACATCGGTCCGCAATGTTGGCCACCAATAATGTCTCCTGACCAGGTGCAGAGTTTTCACAAAACCAAAATGTCCTGCGGTTTTTGCATCGTGACAAAGTTTCAAAACGTCCCCGCGCGCCGCCGCCGGGACGTAGAGACGCTCCCCCTTAAAAAACAGGCCCCCCTTCTCGGTTAAATCGGGGCGGAGGGAATCAAACTCAGAGTCCTGTGACACCTCCTTCTGAACCCACCCTCCCGGGATCGAATTTCCCCTCTTGGTTTGACTGCGCGTCACTGCGGCCATTCCCAGTTGGGCGGGAGTAAAAACTGTGTCCACCAATGGGTCGCACTTGCTGTTGTACTGGGGCAAGCGGGATAGAGCGTCCGCCAAAAAGTTCATTTTGCCTGGCAGATGCTTGAGAGTGAAGCTGAATCGAGAGAAAAACTCCGCCCACCGCATCTGCTTAGCCGAGAGCGAGCGGGGCTGCTTGAGCGCCTGAAGATTTTTATGGTCTGTCCAAACTACAAAGGGGACGGCGGACCCTTCCAACCAATGTCTCCAGGTGGCTAAGGCCAATTTTACTGCAGCCGCCTCTTTTTCCCAAATCGCCCAGTTCCTCTCTGCCCCGGAAAATTTCTTAGACAAATAGGCTAATGGGTGTAACTTCCCATCCTCCCCCTCTTGTAGGATCACGGCCCCCATTGCCACATCCGAGGAATCTACTTGCACGGTGAATTGCTTAGTTGGGTCGGCATGGGCCAGCACGGGCTCAGAGGTAAACAGGAGCTTCAGATTCTCAAAAGCTTCCTGACACTGGGGAGTCCACTGGAGTGGGGCGCCTGGGCGGCTCGCCGCTTTCCCCCCTTCCTTAGTTTTTAACAAGTCAGTGAGCGGCAATGCCACCTTGGCAAAACTGGGGATGAATGTCCTGTAAAAATTTGCAAATCCTAAGAAACTCTGCAGTTGCCTCCGCGTGCGGGGTGGTTCCCAGGACAGCAAATCACGCACCTTGCCTGGCTCCATTTCAATCCCCGCTTGGGAGACCCGGAAACCCAGAAACTCCACCGCATCCCGGTGAAATTCACACTTTGAAAGTTTTGCAAACAACTGGTGCTTCCGCAAGCGGCGGAGCACTTCACGGACCAATTTGGCATGCTTGCCCACGTCTTCAGAATACACCAAAATATCATCAATGTACACCAACACCCCCTGATACAATAAATCATGCATAATTTCATTTATCATGTTCATGAACACGCCCGGAGCGCCGGCGAGGCCGAACGGCATGACTATGTATTCAAATTGGCCCAAGGGGGTGTTAAAAGCAGTCAAATATTCATGCCCCTTCTTAATTCGGACCCGGTAATAGGCTTCCCGCAAGTCCAGCTTTGTAAAAATCCGAGCCTTCCCCAAATGTCCCAGCAAGTCCTTAATCAACGGCAGCGGGTAGGCATTACAAGTAGAAACAGCGTTCAGCCCTCTGTAGTCCGTGCAGAGGTGCAAAGACCCGTCTTTCTTTTTTACGAAAAGGACCGGGGCCGCCAGGGGCGAAGTCGCAGGTCTGATGAATCCCCGGGCTAGGTTTTTGTCCAAGAACTCCCTGAGTTCTCTCATTTCCCTCGGGCTCATCGAATAAAGTTTAGCTTTGGGAAGGGGCTCCCCTTTCTTTAACTCGATGACACAGTCAGTTTTACGGTGGGGGGGGAGCTGATCACATTCGGCCTCGGCGAACACATCCGCAAAGTCTTGATACTCCCGTGGTAAGCCGAACCCCCCGGCGGAACCCACCGCGGCCACGACCCGATCGTTTTGAGCGAGCAGGGGCCGTACATGCCGTTTGCAATTGGGCGAGGAAAACTTCACCGTTCCCTTCTTCCACTTCACCGTGGGATCATGCTCTCTCAGCCAATCCAACCCCAAGACACACGGGAATGCGGAGTGGGGCGCTACCAGGGGTTGAATCTGCTCCTAATGTTTCTTAACGTCCAAATCCATGGGGAGCGTCTTTACGGTGGCCTCCCCCCCTGGAGCGCATTTCCCGTCCAGTTGGGTAATAGGTAGGGGCTCACCCAATGGCACCTTGCCCACCCCCAAAGTCTCGGCTAGTGCTGGGCTCACTAGAGTCTGGGTACACCCTGAGTCCACAATGCAACGAACCCCCACTTTCCGTCCTGACTTGGGTTCTGTGAGGGTTGCAGGCAGAAGTATCAGGGGAGAGTCACTCACCACTCGTTTGCCCCTGCCGGAGGCCTGCTGGCGGGGCGCCTTTACAGCAGACCGTCTTCGTTTCCCGACTGCTCCTCCGATTTATCCTCTCCGTCCTGGCCACTGCCCTCCTCCGATTCCTCCACCACCGTCGCGGCACCCGCTGGAACCAGCAGAGACTTGGCACTTTTCTTCGGGGCGGTTTTATTGGCCGGCGAAGCTTTGGGGGGGGGGGTTCCCCCTGTTGACTTGGCGCTGGGCAGCGTCTTCGATGGGCATTGCGCGAGGAAGTGGCCAGCCTGACCACAACCCAAGCACAATCCCTTCTCCATGAGCCGAGTGCGCTCGCTTGGTTCCAGTTTCGCCTTCGGCTTGGCTTTCACAGGGGTCGAGGTCTTCGCCCCTGCCTTCCCTGCAATCCCTTGATACTCGGCCGCCCTTTCCAGGCGGCTCTCCATCTCTCCTGCCAGTTGGACCCAACCTGCCACCGTGAGGGGGTCTTCTAGAAGGAGGCACTTGCTGGACAAGTCCCCAGAGAGGCCCCCCACGAACGCGTGCACACGTTGGGGCTCGGTCCAGTCCAGCACCGCTGAGGACAGCTCCTTGAATTCTCTGGCATATTCGGCCACGGTCAGCTTCCCTTGCTTCAGGGATTTGAGTTTCTTCTCCGCCGTCTCCTTCTCGAACGGCTCCACGTACATCTGATGCATGGTTCTCAGGAAGTGGTTGTAATTACGGATGGCTCGTGGGTTGTAACGGTACAAGTCCATGAACCATTTTGCTGCCTTCCCTTCTAGGGATTCTCCCACGAAACGCACGCGCTCGGCGTCATCATTGAAAGTAAACCCCATGTCCATCATGTAGGCTTGGAGATGCACCAGGAACAAAGGGAAGGTCGATGGGTCTCCCGAGAATTTAGCTTTGAATTTGTAGGTGCTTCGCATTTCCACCCCCTGGAGATGGGGAGGCAGTCGTCCCTGGCCCCAATCCGCCGGGGCCCTCGCTCCATGGCCCAAGCCTCGACCGACTCCTGCCGCTGCTCGCGCCGCCGCCGCCGCTCGTGCCGCCGCCGCTCGCGCCGCCGCCGCCGCCGCTTGTACCGCCGCCGCCACTGCCACCTTTGTTCCGTCCACGTCCGCCGCTGCACCCGCTCCGTCCGCCGCCCCGGCACCTTCAGCGGCTCCACCACCGCCAGCAGCCCCAGCGCCCTCGAGGCCGGCTTCTTCTTCCTCCCTTCGCGCTCTCGCCAAGGCAGCGGCCTCGGCCTCGGCTGCCGCCTGCATCTCCGCCTCCTCGCGTTCCCGCAGGGTGGGAAGATCCCCCAGCCTCCGACCGCTGGGTTCACGGGAGCCTCCGTGCACCTCCCGTAGCAGGCGCCGCGTCTCACGCTGCTCCTCTGGGTCCAGCCGACCTGAGAGGTCCTGTAGCCAATTGGTCACCTTGTCCAATTTGTGCTGCAAATCACGCATCTCACCGGCGGGCTCCGACCCGTAGCTTGGCATCCCCAGTTGATCCGGCCACTGCTCATCCCCCGTCAGGTGGTCGTATTTCGACAAACGCCTGCGTTCGGTGATGTGCTTTTCCAAGAACTCGGCATGACCCGGAGTCGCTCCTTCCAAGGCTCTGATCATGCCTGAGCTGTACGGACCCACACCGGCTCCGTCGCTCTGGGAGAGGTCCCAATCCAGGCCCTCTCCCTGCTCAGTATAGGTATTTCCTTTGTCCTGCATGTTGGCAGGTGAAAGGGGTTGTGAGATTTGACTTATTGTCAAACGTGAAGAGAACTCACAACAGGCTTCTTAATTAAAGAAAGCTTTATTGGAAAGTACTACACGCAAAGGACTGAGAAGTCAAATCTGACTAGAGTACAGATTTGCTTCTGCTTATCAATACAATTCTCCTGCTCAAAACTTGACAGTTCCCAAGGGAGGGGAGTCAGAGAAAAGACACATGTGTAAGAAAAACAGAAATACATTCTCATAGCCTTGAGGAGGTGACAACAAACCCAGGCTCAGGCGAGAGGCCACAACATGTGATAAGGTTACCAAAACTATTCACTTTTATGGCTAGCAAGAATACAGGACCTGGAGCAACCAGGCGCCAAGCAATATAAAACAATATAACTGACATGGAGGAACTCAAGCTAATTTATGACAGAGATTCTACAATCCTGACACCTAGATTTCTCCATGATCCAGCGTATGTTGGCAATTTGATCTCTAGTTCCTCTGCCTCTTCGAAATCCTGCCTGTACTTCTGGAAGTTCTCGGTCCACATATTGCTGGAGCCTAGCTTGTAGGATTTTGAGCATAACTTTGCTAGCATGAGAAATGAGTGCAATGGTGCGGTAGTTTAAGCATTCTTTGGCATTGCCCTCCTTTGGGATTGGAATGTAAACTGACCTTTTCCAATCCTGTGGCCATTGTTGAGTTTTCCAAATTTGCTGGCATATAGAGTGTAGCACTTTTACTGCATCATCTTTTAAGATTTTGAGATATATATTTTGAGATATATATATGTGTGTGTGTGTGTGTGTGTATGTGTGTATACACACACACACACACACACACATATACACATTCTGGAAGTCCCTGGGTGTTATATATTGTGAGGCAAAAAACTGAATGTCTTGTTCGTTACGTTGTGCATCAAGAAATTATTAACCAAAGGGGCGTCTTTAACTTGATTTCTAATATGAGACCTGTGCTCCAATATTCTAGCCTTAGGGGGTCTACTCAATAACCACACATAGAGGAAATCACAACTACATTTGATACAATACAGTGTTCTTTGAATTGCAATGAACTAAATCCTTTATGTAAACATGGAAGGTATTAGGAGCCCTTAAATTTTTTAAATTCTCTTTTACATTTTTGTGACACTATGTTAATTAAATGATTAACCTACACAGTATATCAATCAATCACCAACGCTGACAGTTTGATGAGACCAGAAGTCACTTTATAGACAATACGCTGATACTAGAGCAGGTCTTCCAGAAGATACCTTCTACGATAAAACTGGATCTGAAATTGACTGTGATTACTTTTGGGTAAGTCTCTTGTTATAATATTCAATTCATGAAGTGTTTGTGTTTTACTTTAGACTGGAATTATTTCTAAATTGGACAGGCATGATATGTTTTCTCAGTGGATCTTTATTGGTGTTATTTTTGTAGTTGTTTATAGTAGGTTATTTATGCTGCTTTCAGATGTAGTACCAAATGTAATTAATTTGGTTGTTGAACATATTTCACATATTTCATGTTATTAATTTAATGCAGATATTGGCTGCTGAGGAAATTAATTGAAAAACCAATTCAACCGGTGTGGTTTTCAGCCATTATTCACATTGACCACAGCTTGTTTGGGAGCGACAACTTAGAGTTTTGCGCTTTTGATTATCGTACCACTGAGTGTCCACCTGTTTGTTTTCTATTCACATATGTACCTGAATAGGAGGTTGGGTGTGGCAAAACTTCTTTGCTAAAAATGGGTGTCGACAATCCAGTGTACATGGATGGGAAAACAGTTGGTAGATAATTTATAACCAGGAAAGAAATTAGGGAAAGAATGGATACAGGTGTGAGAAAGATAGTTAAGGGCTATCAAGGGCATTAGCAAAACTGCCAGAGTCCATTACACCATTGTCTGAAGCACACCCAGGTGAAAGAGAGGTTGCTCGGTCAGGCCCCCTGTTCAGTTAATTACTGTACTCTGTGATGGCCTAACTAGCGGTTGACATGGAGCCAGGATGGCCTATCTGTGGCACCCTAACCAGCCTCTGCAAGCTCCCTGGCTTGGTCATATTTGGTCAAGGTGTACCAGAAACGCCCCCTTGTGCACAGGGAGAAGAAGACAATCCAATGGGGAAATAACAGTGGGCTAAGGATTGTTTAGACCTTCAGGGTGCCTGACCTGGATGGCCCAGGCTAACCTGTTCTTATCAGATCTGGGAAGTTAAGTAAGCTTGGTCCAAGTTAGCAGGAGCGTAAACCGCAGGGCGGGAGATGCCCCCTCCAGGTTGCCGGGCAGCATCATGAAGCTGCTTAGGCCCAAACAGTCCCGCATCTCCACTTGCACAGCAGCAACCAAATCTGTTTTCGTTCTCTGGGACTTTGGGGCACTGCCTTCTCCCCTCCACTGCCTTACCTGATTATTTCCTTGGGACCTTTGGAAGTTCTGCCTAAAGTCTCTACTTTCAACCTGTGGAATACTGAAACAGGGAATGTACTGGAAGTTAAGGTGTGGTTAGGATATCCAGGGACTCGAAGCTTTAGAGAGAAAGAAACGGAAGATATGGAAATACACAGGGCATTTCGGCACACTGAAAAAATAGTGTTACGCCAGTGCCATGGCATAATGCTATTAAATAACGTGCCTCTGGCCATTCCTCACCTCCTGGCTCTCTCCACCCTCTCTGCCACCGTCTTGTGCTTCTGGGCACTCTGCCTGCCTGCTTGAAATGGCGGAAGAGAGGAATGCACTATACTCGCAACTCTCCTCCGCCTGTCAATCAAGCCAGGCAGCCAATCACCTTTCTCCTGTTGCTCAGGGCCCGTGATGCAAGCTAATATTTTTAAAGTAAAACTTCTCAGTTGAGATGCCTATGCATCTAATGCATAGTGCTTATTTTACTGCCACCCTTTTGGAATCATTTGCCTTGAAGCAATCTTGTTCCCGATTTCAGGAAGGGGGGAGTTTAGAGAGGCATGCTTAGTGTGTTAACTGGTAGGGAATTTTTTTTTTTGCTTTGCCTGGATGATTTAACGTATATTCATTGCTCCAGGCAGTTTACATTTAAAAAAAAAAAGAAAATCTCCATCTCCGGGAGAAGGGAGAGGGAGGTTGGTGCATGGGCAGGTGCTGGAGGTGGAGATAGTGCTAGTTCGGCTCCGCACATTTCCTTGGTGTGTGGCTTGCTGGGTGCTCTCCTCTCGCTCGTGCTACATAGTTGGGGGAATCCACTTTTTTGGGATTCCTCAACTAACACTTTAAAATGGAGGATGTAACTGCCGGTTTTGCTGCTTGGACGCCAGATGTTGGCAATGTTATGCAAAACGCCAAAAATATGGCATTTGCAAAAGGTTACCATTACACTTTATTTTCTGGGTGAGAAAAGAGCCACAGTGTCATTGTTGTTGGTCTCTGTGTGTCTGCGGGAGAGGGGGAGATAACACTGGTTCACCAAATAAATGAAGTGAGGCAACCAACCTCTTTGGCTGTCCGTCTCAGCACCTCTCTCGCTCTTTCCTGTCTTTGTCCTCTCGATGGCAAAGTCTCTGCTCCTTATTGGAGGTAAGTAAGAACTACAGTGAGGAGCCACTCGGGTTTCGCTGTTGACCACCTGGTGCATCTTGCTTCTCTGTTCTGGCTCAGGACAGCGGTCATTCGTCAGAGGAGCCAACAGCTCACTGCAGTCCTCAGCCTCAGAACTGGCTGCATCATGACCGACTGCTGAGAAGCAAGCAAGAAAATAACTAGAATGACGGCGTACAGCAGGGATGCCCAATCAGGGGTCTATGGGAGCCCCAAAGTGGGTCCGCAGTTTCCCCCTCCTGCCTTAATGGACCCATCTACTAGCCAGGGAAATTGTAATTAGCAGTTTATGCTCCTTTCTATTTATTTACTTCATTTATACCCTGCCTTTCCTTGTCCCAAAGTTGGCATTGTCCTCCTCGGCTCCCTTTTGTCCTCACGCTAACCGTTTAGATAGGTTAGGCTGAGACGTGTCTGGCCCAAGAACACCCAGTAATTGTCCACATCAAATAGGAACTCAGGTCTCTCCAGTCCTAGACTGTACATCTTAGTGAGGGGAGGGATATAAATTAAATGAATGAATATTATACTAGCATTATAGTATTATAATGTGTCCAGAGCAGGGGTAGTCAAACTGCGGCCCTGCAGATGTCCATGGACTACAATTCCCATGAGCCCCCTGCCAGCGAATGCTGGCAGGGGGCTCCTGGGAATTGTAGTCCATGGACATCTGGAGGGCCGCAGTTTGACTACCCCTGGTCCAGAGCATATGGCTGTACCTCTTGGGTTTTTTCTTTTGGTGTGGGGCTCCCTTGACAGCCGAACCAGCAAGGGAAAGATCGTAAGTTCTTTTGGGAGCATTCTGGATTTAAGTTTTGCTCTCTGAGCTCTGAGCTGTTCGTCGGATATCTGAGGCAACCTGAACATCTCCGGCATCTGCAAGAAACAAAACATCAAGACATTGATTTTGTCGCCTTTGACAGCAAAGTTATTTTGACAACATCCATCTTTGACAGCACCCGTTCCAAATGTCTCCAAGAGGATTACAGCTTGCCTGTCTTCCAGAAATCTGCTCCTAGTCATTGTTCTTTTGGCCCTGTCCTGAGAGGCTCTGGCTCTGCAGATGGGCTCCTGGTTAAAATCTAGTTTCAGAACGAACTTTCTGTTGTAACTGTTTGGAAATCATTTTTGAGAGCATTATTGCTTGGACTTGTAGAATCACCTCTAGCTGACAAAGGATTACAAACCCACAGCAGGGAATGTTCTTACCACCAGCATCAAGAGGGGACCGGATAAACAAAGAGAACAGAAGGACCCAGCGAGGCTATTAGCTCCTCAGGGTCTGGAACACTGTCTGGGGTAGTGATGCTCTGTACTCTTGGTGCCTGGGAGGGCTTTTGGAGCACCAGTGGACCTGGGCTTGGGTGTGACCCAGAGTGTCGGACTGGATGGGCCACTGGCCTGATCTAACAAGGCTTCACTTATATTCTTATGTCAGACACCTTGCAAAGTTGCGTTTCTGTGGCTTTTATGAAACTGCAATAAAACAGAGGGCCAAAATGCACCCAGTTACAGAATCCGTATTTGGCCTTTCTCTCCAAGCAGCTTCCACCGCTCTCCTCTCTCCATTTGAGTCTCACAACAACCTGGTAAGGTAGAATAGGCTAGAGCAAGTGTGTGACTGGCCCAAGAACACCCAGCAAGCTTCCGTGGCAGAGTGGGAATCCAGACCCTTGTCTCCCAGATCCTAGTCTGCTGCTTTATCTACCCACCCTGACCTTGGAGGGAGCTTAGTGGCCGTCCCTGAGGGTTGCAAGGTGGGGTCAGAATGCTCTTTCTGAGCAGTTGATAGGGTTGCCACCTCTGGGGAGGAAAATTCCTGGAGAATGAGGACAGTGGGGCTTGGGGAGGGACTTCGCTGGGATATCATGACACAGATCATGACACTTTCCAAAGTGCCCATTTTCTCAAGGGAAACTGACTCTGACTCCTGAAGAACACTTGTAATCCCGGGAACTTTCCAGCCACCACCTGGAGGTTGGCAACTCTAAGGGTCTGACCCCCCCACACACACACATACACTAACTTTACCACATTCTTCCTTCAGGGTGCCAGGAGAAATTTCTCCTGTTTTGGGGAGGGCTCGGAATCAGCAGAATTCTGTTCCCACTTCCAGGCAGAGGGGAGGAAAATTGAGTACAATTACCATGAGCCCCTAAAATGAGACTCTTGTGGCGCAGAGTGGTAAGGCAGCAGACATGCAGTCTGAAGCTCTACCCACGAGGTTGGGAGTTTGATTCCAGCCGCCGGCTCAAGGTTGACTCAGCCTTCCATCCTTCCGAGGTCGGTAAAAGGAGTACCCAGCTTGCTGGGGGGTAAACAGTAATGACTGGGGAAGGCACTGGCAAACCACCCTGTATTGAGTCTGCCATGAAAACGCTGGAGGGCATCACCCCAAGGGTCAGACATGACCCGGTGCTTGCACAGGGGAGACCTTTACCTTCACCTTTTTACCATGAGCCCCTGCAGGACATCTGCATGGATGTCTGGAGAGCCACAGTTTGGCCACCCGTGGTCAACCCAGTCTGACAGTGGCTCTCTGAGGGCTCAGGCAGAGGTCTTCCATATCACTTGAGGACCGACTCTTTGAGCTGGTGATGCTGGGGATTGAACCAAGGACCTAGAGATGGCCTACCAACAAGGTACAGTCTGTCTGTCTGAGAAGCTGGCCAATTTTACCGCTCTTATTCGAAAGCACTTCCTGCTGGGATGACATTTGGTTCCTTCATTCATAGGGCTGGGAAATACCTGGAAATGTTGGGGGTGGGGCCTGAGAAGGGCAGGGTTGGGGGGAGAGGGATTTCCTGGGGGGGGGGTCATGCCTCAGAGTCCATCTTCCAAAGTGGCCATTTTGTCCTGCAGGGGAGCTGCTCTCTGTCGCCTGGATATCAGTTGTAATGGTGGGAGGTTGCCAGCCACCCCCAGTTCTATTCCCCGATGAAACTTCAGCTCTGTTGAAAAGAACATGAGCTCACCTGCTTGCCCTGGGGCTTCCTGACGCCACTCTGCTCCACTCTGGGCAAGAGGCCAGCTGGTCCTCCTCCTCCTCCTCCTCCTCCTCCTCTGTCAACTGGGACCTTCGGATGCAGTTGGTGGACTGTGGAAGGCCAGAGAAAAAGGGAGAAAAAACCAGCAGCTGCATGTCAGTGGTCAGTAGCTTGAAGCCACTTTATTTCAATAGGATTTCAGCGCAACTCATGTTATTTGGACAGAGGTCCCCAGATATGGAATGCATGCTCTTTCTTTTAAAAGAATTTGCCTCCACTTGAGGCAGCTTACAAACATAATGAACTCAAACTTCTAAAGGAGCCCAAGAATTGTGTCCAAATATCGGGGTGTGAGGTGGTGAAGTATGTATTTACATTTAGATTTGAGTCCAGTAGCGCCTTAGACCGAATCAGGCTCAAGGTCTTGATCCTTATTGCCAAAGCCCTAAACTAGCCTTTCTCAACTTTTCTACCCTAGAGAACCCACTGGAACATTCTTAAGGCTTCCAGAAACCCCACAAGCGGCACAATTGTGCCGAATATGGTTGGGAAGCAGAGCTGTGGACACGCCCACCTGGTCCCCTTCCCCTTCTCACCCCCTCCAGGCCCATCATAGGATATTTCGGGTGGGGGTGGGGGTCAGCAGTACCATAGATGGTCTTATCACCTGATAAATGTTTAACAAATTAAAAAAAATATATAAAAATTAATGAACTCCCACCCATTTGGGAAACCCTTCCAGGACTAAGAAACTCCAGGATCTCACAAAATTCAGGTTGATAAAGATTTCCCTAAATAGTCTGGGATCCCTGTATCTACAGGACCATTTCTCCCCCATAGCCCCCCCAGAGAGATTTAAGATCTAGTAGTCAGAATCTACTGAGGGTCCCCAGCCCCAAAGAACTAAAACTGGCCCGAACCCGGTGAGATGCTCTTCCTGAGGAGATCAGGGCCATCTGAGGCCCTCCACAGTTCCGCAGGTCCTGGAAGGCAGGGCTGCTCCACCAGGCTGATGTTCGGGGCCGGGAAGTAAGAGTGGTAGTTGCTGGCCTCCCTACAGACCTCCACATTCAATCTGGAAAATCACTTCAGCACGGAACATGCTCAGGAGATCAATTTTAACTGTACGCAATTTAACCTAAATTATTATTATATGATTGTTTTAAGTTGCATATATTATATTTTGATGATTGTTTGAGACTTGTTGCCTGTCTTGGGTTGCATAGGAAATGGGGGAGTTATGAGAATAAAGTTAGTTTAATCAATTTAGAGACCAACAAGAATTTCAGGGTATAAGCTTTCAGGAGTCAGACACAAATTATTTATTTACATTTACCCCACTTTTCTCCACAATGGGGACCCAAAGTGGATTACACCATTTCTCGCTTCCATTTCATACTCACAACAGCCCTATGAGGTGGGCCAGGCTGAGAATGTGTGACTAGCCCAAAGCCAACCAGCAAGCTTCCATGGCACAAGTGGGGATTCGAACCTGGGTCTCCCAGAGCCGAGTCTGACACTAGACCTCAGGCTTTCTCAACCAAGTTCTCATGAAACCCTGGGTTTTCTTGATGGCCCTTGAAGAGTTTCCTGAATGGGCCAGAGTTAATTAATTTTAAAAACATTTTTTAATTTGTTAAACATTTATCAGCTAACCTCCTCCCCCCAACGTCCAACGAGGGGCCTGGATAGGGCAGAGAGAGGAAGGGCCCCCAGTGGGTGTGTATTTCCCAACCATATTCTGCCCGATAGTGCCACGTCTGGGGTTTCTCAAATGTTTCATGAGTTTCCCAATGGTAAAAAAGGTTGCTCTAACCACTGCCCCACACTGGCTAACAAAGAAAACAAAACAAAATGCTGGCAGAGTTTAAACATGCAAAGATAGAAGCACAAGCTGCTTAAAATAACAAAATGGTTTTATTGAGAAGAGAACAAACTTTGAGTAAAAGAGGAGAGAGAGAGAGAGAGAGTCCTATCCGTCTGGCTAACATTCTGGAAGGAAAAGCAGAGAGCAAAACTACTCAAAGAAGCCAGACACAGGAGGAGATTATATCAGGAAGTTCCTAATCTAAATAGTTCCTCCAATGTAGCCCCCTTCCAGTATATTCTTATACTATTAAATCATGCACAGTACAGATGTTGCATATTCCGAAAAGGAAAACAATATATTTTTCATGTTCCAAACATTTGCCTAAAAGAGCTACAGAACTCTTTAAATATTGGCCCAGTATATTCAGGGGAGGGGACAGGGTAGAGTTCTGGCTTATCCCAGAGCCCACACATGAATTTGTGTTTTTTAGATCCCCCCCCCCCAAACATAGACGGTGTGTTGACTTAGCTTTGGAATTTCTGGAGGGGAGCAAGTTCTTCTTAGGCACCATGTTAGGATTTCTTCTCCTGCTCCACCCCGTATGTCTATCACACCTGTGGATTATCTTTTCACATTATTTGTTTTGGAGGTACCCTGGTGCATTCCCGCCATACCAAGGCATATAATGTGCAACTGCACAAGAAAATAATCAGTTACTGGCCTTACTTCTGGTGTGGTTTATATGGGGATCCATGGCCTTTCTCCTCCTGCCTTAATGGACTTAATGGCTCAGTGGTACCTTTAAGACCAACAAAGTTCTATTCAAGGTATGAGCTTTCGTGTGCACACCCACTTCCTCAGAGACAGAGACCACAACGTAGGGAACTGGTCACTTCCATGGCTCCCTCCCCCGAGCACGGGAGATTTCTCTCGTGGTTTCTGCACCTGGGAGGGAGCAGATACTGCATGCCTAATCCTGCCTTAAACCCTATTTCTGTCCCTCTCTGTCCTCCTCCAGCCTGCCTGGGTGGTGATGTCACTTCCAGGGGTATGGCAGGGAGGCGTGGCCAGCTGACATCACTTCTGGGGCTCCTCAACACCTGAAAAATTATTTCCATGGTCAAAAGGTTGAAAAAGGCTTCCCCTTGCCTGCCTCTGAGTCATGTCCCTGGACTTCCCTGGTGCTCTCCCATCCAAGAACGAATGAGGCCCAGCCTTGCTTAGCTTCTGAGATCAGGCTGGCCTGGACCATCCAGGCCAGGGCAGAGATGTCCTTACAGATTGCTTGGCCCCCAAAAGGGAGGCAGGCCCATTCTTATGCCAGTCCATTCATGCAACTGTGCGGGGGCTTCTGGGTATATTGACCTCCCTAGCAGAAGCCTCACCATGACCTCTGTTTGGGCTGCTGAGGCAGGCGGGGTTAGTAATCAACCTACCAATTCCCAGTAACACTGAAACTGTATTGTTGGGAGGGCCTGATGTAAGCAGGAGATTTCTGTTTTTCTCTCGCTTCCCCCTTATTTTAAAAAGGTCCCAAACAGCAAATTGCTTGCCTGAGTTCTGAAGGAGGAGACAATTGATTTCTTTATGAAATCCCACCAGGCCCACAGCGCTGAAATCACCAGCCAATGATTTTGAACTGGGGCCCAAGAAATATAGTGAAATCCTTATCTTTTGCAAACGCCATATTTTTGGCGCTTTGTACGATGTCCTCATCCAGCAACCCAGGAGCAAACTGGCAACTACATCCTCCATTTTAAAGCGCTAGTGGGGGAATAAACTGGATTCCCCCAACAATTTAGCGCAAGCGGGAAGAGAGCAATCAGCAAGCCACACACCAAAGGAATGTGTGGAGCTGAAGCAGCACTAGCTCCAGTTCCAGAGTCTGCTCCTGCTTCCCTTCTCCCACAATGGGGCTTGTTTGTTTGTTTTTTTTATTAAAAATGCCTGGAGCAACAAATGGGTGTACAATCGCCCTTTAAAAGATGGTCCCTTTAAAAGATGGAGAAGGGTGATTGGCTGTCTGTCTTGATTGACAGGCAGAAGAGAGGAGTGTGGATAGCGCGTTACCCTCTTCCTCTGTTTCAAGCAGGCGTGCGGAGTGGCAAGACACGCAAGATGGCGGCAGAGGAGCCAGGAGGTGAGGATTTCCCGGAGGTGCATTTTTTTTTTGGCATTACTCCTTTGCGCTGGCGTAAAGCTAATTTTTTAATGTGCGGAATGTGGGTCTCCACCTTAGCTTCTTACCACTGTCTGAGAGCTTTCTGCCCCGGAAAAAACCGCCATAGAAGGTCACGTGGGCTTTCTCATGCCGAAGCTCAGAGGTATCAGCTGGAAGAATCTCCTCCAGGGCAGACTGGCTTGCCGTTTCAGCTGGGCCTCGCTCCTCCTTCGTGAGCTCGTGGGTCCCATGAACTCCCACATTTGGGTGCTAGAAGACGGCAGGACAGAAGTTGTTCAAGAGCTGTATTTATGAATGCTTTCGCTTAGCCTTACAGAAGATGGTCACATGCCTCTTTTTAGTTGCCCACCTCCAGGTAGTAGCTGGAGACCTTCTGGGATTACAACTGACTCCCAGATCCCTAGGAGGAAACGACTGCTTTGGAAAGTAGGCATGGTGGCATTCTGCCCCATGGAAGTCCCTCCCCTCCCTTCTCAAGCCCCACCCCCTAATCTCCAGGTACTTCAGGTCTGAAGGAGCAGAATACAGTTTGAGGCCAGTAGCACCTCTAACGCCCACTAAGTTTAATGCTGGGTATAAGAATGAAACGCAGTTGTTCTTAGTGGTGCCACTGGACTCAAGCGTTCTTCCATAGCTTAAATAGCAGGGGTATTTAAAAGGAGATTGCTCATCATGATCCCGTGTTCGAATTCAGGCTCAATTTTCCACTTCCACCAGCAAAGGACGACTTTTGGGCCTCCTCCGTTCCGCCACAACCGAATGGCTGGCGGAGGGGCCAGCAAAGTTCTTGTCTGCTAGCGGAAGTGCCTTCCATTGGCGGAAAATTGAGCCTGGATCCAACCTGGTTTATTATCAAGGGGAAGGGGGTGCCTGCTTCACTTTCAACGCGGGGGTCTCCTTGGGCTGCCAGGGAGGCTATCCACCACCACTGGAGTGAAGCCGAGCAAAATCCCAAATCTGCAGCGCTCACCAGCAGTTCTGTTCCTGCTCACCAGGGGGTGCAAAGCTCAAATGCTAACAGGAGATGGAAGAGCACAAACCCTGCTGGCTGAAGAAGCCCTGGCTCCTCTTGCAGGCCAGAGAGCGTCAACGAGGGGGAGAGGCTAAAAGTGCTTTACGGCTCTGCTGCAAAAAAGTCTCTCCCACACGAAGCTCCCCCGAGGCTCAAATGCCGCATTCCGGCTGCCCTTCACCTGGCAAGGGGGACGCTGCAGGCACGATGTGGGAAGAAAGAGACGCCGTGAGGCAGATGCAGCTAGCTCCTGCCCAAAGAGGACCAGGTTTGCCAGACGATGCAGCTCCTTGACAGCAGGGGTAGTCAAACTCGGCCCTCCAGATGTCCATGGACTACAATTCCCAGGAGCCCCTGCCAGCATTCGCTGGCAGGGGGCTCCTGGGAATTGTAGTCCATGGACATCTGGAGGGCCGCAGTTTGACTACCCCTGCTCTACAGTGTTGCTAACCTCAAGGCAGAGCCTGGAGTTCTCCCAACATTACGATTGATCTCCAGACTAGAGTTCAAATCCCGCGGAGGAAAGGACAGTTTTAGAAGGCCAAGGTGGCCAAACTGTGGCTCTCCAGATGTCCATGGACTACAATTCCCATGAGCCCCTGCCGTTTGGCAGGGGCTCATGGGAATTGTGGTCCATGGGCATCTGGAGAGCCACAGTTTGGCCACTCCTGCCCTATGGCATCACATTCCCACTGAGCTCCCTCCGTACACTCCACTCTCCCCAGGGATCGTCCCCAAATCTCCAGGAGTTTCCCAAGCTGTGGCAGCCCTGCTCCAGTATCCAGCAATACTCATGTACACAAAGCCTGGCCCCAGCGAGGAGACGCAAACACAGAGTGAGGCACGTGCTGTAGTAGTTCTCTCAATCCAGGACAAAAAAGGGGGTGGATTTAACACGCGCCACAGAAATGCTAGGCGCATATTTAAGTACAGCTGAAACTGAATTTGCTAGTGGACTCTGTGGTTCACTGCCATGCTCTGCTGTGTACATGAAGCCCACACAGGGCGTGAGTCAACCTATGGAAATTCATGCTATGTTATGCTATCTTGATTCCAGCTCTCCTGGAGCATGCACAAGGATGCTATTGGGAAATACCCAAAGGCGGCCATACCTTTGCAGTGCCTCCGTCTCTGGCCTTCCGTCTCCGAGTGCTGTCCTTTGAACGCTGAGGACTCAGGTGAAAACTCAGCTTTCTTAGGGAGATCCTGAAAGGTTTCCTCCTGGCTTGTTTTTCTCTGCTGCAGCCTTCCACCAACCCGGGTTCAGATTCCACATTTGATGAAAGACCGAGGCCTGTAGGGGAGGAGAACGTGCCGGTATCGAAGGCGGGTTGCCAGATGATGGGGGCCAGTCCAGCCGGGAGGGCATCGGCACGTCCACAATAAATCAGCGGACGGAAAGGGGAAGCGGAGAGGCTGAGGGCTGGTGGACGTGGTGGCTGCCTCAGGGCAAGGGGGGCTGCCATTACCACCCGCCTCCATTCCGATTGCTGCAGCCACCCCCGCAGAAACGTCAGGAAACACCAGGCCAGGGGTAGCCACATCATGGCTCTCCAGATGTCCATGGTTTTGTCATTCACTGCATTCCGTACCTGGATTGGCCTTCTCCATCTGATCCCACAGAAGTGAGCCGGGTGAATAGAAAATAGGCAGGCGCCTATATTTTGGAGGAAAAGCTGACAGATCCTGTTTCCTTCTGTGGTATGTTGCATTTTCCTCCAGCACGAAAGGATCCTTGATATATCCTGGGAGGGATGGCACACGTAGAAGAAGAAGAAGAAGAAGAAGAAGAAGAAGAAGAAGAAGAAGATGAAGAAGAAGAAGAAGAAGAAGAAGAAGAAGAGTTGGTTCTTATATGCCTCTTTTCCCTACCTGAAGGAGGCTCAAAGCGGCTTCCAGTCGCCTTCCCATTCCTCTCCCCACAACAGACACCCTGTGGGGTGGGTGAGGCTGAGAGAGCCCTGATATCACTGCCCGGTCAGAACAGTTTTATCAGTGCTGTGGCGAGCCCAAGGTCACCCAGCTGGTTGCATGTGGGGGAGCGCAGAATCGAACCCGGCATGCCAGATTAGAAGTCCGCACTCCTAACCACGACACCAAACTAGCTCTTTACAGAGAACCCAAGAAAGAACACGCTCAGGAGAGTTAAAAACAAAGATGCCATATCAAGGACTGTATGGCAAGGCTACAGGGTGCCATATTAAAGAAAGAGAACATTAAGCAGGTCCCAGTGACCACAGCGTGTTGGAGAACACATTGCATAAGCTCCCCCCAGAAATGTAGCCATTGGAGTCCTGATCTGGTCATCGTGAAAACAGTGGAAACCGTCCTTGTGACTTTAACACATCATTAGTTATGTTGAGAACATTTTCATGTTTCCTGCAATTTTCTTCTCTCTCTCTCTCTTATTAGTTAGGAATAGATTAGCCAGCCCTTAGAGCATGGAGAAGGGAAGCATCACCCAACTCTCTAGGACAGGGGTCCCCAATGTGGTGCCCAAGGGGCCATGGTCCCCGCTAACTTCTCCTGGTGGCACTCAAATGCCTTAAGAATATGGGCAGGGCTAGATGACACTGTTATCCAACAAGGCTTCTGATTGGTCATTGGAGAGTTGATTGGCTGTGCAGATTTTGAAAAACGTTGCTTTGGCATCAGCTGTACCACGGTGGGTCTAAAGGTAAGGGCCAAGGCAGCCAGTTTTGTGGCTGGCTCCACCTCCTGTGGCAGCCATTTTGTGGCAGCCATTTTCTGGCTGTGCCCACCACAGAGTTCCAAAGGTGCCTGCTGCCTCAATCTCTATGGTAAAGATCAAGGGGAAATTCCCAGAGAGTTGCTGATGTGACAGCCAAAGACACGTCACTGTATGTCCCGTGTCAAGCATGGAGAAGAGCGGGGGGGGGGGGCAATCCATGAGGGGAGGAGGTTGTCCAACATGGAAATCAATACAGGAAGAAACCTGGGCTGATTTTGCAGTTACTTTGCTTATTCCGTGGTGGAGCCTGCTGAATTCAGATCAATTTGGACTTGGGTCTTCCTCTATCCCCCCCCCATTGAAACAGAAAAGTGTTCTGCATGTGATTAGGGAAGCTCAGAAGGGGGGGGGAGCCAAGCACAGCAGGAGCCTCTTTCTTTTCTTGAATGGGGGGGGGGAGAGGATTGGAGACAGCAGAGGTGGGAAAAAGTCAGGGCTTCTGGAGCGCGGTCACTTTAAGGGAAGCCTTGCAACTGGGAACCAGGAAGTCTTTGAACTGACACCCTGGCCAATCAGGGAAGACTGCTTTGCTACAGCATTGGAGGCAGGAGGTAAAAGGTAAAGGTATCCCCTGTGCAAGCACCGAGTCATGTCTGACCCTTGGGGTGACGCCCTCTAGCGTTTTCATGGCAGACTCAATACGGGGTGGTTTGCCAGTGCCTTCCCCAATCATTACTGTTTACCCCCCAGCAGCAAGCTGGGTACTCATTTTACCGACCTCAGAAGGATGAAAGGCTGTCAACCTTGAGCCGGCTGCTGGGATTGAACTCCCAGCCTTATGGACAGAGCTTCAGACTGCATGTCTGCTGCCTTACCACTCTGCACCACAAGAGGCTCTATGGAGGCAGGAGGCAGGAAGTTAATTCACAAAGACCAGAAATCTGCACACTTTCTGATGACGGTTTTTGAAATATCAAACTTATATCTGCTCCTGGATATCGCAGTGGAAATGTAGGGTCACCATGAATCAATCATGCTTGTTGCAGAGGGAAAATTTAAAGCATCCCAAATCAAAGTGGAAATTGAATTCAGTGTAGACAGAAGGGATTCATGGGAACTGGGAGTGGGTAAAAATCCCCGTGCAGACTGCACCCTGGTACACCTAGTTAAGAACAGCTAACTAACAGCCCCTCCAGGAAATATGTACAGTGATTTTCTTCCGTAGGTCCGAAAGTGCTAACTTTTAGAAACCTTGGCTTTACTGCTACTCCCACTCACCTGCATGCTGAAGTTTTTGTAAAATGTTTGGATCCCAGATCTGAGCAAACTTGAGGAGCTTGAGGAGGTACCTCTTGGCCGAATAACCTGGTCTCATTTGCTTGTCAGGCTGGATCGGCGGATTGCTTAGGAAGTGGAGATACGGCTGCCCTCCTGCTGACTTCCGACCGCGCCGTGCCTGCAGAGATGGCAAGATGCCGGAGAAGGAGAGTTAGAAGATCAGCTCTTAATTAAACACCCCCTGTCCAGGGGTCTGAAACGGGGTGCATTCAGGAATGTGATGTTTTTAAGGCTTAATTGTATGTAGTTTTATACACTGTTACCCGCCCTGAGTGTTAGAGAAGGGGGAGTTAAAAATAAAATTTATTATTATAATTATTACTACCACTACCACTACTACTACTACTACTATCTCAGAGAGAGCTCCTCATTGATTCACCGCAGACCATGTTTCATCTCCGTCTTATCGATGCTCCGATTTGGGGGTTGTAAGTGCCAACGGCATTTCACTCAGAATAGCTTTTTCATAGGAACCATCCCAGCAGATGAAATGCCTTCTACCCCGGTACATGCATCCCCCTCCACCATTGTCATTTGTTCTCCTGCATCATCAGCCTTGTGTGACTACTTCACTAACAACTATACCTCTGGGGAGGGGAGGCTGGAAAGCTCTCTCTCACACAAGTGAGTAAATGTTGCCAGCATTTAAATATGCAGCAAAGCAGAACACTGGATGCTTAAAGGAATAAAATAGTTCTACTGAGAAGAGAAACAAAAGTTATGAGTAAGGGGGGAGAGAGATAGTCCTAACTGTCTTACTAAGTCTTCTTCTAGAGCAGGGGTAGTCAAACTGCGGCCCTCCAGATGTCCATGGACTACAATTCCCAGAAGCCCCTGCCAGCATTTGCTGGCAGGGGCTTCTGGGAATTGTAGTCCATGGACATCTGGAGGGCCGCAGTTTGACTACCCCTGTTCTAGAGGAAAAGCATGCAGGAAGTGTACTTAAAGGAGCAGGAAGTCTCCCACTGAGTCAATCAAGCTAGAGGAGGAGAGTATTTGAACATATCAGTAAATTTCTAAATCTAAATATGCTAACTATACATCTCCTCTGATGCCCATGTAGGACCTTCTTGTGCTGTTAATTGTGCATAATACAGATCTTCCATATTCCAGCAGTGAAAAGGGCAGCATCACCAGGCTGCTGAACTGGGCTACACATTCTAGAAGGGCACTTATTTGACAAGGGGTCCGACAAAGGGTATACCTGTCAGCACCCGGTCAAATTCTCCACTAAGCAGACTCTTGGTTGAAGAAATCTCTTCATTGAAAGGATTAGTGAAACAGGTACAGGATGCTCTTTGCCAAAACTAAAGTGAGCACAAGGCCACCTATCTACATGCCTGCCCATCCCCCAGGGACCCTTTGGTGCCAAAAAACCAGGTGCTACAATGCAATGTTCCCACACTGCAAGCCTGCCAGAGCCAAAGTGATAAAACAAATTGCTCAAAACATACCAAGAGAGCAGACCCTGCCACCCAGTGCTGAGAGATAACCAAGAGGCATCGAGGAAGCTCACTGGAAATTTACTACGAACCTCCCCAGAATTGAAAAATTAAAATACCGAAGTTCACAAGACATTTCTCAACAAACCCTGTTTCTGTGGGGAGTTGGGGTGGATTGTTCCCAATATTTGCAGCAGTTCCGTGCCCTGAAATGTGGCCTTTCTGGTTTTTCTGAGAGAAATTTTGGCAAATCGCTCCCAATTTTTGTCTTTCTGTATATACATACATATACAGAAGTGACACAAGTCTGCCAGACAAGAAAAAGAACAACACTGGCCTAGAACTCACAAACACAGTGGTAAATCTCTTGTACAGCATGTGGCACTCATAGCATAAAGTGTACCGCCATTTAAAAAATCACATCTAATTTTTTAAGTGCAGGGAATTGTTCATATGGAAGAGTATCTAGCCAGGTGAGCTTCTACTGCTAGTCTGGAGAGAGAAGAGTCCAGGGACATCTACCACCTCACCCACATTTGGAGGATGTAAGCCACGGAATACTCTGCACTGCATCAGAGATGGCTGCAAACTGGAGAAAGGGTTCACATTGATTAGTGATTCAGGGTAGAACCCACAAATTAGGAAGTTTGTTTAAAACTGGTTCATGGCCCCAGAAACTGTAGTCCCTTTTGATGGGGCTTGTAGGAAGCCCGAAAAATAGCCTACTCCCCACCACTCAGCTATTTCAGGCAACCCCACAAGTTTAAAGAAAGTGCACAAGGAAGTCTCAAAAATAGCTGAGCAGCAGGGGGCAGGCTACTTCCCAGTGCTCAGCTGCTTTCATGGGGAAAGAAAACCCCTGCTTTCTGCTCTAGCCATGAACATCCACAAACCACCATGAACTTGTGGAAGGTTATAATGGTCACAAACTTTGGTTCATGGACCACAAACAGGGCAACTGTATGCTTCATGGTTCAGTTCATCCCCGTTCCAATGCTGGAGATCCCAGGCTACCAAGATCTCATTAGATCTCGCAAGATAAGCAGCGTAGCCTGGTTACTACTTGGATGGGAGACTAACCATGGAAGTCCAGGGCTAAACCAGCTCTGAATTTCTCTTGCCTTGAAAATTTTGTGGCAGCTGAGACGGAAAGTTCTCTTCTCCACCCATCCCAGAAACTGAAGTGATGCTGGAGAGGAGTGGAAAGAACATCCCATTTTAGGAACCATCCCACTGTTAGACTGCGAGAATAGACAAAAGGTGAGAATAGACAAAAGGTAAAAAGGTAAAAAGGTAAAAAGGTAAAAAGGTAAAAAGGTAAAAATACTAAAGAATCCTACACAATTTGCCCTTTACTGGAATATAAACACCTAAGCTGTGGTAAGATATGTATATTAAATGTCCAAAAATCTGAGTTTCCTCAAAATCCGCTGTCAGAGAGCCAACGCTTAAAGTAACAGCCATGGGTTTAAATGTGAGAACTTTGTGCATTTCTTTTTGTGAATTATGGATGGAGACCAGAATAGCCTTCCTGTGCCGGGTTTAAGGTACGGGGAAATCGAATCTGAAACAAATCCATACCTTTAAAGTAGATCCAGCAAGGGGGAGGAGGAGGTTCCATGAAGCCTTTGGTGTGGGCAGCTCATTAAAGCGTTCCTGAGGCTGAGAGTGTCCCTCCCCTCTTTCTAAGGGAAGCAGGGCTTGAAATTTAGGCGAAGTGACAGGATCTAAATTGGACTCGGCTTCTAGCTGAGCGGAGTGTGCTGAACGGTGTTATGAACATGTTCTGGGGCCTTGTTATGAGAACCATTGGAAGCACTCTGAGTAATAAAAAGCATGCTGAGACCTGTCGATTTCCCCTTCACCACAAGCCAGTTAACGCGCTCTAATCAGCCGCTTCCCAGGTTCCAATTTACATACTTTGGCTCAGGGGTATTTGTGTAGGCCAGGGGTAGTCAAACTGCGGCCCTCCAGATGTCCATGGACTACAATTCCCAGGAGCCCCCTGCCAGCGAATGCTGGCAGGGGGCTCCTGGGAATTGTAGTCCATGGACATCTGGAGGGCCGCAGTTTGACTATTTGGGGCTTCACTCTTTTTATCTCTCCAGCTAGTCTTCAAGGAGCACGGGAGATGTGGCCGGCTTCTTGAGATGGAGACCCTGGCCCACCATTACGGAGGGGGATACCGGCTGAGTCTGGGCCCCAGGCTTCCTCAACCAGGGTTTCATGACAGCCCTGGAAGGGTTTCCCGAACGGGAGGGCGTTCAATCATTTTTAATAATGTCTTCTAAAATGTGTTAAATTTTTATCAGGTGATACGACCATATATGTTCATGTTAATCTCTCCCCTCCCAAAATGGCCAGTGATGGGTCTGGAGGGGGTGGGAAGGGGAGGGGTCCCCGGTGGGCATATAGACCACTCTCAATGATAGGGAGTTTGGAAGGGCATTAATTTATAGAGTGTAGGTTGGAAGTGGCTGGACTGAACACACGTGCCCACCCAAGACAAAAATCCCCACTGACACCCCCCACCCCCCACCCCCACCCCCCGTTTTTATGCTCCTCATAACATTTCTCTTGACTGAAGCTGAAATCAATTGCCAGAGACTTCTTTGAGCATCACACACTGTGGATAGAATATGTTGCACATAAAGCCATTTAAAGCAGGGGTAGTCAAATTTGTGGCCCAAATGCTGGCAGGGGCTCATGGGAATTGTAGTCCATGGACATCTGGCGGGCCGCAGTTTGACTACCCCTGATTTAAAGTCTTCTTATGGTTTGTGTTGGTGGGTTTAAAAGTGAAATTAAAACCAAGACATCCGTGCAGCCCAGCCCCGTCCCGGAGAGGTTAATGCTGCTTCGGTCTGTGCCGCTTCCTTCAGCGGACGGGATGTGCCAGTGCCGGGAGAGCCTCTCTGCTGGATCCTAATTGTCCGTGGCAACAGCACAGGATCCCACGTGTTCGGTCACAGCTGCGTCCTTCTTGCTGCGCCTTTAATCTCT